>NC_142010.1:49720578-50450348 GCF_049901735.1 Notechis scutatus
CATGACACACAAGATTTTATAGTAGGAGAATATTTGTAGCTCGGGGTTGAAATGAGCAGTCTGCAAGAAAACAGCCAAGCTCAGAGAGTACCAAGGACCCAACACTTTATAGTAGCCTTCCATATTGTTTTAATTTCCAGATATGATAATCCTGCTTTCTATCCTCTAATTTTCCCACAACCACAACCCAATAGGTAGGGTAGACTAACACAGAGATGGTATTCAGCAGATTCTGGCCAGTTCTGGAGAACTGGTAGCGGAAATTTTAAGTAGTTGGGAGAACTGGCAAATACCACCTCTGACTGGCCCCACCCCCATCTATTCTCTGCCTCCCAAGTCCCAACTGAGTCTTCTTTTGTTGCCCTACACAGGAGTAAGGAGCTGGAAAGCAGGTTAGTGGGGTGGGGAGGGAATGGGATTTTGCAGTAACCTTCCCCCAGGAGTGAGTTGGAATGGAGATTTTACAGTATCCTTCCCCTGGAGTGGGTGAGAATGGAGATTTTACAGTATCTTTCCCCTGCCATGCTTACCAAGCCACGCCCACCAAGCCACACCCACAGAACTGGTAGTAAAAAAAAAATATTAATCCTATCACTGGACTAACAGAATGACTTGCCCCAACTCACCAGTAGAATGTTGCATTAGAATTGATAGTCATTGCAGCCTATTGGAAATGAAAGGTATTCTGTTAGAGAAAGTAGCATTAAGTTTTGTTTAATATCCCTGCCTTGTGTTCTTTAAACTAGGGAAGGTTGATCAATGAGAGACAAGCATTTTTGGTGATGGGTCCATAGGTTATAGAGTCCCCTTGGGTTTCTTCAAAACGAGTGACTATATTGCATTATACCTTTTATATTTGATTTTAGATAGATTTGGATATTGAAATAGTGTTGCTCTTTTAGTTGCTATCTCTTTTTAATTTTTTTTTCAATTATTGTATAACTCTGAACCACTTGGGAAAGTTTTGATTTGAACCAACAGACTGGATGCTGCCTTACAATAGATCAAGTTACCAGCTCTGATCTACGACAACTGGCAGAGATTTTCCAAAATTTTACGCAGAAGTCTTTCCTGCCATTTTCTACCAGATATCTTTCACTAAAGATACAAGAGAGTGGGCCGGAGACTTGTATCCAAAGCATATTCCTACCACCCCTCAGTTAATATAAATAAATAAAAACATGAATAAATATTGTACGGTAAATATATTTCAATGAATATTGTATCAGGTAGCCGGCTGATCTTCAAAAGCTAAGCAGAATCAGATCTGTTAATATTTGGAAGGGAGACCATCTGTAAATTAGGCTGTAAATGAGAGTAGGAATTTGAAAAGGCAAAAACAAAGCACTTACGTGCTACAGGAAACTTCACAGATTTCTCCATTAAGTCACCAGGAATTGAGCTCAGCTCAAAGGAAACTTGGCTTATATAAATATTGCCAGTAAAGAGCTAATAAAGATATAGTCAGAATTAGAGATATAAGAAGGGAGAGCAGATATAGAAAAAGCCCCCGTCTTCTAAGCCTATGACTGGGAGGACATCAGTGCAATCACACATGCTCAAGAACCCATGCCTCGCTCAGCGGGTTAATGTGACAATCCATTTCTGACAGCGTGTCAATACAAAGCACTTTAAGAGTGCATGAAAAATTGACGCAAAGTAACAGGCAATTTCTCTGCTCTGCTGGTTTAGATGGAAGTGGGGTCCAACGAGGCTGGAGTTTCTCAGCAAACTCAGTTCACCCGTCAGTGCCTAGTGCTTGCCATCTGAGACAACTGTCGTGAACAAGGGCTCTCACGCTAGGTAATGACGATCCCAGAAGGGACAAAAAAGAGGGTCAAATCAAATTTTAAAGGAAAAAAGACAAAAGGCAATAAACCGAGTGGAATAAATGCAACAATTTTTTTTTAAAAAAGGGATAGAGAACACACTCCTACTACATTAACTGGATGCATGTTGATGTTCTGGAGAGAAAAGAATCACAGAGTTGGAAAAGGCCATTTCAACTACCAAATCAAACTTTCTGCTCAGTGCAAGAACTCAAATTAAAGCCTAGCCACATTCAGCAAGGAAGAGGGCATCATTTCTCTGGCTAATGGCTTCTATCTTTCAGCTATTTGAAGAATCCGATCTACCCTCCTTAGTAATTTTTCCCCAAGATTAATCCTACCCAACCCCTTCAACAATAAGAAAATAACTCCTCTTAGAGTTAGTTGCTCATATCCTAATTTCTGTATCGGTGTAAAACCTCAAGGCAAACTTGTGCTGGAAAAGGCAGGGTCAGAATTGTAAATCATACCCGAAGTGTTGCAGGCAATCTTGCTGGCAGTTTAATAAACTGAAATAGTAACAGTGTCTCTTATTATCAGTAAACAAAAATATTCTATTCACTCTTAAGACTAACAAATAACAAAAGAACCTGGAGGAAAAACACAGGAAGAAACAAACCCCCTAACATTCATTCGTTTATATAAAGGATGAATTCCTTGATTTCAAAAGGTCTAATAGAACAGGTTTTTGTTTGTACATTATTAATTGCCCAAGAATTCTGTTGACATGAATTTGGCAGATTTCCCTGTTCTTGGTGCCATTGGAGAAAAAGTACAATTTCAGCGAAAGAATAGCACAGATGGTGGCAGCATCCCAACAGCATTTTGCCAGATGATCTTATTCCATGAACAGGAATACATATGGAAGGAAGTGGTCTCTAAGATATTCTGGTCACTCTTTGTTATGCTACAAGGCCTGGTATTATAATTTCAATCTTTATCATAGGCTTACTTACAAATTTTCTTCATTACACTTGGGGAGAAAATACGTTGTTTGGAGAAACTATATGTACATCTATAGCAAATGAAGAGTAAAGTCAAAATCATTTTTTTTTAGAATTTGATCTCTCAGCAGATGAGGCAACTGCAGAACATCATACCAGAGGAGACCCCCCTCTATGAAACAAGGGGGTATCATTCATATGGCACATAAATATTTTCTGGCTTAACCTCTGGTGGAGATAGAACAAATGGATTGTTTAGTATAGAGGAAAAAGCAATAACAAATTAGTCTGTTCTCTATTAAGTTTTATCAGAAGCTTAAGACTGAATACGCTAAAAATATTCAAATCCCTTTCAAGATGAAGATGCAGTCAATCCCTGATATAGAAGATCACCAAATTTTGTTTGCTCATTTCCCAGTTGTTTTGCCAACATATTAAAATCAGGCTGACTTAGAAAAAGGTATCCTCTTATTTTTTATTTTATTCATTTATTTTTATTTATTTGATTTGTCAATCGCTTACAAGATAATAGGTATAAGCAGTGGTGGGATTCAGCCAGTTCGCACCACTTCGGGAGAACCAGTTGTTAAGTTTCTGAGCAGTTTGGTGAACTGGTTGTTGGAAGAAATCATTAGGGCAGAGAACCGGTTGTTAAATTATTTGAATCCCACCTCTGGGTATAAGTATAAACATAGTTATGAACACATGAAATGGAGATATATATATATGTGTGTAAAATAAAAAGAAACAATAAGACAGGGACGGTAGGCACATTGGTGCGCTTATGCACAAACCAAATTGGACAAAGGTGTGACTTAGCAAAAGAGGCAGCCATAATGACCAATAATCAAACTATCAATATAGAACCACCATATTTGGAAGTCATCTGTTCATGAACATCCTGTATTACAGATAAAAGGAGGGGACTGACATCTATGGGCTCTGCTTACAGATGTCCAAGAGAGCTTAGGCAACTGTCATGTGCAATTTCAACATACAGTACTTGGTTTAAGATTATTTCTCATTGACTGCTGCTGTAATTAATTCAATAATTCATTAACTTAGTGGTATTTCAACTGCTTAATTTTTAGTGATATTAAGTTGTTTCTTATAAATTGATGTGGTTTGGATATGTTGGTGGCAGAATGATCAATTGCTGTGAATTGGGTTCTAGACGGAATGAACAACTGGCCTGATCCAGCAGGACTCTCTTGAACTCAGTGAGACACAACATCAATCAGTACATAACAGTACATAACAGAGAAAAACATTTCAGTTAAGGAGGAAAAAGAAATCTCTTTCAAGTTTTCTTCCTTATTATGTCAAGAACATTGGCAGATTTTGTTCATTTTAAGATTTATTTACTATTTTGAGGTGAGTTTCCTGTTGGTTCAGGAAAAAAAAAATTTCTGAAGAAAAGGAATTTAACAGTGAAGATCCTGGTTCCAGAGCTGCCAATTTTCAGATCTCCAACCATGAACTAAGGAGACAGCTTCCCACCTGTCCCAACATAGACCTTCCTCTAAAAAAGTATAGCAAAGTAGGCCTGACAATAAGGAACAGGTTTATTCCATTAGGCAAGATTAAGGAGTCTCTTCATACAGACCATTTTGTGGCAAAACTCCTTATCATTTATTGGAAATAAATATATAAATCTCTGAGCAGCTGCCTCAAAGCAAGACAATTGGTCAGAGAAGGAGACTATTACAGAGACCAAAGGGGAAAACAACAACAACAGCATTGTTATAGAAAACCTCTGCAGTAATGCTGTTGTTCAGGTCTTGGAGGGACAAGACTCAAAAAATTAGTTCAATCTCCATCTGATTTAGAGAATAGGCTGATATATGTTTCTATACAAACCTTTTGGAACTATGGAAGAGAAAGAGGCTGGGGACTGAGGGAGAAGCAATTTGGAAGAAAAAGAAAGGACTGGGGTCTCCTTTTTGTTATTGGATCTCCCCTCCTGTACTTCATCTATATCAGGGGTGTCAAACTCAAGGCCGGATCCAGCCTACAGGGTACTTAGATCTGGGCCATGGGGTCACCCTGGAAACAGCAAAGGACCAGCCCGCAGTGCTTCTGCCAGAGAAAATGGGCTCCGGAGCTTCGTTTTTGGCTGCCAGGACCTCCTGCAACCCTCTGCCAGTGAAAATGGAGTTCGGGAGCCCGTTTTTGCTGGTAAAGCACATGGGCCACCACAGATTCCTCCAACAGGAGTGACATTGAGCTGGTCATGCCCATCCTGGCCACACACACACACCCCAAGGTCAAACACAACCCTAATGCAGCCTTCAATGAAATTGAGTTTGTCACCCCTGATATATATAATAAGATAAGAACAGGCATTTTGTTTAAAGCATTAATACTGCCCTTATCTCAGATATGATAATGTTGCATGTTTGCAAAGAGCACTCAGAAACCCAGTCCAGTTTATCCTGATTTACAAAATGATATCAACAATTTCATAGCCTCTCTGGAAGGCAAAGCCACAATGTTGGTAAAGCTTGTTCAAACAGACCCTCTTCTAAGTCAGCTAGAAGAAGTCACACTCTCCAACTATTTTCTGCCACATTAAATCCTTATGGGAATTAATAATCCAATATGCACATGTTCGGGTCCTTGGGGAATCTTCTTTGGTTATACCCTATCATCATCTAGCAGTGAATTTCTGTGAACTTCCCACAATTATTAACCAAAAGTTTTGGTCTCAAGTTTCCAGTTTGTAAAGGTAAGAGAGAAAGAGGCTCTAATTAGAAATCCAGTCACCCATGCACAACATCGGTTTGCCACTAATGCCAACAAGAAAAACTGTATTCTACCAGGACTGTTCAATAATTCATTTTCCTTCCCTCCACCCCAGATACAGATATAGATATAGATGATAAAGTGCGTGGGAGAGATTTTAAACCTAAGTAAGAAAAAAAATGCAAGCTCTTTCATCTTTAGTTGTTTATGAAAGAACAAGAAGATGGAACACAACATGCTATATCAGAGGCTGTTCCCAAAAAATATAAATCTTCAAGGCATCCCAAGGGAAACCAAGGACCAGTAAATGCTGACAAAGTGCATCAAAAATGACATTTGTACAACAAGTATAGCAGCACTTACATTTTCCTCACACCTTCAAACTAAATTCTGGATGTGTTGTGGAACTGGAACACATACAAAACAGGAGCTTATATTTGTAGGGGAAATGGAGGTAAAAGCGGGGTGAGGAGAGAGAATGGTAACTAGTTCGATGGGTCGATCTAAGTCATTTTATTCATTACCAAAAACAAAGAGGAAAGAATGTTTGGATACTGCAAGATGGTTAGAAAGCTTTGAAATTCTATAGTTTCTGAGCATGAAGGCTTCCAAAGCCAACTTATCCATTTCTTCATTAGTCTCCAATTGTGAACCTCAAGGATTAAATTTATTGATATTAGACATAAGAAGGCAAAATAATTTCCTGCATTCTCTGCCTAGGGTTACCACATACAACTGTGCCATGCTTTGGATTTTGAGGAGAAATGTTGATCTGGAACATGCTCACAAAGCACCTGTCACTATTCTTCCTGAAAGCAGTTGCATTCTTTTCCTGAGATGCAGGTGCAGCTAGGAAATGATGCAGCTACCTTCATGAATTAAAGTCAGTTGATCTATGACATCCCCATGTACAGGTAGTGTCAGGTGGTGCTCCATTCAAAATCCAAGAAAGACACTCTTAGACTCCATTAATATAGAGAAAAGAACTTTTACTGGAATTCAAGTGGTAGCATCAAAGTAATTCTAGATCTGAGGAATTACACGTGAAAAACACATATACAAAGTGATGGCAATGTTCCACCTGCAATAGTTCAAACTGTCCATCCAATCAAAGATGTGCATAATGTCATGTGGGCCATCTTCAGGTAGTGATGCAGACATCTGGCCGTTGCCATTGGTCTATTTTGATAAAGACCTGCAGTTACGCAGTAAGCAAGCAAGCTGTTAGGAATGTAAGTCACCTAACAGTTGGATTGGAAAATATATAAACCAGAATAGACATTTTAATACTGTCTCTTTAATGGAATGCTAAAATTGTAATTGGGTGTGGTTCCTCAAACAACCATAAGATGGAGCTAGAAATCTGAGTTGTTCTGTTCTGTTGTTGCCGAGAGTGTTGCCGTTCCTGCATTTCCCTATTGACTGTTACTGATCATTGTTATTCTTGGATTTGATGTGAGTCTTTTACTGAACTGTTTTTGATACTGGACTTTGTTATTGGATTATTCCTGGACTGAAAACTGACTGCTATAACCATATATGTCTTGGACTGTTTGTTGGACTTTGCTTAACCATTTCCTGGAAGTAAAACCTACATTTTACTATACAGTGTAGCTGTGTGCTGTGTGTGTGTTATTCAACATTACTCTCATTACATCTCCCTGTGTGCACTCATTCTCCTAACGGGGAATGACCTCAACACAATTAAGCATAAACAATAAAGTTTTTTCCCCAAGTTATACAGCTCTAAAACCTCCAGCACGTTTCCCACACCCACAAAGCCCAACTATTTCCCCCCTCCCCTGTTACTATGGCAGCCAAAAGATGTAAGAGAAAGGAAAGGAATCTTGAAAGCTGACAGGTAGTCCTCGACTTACAGCAGTTCATCTACTGACCAAAGTTACAACAGCACTGAAAAAAAAATGACTTATGACCATTATTCACCCTCATGAACATAAGACCATCCCCATGGTCATGTGATCAAAATTCAGACCCCCACCTCTGGCAATTGACCCATATTTATGATGGTTGCAGTGTCCTGGGGACATGTGATCATATTTTGGTGACCTTCTGATGAGCAACGTCAATGGGGAAGCCAGATTCACTTAACAACCAAGTTACTAATTTAACAGCTGCTGTGATTCGCTTAACAACTGTGGCAAGAAAGATCATAGAATAGGGCAAAAACTCACTTAAGTCTCACTTAACAAATGTCTCATTTAGTAACATAAATTTTGGGCTCAGTTGTAACTGTCAGTCAAGACTATCTATACACCAAAAATCCAAAGTCCTATTATTATCAGTAATATTCATTGAAAAGGCCAATGCCACAGTTCATACCTATCATGCTGTTATGAAAATCAACTTATTTTTTTTGTTTGTTTATTAAACTTATTTGCCGCCCATTTTGCCTAGAGGCAACTCTAGGTGGCTTACATATTAGCTTTTGACTGAACATCATACTTTGTGTATTCAAGCTTCCCAGAAAGTACCACACTTTCTTAAAAGCGGAAACTCACAAAAACCTTTGGCAGGTTTTTAGGGACATTCCCACTGGTAGCGAGACAGCTTTAATTTATATCATATTCCAGTTTTGCCAGTGATAATATTTCCAGTCTACTTCCACATTTCATTTCCTGGAATAATATCTTTAAGGTATTTTTCATGTGGTCCTCCCAATTACTCGCTACTAGGAACAATAATCCACCAGTTTTCCGGGTTTTAGATAGCAAGATATGTGTCTAAATTACATGTAAACCAAGGTGAAAAGGACAGATACAGGCCAGTTTGTTAAATCCATAGGTCTATTCGGCTTATGGATAGATACATGTAGTCCCCATTTAGCAATTGCCCTGTTTAGTGACAGTTTGGAGTTACAACAGGGATGAAAAAGTAACTATGAGAAATCCTCATATTTATGACTTTCTCAGATCTATAAAGCAAAGGAAAGCTGAAGTAAAATCATAGGCACAGTTGCAATTTTTCTTTGTGACCACTTTGCTTAACAACCAATTGTAGTCACTAAATGATGACTACCTATACACTCTCAAGGAAAGACCATGATCAACCATAGGAATCAATAAACAACCTTCTTCTGACCAATGGATCCATCCAAGGATGGTTTCTGTAACTTCTGAGCCATGGTGGTACAGTGGTTAGAGTGTAGTACTGCAGGCTACTTCTACTGACTTCCGGCTGCCTGCAATTTGGCAGTTCAAATTTCACCAGGCTCAAGGTTGATTCAGCCTTCCATCCTTTCAAGATGGATAAAATGAGGACCTAGATTGTTGGGGGCAATATGCTGACTCTGTAAACTGCTTAGAGAAGGTTGTAAAGCACTGTAAAGTGGTATATAAGTCTAAGTGCTATTGCTATTGTTATTCTATAAAGTGTTCTATAAGGCAAAAGAAGAAAAACAGAAAAATATGTGTTACTTTAAAAAAAAAATAGATAAGCTGAGGCCTTTACCAAATACTTACCTGACTATATTCAAACCTCTAACTTTTAAATATGCTCCAGCCCTACAAATGTCTAGGAAAGGGAAGAATTCCAATTACTGCAGGAATGGGACCCTGGTGTAGAACTAGATGGACCTGCTCCAAAACTCTAGAATTCACACCTCTCATCAGCATCCCAACATCACAAATCTGGTGCTGCTTCTTCATGAAACACATATGGCTTTTTGATTCACACTAGAGCTGGTTGGGAAAGTAGGGAAAAAAATCCCCTTGAGGAATCTAACTTTTAAAAACTTAAGAAAACATCAACATTTTGACAAAGTATCAAAATATTTCTATTAGCACCAAAAATATTCTACTTTCTATCTTAAAAAAAAGTATATTTTGACAAATTTGTTCAAAGAATGTGTAAAGGCAAACAGTATGTGCCTTTGGGTTGCGTATCAGTTTAGAATAGTTATGTATTAGAAGAATATCTACCATTAACCCCCAGTTTAAGAAACCTATGAATCATCTTATGTTTCTAATATTGACACTGTTACATATCACAGAAGAGTGGGTGTAATGTATGTATTAATCAGTTAGTGTACATCAGTGGATTTAAGTAATATGTATATAAATACAAATCCTCATGCAGCCATGTGTAATTCAATCTCAGCTCCCTAACTCTACTACATAAAACAGTATTTACTATCTAAAACAATACATCCATTTTAACACCTCTATTGTTATCAGATTATGCATAAAACAAGAATTTAAAACAAAATGTTGCATTGTAACCTGCTTAAAAAGGAAGGTTCTGCTTCAGAATTTCAGTCTTTTCCCCCAAATGGAACACTTTGTATTTTCTTAAATGCACAGCATTTTGCTTGCCATTTACCTTTACATACCTATTTTAGCTTTTCCAACTATCCCCCAACTATCTTTTCCTCTCATATTTTTCTACTGAATAAGTTTCCAAAGCATGAAAATCTCACTCTTGTCAGTGGCTCAGTTCTGCTTTACCAAAGAAGCAATTTCAAAAGCATGAAGCTTTGTTTTGCCTCAGTAGAAGAACAGCCCCTCCCTTTGACCTATTTCCAAACCACTTCAGATTTTGCAGCTATGTTGATATAAGATGCTGAGCTAATCACAAACAATAGGTTAATACCAGTTAACTACAAGCAACATGCTTTACACAGGCAGAGGATATGGGAAAAGTACAAAGGTAATTTCATATAGAGACATATTGGCTAAAGGATCAATGTGAAGGATGGGTCAAGGTTGCATTGAACCCTAAGTTTTTTAAAAGGAGAGATGTGTACAGAAGGATAAAGAAAAAGATTCTTGGTTCCTGTTTTGGGTTCCTGGTTTGGTTCCTGGTTTTCCCAGCACCTCTGATCCTGTCTCTGAGAAATAAGTGAAAAACAAAGATGGTGAGAGTTTAACATCATCTAACAATTAGCATTGGTGATGTTCCACTCCACCTCTTTCTGTCTTGAAGGTACTTTTTCAAGAGGCAACTGGATTTTCTTGTTTTTCTTTGGCTTCTTATCCAAGATGCTTCTTCAATTCTGACCAGCTTCTTGGATGAGAAAGGAAACATCTTCAAAGAAAAATGAGAAAGTCCAGTTGCCTCTTGAAAAAGCACCTTTGGAACAACCATAACTGGGTGACTGAGAATCTCCAAAGACATCCCTCTCTGTCTCCTTCTTCCCCACTTTTTCTTGGATAAGAATGTTGAACTTTGTAATTACTTACCAAATGTTAAATGCTTCATTCAATAACAACTTATCAAGCTTAGGAGAAGATGTCCTATTTCAGGGCTGTCAAACTCACGGCCCGCGGGCAGAATGCATCACTCACTGGCCACCCCCACCCCCAATTTAGCAAAGGGGGGAAAAGTCACAATATGTCATGTGATACTGTCGTGACAATGCAAGTTTGACACCCTGTTCTATTTGATCTTTCATAATCTTCCATTGCTTTAAGTAGCAAAAAAAAAAAAAAGGAAATGTGATCTTTTCTTTTAGCCTTGAGTCCCAGCTTACTTAAAGGTTGTGATCTAGAGTTCTATTTGCCTGGCCATGGTAAATAAAATCATTTAACACAGTTACTTGCTAACAGAAGAAATTATTCTTCATGCATGCATGTTTTTTCCCCCCTTTATTTCCAGGAGATTAGCTACAAAAATCATGGTGCTTCCAGGAACTTAGAAATAAAAAAGATGAAGTTTTCTTTCATACAGCTACTCAATGGGTTCTTCCTCACAACAAAGTCCTAGAGTCAGTGAAGTGTGCCAGAATAAATTATGCTGCCCCACCTATTCTGACTAAATAATGAGCCTGCCATTTTTTCATAGCTTTAATAACAAAAAAGGATCCCTCCAGCTTTGTTTCCCCCTCCTCCCAAGCGTCATCTGGCCACTACCAACACCAATCACTTTACTTAACAGATAATGGGGCAGGGATGAGTTTGCAGTCAGATAATTTAGCCCCATGTCAAGTTGACTAAGTGACAGGTCACAGGTATGCAGTGGGGCAGGAAATGGAGTGGAATTCTCTCAGTACACTGGCCGTCTCCAACACTTGTCCATGCCTGCAACTTGAAAGAGTTTAATTTTGGATACTAGTTTAGTGCTCTTCCAGAGGACTACTTAGACTTATGCTCAAAAATACTCATAGGCACAGAGGAAACATTGCACTACTGTCAAGGTTATTCCTCCCCACTTCATCCTCTGCACCCTATCAGTATTTATATCTAATGTGTAACTACTTGTTTCTAATGAAATGCCCCTGCTCTTATTTTTACAGTAATCTAAAGTGGCCAATAGCACAATGTTCACCATATTGTCAGGAAAGTGTCATAGATCACATTCACAGCAAAGGCTGTGTTGAGAGAAGGAAAAAAGCTATTTAAATGCAGAACATTGAGATAGGACAGCCTCTCCCAAGGATTAACAATTAGATGAAGGCAATGGCATGAGAACATGTCATCTCAAAAGAGTTTATAGGGTCCATTTGTGCTGTGGTTGCAAAATAAGCATGGGTCCTATGGCCTTCACTACAAAAAGTCACATACACTCATAATCAACATTTGACCTAGGTATGACACAGAATAAGCCTACCCATTTTTAAATACTTCATTTTAGAACCACTTATCAAGCTAAGGAGAAGAAATAGTATTTAATCCTCGACTACCCACTTCAAATAAGGTTGGAGTTACATTGTCTAATTCTGCAGATATGACATGACAGAATTGCTATCTTCAACAATTCAGGAAATAGACTTTTCATACAAAAACATGGATATGCTATTTTTTAAAATATACCAAGAGTTGTAGTGCTAATAGTGCCGAAAGTCTTGGGGAGGGAGGGAGAATGCTACTTATCATCTGAATGCTTTTTCTCTCTTTTCATCTCTTTCTAGGACGGTTTATACCAACATGGCTGGCTGAGGAATTCTGGGAGTTTATTTTTTTGTTTTATTTGGTTTATCAATTGCTTACAAGATAATAGGCATAAGTAAAAACATAGTTATGAGTACATGGATACATATAAGAAAAATAAAAGAAACAATAGGACAGGGACAGTAGGCACATTGGTGAACTTATGCACGCCCCCTACAGATCTCTTAGGAAAGGGGTGAGGTCAATAGTAGAAAGTCTAAGGTTCAAGTTTTTGGGGTTTGGGGAAGAAACCACAGAGTCAGTTAGAGTATTCCAGACATTGACCACTCTGTTGCTGAAGTTGTATTTCCTGCAATCAAGTTTGGTGCGATTAACCTTGAGTTTGTATCTATTGCTTGCTCTTGTATTGTTATGGTTGAAGCTGAAGTATTCATTGACATGTAGGACATTACAATGTGTGATTTTATATACTATACTTAGATCGGACTGAAGGCAGCATAGTTCTAGGTTTTCTAGGTCTAGAATTTCAAGTCTGGTGGCATAAGGTATTCTGCAACAAGTAGAGGAGTGGAGAACTCTTCTTGTGAAATATTTCTGGACTTTCTCAACTGTGTTAATATCAGATACGTAATGTGGGTTCCAGACTGATGAGTTGTATTCGAGTATTGGTCTAGCAAATGTTTTGTATGCTCTAGTTAGCAGTAGTAATATTACCAGAGAAAAAGCTATGTAAGATTAGGTTAACAGCTCTTAATGCCTTTTTGGCTATGTAGTTACAGTGGGCTCTAGCACTTAGATCATTAGAGATGAGTACTCCAAGATCCTTGACAGAGTTTGGATCATCAACAAGGTCTTGACTATTCAGCCTGTATTTTATTTTCTGATTTTTTTTGCTAATATGTAAGACAGAGCATTTATTTGTTGAGGTTTGAAGTTGCCATTTGTTTGACCATTCTGATACATAGTTGAGGTCATTTTGAAGGGTAGCAGTATTGTCTGTGGTATTGAACAGCTTTACATCATCAGCGAAGAGAACGCAGTTACTCTTAATATGATCAGAGGTCATTTATGTAGAGTATGTAGAGAGTTGGTCCTAGAACACTGCCTTGGGGGACACCACTATTGACAGATACAGAATTTGATAGGACGCTCCCAATTTTGACCATTTGTTGTCTGTTTGATAGGAATGCTTCTATCCAGTTATGCAGGTGTCCAGAGATACCATAAGATTTTAGTTTTAGGAGTAGTTTGTCATGTACCACTGAATCAAAGGCTTTACAGAAGTCTATGTATAGATTGTATCCATTGCTTTGCCCTGATCGAGTTGTGTAGTCCATATGTTTTTGCAGTGTAAGAGTTGCATATTACTTGATAGTTTGAAGTCCACAAGTCTTAAAGTTGCCAAGGTTGGATATCCCTGATTTATATTGATCAGATAGCTCTGGGGAGGAGAGAAATACAATTATTTTGGCAATATTAAACACCTCTGTTACTTGTATGAAAGGAAGCAGTTGGGATATGATTAGAAACCAACATATCCTAGTACTGATTTTCTCAGTCATAAATTAATTATGTTATGACTGTTGTGAATAGATATGTCTATTTCGCCTATTGATCTGTAATTGACTTATCATCTGTACCTTTTGCATTTCATTATCATTTGATCCCTCCAAATACATTTTGTCTCTCTCGCCTGTCAACTGATGCTCCTGAATGGATGAGTCCATATAAGCATATAATTTGTTAGTCTTAAAATGGCACAAGACTCTTTTACAGCTTATTATTACCCTACTATTAACTGTGCATAGCTATCTATGAAATTATATAATATTTCACACCAAAAAGGATGTAGAGCAGTAGAAATTGTCACCTCCTCAGTTCCTTGGAGTTACACAGCAATCCTAAACACCTGACTATAAAACTATGCAAAAATCAGCCTTTAATGTTAATGCAAAGAAAATGTTTTAGAACATTGAAAATTGCAAAACAAAACTAAAAATGATCATCAAATGGAACTTTTAAAATAGCATTTAAAAAAAAACACTTTTATTTTTAAATTGCTTTTTTCCCTCCCTGTTTCTAACAGAGGCTTTGATATGTAGCTCAAAAGTCCTTCAGTTATACTGATTTATTGAAGAATAAAGAAAATAAGCTTACTCGAACTTTCCTATGTATTAAAATAAAAGGTAATAACCTACTGCCTATTTCTCTTCTTCTGATAAGCAGGCAACCCTGCCTTCACAGGTTACACCTTCTGCTTTTTCATCTAAGTAATAGAAAAACAATTATTCAAGTAGCCTTTATTTAGAAGGGGATGTAAGCTATATAAGATCTGTGCATTTTGGGTTCTGGGCTTCATTCTTTGCTAGTTCAATAAAAAAAGCCTAGATCTCTCCAATTGCTTTGGCTTATTTCTTTAGATTACACCACAATCTACACTGAAATGTATTTGAATATAAGTAGCTCAGGTTGGTAGCTGGGCTGTTGGTCTGAGCTCCGAATTTAGCAATTTGGTTGCAAATGTTTCATCACCATTTGAGGAGACATCATCAGTGCACTTTTAATTGTACTCATCTGTCAGAGCACTGGTCTTTTATGTCATGCAAATTACTGTGTATATTGTTTGTTCATGGTCTGACTTCAGACAGTTTGAATGACTGTTGAGATGTGTTCCAACATTAATTTACAACACAGAGACAGTACTTAAAACCAAACAACAGCTAGCCAATCAAACAATCCGAATTCAGACTCAGAAGTAGCTGAACAAACAATATCCACACTAATTTGCATCACATAAAAAGGTATTTGAAAACCAATGCTCTAACAGACAAGCCCAATTCAAAGCACATTGATGATGTCTCCTCGAATGGTGATGAAACGTTTGTAAATAATTGCCAAGCATGGCATTCAGCCAGTCAGCCAACAATCTACATTCCTTTAAGGTAAAGATAAAGGTTTCCCCTCTCCAGTTATATCTGATCCTAGGGCACAGTGCTCAATTCAATTTCTTAGTCAAGGGAGTCTGAAGTTGTCCGAAGACACTTCCGTGATCATATGGCCAGCATAACTATATGCTGAGGCACAAGGAATGCTGTTACCTTCCCACTGAAGTGGTGCCTATTTATCTACTCGCATGTGCATGTTTTCAAATTGCTAAGTGGGAGCTCACCCCATTGTGTGTCAAATCTGAATTGTCAGCTTTCCAGCTAATAAACTCAGTTTCTTTAACCAATGACCCATCATACTCCTCTTACATTCCTTTACCATTGTTTAATTTTAAATTGTGTATACTATATGGCACTCAGAGTTTTAATGTTGCAGCATATAGATTTAAAACCAGAGATATTTTTATTGGGAATCTTGCCTGAAAGTTATAATAGAGAGATAACATATTTGATTATTAATATATTTACAGCAGCTAGAATTGCATTTGCACAAAATTAGAAAAATGAGAAAATTCTGACAGAGGAGGAAACAATTAAGAAAATAATGGAATGTGTGGAAATGAGTAGATAAACAGTGGCAATCAAAGAACAGGAAGAAAAAGAGTACTATAAAATTTGGAATTTATTTTATGAATGGTTAGACAGAAGAATAAGAAACTGAAATATGTGGTAATAGTAACAACATCTTATAACCAGGGTTGGGATTCAAAATTTTAACAACCGGTTCTGTGGGCATGGCTTAGTTGGTGGGCGTGTCTTGGTAGTCATGTTATTGGCTGAGCATGGCCAACTCAATATCACTCACATCGAGACATGCATCTCCTCGCCTGGCCTCTCATAACTGTGGGGATGCTGCAACAGTTGTAAGTGTGAAAAAGGTCATAAGTCACTTTTTTCAATGCCATTGTAACTTTAAATGGTCACTCCACACAAGCAAATTACCAGCAAAGGAGGGGGAAAAAACTCCAGAGAAGTTCCTGAGACAGGAAGTCTAGTCCTGCCAAGAATGTAATAAGGGTTAATGGAGAGGCAGTTTCTGTAAGCAACACCAGAATGTTTCCTTCCTGCCTTCCTTACAGGATTAGGCCAGTAATTTCTTCTAACAACTAGTTCTTCGAACTGCTTAGAATGCTAACAACTGGTTCTAGCGAATAGGTGCAAACTAGTAGAGTCCCACCCCTACTTATAACTGATTGATTTTGAATGAATAAGAGAATGAATATAACTTAGTAAGGATGGATAATACTTTTGAAAGATAACAACTATAATGTTAATGATAATACAATAATCAAACAATATGATATAAAATGTTGATTAGAATAGTTATAAATATAATTAAATAATAAATGTATGACAATATCATTATGCACACAGGAGATATGTACCCAACCAACACAGTGTAGAATTGGAAGATGGTTTTCTTTGTTATTTTTGCTTTTTTTTAATTATTAAAAAAAGAGTTTTAATGTTGCAGTCTAAAATTTTAACTCACACACTATGAATTAAGGATAGAAATTGTAGTAAAAAAGGTATACTGAGGGAAATGATTTCCCCCATTAGCACTGGACAATTCATGATTTATGAAGGATGCAATAATTGCAAAATAGAAGAACAGTTGCCACTTAACATAGTTTAGCATCAACTAAATCCATGCAGTTTGGATGCGGTGGCTCAGTGGTTAAGATGCTGAGCTTGTCGATCAGAAAGGTTGGCAGTTTGGCAGTTCGAATCCCTAGCACCGCATAACAGAGTGAGCTCCCATTATTTGTCCCAGCTTCTGCCAACCTAGCAGCTCGAAAGCATGTAAAAATGCAAGTAGAAAAATAGGGACCACTTTGGTGGAAAGGAAACAGCATTCCGTGCGCCTTCAGCATTTAATCATGCCGGCCACAAGACCACAGAGATGTCTTCGGACAGTACTGGCTCTTCAGCTTTATAATGGAGATGAGCACCGCCCCCTAGAGTTAGAAACAACTAGCATATTTGTGCGAGGGGGAACCTTTACCTTTACCTAGTCACTTGCAATCTGTTATTTTACATTGGTTATATTTTACATGTACATGTTAATGTACAGAACAAGGAAAAGAAGGCTATGAGGATGGGGAAGACTTTGCTTATAAATATAGACAACATTGACAATCCCATTGCCAGTCCCATTGTTATGCCATGGGAAGAGTTATTTTGAAGTAATTTTCAGTTCTCTTCAAACTCAGAGTTTGAACTTGGCAAAACTGGCTATACATGATCCTGCTCCTTATTTTAGAAATTCTTTCTACTATGGAACCAATCCTATGCAACAGCATTTTCACTAAATGAACAGAGAATTCCATCAGTAAAAGAATGCTGTAAATTAAACTAATATAACGTCTGAGTTAAACAGGGGATAAAAATGTATAGTGCTACATCACTACCATATTCAACTGAAAGGCATCCAATACAATCACACCACAGGGAACCACACTCAATGTACTTTTAAATAACTTTGAGAAATTTATTGGCCCAGACAGAAACAAACAAAAACAAACTTCATTAGTACTGACTTAAAGTTCCCTAGGACTCACTCGTTCACTTTTAAAATATCCATGCAGCAAATGTTCATCACAACCAAAACATAAACCTTACCAATGCAATAAATAAAAGATTGGTCTCAGTAACATCAAAATCCCTGGCATCTTTCAATGAACTAAAGTGGGTCATAATGAGATACTTCTCATCAGAGAAGCACCAGATCTTTTTACTGTAGTCAAAAAAGAATCAGAGTTGAAATAAAACAACCATCGTTATTAACAAAAAGATATCAAATTCAGTGTTTGGCTAGAATTCAAAAAGGATAGAATGAACTCAATTTGAATTAACAACCAATCAATATTACAGTGATTTATTCCAACCACAAATGCAGAATAGTTGAAGCTCAGTAGTTCTATGGTGATTTGCAACACTTTGTAAAAACAACAACTCCAAGGGTCATCAGGCTAATTATAGGAGGTTGGACTGTTGAAATTGATAGTAAAATAGTACCTGGAATATTTGATAAAAAAACAGAAGGAGAGAGGCTAATAGATTTTGCCAGGAAAATTCAACATTTATTTTAAAATTATAACAAATTAAAACATGGCTGGGTACATGGTCATCACCAGATGAAAATGACCTACATATTCTGAAAGCAAAAATGGGGAAAAAAATAGACCTGGTGCTGATTTCCACCCACATCACAAACGTCTTCTTGCAAAATTACACATTAAACTAACAAAATTGCTGGAACAACAAAATATAACCTCACAGCAATCTTCTATATTAGGTGGGAAAAATAAATAATAGATTTAATGGATTAGAGCTGATAAATAGGCAGCCTGAAGAACTCTGGCCTGAGATTTGTGGCATCATTAAAACTGAAGCAAAGAAAATATCCTGAAATGCAAGAAGCTAAAGAAAGCCAAAGGCTGGCTTCTGGCACCCTGAGAATGACTCACAAAGGTAGAAAGGAAAGGCAACAGAGACAGGACAGTTGCCCAATTAAATGCAGAGTTCCAGAAAAGAGTAAGAGGAGAACCAGATCTCAATAAGCAGAACAAAGAAATGGAAAATCACAACTCAACAGAAAGAAGTTTATTAAACCGAAGTACTGAAATCATTTTTGTTTGAAACTTTAATGCAATATCTATTGGAGAAAGAAGTTGTAAGAAAAGCTGGTGCAAATACTATGTACAGTAGAACTGGAAAAACAAGATCTCAAACTGATGTTATGTACAAAAGTTTGATCAATGAACTAGAGCCAGACATCCTGGAAAGTGAATTAAATGGACCCTAGGAAATCTTGCTAATGAAGCTGCAGGAATTGATCGAATAACAGCAAAAAGTGCTTAAAATCATACTAGATGACACAGTAGAAGTACCACATGTGGTTTGTATGCAGATATGAAAAACCTAACAGTAGTCAAGGGATTAGAAAAGATATATGTATATTGCTAACACTGAAAAACAACTAAGAAATACTTAAACTGCTGAATAATTATTTCAGTGCTATACTACAATGAAGATTTTCCAATCCAAATTTTAACAGTACCTGAAACAAAAATTGCCAGGTGTAGACGCTGAATTCAGCAGATATAGGAGAACATCCAAAATTATATTACTGATAGGTAGTACATAGTGGAAAAGGCAAAGGACTAGCTTTGGGTTTTTTCCTTTATTCTAAATCTAAGGCTTCTGATTATGTAGTCCATAAAATATTTCACTAGCCCTGTAAAAATGAATGTACTAGGCATCACATCTACTTAATGAAGAATGTGCACCACAATCAAGAAGAAACAATCCAAAGAGAATATGGATCAGCTAAATCAGAGGTCTCCAAACTTGGCAACTTTAAGACTTGTGGACTTCAACTCCCAGAATTCTGGGAGTTGAAGTCCACAAGTCTTAAAGTTGCCAAGTTTGGGGACCCCTGAACTAAATGGTCCCCAAAAGGGGAAAGGACTGAACCAAAGTTAGGTATTGCTACTTTATTTATGTAGCGATATGCACAGATAATCTTGAAAAAACTATGTAACATGAGATGTCTGAATCTGGAGAAAGTATGAGAAAGAAACTCAAAAGAACCTTGTCTTGCATTTTTTGGGGCATAAGCGGGGTCAGAAAGAAGCCGGATTTAAAGATTCTGTTATGACACCCTTCAACACTAATGTAGCATCCCTGGAGTCTTTGTGCTGTTTTCTGACCTGGCCTACTTTAAAGGGGTGGTATCTTAACTTTCCACACAAGTTTTGTACAAAAGATGCACAAAAAAGAAACAGAAGTTTAAATTAAAAAAAAAAACACGGGGGGCAGTGCTGAAGAGGCTGGATAAGGACCAGGAAGTCTAAGATCTAGTCATCTCTAATCAAAGATGATTAGAGGACTGGAGGCTAAAACATATGAAGAACGGCTGCAGGAATTGGGTATGCAAAGAATGAAAAGAATGACTAGGGAGACATGATAGCTGTGTTCTGATTATCTAAGAGGCTGCCACAAAGAAGAGAGAGTCAAACTATTCTCCAGAGCACCTGAGGACAGGACAAGAAGCAGTGGATGGAAACTAATCAAGGAGAGAAGCAACTTTGAACTAAGGAGAAATTTCCTGACAGTGAGAACAATTAATCAGTGGAACAACTTGCCTGCAGAGGTTGTGAATGCTCCAACACTGGAGGTTTTTAAGAAGAGATTGGACAACCATTTGTTTGAAGTGGTGTAGGGCTTCCTGCCTAAGCAAGGGGTTGAACTAGAAGACCTCTAAGGGCCCTTCCAATTCTGTTATTCTATTCTATCCTATTTTCACCCACAGAAGATCACTAGATGATTTTGAGCTAGCTTCTCTGCAGCCCAAGCTATCTCACAAGGAAAAATAGGAGGAAGGTATGTACTGTATGCTGCTAGAATGAAAGATGGAGCTAAATCTGATTAAACAAATGACTTTAAAATATACTTTTAAATGCTGGGAGAAATATCAATCACCTAGGACATTGGTCACCAACTGGTGGGCCGGGGACCACTGGTGGTCCACAAGAAAGTTTTGGTGGTCCACAGAGAAATGTCCCCCCCAAAGCACTCCCCCAAAAGCAGTTAATCCAGACTGCATGGGAACACAAGGCTGCGCCATCCACATGGCCCACTCACCCACTGGCCCTCAATCTTTGGCCAAGCACAAACCTTACCTTGAGTAGAGCCACGCAAGCTGGAACTGGAAAGTAAGAGCAACGGCAAGGGAGGGAAATCCGCCCCGGGATGGCTTGCTGAAGTTGGTGGGAAAGTCAGTTGCATATTCCAGAGCTGCAGTAGACTACAGGACTGGCCATTTGGTTATCCTGGAGCAGCTTCTCCTCCACCCAGGTGCACCAGCCTGCCATGGATGAGCTGCTCTGAGATGACCAAAGGGCCAGTCCTGTGACTAATGCATCTCTGGAATATGGGACTGACTTTCTCACCAACATCAGCAAGCCACCATCGATCAAAATTCATATTAGTGGTCCGCGGGATTTTAAATTATGAGTTTGGTGGTCCCTGAGGTCCAAAAAGTTGGCAACCCCTGACCTAGGATACGCTGGAGGCATTACTCTGATGTCTGAGGAAGACTTAAGGAATAGAGAAGGTGAAAGAAGAAAGTATTCAATTCTGGTCTGCTGCTCACTATTAAAAAAAGCTACGATTACATAAACCGGCAGTGCCAACCCTGTTCAAATAGCAGGAAAAGAAGATGAAGAACAGACGATCTTACTAGGATCTAAAATTCACCCAGGTGGCAGCTGCACTCATGAGATAATGAGACATTTCCTACTTGGGGGAAAATGTGACAGATCTAAACGAAATATTAAAGTGCACAGACCTCACATGAACAACAAAGGTATATGTTATAGGAGTTACAGAATATGGCTGTAAAAGCTGAACCATCAGAAGGACTTAATAGAAAGATTCCTCTGAACTCTGTTACCAGAGAAAAATATTGAGAATATCTTTGTCCACACAAGAGAACAAATATTTCTGCATGAACCAAAAGCAGACTGCTGGCTGAAAACATAGCTAGCGAAGCTAATGCTGAAATCTTTGGGATATATGCAGTAATGCAAAGGCCAAAGTTATTGGAGAGCTCCTAGTGTTTGGGAAAAAAAACCTAAAATAATAAAAAGAGAGGGCACCAGAAGAGAAGTTATACTACTATTTGTTAAAGATGTAATTATTGACAAACAGTCCTAACAAAATTCCATCCATCAGATCATAAAAAAAAAAAAAAATCTGAAAGAATTGACTCAGGCAGTTTTAATGAACTGAACTCAGTTCCTACATTTTTTTTTCTACTTCAGTGAAGACCTTTAATAGTCTTCTTCACATCCCACTACAAAATTATTAGTAGTTTCCCTTCCTCAATAAAAGTTGGTCTTTGCCATTCATCCTCCCTCAAACTTCACTTTCATAGCTTCCCACCTTTATCATACAGTACCTCAGATCTTCACCATCTTCATCAAAGGAACAATTATAAAATGACCTCAGTAAGACACGAGCCCCAGACTCAACAGAGCCCCAATAATAGGCTTACTGACATCTATTGACAGAGCAACAGTAATAGCAGTCCATTTATATTTTAAGTTTGCTTCCCACCTCTGTCCTATTTCTTTATGAGAAAAAGAATGCGAAGAGCTTCTTTTCATTGTGAGATAATGATGGCATGGCTCTCAGTGTCCCAGAAGAAAACACTTGCCATTTAAGCTTTATCTCGTAAACAGGCTGTCCTAGAGGGAAAGAGGAACAGAATAATTTTTACTTTCTGGGACAGATGCTTATATCCACTTCAGTGATCCCAATATTGCTAACAACTGTGTTAACTTTGAAGCTTTAGATTCCAGGCTGGCAAGTAGCTTAGAAGAATTAAAAGTAATTTTTATTGCAATGCAGGGCTGAGAAATAAGCAAGCGATTCGGTTTTTAAAAAGCTTCAAAAACAGAAACTGGGCTGAGAAGAAATCTGGAAGCACTAAATGTAGTCACTAAGTCTGCAACCCTACACTTTTGCTTATGAGTTAATTTTATTGAATTCAATTAGGTTTACTTCTGATCAAAATGTTGCATAAAACTCCCCAAAGGCTGCTGTAATTTGCAAGCCTGGAGCTAAATTACAACTTCTGGGATTTCTTCCTTTTGGCCAGGTCAACCCCATTTTAAAAAGACATCCTGAGAGAGAGAGAGCATCAAGGCAGTAAACATTGCTTTGACGTTAATTGAAACCTACCATATTATATGACATATGACTACAGACCAGTTGCTCTAACATCTGTAGTTATGAAAATCTTTGAAAGGCTTGTGCTGTCCCACCCGAAAACCATAACGGATCCGCTGTTAGATCCCATGCAGTTTGCATACCGAGCAAATAGATCGACAGATGATGCTGTTAACATGGCTCTGCATTTCATCCTACAACACCTTGAATCTCCAAATACTTACACAAGGGTCCCCTTCGTAGACTTCAGTTCAGCATTCGATACCATCATTCCAGACACTCTTCTAAGTAAATTAAACCAACTAGTGGTATCTGAACACACTTGTAAGTGGATCATAAACTTCCTAACAGACAGGAAGCAGCAGGTGAAGCTAGGCGGAATCACATCCGATACCTGTACAATCAGCACAGGGCCCCCCCAAGGCTGTGTGCTATCTCCACTTCTCTTCTCCCTATATACCAATGACTGCATCTCAAATGATCCATCTGTTAAAACACTGAAGTTTGCTGATGACACAACAGTGATTGGTCTCATTCGAGACAACAATGAATCTGCATACAGACAGGAGGTTACACAACTTGCCTCGTGGTGTAACTGAAACAATCTGGAACTGAACACACTCAAAACCGTAGAAATGGTGGAAGACTTTAGAAGAAACCCTCCCATACTGCCACCTCTTACAATACTAGACAACACAGTATTAACAGTAGAGACCTTCAAAATTCTAGGTTCTACTATATCACATGACCTAAAATGGACACCTAACATCAAAAACATCATCAAAAAAGCACAACAAAGAATGTTCTTTCTGTGCCAACTCAGAAAGCTCAAACTGCCCAAGGAGCTGCTGATCCAGTTCTACAGAGGAATTATTGAGTCTATCATCTGCACCTCTATAACTGTCTGGTTTGGTTCTGCAACCCAACAAGACAGACACAGACTTCAGAGGATAATTAGGACTGCAGAAAAAACAATTACTACCCACCTGCCTTCAATTGAGGACCTGTATACTGCATGAGTCAAAAAGAGGGCTGTGAAAATATTTACAGACCCCTCACATCCTGGACATAAATTGTTTCAACTCCTTCCCTCAAAACGACTCTATAGAGCACTGCACACCAGAACAACTAGACACAAGAACAGTTTTTTCCCCGAAAGCCATCACTCTGCTAAACAAATAATTCCCTCAACACTGTTCAACTATTTACAAAGTGTACACTACTATTACTGTTAATCTTCTCATCACTCCTTATCACCCATCCCCTCCCACTTGTGACTGTAGGACTGTAACTTTGTTGCTTGTGTCCTTACAATTTATATTGACTGTTTCCTAGTATGATTTTATTGTTGATTGTACCCTATGACTATCATTAAGTGTTGTATGTTATGATTCTTGATTCTTAATGAATGTTCCTTTTCTTTATGTATACTGAGAGTATTTACACCAAGGCAAATTCCTTGTGTGTCCAATCACACTTGGCCAATAAAGTATTCTATTCTATTCTATTCTATTCTATTCTATTCTATTCTATTCTATTCTATTCTATTCTATTCTATTCTATTCTATTCTGTAATGCATGTAGAAAAGGATTACACCACAATAACACAGCATTACTTTTATAATTTTCTCCCCCCTCTTCTGATACCACTGACCTCAAGGATCAAAAACTCAGAAGCAAATTTTAAAAGAAATCCAGAGAAACGTACGGAAGGCTACCATTAAGAAAAGTAAGGTAGAAGTTCTTGATGAACCAAATTTGCAATTGGATATTTGCAAATATCCAATCGACCAATCAGAATAGAACTGGAAGGGACCTTTAAGGACTTCTAGTCCAACCCACTGCTCAAACAGGAGACCCTATACCATTTCAGACAAGTGACTGTCCAGTCTCTTCTTAGAAACCTCCAGTGATGAAGCACCCATGACTTCTGAAGGCAAAGCTGTTCCACTGGTTAATTGTTCTCACAGTTAGGAAGTTTCTCCTTAATTCCAGGCAGGATTTGATTTAAATCAAGTTGATTTAAATCATGAATTTAAATCAAGCCTTTTTACTACTGATTTAAATCAGTAGTAAAAAGGCTTGATTTAAATTAACTCGATTTAAATCATATTTTTTTAAAGAGCAACTGTCATCTCTGTCCCATAGTGGCTCCTCCTCTGACTCACTTTTGATGCATCAACAGTCCCATTCACTTTAATGGGACAGCTGGTGATGCAGCAGTGACACAACAAGGTGAGGGACGTGGCGGACAGCAGGTGAGTGAATGCCCACTAAGAGGTGCTGCCATGGTGGATCTGAAATGACAGGTGCTCTTTAAATGTAAGGACTCATTTTTGCTAGTAGTTAGAATCTTTAATATTATTATTTGCAAACGAAATGAAGGTTTCCTATTTAGCTTGCAGAGCTTGGATTCACTGAGTGAGTTTACCAAAAATGTAAATATAGCAGAATATGCTACATAATTAAGCTCCATTTCATGCTGAATAAACTAAATTATTAATGCATCTTAAATAGAAAAATATCTTTAGATAGATTTTACTCCAAAAGCTTTTTATTAAAATAAATTTGATAAAAATAAAAAAAAATCCAATTTAAATTTTTAAAAATCCAATTTAAATAAAAAAATATCTGATTTGTTTTATTTTTTAAAAAAACATCAATTTTTATCCAACCTGATTCCAGGTTGCTTCTCTCCTTGATTATTTTCCATCCATGTTTCTTGTCCTGTCCTCTGGGTGCTTTGGAAAATAAGTTACCCCCTCTTCTTTGTGGCAGCCTCTCAAATAATGGAACACTGCTATCATGTCCCACCCACCCAGTCCTTCTTTTCTCTAGACTAAACAAACCCAAATCCTGCAAGCGTTCTTCATATGATTTTGTCTCTAGGGCTTTAATCATCTTAACTGCTCTTCTTTGCACTTTTCCCAAAGTTTCATCTTTTCTGAGTGTGTGTGTGTGTGTGTGTGTGTGTGTGTGTGTAATGTGGTGGCCAAAACTGGATGCAGTATTCCAGGTGTGGCCTTACTAAGGCTTTATAAAGTGATTTATAAATTGTAAATCCTTACAATTTGGAAATATAATAATCAACCTAGACATTAAAGTGCTTCTGACTGTGGTTCAGTAAAGTGCCATTAAAGAGTTTTGAAAAAGGAAAACCAAGCAAAGAACCAGCTTTTGTTCTTTGTCAATGTAGAATGGTTATTTCTGGTTAACCACAGCTATATGGATAATGTTTGACTTATGACCACAATTGGAACCAGAATTTCCATTGTGCATTGTTAAGTGAGTAGCTGCCAATTTTATTACTTTTGCCATGGTTGCTAAGTTGTTAAGTGAATCATGCAGTTGTTAAGCTAATACAGCTTTCCTCATTGACTTTGTTTGTCAGAAGCAACTGAGAAGATTCACAAATGGCCATCACATGACCCCAGGGTACAGCAGATGTCATAAATACATGATAGTTGCCAACCTTCCAAATTTTCATCCCATGACCATGGGGATGCTGCAACAGTTGTGTGAGAACCGGATGTATGTCACTTTTTAAGTGCTATTGTAACTTTGAAATGTCCTAAACGAATAGTTGTAAGTTGAGGGCTACTTGTAGGGGAATCTGGCATTCAGCAGCATGTCAGATTCCAGCATCTCTATTTATGAAAATGGGCCTCACGGATGCATTCTCAAAAGGGGGGAAATATCTTCACTCCAGCTACCACTAAAATGGTTGTTTGTCTCTGACCCTCATGATGATCCCTCATATAATCCATTTGAAGTGACTGGAAGTTTTGACCCATTTCTACAAGGCACAAGACCCATATGGCAGCATGAGTGACTCAATCATGGAGATGTTAGATTTCCAAAAGGAAGATATGTGGATGGCATGTTCAGCTCTGGGGCTTGAGGAGGTATAATAGCAATAGCATAGCAATAACATTTAGATTTATATACCACTTCATAGTGCTTTACAGTCCTCTCTAAGCACTTTACAGAGTCAGCCTATTTCCCTCAACAATCTGGGTCCTCATTTTACCAATCTGGGAAGGATGGAAGGCTGAGTCAACCTTGAGCCGGTAAGACTCGACCTGCCAAACTGCTGGCAACTGGCAGTCAGCAGAAGTAGCCTGCAGTATTGCATTCTAACCACTCATAATCCTCTGACACCACATGTATGTAGTCTGCCCTGCTGGTCACCTCATGAATGTGCCAGTAGCTCTAGTCCAATCTCTATCTTCTCCCTTTCCCCAGGGCCATATTGTGGGTCTGACACAACTCTATTGGCATGGAGGTCATAGAAGCCCAAGCAGTAATCTTGTGCTAACACAGATTCTCCAGAAATCCCAAACCTTTCACAGCTCTTTTGGCTATCCATGCAGAGAAACAAAGAATGGAGTAGGCATAGGTAGATATGGACAGACAAAGAGGAAGAGAGCACATATATCATCAAGTAGGAATATGGGAGCTCTTATGCCAGGATTCTCTGTTTTGGTGTCCTCTTTCCATGTTTGTGTTTCAATTCCATGTGATGGAATTTGGCCTCACCAGCCAATACAGCCTGCTTAGTGCTGGTGGCCTCTTGCCTTTCAAGGAGACTTAGCCAGGGGGTTTCCTCAGAGTAATACAAGTGCATTTTTTATTCTAGTCTTAGGGAAAGATTTTGTATATAGCAAGAAATCTTCAGCATGGATTTTAAAAATGCTAATAGCTGCACAAAGTTAGATACCCAGAGAAATGAAATTCATCCAGAACAAATTGTGTAAATGGTTGTTTGGCACATTTCTGCTTACATTAGATTTGTGGGAAGAGGAAGGAGAAATATAAAATTTGCAGGTCGGTACCTGGTTGCTGATATACCTATCTCACTTAACTGTAGTGGTGTTTCTGACCAAATCTGCCTTCCTCTTCCTTGCAAATATTGACATAGCACATCTACCACATCCAGCTGACTAGTGACATCTTTGTGCTACTGTCCTTGATGATGGTAAGGCCCATAACCTGCTTGATGTCTGCCTCAGTGGTTGAGTTGAGTGAGAGCAACGTGAAAGGGAACTCGACAGGATTGAGATTTAAGTGATTTGATGAAGTATCTTAAGCCCTTTTTTCTTTCCCTTTCCATCATAACAGCTTTCCATAAATTTTGTGGAAAGGAGAAGGTACATGGTGTTAGATGCTGTGAGCTGGGTGTTCTCTATTCCCTCTGTGTCTTCTGTGTCAACTATGTCGCTTACTGTAAGGAATTTATTTATTGATATGCTACCCATCTTGCTATCCAAGCTAGCTTCCCTGGAATGCTTTGTCTCTGGAGAAATTGTTTCTAGCATCCACTTTCCTCTTCCTGCCTTGGCATCATGTGTCAGGCCTGTCCCAGCTTGGGCATTTAAGAAAGAAAGATCCTCAACTCCATTTTAATGAAATGTGTACTTTTACTAAAGCCAAGTGGTTACAATGTATGCAAAGCCACATCTGAATGTTCCCATGTAAACTCAGTGCTTTTCCCTTCTCCTGGGCCCTTCCCCCTTGCTCCTTTCATAAATGTCCAGTGATATTCAAACTAAGTGTTCTGGTAACAATTTCAAAGTTTGGTGCCTCTTTCATGAGCATTTGCATTCGATTCTCACACTTGTGTTTTTGGATCTGTCAGGCTCTGCTCCAGGCTGGCACCTCTGATTTCTGTCATCCTGTCATATTCCTTCCCTATATGTCCTTGTTCCTCCCTCCCCTCTTTTATGGATGGATGCCATCGAACTGAAGCAGGGCTGAAGTGACGTGATGGCAAATCTGACATTATGATTTGACCACTTACTATTCTTACATTCAAAACATAAAAGTAGGGGGGGGGTTGTTTTTTTTAACATCCATATGTCAATAGTGTAGTGAGCTGAGGTAAAGGGTGATCTTATAATCATAAAACCAGCACCTGACTGCTTCCATCTTATTTCTCTGCTTTTTCTGGTCATGAAGAAGCACACGTGCAACCTCTCTTAACTGCAGTTTTACTCAACATAGGAAGAATGAAAACTAATTCCCTCATACGTATAATGGCATCTCCTGAAAGTTTTGTGTGTGTGACATGGTTGATGCACAGCCTATTATATACGACTGATTTTCCTGCAAGGTCACAAACAGTGTGCTATTGCTGTTAATGGGTAGTGCTTAGATGCCAAACATCTTTTAGAATGCCTAACTTTTTCCAGGCAGTTCCATTTTATCTTTTCCTGGGGGAATAGAAGCAGTTTCTGATGTAACATATTATTAAATAAAACCTATGCCCCCCCGCCTAATGATTCTACCACTATGAAAGGTAGAGGATGGATTTAAGTATTAAGCAGAGGATAACCATCGTACTGAATGGGGAAGGATACATAGACTTGCATAAACCCCACAGGCAACACTTTTTATGTTACAAGGTAGAAGAGCCCTCTGCCTGGAACATACCATTTAATAAAAATTAAGCAATTATTAACTATTTTTAAAAGAAGGAATTGCACTTTGGGAAAGTCTTTATCATACCTGATGGGGACGATGGTCCAATAAAAGTTTGTGAATCAAGAAATGTTACATGTAAAAGTGAGGATAGATAAGAAAGATCTATTTAAGGTTTATAAGTGGAACTGTGACCGTGTGGGAGTAAAAGAACAAAAGAGTAAGAAGAAAATACACAAATAGAAAGAAGAAACGAAACGGAGAAAGTGACTGTGCAACTTGAAATGAGGACATTTTGAATTAAGAGTTGTTGTAAGACAGTTAACCAAAAAACTCTGGATCTGATTTAATAGATATTGGTAAGATACAAACCTATTTAACTGACGTTGGTAGAAAACTAATTTGATAGAGGAAAATATATTAGAAATTTGTATACAGAATATTGCTTAATACTGATTGAACTGTTTGGATTAATTGAATAATTGTTGGAAAGTGATTCTATAAGCATATGAATTGGATGGTCAAAGAATAATTATATAATATTATTGTTTTTATCTTATCGTTCTTATCTTATTGTTCAATCAATTTTTGTTTAAAAATACTATATAAGAAATCTAGGGGGGGGAGAAATTAGACTTACTTCGATTAAATATATAATCTTAAGGAAATAGATAAATTCATATATTTAAATAAATTAATGAGCTGGGTGCTTTAACTATTTACATTAATTATATAATTATATAGGTCTGGTGTTTTCTGGTTAAGCATACTGGTATCTATTTAATTGTATTTATAGTGGATTAACTATATATATATATATATTGGATTAATATTTAACTCTCTAAACCTTAGAATATTTGACCATTTAAGAAATAGAAATAAGATCTGTCTGGGACTATCTATAATAGAATACTCTTATTTAACAATATATATATTAATATGTATATTGTATTTAAAGGAGAAGACAATATAACTTTACTAGGGATAGTTGATGGTGGATTGGAGAGAGCTTCTACAAATAGAAATGGCAACAATAACTACAAATCTAAAATCAGGGAAGAAACCTACAACAGTGACATCTTCACCTCTGGGACAGAGATCGATTGATGCAATGTTACTGGCAGAAAAGACAAGTTCCGCCCAAAGTTTGCAGGCAGTACAGTCAACACTTGCTATGATGCAGGAAATGATGGTAAAAACCCATGAACTGATAGTGAGGAATCACGAAGACATGAAATTAGAAATGAGAACGGAAATAGGAGGAGTGAAGAACAAGATACAAAATTTGGATAATAAAATCGGAAAGATGCAGGAGACAATGACAAAAAATGAACAAAAATTAAACACAGTAGAGGCAAGAACTGAGGTAGTGGAAAAGAGATTAGAGGAATTGGAACAAAATTGGAAAGTCTTATATTGTGAACTTTAGGATTCTGTGGTGCATAAAGAATTAGAAAAAGCATCATTTTATTTGAGATTCCAGAATGTTGTTAAAAATAAAAAAGGAAGATCTATGTAAAATAATGGCGAATTTGATAGCAACAGCCCCACAGAAAGACAAACAGGAAATTGAGAATGACATCGATGAGGTCCATTATGCCCAAAGACACAGACTACCCCGAGAAATCCACATCAGATTCTCGAGAAAGATGATACGAGACATGTTATATGGCAAGACCAGAGATGAGCCACTGATATAAAAAGATCATGAAGTGGTAGCATTGAAGCAAATACTTAGGAGAGTTAGGGAGCAAAAAAGGGGCTATCAGTTTTGGTCATCTCAATTAAGAATGGTATACCGTTCAGATGGCTCACCCCAGAAGGGCTCCGAGTAACATGGCAGGATAAAAAATATAAAATTGATACAATAGAGAAAGCACATCAATTTCGCGAACAATATCTGGGACCTGAGGAAGAATGTGAAAGTGGAGAAGATTTAAATACAAGAAGTCAGGAAGAACAACTCTCCGAAGAGAAAGAACTTGCACCACAGTCAGAATCTCAGAAACTTAGAGAAGATGAGGACAACAGACCAAGTACAAGAGAACCCAGAACAAGGAAAGAAACAAAAAAATGCTCCATACAGACAGTAACACGACATTAAAAAGAAACCAGTCATTTGAAAAACTTAAAAAACAAAATGCAGCCATAACTTGTATACAAGAAGTACACATCATAGATAAACAGGCAGACCTCCTAAAGGATATCAATTTGGGAAAAATGTATTGGGCTCTTTCAAATCAAAGAAAAAGGGGTATCGTAGTATATATAAAAGATTGGCTGCAACACAAACAAGTATACAAGGATGATGAAGGGAGAATGTTATTTATAGAAATAATATTAAATCAGAAAAAGATTTTGTTAGTTACAGTATATGCCCCAAATGTAAATCAAAAAGAATTCTATAATAAACTCCATCACAAGATAGTAGAAACTGAATATACAAGTGTATGCATTGTAGGAGATTTAAATGCTGTTTCAGACAAGGACAAAGACTATAAAAGCTCCAAAAAATAAAAAATAAAAAAATAAAAGGAGACTATTCCCATCTTCTTTTAATAACATGGTGAGGGAATTAAATTTGAAGGATGTGTGGAGAGAACTATATCCAACAAAAAAGCAATATACTTTCTTTTCCAATTCCCATCACTCTTGGTCTAGAATAGATCAGATATGGATGGACCCAGGTTTAATGGAAAACACTGAAAATATAGAGATCTTGCCAAATATATGGGCTGATCATAACCCTATTCAAATTAAGTGGAAAGGAAAGAGAATGATTGGAAGATGGACATTTAATAATAGTATACTAAAAGATAATGAATATGTTGAAATGGTGAGAAAAGAATTGAAAATATTTCTTGAAATAAATAAGAGAGAGCGTACATCCCTTCAAAACCTCTGGGATACAACAAAAGCTTACGTGAGAGGTTTAACTATTGGCTATAGTATTAAAAAGAATAAAGAAAAAAGGCAACAACAAAATGTGTGGAGAGAGAAACTTAAAGATTTAGAAGTAAGTAGACAAATTGATCCGAATAATCAAAATACTAGTAAAGAAATAGATTTGGTAAAACATAACATAATATAAGTATGCAGGAAGTCCTGTCCTGAGAAGTTAAATTAGTAAAACAAAATTATTTTGAAAATGCAAATAAGCCAGGGAGATGGTTAGCCCATAAAATAAAAAAAGAACAAGGAAAAAGAACGATTGTAGCTCTCCAAGACCAAGAAGGGAAAATATGTACTCAGGCTAAGGAAAAGAAAGATATTGCCAAGGACTTTTTTACAAATCTATACAATCAAGAAGAAGTACCAGAAGAACTTATTAATCAATATTTGAAGGGAAAAAAATTACCAGAAATTATGGATGAAGAGAAATGCATTTTAAATAATAAAATATCCATAGAAGAAATTAGAAAGGCAATTGGAGCCCAAAAACTAAATAAAACCCCGGGCCCAGATGGAATTCCATCTGAATTCTATAAGGAGTTTCAAGAGTTATTGGAGGAGTTAATGACAGACTTATATAATGAAGCCTTGGATAGTGCTAATATACCAAAGTCATGGACCGAAGCATATATAACCCTTATTCACAAAGAGCAATCAGACCCACAAAAAATTCAAAATTACAGGCCAATATCATTTTTAAACGTAGATTACAAGATTTTGGCCACAATATTGGCGGAAAGATTAAAGAAAATATTAAGTAGGATTATTCATACTGACCAGAATGGGTTTCTGCCATATAGACAAATGAAGACAAATACAAGAATAATTATGGATGTTTTAGAATTCTATGAAGTACACACAACTAAAACAATGGCATTGATGTTTTTAGATGCTCAGAAGGCTTTTGAGAATTTGAATTTGAATTTTCTTATTAAACAATTGACAGGCATGAAATTTGGTGAAATTTTTTTAGGATTCATTAAAACAATATATAATACCCAAACTGCAAAAATATTAACAAATGGGGAAAATACAGATAATATAAGGATAAATAAGGGTGTAAGAAAAGGATGCCCCTTGGCTCCCCTACTTTATATATTAGCAGAAGAGATACCATTGGTACAAATCTGACAAAATCAAGAGATCAGGGGATTAAAAGTTAAAAAAGAGGAGTACAAACTTCAAGCATTTGCTGACGATATGGCCTTTATAGTGGAAGATCCCCTGGAAACGACACCCATTTTGATGAAAGAAATAGAACAATATGGAAAGGTGGCAAGGTTAAAAATTAATAAAGAAAAAACAAAAGTGATAACAAAAAACTGTACAAATGAACAAAAGGAAGGGATGTGGGATGGAAAGAGTAAACACCACTTGTACTTTCAAAGGCATTATATAAGGAGTGTGTTATTAACTATTTGGGGAAAGATAAAAAAGTACATTACTGTAAGGTCCCACTGTGGTTATCTACAATGGAGGCAGTTACACATCCAAACGTTTTAGATTTTGATAATATTGTAAGATATAAAGATCTATTACATCAAACCTGAGAGTTAAAGGGTAGGAATCAAATACAAATTCAAGGAAAAGAGATAGCATGGTGGCCCTATGCGCAGATACAAACGCATTATAAAAAAGATAAAGAACAATTTGGTTTTAACATGACCTACCAAGAATTAGATAAAATTTGGCATGGAGAGGAAAGGAAATTGATTAATAAAATATATAAATATCTATTGGATTATAAATTAAAAGAAGAAACAGTCAAGGAGTGTATGATAATTAGGGCAAAAAATGTGGGCCACAGTATTGAATTAGACAAGTGGGAACATATTTGGGAAATAAATTACAAACTATGTCAGCCTCGTACAAAGAGAATCTCTATAAAATGGTGTGTCGTTGCCACTTGCCATCCGCGACTGGCTAAGATGTTCCCGAACCTCCCCCAAACTGTTGAAAGTGTAACTGAGTCCAGGGAACATACTTCCATATGTGGTGGACATGTCCATATGCTCAGAACTTTTGGAAAAATATCAAAAATTGGATTCTAAATATAACTAAACAAGAAGTAAAACTTGAACCTGAAATCTTTTTGCTGGGTATGATAGACTCAGAAATAGAAAAAAATATATCAATATTTAATCTTTCACATTATAACAGCAGCCAGAATAAGTTATGCTCAAAATTGGAAACTGTCTATTGTCCCTTCAGAGGAGATGGTCATTAAAAAAATTCACGAGTGTGCAGAGATGGACAGCCTAACCAAATTACTAAAAAACAACAAAGATAGTGAATACTACAAAGTTTGGAACTGTTGGTACGAATGGTTAAAGAAAAAGCAACATTTGACAACTGAATAACTTATGAAACTATGAAGGACGTGCATTTAATCATAAAGTATTCTGTGAAATTAAAACATTAAAAGAACGAGGAAGGTATTGTAACAAGGTAGATCACGTGAATGTTATGGGGTAAAAGAAAAAAAGAAAAGAAAAATGTAACCAATGCTCAATACCTGATGCAAAATGTATATATGTATATATGGTATTCAGCTTTGTTCGGGTATTGTAGCAACGTTTCGGCAGAATCTCATCTGCCATCATCAGGCTTCTGTATAGTGTTTGTCTTTGAGTCAGACTTTCACAGCCGTTTCTGTTTTAAATTTGATGCTAGCCTACGCTGTGCCAGAATGGTTTTTTTCTTCATCCTGATTGGTTGGGGGTCTTGGTCTGTGTTTATTGGTCTTGGAGTTTGCTGTGTTTGCTGTATATATATTTGTTTATATGTTTGTTTGTTTCTTTTTAAATGGTTTAAATATATGAAACTTAAATAAACTTTATTTTAATTTTTTTAAAAAAAGTGAGGATAGATACAGTGTGGAAAAGGTCTGCAGCTGGCATACAGCTGGTAATTATTAAATAAGGTGGTAATATTGTGTTTAGAAGGCCACCGTCACTCAAGAAATACAAGGAGTTTGCTTCCATTATTAAGTATTCATGCAAGGGTACAGTATTTCTGAAAAATCCCTGAATTAAGTTCTGTTTGAGATTCAAATAAGCCCTAAACCTCTTCCATCACTTGGAGCCTCTAGTCCTAATAAAAAATTTAAAATGAGGAAAGCCAAAGGTAACACGCCATTTTCCCATACCCCCAAAAAAAATTCACACAGAAGTTGACTCTTTTTAACTTAAATCAATAGCAAAGGTGTAATTCGAAGCTTTCTTTGAGCTCGAGGCTGAGTTCATGTTGACTCTCCTGAGATTACCCAGACAAGCACTGGTAAATTGAGAAAACAAATTAGCATATACTTGCTTCTCCTGGATATTTGTATAGATATGACTGCGGTGGAGGTTCAAGGTTTGATGCTCATGTTGAAATTGAAAAAAACTATTTCTTTGAATAGTGAGAATAAAGCCTAGATATCAAGTGTTCAACTTATATTTAATAGTGTTTTCCCCTCCTGACCACTATCAATAATATATCTTTGACAGCATCCTTTAACGGCAGTTACTGCTTGGTTTGTGAATGTGAAACCTGAAAAAAAGCAAAATGTTCTAGAAGGCAAGAAAATAGCAACCATGATGTGCTGTTCTGAATATTTTAAATGCTGTCATTTTGGGTCTTTCACTGAAGCGAATGCTTGGAGTTTTTGGCTGCTTTTGTGTAGTTGGTGGTAGGCCCAACCCCCATGCCTAAACTGGTATGCAGTAAAAAAAAAAAAAAAAGGAACAGAAGAACCTCCAAGGGACTTATCATCTTCTCTTTCAGCTTTTCTTTCTCTTTCATTCCTCTCTCCCTTCTATATCTGTTTGACTCTCTGACCTCAATCTGTCTGTTTAGATTAGACTCCCAAGATGCTTCTCCTGTGCCTCATCATACGTGAAATTCAGTCACAGTTGTGAAACCGTAATTTTCTCTGTTGAGGTATCAGTTGTGGTTAATGGTCACTCCAAGTATGAATTGTGTCCACAGTGGAGAGAGGACAAAAGTGACAGGAAAAGATGAATTGAAGCTTAATGACTGGAAAGGGACACTATTATTTACTGTCCTGTGGGAATTATGAATTAATTGTTGCAAAAGCCAGCATTTGGTTAAAAAGTCAAATCCAAAAAGGTGGGTTGAGCTGACTTCCATATTTTCAACACATTCTAAACGGAAACATACCAGTGTAGCTGTGTGAGTTTGCATCAGGACCAGAGGTGGCATTCAGCAGGTTCTGACCAGTCTGGAAAACTGGTAGCAGAAATTTTGAGTAGTTCAGAGAACTGGCAAATACCACCTCTGACTGGGCCCGCCTCCATCTATTCTCTGCCTCCTGAGTCCCAGCTTGGCTGGGTCATCTTTTGTTCCTCTGTGCAGGAGAATGGAGCTGGAAAGCAGGTTAGTGGCATGGGGAGGGAGTGGGATTTTGCAGTAACCTTCCCCCAGAGAGGGAATGGAGATTTCACAGTATCCTTCCCCTGGAGTGAGGTGGGAATGGAGATTTTACAGTATCCTTCCACTACCACGCCCACCAAGCCACGCCACCAAGCCAAGCCAAGCCCACCAAGCCAGGCCCACAGAGCCAGTAGTAAAAAAAAATTGAATCCCACCACTGATCAGGACTATCGAGATTCAGGTTCAAACCCAAACTTGGCATTGACCCTTGTGTGGTGACAAGTTTGTGCAAATACTCTCTCCTAGGTAAGGGCCAAGTGAAAAGATAAGGCAGGAATATCCTGTCATAATTTATAACATTTACTGGTAAAACTACATCTGGAAAAATGAAATCATGTTATGAGGTCTTGGTGAATATATGCAGCAATTCTATATTATAGTCATGGAGGTTAATTAGATCTTCATTAGAAAGATAACACCTTTGAATTAAACTTGGCTTTCGATGACTACATAAATTTAAATATGTAGTTTTCTGTGTGGAAAGAAACTGCAGAAATGGCTTGTTATCACCTTTCTTCCAGAAAAATGTTCAACTTTCCAACAAAGCCTACAGTCCTCTATTCCCTGGTGTTCTCCTATTGGAATATTTATCAAGCCAACTTCTCTTTAGACCATCGATGTGGATGATGAAAGTACAGCACAGTCTCTCAGAAGGGTGTTAGGCTAAGGAAATCTTCTCTGGAAAGATATGGCTTGCTGAAGGAGGATGGGAGATTAGTCCCTTAGAAGGCATAGGGTTTAGAAAGATATGCCCTATCAGAGATAATGGGAATCATACTCCAATGCTTTAGAAAGGTGCTGTCCTGAGGAAATTTTCACTGGGCAACATCAGCCTCTTTTCTCGAAATAATCACAAGCCTCTAGCACATCAGTTGAAAAAATTGCTCTTCATTTAAATCTAATCATACAAGAAAAACAGTAGCAATCAACCAGCACCATAGGAAAAAAAAGTCACTGGGTCAGACACAAATGTAAAATGAGACCATTGCCTTCCATGAGAGGGTTAGTAGCACAAATTATAGCTTTGAGACGGGGGAATCAACAAACACCAGTGAAATGCATGGCTTGGTTATTACTGCTTTTGCTTTTGTTGCTAGTGGCACATTGCAAATGACTTGCAATGGGACTAAAAAGATAGGACAGGGAGCCAGTGTTTCATGTACATACAGCCCCTTATAACTTTGGCACTCTTTTTACAATGATTTTTTAAAATTAAAGATTATAATCAGAATAGTAAAAACTAATACAAATTTAAAGAAAGAACAAAAGATGAGACAGTGCAAAGGAAAGAGGAAAGTAAACGAAAGGAAAGGGGAAAAGGGAAGGAAAATGGAAAGGAAAGGAAAGGGAGAGAAAGAAAGAAAGAAAGAAAGAAAGAAAGAAAGAAAGAAAGAAAGAAAGAAAGAAAGAAAGAAAGAAAGAAAGAAAGAAGAAAGCAAATATAGTTAAGAAAAAGAATATATATGAAAAAATTCATCATAAGTATAAACAATTTTAGTAATTTTTAAAGCCAATGATCTCTTTATCCCATGTCACAGCTGATCTATAAACAAATTCATAAAGCATTGTCATTTCAGTCAAATCAGACCAAATAAGTCAACTTTATATTCCTTCCTTTTACATCTACCGTATTTGCCGGCGTATAAGACGACTGGGGGTATAAGACGACCCCCCAACATTTCCACTCAAAATATAGAGTTTGTTATATACTCGCCGTATAAGACTACCCCTCTTCCACACACCTTCCACTTTTGCACTTTTTTTTTTTTTGACGCACTTTTCTGCTTTGGACAATTTTGAAATGAGCTAATCCAATTTTGAACCAAGAATATGCAAATAGCTATGGAGTTTAGAAATGAGTTTTAAAAATATTTTTCATTGCTTACCATTAAGTGTAAAATATGTTGTAAATAAAATGAGAACACAGGAAACGTTCTCTTCTCAATACAGCTGATCTCTCTCTCTCTCTCTCTCTCTCTCTCTCTCTCTCTCTCTCTCTCTCTCTCTCACACACACACACACACACACACACACACACACCAAAAACCCGGACACTGAAAAGGCTGCCAAGGAACAGTATATTCAATGCCTTCTCATTAATCAAGAAACAAGGAATTCCTTAGAATCTTTTTTTTTCCCCAAGTGGCCCTCTTAAAAAAAAAAAAATGGAGGTAACACTTTCATTCAAAAAGTCTTCCAGTATCTGGAGTCGCTCAGACATATTGAAGTGAGGCAGGAGAGTAAGTGAAATTTGAAATGATCCAGCTACCGCTTTTCTTCCCCTCCCGCCCGAAGGCCATTATCTCCACGTCAAAACGAACGAGGGGAGGCAAAGAAGCCAAACACGCTAAAAAGGATCTCTTTATTTTCCTACACAAGGTCACACCTACTTTTCCGCATTCAAAGGACAACCTCTCCTCACCACCACCACACACACACACACACCCCCAATACCCGCAAAACAATGTTCTGGGCATTAATCACCATTGCTACATTAACCTGGTAAATTTATACCCTGCCTCCCCAGTGTTGCTTTGACGGCAGGATTTCACACAGCGGGCGCTCGCTCGCTCTCTTCTCCGCTCTCTCACCGTTCGCACATGTTGGAAGCACCGTAAAACCTGATAACCCACCCGGGGCTCCCCCATCCTTAACCCACAGCCGCCCGCATGCAAAACCTGCGTGCAAAAAGAAAAAAAGAAAAAGAAAAGTACGCCGCACGTGAGGATCTTCGAATCCTCTCCTCCCCACACCGCTAAGGAAGGAAGAGGGGGAAAGGTTGCACAGCGCGTGGCGAGTGACACCCGCCACACACACACACACACACACACACACACACACCGCTCCCCCAGCCTCCCTCCCGGCTGCAACTCAAGCTCAAGTGGGAGTCGGAGTCCTCCCGGCGTATAAGACGACCCCCCACTTGGAGGCATGTTTTTCAGGGCAAAAAGTCGCCTTATACGCCGGCAAATACGGTAACAATCTTAATCTTTAGTTTACTGAAGTAATGTCATAGAACTTGATTTCTTCTTATTTTATTTTTTACCCCTTCTTACAGATTGATCCATGCTTTAATAAAACTCTTTTATAAATCCAATATAAAATAACTATCACTCTTTTGGTTTATTATTTGTAATTCCCCTTTGATTTTTAAAACATCAACCAATTCCTTTTGACCTCCGATGAAATATATTTTTCCAGGTCTTCTTGTAGCCCTTCATTGTTAATTCTGTCTCTTGTCAAATAAAAACACAATCTTTATTTGTATGTCTTCTGCCATTTCTTTCAAAATATATTTCAGATATAGTCTATCCACAAGAAGCATTGATATTGATATTGTTAATATTAAGTTCTGATTCCATTTTTCAAAAGTATCCTTCAACATTTCCAGTGTTATTAATATTTTGTGTCATTCCATAGCTGATAATCAGGTTTATGTATTCTTCTCCTTTAATTAAATTAAGTTTCCTCTAATGTCCATTTTTTGAAATTGTTTATCTCTTTTATATTCAAAACAAGTCAACTTTCCCACAGGAAGGATACTTATAATTAATTCCAAAATCCTATTTCAAAGTCTTTAAATTAGTTTTTTGCTATTTATTTCATTTTTAAAAACTCTTAAACTTGTAGTTAAATTTTTCTTTCATTAAGGATGACTCATTGTTTTCAGACTTGTCAATTCAAAGGTTTCTAACAGTTGAACTGTAGTTAACAAACAATTTCCAAATGTGGTTAGAAAAGAAAGTAAGCAAACATAGTGTCCTTTTAAAGACATTGATTGTGGTTTGAGCAAAATGGATATCTCCCAGTGCTTAAAATTTGTTTATCTTCAGTGCATCATTTTTTCCTCCCAAACATGTTTCATTTAATGATGCAGCTTGGCTGTTACATTGCCAGCTAAAGCTGAAAAACTATTTTTATTTACTTGGAAGTGTTTTCAGAAGACATTGTTTCTTGGTAAAGATGCTTGATAAAGATTACATGTTTTCTTTTGGCACACTTTTGGTATTCTTCTATATTCTAATTAAGATACTCATGGAATCATCTGAGTCCTTCTTTGATATGCCTACATTTTCATTAGCCCTTTGCTCTACAGCCTTATTTCTTCTGACCAGATGCATCCTATATACAAGAAAGAGCACTTCATTTGTGCTTGTGCTGTTGCCCTCCATAAATGGAAAATCTGAGTGGGCTATCAACATTAGTTCTTTGATTAAAACAAAATTGAATCTGTCAATTGGTTGGACATTCAACTTTGGAGAAATCCCAATTATCTTTTTTTTTTAATAAAAGTTTTTATTTTTTTAAGACAAACATATACAAACAAAACATAAAAACATAAAACCATGTTCCATTTTATATACATACAGTGTGTCAGTTGGTTACAAATCTTTTGTGCTATCCTTTCATAGTCATTACTTACAGTTTATATAATTTTTCACATTGTCAAAGTAACATATACTTATATATTTATCAGTTATTAATAATCCATGACTAAACTATTTATTCCATCATTTTATACAAGATCTTCCAAATTTTATTTTAAAATTTATATTGTACTTTCATCCAATGGTTATATATGTCTATATTGTATTTTATATCAATCTATTAAACTTCTATTACAAAATTATCTAATCTATTACATTACCATGTCTTTTTGTCCAACCATTGATAAAACAAATCCCATATCATATAAAATTGCTTATCTTCTTGCTCTCTAATTTCAAATGTCAATTTACTCATTTCAGCACAGTCCATAATTTTCTTAATAACTTAATAACTTCCTCCTGCATAGGAATTTTTCCATTTTTCCAATTCTTAGCAAATACAATTCTAGCCACTGTTAAAACATTTACAATCAAATATTTCAGCTCTTTATTGTATATTTCCAGTATAATTCCCAATAAATCTCTGGTTTAAAGTCTATGTGTTGTTTTATCATTTTTTCCAACCATGTGTGGATTTTAGTCCAATATCTTTTTCCATCCGAGCATGTCCACCACATATGGTAATATGAACCAGGTATCTGATGACATTTCCAATATTTATCCGATTTGTTCTTAAACATTCTTGCAATTCCCGTTGGGGTAGGTGCCACCTGTAAAACATCTTATACAAATTTTCTTTATATGCAGGTGACATTGTCATTTTATAATTTTGAGACCACAATTTTTGCCATTTCTCTAAATCAATCCCATATCCAAAAATTTTCCCCCAAGCAATCATCATTTGTTTGACTTGTTCTTCCTCCAACTTAAATTCTAATAAATGTCCATGAAGTTTTTAAATTACCTTTTCATCAGTACCCATCAGAATTTTATCTAAATCAGTCAACTTATTATAAATACCTTCTGTTTTAAAATCTTTATCAAATCTAGATTGTATTTGTAAATATGAAAACCAATTCATTTTTACACCTTGTTCTTCCAATGCTTGCATAGATTTAAGTTCACCCTTTTCATTCAATATCTCACCATATCTAACTGTTTGTTCCTTTTTCTATATTATTGGATAAGAAAAAGCTTCAATAGTAGATATCCATAATGGAATTTTTAAGTAATTTTGTCTTTTTATCTTCTCCCAATTCAAAAACAATGCCTCTAATGTAATGTCTTCTAAAATACCCCTGCATTTTAGTTCCCTTATACCAGAGAAAGGCCTGCCATCCCAGCAACAAGTCATGCCCTTCTAAAGTCAATAATCTACTGTTCCTTAATGTTATCCATTCCTTTACCCACATCAAATTTGTTGCTTAATAATATAACTCCCAGTTAGGCAAGGCAAACCCTCCTCTTGTAACAGTTTAAGTTTTATTCTCGCTTTCTTGCCCTGCCAAATATATTTCAGCACAATTCTATTTAAATCTTCAAAAAACTCTTTCCCTAGTTGAATTGGAATTGTCTGAAATAGATATAAAATTCTAGGCAATACATTCATCTTAATTATAGATATTCTCCCAATCAATGATAGCTGTAAGTTTTCCCATTTTGCCAAATCTGTCACAATCTGCTGTTTGAGTTTAAGATAGTTATCCTCCTCCTTCAGTGTGCTACATCTTGGTGTAATATATATCCCTAAATACTTAACCTTATTTGTGACCTGTATTTCTAAAACTTCTTTCTTTCATCTTGCTAATATATTCTTTGTTAATAGCTTTGTTTTATCTTTGTTTATTTTCAAACCTGCTACTTTTCCATATTCTTCTATCTTTTCTATTAATTTAGGTGCTGTTTCCAATGGGTCCACTAATATAAATACCAGGTCATCTGCAAAAGCTTCCAATTTATACTCTTCCTTTTTAATTTTCATTCCTTTTATTTCTTTTTCATCTCTAATATTCCTATTCAACACTTCCAATGTTAACACAAACAGCAGAGGCAACAGTGGACAACCTTGTCTTGTCCCTTTTCTTATATCTATGGATTCTCTTAATTCTCCATTTACCATAACCTTTGCAGTTTGCTTATGATATATCGTTTCAATGGCTTGGATAATTTTTTTACCAAAGCCCATTTGTATCAATTGCAGTAAGATGCAGTAAGATAACTCACATTGTCAAAGGCTTTTTGTGCATCTAAAAACATCAAGGCCTTTTGCTTTTCAGGATGTGCCTCATAGTATTCCAAAGTGTCCAGAATTATTCTCACATTGTCTTTGATTTGTCTCTTTGGCAGAAATCCATTTTGATCAGCATGGATAAAGTTATTTAAATATCTTTTCAGTTTTTCTGCCAAGATTGAAGCAAAAAAATTTGTAATCTGAATTTAGTAGGGATATAGGTCTATAATTTTTAACTTGCTGCAGGTCTGTATCCTCCTTTGATATAAGTGTAATATATGCTTCTGACCATGTTTTGGGTATTCTCTTATTTGACATAACTTTGTTCATGACTTCTAATATGTGAAGATTCAATGTTTCCTGAAAAGTCTTATAAAATTCCACTGTCAATCCATCTGGACCTGGGGCTTTTCCAACATTCTGTTTTTTTTTAAAAGCTTCTGCTAATTCCATCATTATGTTCCCTTCTAGCATTGTTGAGAAATCCCAATTATCTTAAACCTGGAAAAGAATGTACATTACCTGAGGAGTAGAATCATCTTAAGAGAGTCCACCCTTTATGTACCCAGATTTTGCAGTACTAATTTAAAAAATTGAAATAATTACAAAAAAAGGTGGGGGGAGGAGTCTAGAACATCAACTTGAGAGACCAAAAGTGTCTCTGTGTGCTGTGATTCATGACCCTGTTACAAAACCTGCAGAGAAAGCTGGAGCCCTGAAGAATAAGAGCATAAACCTTTTCAGCATGAAAGAAATAAAGTTTCCTTCTCGTAGGGCCACAAGATCTGGGCTGCAAAATGCCAAATGGCCACTCACTTGGATTATTTTTTTTAAAGCCCAGCTCTTGCAGTCCCACCTTCAGGGAACTGTTTAGAAAAGTGAATTCAGGTTAGTGATTTTTATCAACATTCCCTGAAACAAGTTTGCTCTGTATTGCAAACAAGGTTTAATAGTATATTAATTACTTGAAAGTGAGCATCTTTTATTTGATTAACCTTTTAGGATTAATTAACAGACTCCAGTAAATTAAGATGCAGATTCTGATATATCAATTATTTGTAATACAAATACTTTTTTAAAAAAAAATAAATGGATAACAAGTACCATCTTTGACATTTTCCAAGAGGTCCTGACAGAAAAGCCTGGATGTGTCTGCTTGATTAATCCCCAGTAGGGAGAAGTGACAAGGAGCCTCTTCTCTGTGGATAAAACCATTTCTCTCTCATCACATTAAACACATTTAAACCAATTAATGAAATACAGTTTTGCAAAACTCGCCGTCACTTCTTAGAAACTTCTTTAATTATGAATTCTGCATGGCAACCGTTATCAAGAGAATTGTCTCTGAAACTGATGTTCAAAGAATGTTACATCAAATCTTCAAACAGCTGAGAAAGGTTCAAGCTACAAAGTTGAAACATCTGTTGCCATCTATGCTTTTTTCAGTGGGGAGATCAGAGAGGAAGGCAAAAGCAGACAAAACAAGTTCAGCTTTATTATTTTAATCAAACAGCAGCCCGTATTGGATGTTTTATGCCGAGAGAAAGCAGGCGTGCTTACAGAGGACAGAGGACAGATTTATAGACTGGAACCAGGCTTTTGAGCAGCCAGAAATATTTTCCTCTTCTTTTTTTTTTTTTTTTCACGTTATCTGAGCCAGAATTTTCTAGCTTGGCTGAAGCCATCCTGTTTCAACAAAGTGACTGGAATGACATGCAAGCTTCTTCATTCCAGAAATGTTGTTTGACCATAAGGCAAAACCCATTGAGTGATAATTGTTCATAAGATGCTTTTGATGGAGATGAGGAAATAATATTAAGCTAACAGTTTAAAAAAAAACATGGTACTTTCTGCAAAATAGTCCTTCACCAAAATGATAGAATAACAGAGTTCGAAAGGATCTTGGACGTCTTCTAGTCCAACCCCCTGCACAAGCAGGAGACCCTATACCAATCCAGATAAATGTCTCTTCCTAAAAGCCTCCAGAGATAGGGTGCCCAGAACTTCTGAAGGCAAGCCTTTCCACTGGTTAATTGTTCTCACTGTTAGGAAATTTCTCCTAAATTCTAGGTTGCTTCTTTCCTTCTTTAGTTTCCATCCATTGTTTCTTATCTTGCCTTCTGGTACTTTGGAAAACAGGTTGAAACCACCCCTTTCTTTGTGGCAGCCCCTCAAATATTGAAACACTACTATCACATTGCCCCTAGTCCCTCTTTTCACTAGACCAGAAGGAGGATGTCAATTCTGCAAATAGTGCTGGCTCCCATCACTGATATGAACAAGTCAAGTCCAATATGAGTTTATATTGGAGAGGCCCTGGAACAACAGATCTCTTCCCTTAGTAAGAAACAAGAGATGTGTTACATTTCTCCTGAGATAGGGTTCTTTCTAAGCAGAGACGAGCAGTTACACACTTGAATATTTCCCTGCATTTCTATCTCTGGAAAACTTGCATGCCAGAGAAAAGAACTGTTGTTTTTAGACAGAGGAGCACTTGAATATTTTATCTGTTTGTACATTCCTTCTAGCTGCATCCCTACTATTCACATAAATCTATCATGGGAGATAATAATCAGGTTCAAAGAAACTATTCTAAAATATCACTAATGTGGGCAGAGGGGAGAGCAAAAGTGTATCTCACTTCTCCTTTACCATGGCCACGATCATTCGTAGATGTCCAGGAAAAGAGGTGAGTATCCAATCTTCATTCCAAGGTGCAATTTCTCATCTGGCCTTCTGGAATGGCAGATTCATAGGAGGCCTTCTGGAATGGCAGATTCATAGATTCACACGTTATGGTGTTTTTCATCTAGCTTGTTTGAGAACCAGCCTTGAAGTTTCTTAGATCACTGGTGTTGCAACTATATAAAATAGTAGAGGGTTGAGGAAACCAATAGTAATTCAGTCTAAAGATGCAGTTCTGCAGAATCTCTTGATGAATGTCTTGGTAAAATCCAAAGCCAAAGAGGAAGGATTTCATCATTAATTTGGGTGGGGCTAGGTATTCTGAGGAGTGGATTTTAATTAATTAGGTCAAGCCTATTAACATTTACATTACACTTTCCATGTGTTCATCATCTCACAATGACAGAAAGCCATCACCAAATTCAAACTTATAACCATTTGTTTAGTGACAGTTCAAAGTTACAGTACCATTGAATTAAAATGACTTGTGAACATTTTACACACTTACGACCACTGCAGAATCCCCATGGTCATGTGATCAAAATATGGGCATGTTATCTATTCTATAACAAAATTGGCTGAGAAAATATTTGAAAGTGAATCTGATCTTTTGCTATCAGCATACAGGTTGGACATGATGAAATTACATCTCTCCCAAAGATGTAATTTTGGGACAAAGATTTGTCCCAACGGTGCTTTTTCAAGAGGCAACTGGAATTCCTTGTTTTTCTTTGAAGATGTTTTGCTTCTCAGCCAAGAAGCTTCTTTAGCTCTGACTGAATGGTGGGGAATGAAAGGATTTATACTCCTTGCTGGTCATTTGCATTCTTTTAATGAGTCATTAAGGCCACCTGGAGCTCTATCTTTGTCATCAGGGTCACTTGAGTGGTGCAAATGAGTGTGGAGCTTCTTGGAACTGTTAAAAGGACTGTGTTATAGTCAGGAGATAGATGATGCCATATCCCTCCCCTTCTGTTGAGACAGGGCTGTTCAATTTTGACACAGATGACCTCTTCTCTTCTTTCAATACTGATGGTTTGAAAGTGGCCTTAATGATTCACTAAAATAATGCAAATGAACAGCTGCCTGCAAGATGTATAAATCCTTCCATTCCCCATCATCCAGTCAGAGCTGAAGAAACTTCTTGGATTGAGAAACAAAACATCTTCAAAGAAAAACCAGAAAGCCCAGTTGCAGGCATGGGATGCTACTGGTTCGGCCCGGTTCTATAGAACCAGCTGTGAAGAGCAGCAGACACCGAACCGGTTCGGTGTCTGCTGCTCTGTTTGGCCCAGCCGCCCAGGCTCTTGGATGTCCTTTATTTGCTGCTTTTTCAACCTCAGCTGCTTTGCGCAGCACAGCTGAGGTTAAAAAGCAGGAAAGAATAGATTTTCAAATGCTGTGCACCCGCCTGCAGTGCTTGTCAGCTGTCTGGGGAGCACAGCTAAGGTTTTTCAGAAATGGTCTACATGAGCATGCAAAATGCACTCTCACCAGGGGTGGGATTGTACCTGCTGGAGAACCAGCAAATCGTGCCACTGGCTGGCCCTGCCCCTCCCCGCCCAACACTCCTTACCTGGCATGCGCACCATCAAATTTGCCTGATAAGTTGCTATTTTTCTTTGCTTTTTTCCCCAACCATCAGCTGTTCTGCTGGGCCAGGAGATTTAGATTAGATAGAAATCAGGAAATTATTGGATTTCTTGCTTTCTAGCTAATCTAAAAGCAAAGCTGAGCCTGAAGCTTCTATTATTCAGTGCAGACTCAGGTAGCAGATGGCAGAAACACAGATCTCTGAATGGATCTGTGATTTTGTGAGCAACTCAATCTGCCTGCCTGCTTTGCCTGATTTTGGGTAAAAACTGCTCTTTTTTATATAAAAAATTCAATATTTACATACATAGTGTATTGTGAGTTAATTTTGTGAGTTTGCTTGCAAGTAAATTTTATATGACAGACTCAGATAGCTGATTGCAGAAAGATAGATCTCTGAATGAATCTGTGACTCTGTGAGCAACTCAATCTGCCTGCCTGCTTTGCCTGATTTTTGGTAAAAGTTGCTCTTTTCTTATAAAAAAATTCAGTATTTACATAAATATTTATAATATTTACATACAAGCCATGCCCAGCCAGTCACATGACCACCAAGCCATACCCACAAATTAGGCCATACCCACAGAATTGGTTGTTAAGAAATTTGAATCCCACCCTGCCCAGTTGCCTTTTGGGGAAAAAAACCACCTTTGGGATAACCATGACTGAGAATCTCCATAGACATCTCTCCCATTTCTTTTCTCTAATGTTTCTTCTCCGGTGGCCTCTCCTATAAACATGGGAATAGTTAAAACTTTCTGATATGTTACGTTATTTTGTTGTGCTTATAAAACCTGAATTATCAAACACAAGATAGAAAAAAAAAGTGAAGGGTAGTGGCTTCTAGGCAAATGATAATGATATAAAATGTTACTGTTTGACAGCAAAGTTGCAAAGACAACTAGCATCTCTATTATTTTATTCTGTTGTCTCAGTACATTCAACAGGAATAGCAAGAGCCAGTTCCTTTCCCTGAGGAAGGTGTATTCTAAAAGTGAATAATAGAGAGAGACAAGAAGGGTGAAAGGCGGGAGAGAGATAGTCAAATGTTTGGAGTTAACTTTGAGTCAATTGCATTTTATTTAGCTGGGGTGTAACAGAGGGAAGGCAGGACAGGCAAAAGTTTCAAGGCAGGCTTGCCAGAGTCAATTTTAACAAGAGGCTTCAAAGGAGAGGAGGGGCAACCCACAATGTGCCCTTCTCAACTCCCCAGTGCCGTTTGGCTAACAAGGGAAGGTTACACTCGCATTTGAATCTGACAGGGGTTTTGTGCTTCCAACATCTGCATTACAAACAGCTTTTGCTGCAGAAATGTGATTGTGGCAAAAGCTGTGCACCTCACACAACTTTCCTAGATACAGCAACCTTGCCAGAAACCGTTAAAGCAGCCATAAATAACAAAAGGCACCTTTTGTTTCACATGTTCTTTTCATACCATGATTTTCCTCCACTGAAACGCTGTGGACCTCCTGGGACATTATTCCAGGATGATATGAAACACAATTTCCCTCACTTCATCTAGCTTGACTTCTCCCTCAGCCACCTTTGTATGAAGTGCTTCAACTTCAGATATCGTTTTCCTCAATGGAGTCCAGATGGCTTTTTAGCAAGTATCAATTCTTTCCTGAATTTGGAAGCACACTGCAACTTCTGCACCACAGAAATACATTGTGGTAAGCTAGGAGGCTCCTCCAACCCCACCTGTTTTCTCACCTTTTTCCAAATTTCATCCACACCAGCTGGTTCTGAAATCATCACAAACTCCTCTGCTGAAAATATCAGGCACTGATTTGTACCATTCTATGAATTGTCTCATGAACTCACTGATTTACTGATTCTACCATATCATGTGCACAAAAGTATGTGCATGCTCCCATTTTTAATCACAAAAGTCTGGCATGGGGGAATGATCCAGCCATCTTTTGAAACCCTCTAGATATTCTGAGACACAACAGTAAGAATAAAAATATCTGACTATACATTTATGCAATGTGATATTGAACTGGCAGCTTTTTGATGTATTGATGACTACTATTTCAGAAGGTATTAAAAGGAGACTAAGCAGGTTCTTGGAGGACAACACTCTCAGTGGCATTGGCATTCACAAGATAACTCATCCCAATATCATATACTGTGTCTACTACATCAAAATAACATGATATGAGCCTTAGAAAAAAGAAGCACTACGTGCCAAAAATTATTTTAGAATAACAATACCCTCTCTCCTGCTAAAACAGATTCTCTTGTTCATTCTTATTTTGTCAAAGCACTTTCAAATATTATATGTTATAGGTCCAAAGATTCATTTTGCTTTGCAGATCTCACAGGATAAATTCACTCTGAAGCAAATGATGTGCTAATTGAAACACGTTGCTTAGTGAAGAGGGAATTTCTTGCACTGGTTTCCATTCTGCCTTCATTTCTGAATTCTGACATGCTATCCAGTGGTGGGATTCAAATTTTTTTACTACTGGTTCTGTGGGCGTGGCTTGGTGGGCGTGGCAAGGGAAGGATACTGTAAAATCTCCAGTCAGAGGTGGTCTTTGCCGATTCTCTAAACCAGTGATCCCCAACCTTTTTGACGCCGCGCCCGGTACCGGCATCAGCTGGGCGCCGCGCCCGGTGCCGGCATCAACTGGCGCGCCATCTTTTTGACGAAAAGTGCTTCCGGTGACCTCACCGGAAGCACTTTTTCATCAAAAGATGGCGGCGCCAGCGCCCGGTGAGCTTTTTCGGTAGAAATGGCTTTCTACCGGAAAAGCTCACCTGAGCGCTGCGCCGCCATCTTTTTGATGAAAAAGTGCTTCGGTGAGCTTTCTACCCGGAAAAGCTCACCGAAGCACTTTTTACCAAAAAGATGGCAGCGCCAGCAACCAGCGGCCCGGTAAGACTTGTTCCATCGGACGGTACCGGTCCGCGGACCGGCGGTTGGGGACCCCTGCTCTAAACTACTCAAAATTTCTGGTTCTCCAAAACTGGTCAGAACCTGCTGAATACCATCTCTGATGCTATCTCTTGAACTAATGCTAAAGAAACCCAGTCAGATTTAAAGTACGTGGAGTTTGTGAATGGCAAGGATAAAATCAACTGTGACAAGAGATAGGAATGTACCAGTAGGAACAGACAATTCATTCCTCTGCTGCGCCTCAGTTCAGGGGCTGTTTTCCTCCTGCTAGCCCTGCTTTAAGAATAGGCATTGGAAATGGAAGACATGCATGTATGCATTCATGGAACAGGTCAATTAGCAGCAGAGTTGGCAAAGCTGCTTGAGGAAACCATACAAAACCTGAAACATGCCTTCAAGCATGCTACTTGACCATTTATCTCTACCTAATTTAAGTCAGCTTAAGCAGACTGTAATAAATGGATTCCAAATACAAGAAAACTATTACAATCTAGGGCTTGAGTGAAGAGTGATACACCCAGTCACCATTTACTTAAGCAAAGGGGAACCCAGCTGCCTGGAAATCACATGGACACAGCATTATTTCACAGCAAGACTGCTCCGACTTTGCATACTACTGCTAGCAGGCCAGGGACAACATATGTACAGCTAGACCTTGACTTACCTTGGGCCCAACATTTTGTGGCTAAGTGAGACTGTTTTTCAGTGAGTTTTGCCCCATTTTATGACCTTTCTTGTCACAGTGTTAAGTGAATTATTGCAGTTCTTAAGTTAGTAGAACAATTGCAAAGTGAATTTGGCTTCCCCATTGATTTTGCTTCTCAGGAGGTTTCGAAAGGTGATCACACGGTCCTGGAACACTGCAACCGTCAGAAATACATACCAGTTGCTCAGCATCTGAATTCTGATCACGTGATCATGGGGATGCTGCAAGTGTGAAAACCATTCATAAGTCACTCCATTCCATTGTAACTTTAGCGCCATCACTAAATGAAAAATTGTAAGTCAACTTACACCCCAATGGGAGCACACTATGCCAGAGGCAGTTGGTGGAATGAAGGACAAGATCTCACTCGTCTACCCTTTGTGCTCTTGGTTTTGTAATCTTGGTTTAATTGCTAATTTTAATGCTTTTTTATTTATGATTTTATGAAGTGGTGCGGTGGTCTAGAGGTGAGCTCTCACCTCACAATCAGGAGGTTGTGAGTTTGACCCTAAGTAGAGGCAGATATTTCTTTCTCTGGGCACACTGAGAATATATCTGCTGAAAAAACTCCACATTGGTGACAGGAAGGGCATTTGGCCAGTAAACACTCAGTTCCATTCAGTTGTCCAGACTGCAAGTAATTATGGGGTCATTTCAAGAGGAGGATGATATTTATGATTTTATGGCAATGTAAGCTGCCCAGAGTTGCTTTGGATAGTGAGATGGGCAGTATATTAAATAAATGAAAAATACATACATGCATACATACATACATAAAATTAATGGATTTATATCTTCAGAACTAAAGTCTTTTATCCAATTTTAAAAGCCAACGAAACTCAAAATACATTGAATTCCCTGCATCATATATTTCCTTCACATTTACTCTCCTTATCATAAATTTTCAAGGGCCTATTTTTAAAAAGTTACATATTCCTTACTTTCTGGAACCAATATTTTTTAAGTGCAGGCAATACATTGTATTATAACTGGTGGTTGGCCTGGAGCAAGAATCCTAAGAATTTGTATTAAAATGATATTTACTGTATTTTTATTTTCTATATTCTGTGCTTTTGGTAAACCATTTGGGGGGATTGTTATCGTGAAAGACAGGATATAACTCATTGTAATTAATAAAACATCAAGGTCAATTATACTTTGCCACTTAAATCAAACCATTTTCTTCTTATTACAGAAGAAATAAATTAGTACTGAAAATGAAATAAAAATATGAATATAAAAATATATAACAATATAAGCCCTCCCAAGACTGCCAATTTTTTCATTCAAGAATCAGCAAGGAATGAAAAGCAAGTGATTTTGCTGTTGTTATTTTCCATAATAATCTTTTTGCTTTTAACATTTTCTGTTATGGATCCAGTATACCAGCCTTCCTATGCTGTTAAGATCTAAAACCTTTAGTTTTCTATGTATTAAGGGAGCATGTATTTTCTTTGAAATATTTTTTCTAATATGTTGTTTTGATGAGGATGCTAGATTATGAAACATTGAACCATACATAAAAGATCTGTGCTCAAAGGCTGTGATTTTAAAAAAAGAATCAATCTAGACCAGGTTTGGAAAAGATCTAAAATCATAATAGGTGAAAGCACCAGTCTCTCCTTAATTCCCTAAAAAATGATTGTTGTTAGTTGCAAAGTCATGTCCATTCCATCCTCCAGGCCTTCCTGTCCTCTACCATCTTCTGGAGTCAATTTAAGCTCATGCTGACTGCTTCAGTGACTCCATCCAGCCACCTCATTCTCTGTCGTCCCCTTCTTCTATTGCCCTCAACCATTCCCAGCATTAGGCTCTTCTGCAGTGAGTCCTTCCTTCTCATTAGGTGGCCAAAGTATTTGAGTTTCATCTTCAGGATATGGCCTTCTTTTTTTTTTTTTTTTTTTTTGGAAAACAATTTTATTGATTTTTTAAAAACAAACAAAACAAACAGAACATAAAAACATCAACTCTCTTCCATATATACATACAGTGTGTCGGTTGGTTCATCAGTTTTGTGCATTCATTTCGTAGTCTCAATTACAGTTATATTACATAATAACTCATATTGTCAATCCAAACTTATATATCCTAATATCGCTATTACAAAAACATTTGACTATAATTTTATTCATTCATACTTTATGAGATAACAATACTTTAAGTGGTTTATTCTATAACAAATCATATAATCATACCAGATCTATCCTAAAAACACTTTATAGATATGATGTCAAATAACAAAAAAGAAAGAAAAAAACAAAGATATTCCTTGCTATCTAACATTCTAAATATTCTATTATTGTATTTTGTCATCCAACCATTGATAGAAAAGATCCCAAATTTCATAAAATTGTTTATCCTCTTGCTCTCTAATTTCAAATGTCAATCTACTCATCTCAGCACATTCCAATATTTTCTTAATAATTTCTTCCTGCGATGGTATTTTCTCATTCTTCCAATTTTTAGCAAATACAATCCTAGCCGCTGTTAATACATTTACAATCAGACATTTCAAGTCTTTACTGTATGTATCTGGTAAGATTCCCAATAAAAAAACCTCCGGTTTCAAATCTATATGTTTCTTTGTCATTTTTTCCAACCACATGCGAATTTTAGTCCAATATTTTCTAGCATCCTCACAAGTCCACCACATATGGTAATATGAGCCAAGTATCTGATGACATTTCCAGCATTTTTCAGATTTATTCTTGAACATTCTTGCTATCCTCGTCGGGGGAAAGTGCCACCTGTAAAACATCTTATACAAATTTTCTTTATAAGCTGTTGACATTGTCATTTTATAATTTTGCGACCATAATTTTTGCCATTTCTCTAAATCAATCCCATATCCAAAATTCTTCCCCCAAACAATCATAGTTTCTTTAACTTGTTCTTCTTCTAGCTTAATTCCCAGTAAATAACCATATAATTTTTTAATCACCTTCTCATCAGTACCTGTCAAGATCTTATCTAGATCAGTCTGTTTATCATAAAATCCCTCTGTTTTAGAATCTTCATCATACCTTGAATGTATTTGCGCATATGAAAACCAATTCATCTTTATACCTTGTTCCTCTAAATTTTGTATCGATTTAAGTTCACCCTTTTCATCCAATAGTTCCCCATATCTAACTGTTTGTTCCTTCTTATAAATTATAGGATAGGAAAATGCTTCAATAGTCGATAACCAAACTAGAATTTTCAAATAACATTGTCTTTTTATCTTCTCCCAGTTTAACCACAAAGACTCCCGTATATAATGTCTTCTAAAATAACCCTGTGTTTTAGTTCCCTTATACCATAAAAAAGTGTGCCAACCCAACAGCAAATCATGTCCTTCTAATGTCAACAATCCAGTCTTTCTTAATGTTATCCATTCCTTGACCCACATCAAATTTGCAGCTTGGTAGTACAGTTCCCAATTAGGCAGGCCAAAACCTCCTCTAATTCTAGCATCTTGCAAAAGCTTTAGCTTTATTCTCGCTTTCTTACCTTGCCATATATACTTCAGCATAATTTTATTTAAGTCTTCAAAATAGTCTTTTCCGAGCCTAATTGGTATTGTTTGAAACAAAAATAAGATTCTGGGTAAAATATTCATCTTGATTGTTGAAATTCTCCCAATTAATGACAAATGTAAATTTTCCCATTTCTTCAAATATAAAGCTATCTGTTGTTTAAGTTTAATATAATTATTCTCTTTTAATGTGCTACATCTTGATGTCAAGTATATCCCCAGATACTTGACCTTATTCGTAACTTGAATTTTCAACAGGTCTGCCAGTTCTTCTCTTTGTCTCAGTAGCATGTTCTTTGTTAAAATCTTTGTTTTGTCTTTATTTATTTTCAAACCAGCCACCTTACCATATATCTCTATCTTTTCCAATAACTTTGGAGCTGTTTCTAAAGGATCTTCCAAAATAAAGGCTAAGTCATCAGCAAAGGCTTGCAGTTTAAATTCTTCCTTTTTAATTTTCATTCCTTTTATGCTTTTATCATCTCTAATATTTCTATTCAACACTTCCAAAGTCAATACAAATAGCAAAGGAGATGGGGACATCCTTGTCTTGTGCCTTTTCTTATATTAATAAAGTCTGTAAGTTCTCCCTCCATCATTACCTTTGCTGTATATGCTTATTGTATATGGCTTCTATTGCTTGAATAAATTTTCTAGCAAAACCCATCTGTTCCAATAGTAATAACATAAATCTCCAGTTCACATTATCAAATGCCTTTTGAGCATCTAGGAATATCAAAGCCATTTGCTTTTCAGGATGTGCCTCATAGTATTCCAAAGTATACAGGATTACTCTCATATTGTCTCTAATTTGTCTCTTTGGCAGAAATCCATTTTGATCTGGATGAATGAAATTATTTAAGTATTTTTTAAGTCTTTCTGCTAAAATTGAAGCAAAGATTTTATAATCTGCATTTAATAAAGAAATAGGTCAATAGTTCTTAATTTGCAGTGGATCAGCCTCTTCTTTTGGAATAAGTGTAATATAAGCCTCTGACCATGTTTTGGGTATCATCTTCTTTGACATAGCTTCATTCATAACTTCTGGCAATGGAATGCTCAATGATTCTTGTAATGTTTTATAGAATTCTGCCGGAAGCCCATCTGGACCTGGTGCTTTCCCATTATTTTGTTTCTTAAGTGCTTCAGTTAATTCCATCATTGTTATATTGCTTTCTAGCATTTCTTCAGTCTCTTTAGATATCTTAGGTAGGTTAGCATTCTGTAGATACTGTTTGACTTTTTCCTCATCAATATTCTCTTGTTTATATAGTTGCCCATAGAAGTCTCGAATAATTTCCTTTTTCTCCTTATTACCATAACAAACTTGGCCTTGGTCATCTATTAACTGAAATATTTTTCTTGATTCTTTCTCCTTTCTCAATTTATATTCTAGCCATCTACCTGGTTTATTTGCATCTTCAAAATAATTCTGTTTAGCATTTCTGATTTTCTGTGCCAATTCTTCTTTCTCTATTAATTCCATTTTATGTTTAGTTATGTCCAATTTCAGTTTAATATCCTTTTTCTGTGGCATTTTCTGTAGTTCTTTTTCAAGTCTTTTATACTCATCTTCCAAGGCTTTAGTGGCTTGCCTCTTCCTAATATTCTTTTTTCTTATATAATCTATTATCAAACCTCTAGCATATGCCTTCATTGTATCCCAAACATTCTGCGTTGAAGTATCTTCTTTTTTATTTTCTCTAAAGAAAAAAGCCAATTCTTTCTCCATCCATTGTGTAAAATCTTTTTCCTTTAAGATAGTATTGTTTAATGTCCATCTCGATCTTTTTTTTTTTTGTCCCTTCCATTTAATTGTCATTGGGCTATGATCTGCCCAAGTACTTGTTTCAATATTTGTTTCTTGAATATTAGATATTAATTCTGTTGTCATCCATATCATATCTGTTCTGGACCATGATAAATGTCTATTTGAATAGAAAGTGTAGTTTTAACATTTCTTTCTTTCAGTTTAGTTTTAACATTTCTTTCTCTCCAAATGTCTTTTAAGGTTAATTCGTCTGTCATTTTAAAAAAGGATTTAGGGAGAATCTTTCTATTATGCTTTGTTGTTGTTGCTATATAGTCCAGTTTATTGTCCACAATTCCATTAAAGTCTCCCATCATAATTATATTAACATAGTCCAGTCCAGTTATTTTGATATGTAATTTTTTATAGAATTCTTCTTGTTTATCATTCGGAGCATAAATTGCAATCAAGAGTATTTTTATATTGTTGTCCATTATTTCCACCATTAATACTCTTCCATCTTCATCAGTATAAATCAATTTTGCTGGGATGGCCTCTTTAATGTGTAGAACCACTCCTCTTTTCTTACACTGAGTCAAAGAAGTAAATATTTTCCCTAATTTTGGCTGTACTAACAATTGTTCATATTGTTTTTTAATATGTACTTCTTGTAGACAAATTATATCAAATTTTAATTTCCCTAATTTATGAAAGGTTTTCCTTCTTTTAACAGCTGAATTGAGTCCATTTATATTCATTGTAATCAATTTTTTTTCTTCCATGATTATGCTTTGTATTTAGGTCTAACAGCTCTCGTGGATCTTACTTCACGCTGTTCCTTGATATCCACCTGTCCACCTACTGCGCCTTCCTCTTTTTCAGTCTCCAGTTGTTCCTCTTGAAACTCAATTAATGAGACCTCTTTCTCTGCCTCTTCTTCTCTCCTTCCAAAAAATTCTGCGTAGAAAAGTTCTGCTTTCTCAATTGAATCAATTCTATGTCTCTGTTCTTGCCACATAAACATTAATCCTTCTGGGATCAGCCATCTATAATTCACCTCCTTTTTCAATAGCATTTTGGTCAGGAATCGATATTCTCTTCTCATCTCTCTCACTCTTCTGGGTATTTGTTTTAAAACCACGATCTCTTTGCCTTTGTATTTCAACGTCTTCTCTCTTACTGCTTGTAATATTTGTGTTTTGATGGATTTTTTTGGTAAATCTGATATGGACTTCCCTTGGTAAGTTATTTCTCATCGCATATCTTGTAAAAACTCGGTATACCTCATCTACTCCATCCATCATCTTTTCCTCTGTAATTTCCAAAGCATCCGCCAAAATTTCTATCATTATCGCAGCCAAATTTTGTCCTTTTTCTTCTTCTATATTTTGAAATCTGAGATAGAATTCTGACCTCTGCATCTCCCACCTCAGCATCCCACTTTTATCTTGTTCAACCACTGTTAATCTGCTGTCAATATTTCCAATCTTCTCCTCTCTTTGTTTACCTTCTTCCTCAATTTTTTGGAATCTCTCATCATACTTCACCATCATTTGTTGAATATTTTCCACTTTTTCATCAGTCTTCTCTGTTCTTTGTTCAATAGTATCTGATTTTATCGTGAGATCTTGGATTAGGATATGGCCTTCTAAAGAGCAGTGAGGGTTGATCTTCTCTAGGATTGACTGGTTTGATCACCTTGCAATGGGAGCATATCAGTACTTTGATTAAAAAAACCACCAACAAATCCCAGAACTGTAGACTAGGCTAAGAAATCCCCCCCCACCCCCAAAAAAAAAAAATTTCTGGAAGAAGATAGTGACAAACTATTTCTATATTACTGCCAAAAAAAACGAATGGATGTATCATGTAATTCCCAGAGTCAAGGTCCATTTGAACAACAACATATGCTTGCCAACTTAGTTTATCTTGAAAGAAAAAAACTTGGATTAGATTGGTTTGCTGAAATAATTAGCTTAGTTTACAAATCATGTTAAGCTATAAAATATAACCTTCAAACACAGTGGCTGGATTTGCATATTGCACAATATTAAACTCAAATCATATGGTGTTGAATGCAGTAACAAACAATAAGGCCACCCTGTTTAATTAGGTGTATTCCTTATCAACCTAGTCTTTACTAAACCCAAAAAGCTAGCCAGGGTTAGATTTGGGTAGTATTAGAATGGCAGAAAATCTTATGGTGGTAAACTGGACAGTCATAAAATATCCTGGAAGATAACAGTGGCAGAAAACCTCAGTACCACTGCCAAGCAGGCAACATAGGCATATTTGTATGATCATTTGTAGTCAACCTGAAAAAGGCCCATTACATATTCAAACTCACAAAGATGTTTATGTTTTTTTAAAAAAAAAACTCAGAAACTGATGTTTCACGATATAAGAATGAAAATCCCCACTGAATTATGTAAGTAACCTATTTACTCAGATTGTCTATTTTCAACTATAAGCTACCAGATGCCTCCATAAACCTATAAAGGAAGACTTTCTACCCTAGACTGAACGTTGTGTATCATCTGTGATCAGGAAGGTTCCAGAGTCATCATGACTAACATTTACATGATGAATTTGTTTCATCTTCTTCTCAAGCTGTCCAAGTTGGCGGCCATCATGATATTTACTGGCAGCTATTTCCAGAGTGTAACTATGTATGGTACTTCCATTTTTCAGTCCTGAATTTTCAATCAGTCAGTTTAAGTTGATGTTCTCAAGTTCTCTTCCTGCTAGAAAAGGGGAAAAAACTTCTTCTCTGCCTATAAAAATATACCCTTCCTAATCTCTCTCTCTCTCTCTCTCTCTCTCTCTCTCTCACTCACACACACACACACACACACACACACACACACACGTGTTTATCTTTGCTCTGCTCTGTAAGGTTCAAAGGCAGTGAAGGTTTAACCTAGTTTCCTTTTCCCCAGCAGGAAATATTTTTGGCCATAGACACTTGCGCTTTGAATCTGTGTCTAAAAACATCTGGTAGATTTTGCAGAACATAAATTATATTATTTCATTTAAGGCAGATATTTTGAGAAATAGAAGGTATTTGGTGGTATATCACATAAGGAATTGAGCAAAGACATCTTTTTTCCTCTTGGATTTCTTGACAGAGCAGCAGAATCTGATGTCTGTTCCATTATTTGATTTGATCTAAGCTGATAAAATGGAAAAAACTATTCTCCTATTTATGTATGAAGTACTTATAAGTACTACAGTACTTATGTATGATCTCATTTTTAACCATGTCAAGGATTGCCTTCAGACTAATTAATCCAGAATAAAAGAGCTTCATTTCAGGCCTAAAACACTGATGAGAAATTTCCCCAGAATTCTTCTCATAAAGCAAGTTTACAAGTGTTAAAATACCTATTGTAAATTACATTATTAAATTAAGGAGACTCTACAATTATATGCTCAATGTATCATTAAAAACTTACATGCATTGAACAAAAGAACAGATTTAATAAGGCAAAAATAATTGATCTGAAATAGATTAAATAGATCTAAATATGAAAATATTTAAATGTTTTAAAAACTAAGAGAACAGAAAAGGGCTTGGTGCCAAAAGCAGTATGGTTGCCAGGCTGGCAGGAGAGGGGGAGGGGATACCACTGTGACAGAGTTAACTTTTGCCCCCACCTTACGAACTTTAAATTGAGGAGCCATTTGGTTGGTTCATAGCATAAACATGTTGTATACTTCTTTAAAAGTTTAAAAATCCATCAAGAGATCCCTTGAACCCTGTTTTACTAAGGTTTAAATCCACCCCCAGTTTGATCTGACATGAATGTTACCTGCAGATTTTGCTAGATTCTATATGCCATAAATAAAGGGCCCTTATTTCCCATAGAAGCCTTCCCTGGGATTTCAGAAGATAAGATGCTTCTGTAGTTATTGTGAGCTGATATTGTATTAGAACCTGGAATAGGAATGGAAAAATAATTATTATATTTCAAACCAATTTAAACGACTTGCCTGAAGAAATCTCTTATACTCCTTTAAATATCTAACAAACCTTCCAGATTATTAAGTATCCTGGCAGGTTGAAACAAGGGCATTCAAGAACATTAGTAGAGCATACCATTTTCATACAAAATATCCCAGTTGGTCATTTTAAAAAATTTTTAATATAATAATTCCATCTTCAATTGAACAGTATATTGTCTGGGTACAAATATCTTTGTTGAACAATAATCAAAATTTGCAACATCATTCGTTACATTGATATTAATTCTACAATATTAAAACAGTAATATTCAATCATAATTCAATCATAATATTTACTTATCTCTTTTAACATTTCTTTATTTTGTTTCCCTGCTTCTAACTTCCATTTTCATTATTTAACCATTGGTAAAATAGATCCCATATCACATAGTATTCATGTTCTTTCTCCTTAATTGCCAACGTTAATCTGTTCATTTGTGCACATTCTAATATTTTCCTAATCACATTCTCATCTCTTCACTCTTCCAACTTTGTGCAAATATAATTCTAGCAGCAGTTAATATATGAATAACTAAATATAGAATAGAATAGAATAGAATAGAATAGAATAGAATAGAATAGAATAGAATAGAATAGAATAGAATAGAATAGAATAGAATAGAATAGAATTCTTTATTGGCCAAGTGTGATTGGACACACAAGAAATTTGTCTTTGGTGCATATGATCTCATTATACATAAAGAAAAAATAAAATACATTCATCAAGAATCATAAGATACAACACTCACTGATAGTCATAGGTTATCAATAAGCAATCGAATCATAATAGGAAACAAAACAATATAAATTTTAAAGATACAAGCAACACAGTTATAGTCATAATTGGGAGGAGGTAGGTACTAGGAAGGATGAGAAGAATAATAGTAATACAGTCTTAGTAAATAATTTGACAGTGTTATGGGAATTAGTTGTTTAGCAGAGTGATGCCACTGTCCTTGTGTCTAGTTGTTCTGGTGTGCAGTATGGGTTTTCCTTACTGTATTTTTCAGGTAGAATTCCCAACAAAAATAGTTATGGTTTTAAATCAATATGCTGTTTTATCATTTTTTTTCAACAACATATGTATTTTTGTTCAGTATTTCTTTTTGCTTTTGAGCAGGTCTACCACATATGATAATATGACCCAGGTATCAGTGGCACTTCCAGCATTTAGCCGATTTATCTTTAAACATCTTTGTCAGCTGCGCTGGTGCAAAATGCCATCTATAAAATATCTTATGCAAATTTTCTTTATATGCAGTTGACATTGTTAATTTATAGTTCCTATCCCACAATTTTTGTCATTTATCTAATCCAATTGTATAAACAATTTTGCCCATGCTATCATTGTTTCCTTTACTTGTTCGTCCTCCAATTTAATGTATAGTAGGTAGCTATACGTTTTTTTAATCATTTTTTCCAAAAGATCCTAGTTTGATAATTTATAATTTATGATCAGGAAAGAAATTGATCAAAAATCTTGCAGATAGTGCTAAATTTGCTTAGTCTTTCCCAGTCCTGTGCCTTTTGGCTATTTTAGGCTGAAGATCACCAGAGTGTGCATTTTACTGAAATATGTAGCCCAACAATTCAAGGAAGCAGCCACTTGAAGAAAATTCAACTAAATAAACCATTGGGTTAACTTGATACATGATATTTTCCTAGATGTTTTTCTCTCTCTTCAGATCTGGCTATATTGAAACATTTTTCATGTAAAACTAAGAAATTGGAACACAAGAAACTTCAGTTATTTTGCCTTAGGGCTGCTGATCAAAAGTAGTTTATTTTTTGTCTCTAGGACCGAAAGAAAGTCCTCTCTTCACAGGTTCTTCCTCATTGATTTTTTTGACTTCACAGTATAGAAGTAATCATGCATATCCATACTATTTGAAGGGCATCATAGGCTCTGTGTGTGTGTGTGTGTCTGTGTGTTTGTGTGTTTGTGTGTAGTAAGCACTCAGCTCCATTCAGTTGCCCAGACTCCACCCCACAAGGGATTATGGAGTTGTTAAAAGAACAAGATGATACATTATCTCTCTCTCTCTCTCCGTGTGTGTGTGTGTGTGTGTGTGTGTATGTATGTATGTATCAGAGGTGGTATTCAGCAGGTTCTGACAAGTTCTGAAGAACCAGTAGCGGAAAATTTGAGTAGTTCGGAGAACCAGCAAACACCATCTCTGACTGGAGATTTTACAGTAACCTTCCCCTGCCACGTCCACCAAGCCATGCCCACAGAACCAGTAGTAAAAAAAATTGAATCCCACCACTGGTGTGTGTGTGTGTGTGTGTGTGTGTGTGTGTGTGTGTGTGTGTGTGTATTTATGCATGTATGTATGTATGTATATATACAAATATATATGTATATATGTATGTGTGTGTATACATGTGTATACACACACACACACACACACACATATGTTTTCTTAAGTTTTTGCGGGTACTTACATGTATGGCCTTCAGCTTTGTTCGGGTATTTTCCCACGTCATAGTAGTGGTGCTTTTAAAGTTGTAGCAACTTTTCAGCAGAATCTCATCTGCCATCATCAGGCTTCTGTATTGTGTCCGTCTGTGAGTCAGACTTTTACAGTGGTTTCAGATTTAAGTTTGGGGCAGCCTATTGCTGTGCCAGAATGTTTTTTTCTTCATTCTGATTGGTTGGGAGTCTTGGTCTGTGTTTATTGGTCTCGGAGTTTGCTGTGTTCTGCTTGATTGGTGTCTCTAATATCTTCTGTCTGTTTTTTGGCTCTTTTTGTATCTTGATTGGCTGGCAGCATTGTGTTACTTTATTGGAGGCCTTTAGTGCAGCTTGGCTTCGGGTAAATGGACGGCTATCATTAGTTAGGAAGCTGGGTTTCATCTGGGTGCCTGGTTGGGATGTGTTTGAGCTGGAGGTATCAGGGGGGATCTGTTTGTGCCCAGGTGTTTGCCTGGCTTGTGGTGTGGAGATTTTTTTGTTTGTGAGTGCAGGCTTCCAGATAATTGACAGTCTGGTGGAGTCATCTCTTCTATTCATGCTTTCAGGTTGTTTTTCAATCTCTATGGCTTCTCGGATAATTCTGTAGCTGGGGTTTTCTATAGTGGCTAGGGTTTTGGTGCCATTGAAGTCGATTCTATGACCTGTGGCTTTCATGTGTTGGACTAGTGAGGAAGTGTGTTCCAGCTTTTTGACTGCATTTTTGTGTTCATCCGGGCAGGTACTTATTCTTCTATTGGTCTGTCCGATGTATGTGGCCGGGAATGATGCACAGGGGACTTCATATAAGCCTTGGTTTTCCAGGTCAATTTTAACTTTGGGGTTTCTTAGGATGGCTGCTATTTTTCTGTCTGTTTTGAAGGCAGTCTTGATGTGATGCCTGTGTAGTATCTTACTGATTTTGTCTGTTGTACCTCTTATGTAGGGCAGGACAGCTGTTCCATAGGTCTGTTTATCTTCTAGGTCTCTATTATGTCTCAGTGTGTTTTTGTGGATGAGGCCTGTGATTTTGTTTTTGTGGAAGCTGTTGGCTGCCAGTACTTTGGTCAGGGTGCCACCAAATTTTAAACAGAAATGGCTGTGAAACACAGACGAACCCAATACACAAGCCTGATGATAGCAGATGAGATTCTGCTGAAACATCGCTGCAACTTTAAAAGCACAACTATAATGACATGCAAAAACTTAAGAAAACAAATGTATGTATGTATGTATGTATGTATGTATGTATGTATGTATGTATGTATATGTATATATATATGTGTGTATATATGTGTATATATGTGTATGTATGTATGTATGTATGTATGTATGTATGTATGTATGTATGTGTATATGTATATTTTCTGTGTGTGTATACTATATGTGACTCTCCCCCTGTTTAGCAATCACATATAGATATAGATAAGTCCCCCACTGTTTAGCAAACACACGCGCACACATACACACACACACACGCATACTTATGAACTGCAAAAAAAAAAAAACAATTACTACCAACCTGCCTTCCATTGAGGACCTGTATACTGCATGAGTCAAAAAGAGGGCTGTGAAAATATTTACAGACCCCTCACATCCCGGACATAAATTGTTTCAACTCCTTTCCTCAAAACAATGCTACAGAGCACTGCACACCAGAACAACTAGACAAAGAACAGTTTTTTCCCAAATGCTAAACAAATAATTCCCTCAACACTGTTCAACTATTTACAAAGTCTGCACTGCTATTACTATTAATCTTCTCATCGCTCCTTATCGCCCATCCCCTCCCACTTGTGACTGTATGATTGTAACTTTGTTGCTTGTATCCTTACGATCTATATTGACTGTTTCCTAGTATGATTTGATTGCTTATTTGTACCCTATGACTATCATTATGTGTTGCATCTTATGATTCTTGATGAATGTATCTTTTCTTTTTATGTACACTGAGAGCATATCATACTTGGCCAATAAAGAATTATATTCATCTCTCTCTCTCTCTCTCTCTCTCTCTCTGTGTGTGTGTGTGTGTGTGTGTGTGTGTTTGTGTTCATGTGATTGCTAAACAGAGGGAGAGCCAGACAAAGTTTACTTTTGTAGGATATTATTTCACAAATAGCATTGGCTTGTGATAAACTGGGTTTGACATCCCACAGATTTTTGCTGATATAATTTAGCACTGACTATGCAGCCTCTTTGGAATTTCCCCCTGCCCGCCCCTCTGTTTGCTAACAATGAGCTAATGGATCTCTGCCTTTCCAAAGAACATGCTGGAATCCCAGAAGAAACTGATTTGTGAAAGCTGCAGGCCGGAGATTCCATTTGTAGTGACCTAGAAGTCAGAAACCTTTCTCCAGAACCTGGATCTGTTACACGGTATGCCCAAAAAGGCATTTAGCAGTGGCCTTGTTTTTGTATTTCCACACTTCACATTTCCACAGAGTATAACAAATACCAAAGCTCAGCAGACAGCTATTGGAGAGCTCTATTTGTTGTCAAGAGCCTGGGTCAGGAGGCAGGCACAAAGAGAAACATTGAGGAAGATACAGACTTCCTCGTTTAACTCAGTTTGTCATAATTTGGGAATCCAGTACAGGCCGGATTGTGTTAGAGAAAATTCCCAGGAAGTAAAGAAGTACAAATGGGCAAATGAAGGGGGGGTGCCACCATCTGTCAAACTTCTCTTCCATTTCACTTGCCCAAGCTTGCTGATCACGGCTCTTATTCTGGCTTAACGGCTTGGAAATATGCTAAACCTAGGATAAAATATGGGAAGAAGTCTAGACAGGAAGCAACACAGGAGTAAGTTTAGGGTACAACAGGGTTCTCCAACCTATTGAAGCAGAACGTCTAGATTCAGTCAGTTTTGTTCTATATAGCATCAACCCTGTGATCTCTCAGGTTTCTTCTTTCTGTTATGTATTCAAAATGGACAGTGAGAGAGAGGGGGGGAGGGGGAGGGAGAGAGAGAGATGATAGATAGATGATAGATAGATGATAGATAGATAGATAGATAGATAGATAGATAGATAGATAGATGATGTAGGTATATGTGTGTGTATGTGTGTGTGTATAAAAATAGTATGTGTACATGTGAGTTACATACATGTTATTGGTTGATATATACTTTCTTTTGAGAGCAGGCAACAGAATTTCATTTTTAATGTGTGCCAATGTGCTCACAACAAAAAAATGTGACAAAAAAGTTTATCTATCTTATCTTGTACCTATATATGAAATTTTAAGTGGGACTCTCACAGTATGGTTGTTGGAGGGTCTTGTATATTTACAAAATGACTGCTATTGAAGTCATAACCATGTGCCCATCACAATGTTACCTGCCATTTCTTTAAGCAATGCCTTTTAGCAGGATGCTTACTTTTATATGGCTTATTTTGTGTTTTTTCAGGGCAGGGCACACTCTTAAAACATTGGATTTTACTGTTTAAGAAAGTTTATAGAATTTATTCAAGGCTAGAGGCATTTTTGGAAATAAAGATTATTGTGGCAAGAGCCAGCTGCTTGTCCCATTAATCACCTACAGAGAGAGAGAGGGAGGGAGGGAGGGATGGAAGGAAGGAAGGAGAGGGAGAAGGAGAGGGAGAGAGAAAGAGAATGCTACAGGAGCAATCTTGCAATTAAACTAAAATAGTGAGAGCCATAATACTGATGTTCAAGGTTTGTTGTCTTGGACATTTGATCTATATTTGATGTATCTTTTTGTCTGGAAGGCATTTATTCTCCTAGAGCCAGGCCCTCCTAGATACTTAGTATTAAACAGGAAAAAAAACACCCTTCCCTTCAGAAATGTACTGAAATAGTTGCTATTAAGCCATGGATATCATAATGAGAAATATGTCTTATCAACACAGAGCATCATCGATGCTCTTGGTAGAGGAAAGAAATATATCTCAAATGTTTTGAAAATCATCTAGTTGCATAACAGAAATATACCAATAGAAGAGAATATATATAGCTTAGGTTTGAATTGTGGAGTCCTTGATGGTCTCTGAACATTTCCCCCCCTGCAGACATTTTATTACCTGATTAGGTAACATCGTCAAGGCTAGAAGGAAGTGGGGTTTGTGTACAGTAGCTCATTAAGCTCTTATCAAGCCACTGTATATAAATAGAGAGCAAACCTCACTCCATTTTACTACTGAAGATGTTACTTATTTGGGTAATAAAACATCTGCAGGAAAACAACCAAGCTCTGAAAACAGACAATAGAAATATATTAGGCAAAGAAGAGTTTCTCTTTTGGTCTTCTAAATTAAACACAAAATGGAAGCCTTATACTCAAAATGCAACAGGGATGAGGGGAACTTTTTTTTTACCCTGTTTCTCCAACAATACGGCCTCCCCCAATAGGAAGTCCCAGCATGTTTTATAGGCATGAAATGAAATTAAGCCCCTCCCCCCAAATTAAGGCCTATATTAAAACATGCGAAATGGGGGGGAATGGTGGGGGGGCTTGCCATTAGGAAGTACTTTCGTTGCACACCCGGATATGGTGCTGCCTGCATTGACCCCGATACGAAGTGCCCCACCAACGCCGAGGTCAACATCCAAGCCGTCACCGCCCGCCCGAAGATGCAAGGGGGGGGAATTAAGTCACCCCCGAAAAGATGGCCTAGCCATTTTTTCGGGGCTCAAAATAAAATAAGACCCAGCCTTATTATATGAGAAACACGGTAGTTTTTGCTTCTGTTTCTGCATTATTCTCTAGCAGATGAAAGTGGATAGATGTTATGAGTTTGTTGTCCCCTGAAGGGATCCTGAAACATCAAGTGATAATGTCCTCATTGGAATGAGCCTACATAGTTCTTAGCTTCGGGGCATAACTTTCATATTTCTTGATGTCATCTGAAAGTCAGTGCACTAAGGAGTTTGTTCTAAACATGGAAAAGAAAAACCAGCAGACAAGTTGTATGCTGCAAACAAGCAGCATGAATGTATCCCTTAACAGATTCATGCTTCTGTGAACATCTGTGTTATATAAAGAATAGCCAGATCATGAATAAATATTTTCAGGCAAATTTGCAGGTACAAAAGGGATGGAACATGCCTTAGCTGATTTGGACAATTTCCAACTTTCATGTTTCGTCATTGGCCCTCCACTTCTCCCCCATGAGTGCATTTACCATATAAAATTCATACCCTGATAATCATGGTCTCATGAGGAATTCATAATTGACTGGACTCACACATTATGGCTAAATATTGCATCACGGTCTGCAAATAAGTGTGCATTCATTCTTAGATTGCACTAAACCCAATCAAACAAACCACATTATGTTTTTATACAAATATGAACAAAGCCAGTATCATCACCTGGTTGAATCTGGCTGATCTCAGAAGAGCTAAAGAGGATTGGATTGATTATATGTGGCAGGGAGGCCCCTAGGCAATTCCAGGGCTGCTGCCCAGATGGAGAATTTGAAGAAGTATCCTGGAAGAAGGAATAGCAAACCACTTTGTATTGTTGCTAAGAAATTACACAAATGTGTCCGTCCAGTTTTCTGGGTCTGTGGTGTGCAAATGCATACTTTTTGTTGAAGTCACACAGATTCATTCTGACAGCTTATTTCCCAGCATGGTGCTGGGACTCCTGCTGGTCCAAGTACTCTTAAAAATATCTCACTCTAGATCTATTTATGCAGGAGAATGAGACAGCCAATTCCTCACTTTCAGTCTGAAATCAAACCTCTTGTTCCAGTTTCAGGACATTAGACCTTCATTCCACTGTCTATATCTAGCCTGAGTCTAAGGATCTTGCCTGCTACTATTCAAAAGCATGTTAAGTGTTCATAGCTCCTCCAGCTGACAAGACCGGCTGAAGCCCCAGTTCCTGGTGAGGTTAGTCTAGCCTGAATTGCCCAGAAGAGAAGGGTCTGCTATAGGAAAGACAAATCTTCTAAATTCATTGCTACCAATCCTCCTGATTGTCCAGTTTACTATGCCTCAGGCTACAATTATAGCGTGTGCACTGTGCAGTTGTTCTTGGAGGGTTCAGTTGTCATCACTTCATCACATAAAGTGTGCTTGTGGGTTACACAATCATTCTCAGGCCCTAATAATCTTTTTCTGCTTAGCTGTGCACTAGAACTCGAAGACAAAGACATTTACTGCTGATTTTGGAGCCTGTGGCTCCTTGCCAAGTACACTTGCACCCCCCAGAGATGTGACGTACAATTATTATTATATTCTGTCCCAGAGTGCATGAAATATTAGGAGGGTTTCTCTTCCACTTCCTATCAACCATCCTGCAACTTTCAACATTAATCCCAGAGAATACAATGCCACAATTATGAAGCAAGAAAAATATCTCCAAGAACCTGCAGGATAATAAAACTATGGTCAGCAAGCACTGTCAGAGAAAGATTTATAGGAGATGCAGGATGCTAGGGAAACTCAGAAGCTCTTTTTTAAGGGGGAATTTTCCTCTAGAATAATCATTAGAGGAAAGATGTGGTCTCGTATATCATGTTTGCGTTTCCTAAACAATAGCTATTATAACTTATTTTACAATTACAACATTTATGCCCATCTATTTAGAAATCTAATTAGGGACAAGGAGGTAAATATACAATACTTTCTTCTTCAGACCGCAACTCAGCACAGCTTTCAGCTACATGAATGGAATCCACAGAGGACAGGGAGATCTTTTTACATCCATTTCCTTTTTTTACCCTCTGGGACTTCCTTAATCTTTTAAAAGCACAAACAAAAACTCATAAATAGGTTGCAGCCCAATGTGCTGAAAAAGAAATCATTTATGAAAAATGTACATTCATGCATTTATTATCCTGGGTGACTATTTGTATTACATTAGTCACTATTCTTGAGTAATGAGTATAAATCACACATGTTCTGTAGCTTTCTGTTGCAAATTTTAGACACTTCCAAAAGAGATTGAAGTACAATCCAGACAAATGTTATTAAATGCTGCACATTTCTTACTATGTTTCTAAATGGCTACTGCCACTTTTTCCCCAAGTTGCTTTCTTGTGTATACCCATTTGCAAATATTTTGAATTATATGATTCAATTGCAGCTAGATTTTTTTTCCCTTTTGAAAAGGGCAGCAGATGATCCTGGCAGGCTAATGCCACTCACAACAGCAATGGACTTAATGAGAATATGAAGTCTAGCAAATTAATATAAATAGATTGTGGCAGCACATTTTTGTGCTCACGGGTTTCAGTGCACAAGGGGTAAAATATCAAGATCAGAGGTGGTATTCAGCAGGTTCTGACCAGTTCTGGAGAACCGGTAGCAGAAATTTTGAGTAGTTCAGAGAACCGGCAAATACCACCTCTGACTGGAGATTTTACAGTATCCTTCCCCTGCCATGCCCACCAAGCCGCGTCCACAGAACCAGTAGTAAAAAAAATTGAATCCCGCCACTGATCAAGATGTAACCTCAATGACTTTGTCCTTGGACAGTTGATTATGGAGTTAAGAGGGATTAAGTTGTGGAATCAAATTACTGTAATCTATAAGAAATCCTTAGGGAGGAGAGAGGCTTTGAGATGTGTATTTCATTTCTATCCTTAACAAAAGTGTGTGGACTTCAACCCACACAATCCTTCAACAGAATTCCCCAGCTAGCATAGAATGCTGAGAGTTGAAGTTCAACAAGCAATCAAGGTTGAGAAACACTGCCCTTACATTGTATTTGTGCAAATGAGCTTACCCTGGCCAAGAAACAGAATCATTCATTTCTACTATTCTCCAGAACAAACATTATCCATTAGTTAATTTTTTACAGAAGAGCAGAGAGAAGATAAATTAAGATCTATTGGTAGATCACTGACTGATTTGTACTGGAGCATGATTTCTGGCTCCCAATTGATTAACAATGACAACATACATAATCTCTCTCCTGCAAATTTCAGTGAGTGGGTTGAAATAAATAAATAAGTTCACTTTGGAAGGAAAGATAGGATCCTGCAGGAAAAAGTTTGGTGTTCAATTCTGTAACTGAAAATGTATTCCTGGACTGTGTAATGGAAGTGATGGAACACCTATGGTTGAAGGCAGGGGTGAGCTTCAAAATTTTTTAGCAATGGGTTCCCTGCCAGTTGCTGGGTGGTCATGGCCATGGTGCTGTGGCCTAGTCGGCCTCCTGCCCCATGACAGGAGGTTGTTTTTGCCCTCCCCAGGCTCTGGAGGATTTCCTCGAGCCTCTGGAAAGGCCAAAATAGCCTCCCTGGGCTCTGGAGGCTCTCTGGAAGCCAGAAACGGGCCCATTTCTGGCCTTCCCAAACTTCTGGGAGGCCTGTTTTTCACCCTCCCCAAGCCTCCGTGTGCATCCTGCACTTACCTGTATCCAAAATGAGCAGTGTGGGGACTCCTGGGAGGGGAGGGGTTGTAAGTAACTTTTTTCAGTAATGTTTGTAATTTGGATCACTAAGCAAATGACTGTAAGTCAAGGACATACATGCTACCTGATTTTTAAATTTGACTTTATCAGTTTGCATGCATGTTTAACTCCATTCATGTTTCTATATATGCATGTGCTAAAGGGCCATGGTGGTGCAGTGGTTGGAATGAAGTACTGCAGGCTAATTCTGCTAACTGCCAACTGCAAGCAGTTCAGCAGTTTGAATCTCACTGACTCAAGGTGGATTCAGACTTTCATCCTTCCAAGGTGGGTAAAATGAGGACCCAGATTATTGGTGGCAATCGGCCGACATTGTAAAACCACTTAGAGGGGGCTGTGAAGTAGTATGTAAGTCTAAGTGCTATTGCTATCTATATGGAGAATAACCAGCTGGATATTGCCAGGCAGAAACTTTTTAAAACCATTATCCATTTAAATCTACCCAACTATTTTGGAAGCACATTACAAATGCTTCTATTTTCTACTGTGAATTGCAAGGTGTCCTCTTTCAATAAACAATGAACAAAGGGGAAATAAGAGACCATAATAGAGTGATTATACCCAGAAAAGATGCTGCTTTAAGTGAAACTTCTCTCTGCACTAAAAGCTTTATTCGCTTAAACAATGGCTGTTCTCCTCTCTTTTCCAAGTGCTTCATAAGCCTTTCAGCTTCTCCTGTTGTGGCAAAGCAGGCGATCACTTAACCTGAACAGCATTTTTCTATGAAAGCCGCTCACCGTTACTCTGCAGCAAATACAGTTACTCTGCACTTCATATGGCCTTTTCTGTAGGCCTAAATTGCTTAGCCACTGTGCAGATTGCAAGAAGGGTTGGTGCAGCGCAGAGGGAGGGTGGGAAGGCACTAATGAGTCACTTTGCTCCATTAATTGACCAAGATAGTGCTTTCTAACAGGTGTTTTTTTTGCTTTGTTTCTCTGGAAAAAAGATATGGGGCAGAGGTAGATTGCAAAGATAAAATAAAGCACTGGGTTGCTTGCAATTATGGGATTTATCTGCCATGCCTAGTTCTAGTGGCGTGGAAAAACTAATCAATCCACACTTCCAACCATTTGGCTCCAACAGCATGACAATTGCACTCATAAGGTTTCTGTTTAATGTCATCTTCCCCTTCTGAAAAGCACCATTGTAGAAGATTAGTTCATAAAATTGATATTAGCAGGTATCTCTTTGAAATGCACCTGCATAAAAAATTGTATCTATCCAAAGCTGATTTCCAAAGCAGAGATTTAGCACTATTCCAGAAGAATGCTAAACCCATATATAAAAGCATCCTAAACCACAACTGACAGTGGAGAATTATGCTGAGAAACAGCAGAGATACACCTCTGTTCATTTGTGCTCTACCACTTTATTGTGCAGCTCCTTTCCTGCTGTCATTGCTTATCAGCTGCTGTTTAATCCAATCAAGGTCTCTGTAGTATAATACTACATTGTATAATATAAGGACATCCCGGTTTGAAAGAAGCAGACTCAAGTGCTGTTCAAAGTAGTTGTGGAATATAGTCCCATGTTACCAGAAGTGATATGCTTTCTTCATCCTAAATTGGCTAACAGGATGCTAAACTGATTCCAACATCAGAATCACTTGCCTCAGACACCAAGTTAATAGTTGATGAAACACATTCCATTGAATTTACTGCCTTGAATTGCTTGCTTAAAGAGGAAAATGTTATTTCGACACTGGATCAGTTAGGGACGACTTTAGACTGCCTTCACAACCAGTTGGAGATGAAATTCATTCATTCATTCTATATAGCTTCCCATCTCAGATTCATGACTCTAAGTGGCTTGTGACAATTTAAAACAATTCCCCTCACCAGAATATAATATTAAAATATAACATAATCAGCAACCAAGAACACTTAACATAACCACTGCACAGGCTCTATAAAACACCAAGATCCCCAAGCCCAGTACTAAAACTGTTAAGTTTGAGGCATGGGTTTAATGAACGGAGACTAGACTGTAACCCTTGAACTTCAGCTCTTTATTCACAAGCATAACAGAGACGAAAGACCCCCGGCTAGCAGTCACTCTTTTATAGAGTAAGCTGCTATCCGGATAACCAATGGATAACGTTATAGCGTTTGAATCTTGGCGCGGCCCGCCAACAGCCAGTCAGATTGCTCGGAATGAACCAATCATAACTTGCCATTATATGGGCCAATCGGAAGTGCAGGATTACGATCCTGCTATGCAAATGAATCTTTATTAATTACATTTCTTTAGTTCACAACACCCGCCCCCTGGGTTCCGTTTGACGGCCGTGGTGACGTAATCACGCAGGTATGCAGGTTGTTTTACCTGCCTATTTGATTTTCGCTGTTCCACCGTTTTTGTTTAAAGTTCGGTTCGGTGGAACGCAAGGCTCGTCTTCGCACGGGTTTGATTCCGCGGTGCTGTTTTCAACACTATCAGGGTCCCTTAAGTCCATTCCTGGATCGGGCGGGCATGTTTCCACTACGGTGTTCCTCTGCGGGAGGATGCCCCGATCCCGGATCTTCTTCAGGTGGTGCGAGTACTCGGTTTAGCGGTCGTCTGTCCTCGATTACGCCGTCGTCTATACGGCCTTCGTCCCCCTCGGTATTCCCTCCCCTTGAGTTTGGAAGTCCGGGGTCGCGGATATTGGGTTGTAAACGAGATCGAAGTTGATCTATGTGGCGTTTCCATATCTTGCCGTCTGTCGTCTTAAGGCGGTAAGATCTAGGGCCAGTGAGGTAGACTACGGTGGCAGGGACCCACAACGGTTCGCCGGAAAGGTTTTTGGCGTGAGACCAAGTCGCCTACCTTGAATTGGCGATATGTTCCGCTGGATCCACAAGGTTTCTCTGGCAAGTAAGACGGGTGTAATCGGTCAAGGTGGGAGCGAAGCTTCCGCCCCATTAAAAGTTCTGCTGGAGTCTTGTTGGTGACACTGTGGGGGTAATGTGTTGTAGTAAGAGTATTTTGTTCACTCTAGCGTCGATGTCCCCCGGATCCATTTTTTGTAGTGTCTTTTTAACGAATTGGACCATCCGTTCCGCCCTGCCGTTCGCCGCAGGGTGAGCCGGCGAAGTTAAGGCATGGCGGATGCCCCGGTCCACCAAGTATTGTTTGAAGGTGAGAGCAGTAAACTGGGGTCCGTTGTCGGAAACTAGAACGTCCGGGAAACCATGTGTTGAAAATAATCTATCTAGTTTTTTAATAACGGAGTCAGTAGTCGTGCTTTTCATCTTGTGGATTTTGAGCCAGTTGGAGTAAGCATCCACGGTTAGGAGAAAAGTGTGTCCTTTAGTGGGTCCCGCAAAGTCAATGTGGATGCGGGACCACGGGCCTCGAGGAGTTTCCCATTTGGTGGGAATTGCTCTCGGTGGGCGTTGCTGACTTCTGGGTAACACGTGGTTACCCAGACTTCAATTTGTTTATCGATGCCTGGCCACCATGCGTAGCTTCGAGCGAGAGCCTTCATGCGGACAATGCCCGGATGTCCTTCGTGCAGGGTTTGCAACACGAGTCGCTGTAGTCTCTCTGGCATGACGACTCTATCTCCCCATATGATGCAGCCCTTCTGGGAAAATAGTTCCGTTTGCCGGTGCTTGAACGGTGCAAAAGTGGCGGGGTTTCTTCAACTGGCCATCTGCGTTCGACCCAACTGAGAACTTTTGCGAGGATAGAGTTTCGTTTTGTGCCGGCAGCGATATCTCTTGCCGTTAGTGGCGGCGAGTTGAGGGTTTCAATTTGCAGCATAGTGAGGGTTGGAGCTGGGTCGCTGACGGTTTCCGGAAGTGGGGACGGCTCAAAGCGTCAGCGTGGGGAATGGCTTTCCCGGGCGATGCTGCAGTACGTAGTTGTAGGCTGCTAGGAATTCTGACCAGCAAGTCATTTTAGGCGATAATATATGCGGGGTTGGTTTATCACCTGCTAAAATGCCAAGTAAAGGCTTGTGGTCTGTAATGAGAGTAAAGGGCCGCCCGTAAACATATTCGTGAAATCGCTTCACAGCCGATACAATAGCAAGAGCCTCTTTGTCAAGTTGGCTATAGTTCCGTTCAGCCTTTGATAATGTCCGTGAAAAGTATGCAATGGGAGCTTCATGCCCGTTTGGTAACACGTGACTCAAAATGGCTCCAACCCCAAATGGTGATGCGTCGCACGTAATATTTAATGGCAAAGTCTCGTTGTACTGCATTAGAACAGCATTGGATGTTAATAAGTCTTTCACTTTTTGAAAAGAGTGTTCTTCTCGATGTCCCCAGACCCAGGTAGCTTTCTTGTCGAGAAGTCTATGTAGGGGCTCAGCTACGGTCGCCTTCTGGGACAAGAAGATGTTGTAAAAGTTAATAAGTCCCAGGAAAGCCTGGAGATCAGTCTTATTTTTAGGTCTTGGGGCGTTCTTGATTGCCCTGAGTTTGTTTTCGGTAGGGTGAATACCGTGTTTATCGAGGAGGTATCCGAGAAACTCTACCCTTTCAGTGCATAGTTGACATTTATTTTTTTTGACCTTGAGACCGGTGTCCTTAAATCTATGTAAAACCAATCTGAGACGCCTTTCAAGCTCTTCTCTATTTGGGGCAGCAATTAAAACGTGATCAAGTACGGTACAACCCCTTTTATTCCTTGTAGAAGTCTCTCCATTAGACTCTGAAATATCCCGGGGCTACACTCACTCCGAACTGGAGTCTGTTGCATTTAAAGGCACCTCGGTGTGTAACGATAGTCTGTGCCTCTGCGGTTTCCGCATCAATGGGTAGTTGTTGATACGCTTGCGCTAAGTCTAACTGCGAAGATCTTCCCGCCACCCAGGGAGTGGAGAAGATGTTGAACCACTGGCACTGGATAAGCACTCTGTTGGAGTGCGTGGTTCAGAGTGGCGTGGTAGTCTCCACAAATTCTGATCGACCCATCCGGTTTGATGGGGGTTACGATTGGGGTTTCCCAACGGGCATGGTCAATAGGCTCCAACACCCCTTGGGCTATTAACTTATCAAGTTGCTCATCAACCTTGGGTTTAAGGGTGAACGGAAACCGACGAGGCTTAAGGCGGATAGGGGCTACTACTGGATTGAGGCTAAATTATATAGGGGCCCCCTTGTACTTGCCTAAGTTGTCCGAAAACACGTCGTGGAATTCCTGGACGATGCTCTCTTCCCAATCGTCGCTTCCGGCCTGGTGAATGCCGGCCACCTCGATCCCGAGTGGGGTGAACCATTGTAGGCCTAGTAAGCTGGGCCGGTCACCATCGAGGACAGTTAATGGGAGCGACACGGCACGATTTTTAAAAATACTTGGACTTGACTCACTCCGACGACTGGGATCGTGTTCCCTTGGTAATCTCTGAGGATGATTTTCTGTGTCCTGAGGTCTTGACGACGGATGGCAGGGATCAGCTGTTTAAGGGTCTTCCAGGAAACCATCGAGAGGGACGATCCGGAGTCGACTTCCATCAGGCAAGGTTTGTTCTCGATGGCCACTTCCACTCGGATCTTTTGTTTGTCTAATGACGAGCGTGGCCGATAATAATAGTCTGGTGTGTCTCTTCTCGTCGTGCTGGAAGAGCAGATGTTTTGCTGCTGTAGGCATGGTTGTTCCATTGGTTATTCAAACGATCCCGATTTGCAGGGAGGTTCCCTGTGGTTTGGCGGAGGTTGTTCTCCTTTCTGTTTGTGTTGGATTCCCTCTTACTTCTGCAGACCCGTGCGATGTGGCCTCTCTTCCCACAGGAATGGCAGATTGTGTCGAGGAATTTGCAACCGGATCGCGGGTGGTTTCCTCACAACCCGCACATGGGCGCTGAAATTTTAGAGTTTGTTGATCTCGTTCGGCCCGAAGTCTGTTAACCTCTTCTTCATCACTGTCGGATTGGGACTCGAGGTCCTCATGGTGCGCTGTTGCTGAGTGTCTTTCTAGTTGAGGCGAGGCTTCACGGGTGAATTGACGGAGCGGTGCGTTGGTGCGGCGCATTCGAGCGGCCGACTTCTTGGTTGCCTCTGCTGCAGTAGCATCAGCAATGGCACCTGCAAGATCGATGTCCCCTTTGCCATGATCTTGCTCTGTACTGTGTGGTCATCTAATCCCAGAACTATGTGGTCTCGCATAGCTTCTTCTAGGTCTGAAAAACCACAGAGGCCTTCCAGGTTTCTAAGGTCAGCGATGAAGTCTGCAATACTTTCACCCTCCGTTGATCCCGTTGATAAAATTCGTGTCTCCGGACCAACGTTGGTACGGCGGGGCATAGTGAGCCCGTAGGATAGGTTCGAGGTTGTCCCAATCCATTGATTTCACCTCAGCCGGTTTCGCAGCCCCTTCGCCATCCTAAAAACGGCTGGTCCACAATGGGTCAAGAACACCGCCCGCTTCTTTCCGGGTGTTGCATCTTTCAAATTGTTGGTTTCTAGAAACATTTGAAACCGATCCATATACGACTCCCAGTCTTCCTTTTCCGGGTCAAAAGTAGCGGGTGGTATAGCGCCACCTGACATCCTGCCGATGTAGATGCGCTCTCAGCCACGTGCTTCGGTTGGTGCTCTGTAAGGTTTAGTCAGCTCTTTTGTCTCCGCATCCCATCCTCGTCGCCAGTGTTAAGTTTGAGGCATGGGTTTAATGAACGGAGACCAGACTGTAACCCTTGAACTTCAGCTCTTTATTCACAAGCATAACAGAGACGAAAACCCCGGCTAGCAGTTACTCTTTTATAGAGTAAGCTGCTATCCGGATAACCAATGGATAACGTTATAGCATTTGAATCTTGGCGCGCCCGCCAACAGCCAGTCAGATTGCTCGGAATGAACCAATCATAACTTGCCATTATATGGGCCAATCGGAAGTGCAGGATTATGATCCTGCTATGCAAATGAATCTTTATTAATTACATTTCTTTAGTTCACAACAAAAACTATGTCTTTTAGGCCTTATTTTAAGGTCTGTGAGTAGGGAAAAGATGTTCCAAAGCACAGGCGCCATGAGAGAAAAAGCTTTCTTCCTGGGCCCAACCAGGTGCCTTTCTCTAATAGATAGATGGAACTTAATCAAGGAGAGAACCAACCTAGAACAAAGGAGAAATTTCCTGACTGTTAGAACAATTAATGAAGTGGAAAAACTTGCCTCCAGAAGTTGTGAATGCTCCAACACTGGAAGTTTTTAAGAAGAGATTGGACAATCATTTTTTCTGAAATAATGTAGAGTTTTCTGCTTAAGTGAGCAGTTGGACTGTAAAACCTCCAAGGTATCTTCCAGCTCTGTTATTCTGTTAGGCCTCTCCCATGGGTTCTCATGGGATGGATAAATGAAACTTGGGAGAGATGGTTCCATGCCCTGAGTTGAAGGACAGGAGGAAGACATGGCAGAAGAAAAAAGTTGACAGGGCATGTGATTAGCTGCAAATGGGGAAATATTTATTTATTGAATTTAGAAACTGCCCATCTCACAAAACCCATCTCTGGTCTTATAGCAAGAAATCTCAAGCTCCCAGTCTTAGGGCAAGAAATCAAAATTTGCATTCCCTCAGGGGAATCTGAGGATTATAGAGGAGATAGAAAGCAGAGCTAAAGCAAGGAATATACAACCATTCTCTGATACTCTTGTTTCACCTGTCTATAATACTATCCCCCTCTTTCTCATCCCTCCCTCCCATCTGCTTTTTTCTCCTGAGCAGCCAATTGCAAGGGTCAGATATTTACCTGAGGGCTGAGCAAGAGCTTTTGCAATTGGGATGAAGGCCTCAGGGCAAGGAACAGCAATTCATGTTACATGTATTACATGAGACTCCCAGCACCTATTAACCCTACTCCCACCCCCATTTGACTAAAATCATGCTAATGAAATTCAGCAGCACAGTTTCAGAAGCATTCCATACAGATTTTGCTCTGTATTATATTTTGACCCCCACCTGACCCCTCCAAAAATAAGCGTGGAAAGGAGAGAAAATCTTATACCTCTTTATGCCAAACTCCCACCCATCCACCCACCCACCCATCCATTGTGCCACCGTATTTCAGCCTAATGCAAATTTGGGCCAAATAAGGGTGGAAATAGGAGATGGAAATCTCAGAAAACATCCCCACTCCCATTTCACTCCAAATCACTCATTTAAACCTCCCAAAATGCAGCCAAAACCAAAACACAATTAAAAAACAGCCATTGTCTTTCAGGGGCATTGCTGTGCCCCAGAAGGCATCCCATGACCCTCCATTTAGAGAAGCAGCAGCAAATGGCCTCAGGCCAACATTCCATGACCCATTCCTACCTTAAAGGCTACTGTAATACATTTATTGTAGCAGCAAAAGATTTCATACTGAAATCCATTTAAAATCATGTACCAGGAGTATGAAATGGACTGCAGTCCATGAAAGTTTATGCTAATAGAAATGTGTTAGTCACTAAGATGTAACAGCTCACTTGCAACAAAAGCAGTAGAAAGCTAGTTTTCCAGGAATAAAGTTGGTAATAATTACATATATTAACATTCTAAAAGTTGTTGGATTTTTAGAGGAAGTTTAGAGGCTGAAGCCTTCTGATTAGTAAATTATATCAAAAAAAGTTGTATTATGATTGACAGTGCATATAGTGTATATTGTAATAGCAAATAGGGAAGGGCAGTTGCTCATAATTAACACATTCTATTTAATGTCTTTTGAGAATAATGCGAGCAGGTGTTCTATTGTTTTTGCCCAAAATGATTCTTAATCTCAGCCTCACTACGTAGTCCAGATTGGTGTCACCAACCTTTTGGACCTCAGGGACCACCAAACTAAAAATTTTAAATTCTGTGTACCACTAATATGAATTTTAACTGATGGTGGCTTGCCGACATTTTCCCAGGGTCTCTGCAGAAAGCAGCAGAGACCCTGGGAAAATCCCCCAAAAAGTCTGCAGGAAAATTCCCCACCCCATTTTCCTACCAATTGATCATTCTTTATCATCTCCAGCTCCATTCTCGGGGGAGAGAGAGAGAGAGAGAGAAGGCTGGCTGGCTGGCTGGCTGGCTGGCTGGCTGACTGACTGACTGACACTGACTGACTTTTGGCTTCATGCAAGGAAAGCATCAGAAGCATCAGAAGTCTTTGTTTCTCTTCCCCAAACTCTGCCAGAAATGAGTCTTTGCCGGCATAGCCTCTTGGAGCAGGATGCCTTGCAGGGTCCCAAAAACTCATTTATAGCAGAGTTTGGGGGAGAGAAAGAAAGACTTTTGCTGCTTTCCTTGCGTGCAGCCAAAAGCAGAAGAAGAAAGAAGCTAAAAGAAGCAACCCAGTGGCCAGGCAAGTTTCCCCCCTCTGCCCTTTCCCCTGCCCCTCACTACCTCATGTTGTTCACAATGAAAGTGATGCAAGCCTTGTGTTCTCGCGGGCTATGTAGGCGGTGCAGCTTTGTGTTCCTGCGCAGCCTGATTAATTGCTTTGGGGGGTGCTTTGGGGGTAACATTTCTCTGCGGACCACCAAAATTTTCTCATGGACCACCAGTGGTCCCCGGCCCACTGGTTGGCGACCACTGGTCTAGATCATGGAACTGACTCCACAGGAAGGCCAAATTTACTTTTATTGAGATTGGCTATAATAACAGAATCTTGACAGTGTGGTTGGGTGGATCTTATTGTCTGGTTTTCAAGGGGAAAAAAATCCAGAGGTCTCTTGAAAAACACTTATGGGCCAGCCATGACCTGGATGATCGAGAATCTCCATAGATTGTGAGCCTCTTCCTCCTCTTTACAGTTTAATCACTAAGGGAAGCCAAGGTGCAGGTCCATTTTTAGGAGAAGAAACAGGGTACATAAGAGCTATACTGTTTCAACTGCCGAAGTCATCTCTGTATTCTGCAGATTGGCAAGGGCTTTGACAATATTGCATACAGGAAGTCATCCAGATCCATCAGGCGCTTGAGTTAAAACATTGTAACTGGTCCTTCCTTCACACTACCATCCAAAATTCTGTCCATTTCAACAGAGTTACAGAGACCTTCTCCATCCTCTGATTGCTAGATTTAGCCAAATAGAACAATTAATTCTGCATGTACTATTCTGCATTCATGGGGCCAGATACCATTTGGGACCTGTTTATGGTCATCATGGAGGGATTAAACTCTGAAGCACTTCTAATTGGGCAACCTCCTCATAAACGCTGAATTTCTTCAGGACAATTAGTTTAATGTAGTCCAATCCCACATCAGAGATCACCATGACTACCTCAGGAATAATAGAAACTGGTGGTGGGTAGATAATGCACCAGTCATTCTACACTGTCCTGGCTTCTCAAATGTAGCAAAAATCACTTTCAATTTTATTTGTTTGTAGGGCTGGTACAATTAAAACAAAAAAACACTTAAAAAATAACAAACATAAACACAACAAATCAGATTCCACCAGAGTCTAAAATAACTATCACAATAATCAAGAAGATCAGAGACATCTACATCTTAGGGGGAATACTATTTCATAGGGCAGGTAAAGCAATAGAAGGTATTTCATGTGAAGGAGAAAGGAGAATAGGAAGGAGTTGTGTGTGTGTGGCAGTAAAGCAGCCTAAACCAGCTACAAAGAGTCTTTTTTCTAGCACTACTCACTAGAGCAGTACTCATAAGGAATAGTCATTGGAGGAGCAGTAGTAGTAGTAGTACTCATAAGAAGTAGTAGTTGGAGTAGCAGTAGCATTGGGAAGAGTGGAGTAGTGATAAGTAATGAGTAATAGCTTGTGAATGCTCATTGGGTATGTTGTGTTGGCTGCTTTGAGCCCACTGAATTGGGGACGCTTAAAAGAACCTGTGACCGTGTGTTAATTATTACTTATGCTAATACATTTTGGACTAGCTAAAGATTCTGGGTAGTCTTCAAGGGGACTAGAACAAGTAGTTCCCCAAGTAGAATGCATTACACTAGAGGAAGGGGTCAATTTATTTTCCAAAGCAACAAAGGGCAAGACAAGAAATAATGGATGGAAACTAATCAAGGAGAAAAGCAATCTGGAATTGAGAGATTTTCAAACAGTGGAGACAATTAACCAGCAGGACAGGTTGCCTTCAGTCATTGTGGGTGTTTCATCACTGGAGGTTTTTGAGAAGAGACTGGACAGTCACTTCTCTGAAATAGCATAGGGTCTCCTGATTGAGCAGGGGATTGGACTAGAAGACTTCCAAGGTCCCTTCCAGCTCTATTCTGATTCAGATAATAGGTGATCAAGGCCAGACTGGTGGATTGTTCAATGGATTTCTAGTAGAAAGGTAAAGGCAAAGGTTTCCCATGCCCAATCATGTCTGACTCTAGGGGCTGGTGCTGAGGGAGCCAGTGTTGTCCCAAGACATTTCCGTGGTCATGTGGCCAGCAATACCGAAGGCACATGGAATGCTGTCACCTTCCCCACCAAAGTGGTATCTATTTATCTACTCACATTTGCATGCTTTCGAACTGCTAGATGAGCAGGAGGAGAGGTAACTAACAGGAGCTTATCCCATTGTGTCTAATAGAAGGAGGCTCTGAGCTGTTATGCCCCTTCTTGTAGTAAGATGAATTTTTAATATACAGCCATGCCATCTCCCTGCCTCTGGCCCTCACCTGCTGCATCATGGATGCTACTTGGCAGGTAGAGGCGGAAAAGTTATCCTTTTTTCTCAGCCAGGCCACCATAGAAGATGCCAGGTTAGCCCTTTCATTTAAGATTCAATCTTGGTTATCAGATGAGAAACAAGGACTGTAGTTGAAACACTCAAATTTGTTGTCACTTTGTCTTAGTTTGATTGCAATAGTAAGGACAAGAGGCCTTCTATCCTTGCACAAGCCAAGTTGACAGCTGCATAACAATTGGTTAAAATATACTCCCAAGTCATGCTTCATTCCCCACATTCCACCATCTCCTTGACATATCTTATAAGATCCAGAAAGAATAAAAACTGAGGATTAAAACAACTCCTCCCCCTATAGAGACAAGCAGGGTGGTCTCCTTTTTGGTACATTAAAAAGCAATTATATATTTCCTAAGATATATGAAACTGTATTCATCTAAACTAGTTATGGATGTTACTAATGCATAAGCTGGCATTCAAAATTGCAGTGGATATAGTCCTCTCCTTCTAAGTATCTCTTCCTCCCATGTTATAAAACCATATTCCAAATCTTGTATTAGATTATAACTCCCTTCTGGTAAGGCCTGCACATTTATATCTGCTGGTGGGGGAGGCATGATTTAGTTAAAATCTCAAGAGGAAACAGGATACAGCTTGTGGATTTCATTAAGGTTACCCTATCTCATCCCACTTTATTCAAGCACCAGAACAGAACAAATGCAAAGAGTAGTTTTGGTCAGTAACAAGTAATAACTAAGGAGCTACACATCAGATGGTGGTTTGGATTGGCTACCTAGGGAACCAACTGATTTCCAGTCAAGGTAACTGGATTGATCTGGGGTAGAATGTCACATAAGGTGCTATGTCATAAAGATATTGTATTAAGATGTAACATGATGCTTTGGTTGATTCTACAAAGTGAATCAGAATGTTGTTTGCTTGGTTTGGCTGAATGACAGCCTCATAAAGAGAGAAGGCCAAAGGAAAAAGTCCACAGTGAAAAGTGGACCAGAAAATAGAACCTTGCGTAGTGCCAGTAACTCCTACTACCTGAATGGTTTCCGTAAGGGAATGACCCAACTCTGACCTATTTTATCAGATATCCTGGTTTCAGTTGCCTACCTCCCTTCACTGCTAATGCATGCTTTGCTCCTAGCTCCTCCTGCTAGTCACTTGCCTATTTTAAGTAAAAGATCAAAAAGAAGAAGCAACAAACTGCATTCCATGACATCCTTCACATGCTGTATGAAGCAAGTCACAATTGCTTGTTCAAAAAAACACAGTAATGCCTTAGTAATATGTGTGGATGCAGCCTATTTTTACTTTCTTTTAAAGAGAAGGTGCCATACGGTGATCCAGTAATAGTCTTCTCCTCCACCAAATCAATCACTACCCTCATTGTTCTCTGTCGGTGTGTGACTGAAAAGATGGAACATTTGGAATCCAAGATGTCCAAAATTTAGTTCTGAACCCACAGATATGGGTGATGAGTCTGTCATCTGCACCTCTATAACTGTCTAGTTTGGTTCTGCAACCCAACAGGACAGACACAGACTTCAGTGGATAATTAAGACTGCAGAAAAAACAATTACTACCAACCTGCCTTCAATCGAGGACCTGTATACTGCACAAGTCAAAAAGAGGGCTGTGAAAATATTTACAGACCCCTCACATCCCAGACATAAACTGTTTTAACTCCTTCCTTCAAAACAACGCCATAGAGCACTGCACAACAGAACAACTAGACACAAGAACAGTTTTTTCTCAAACACCATCACTCTGCTAAACAAATAATTTCCTCAACACTGTCAAACTATTTACAAAGTCCACTTTTCACTGTGGACTTTTTCCTTTGGCCTTCTCTCTTTATGAGGCTGTCATTCAGCCAAACCAAGCAAACCACATTCTGATTCACTTTGTAGGATCAACCAAAGCATCATGTTACATCTTAATACAATATCTTTATGACATAGCACATTATGTGACATTAATCTCCACATCACTCCTTATCACCCATCCCCTCCCACTTGTGACTGTATGACTGTAACTTTGTCGCTTCTATCCTTATGATCTATATTGACTGTTTCCTAGTATGATTTGATTGCTTATTGTACTCTATGACTATCATTAAGTGTTGTACCTTATTCTTGACTCTTGACAAATGTATCTTTTCTTTTATGTATACTGAGAGCATTTGCACCAAAACAAATTCCTTGTGTGTCCAATCACACTTGGCCAATAAAAAATTCTGTCTATTCTATTCTATCCTATCCAATATATCATGAATTAAAGCTCCAATTTTGAAACTCCTTTGTTGCATGTATCTTTTAATTCCATTCCAATTGTTCACCCCAATTAAATAAACTTTGAAACAATAAAACATTAAAAAGATAAACGGATACTGTGTCCCTCAGGTTCTAACAAAAAGATGCATCAGGCACATTAACTCAGGCACATTAGATATATATATAGCATGATATATTCTTGGCTTCTGCATTTAATGCATATGTATCTCATACATTACTGTTTATGTTCAGTGTAAAATATACACCATAAAATGATTGTTATCATACAAGATGGTTATAGCGAAGATAGGTAAATATTGGTCGTAATTGTGTTAGCCTATCTATTGCAATGTGTTTATTCTTAAAAGCACCCATAAACTAAAAATAAAATTGTATGTTAAAATGTATTTCTAAAATAAAGGGATTAGCAAAAAGAAGCCTTTTCTTTTCTTGATTGCCAGATTTTGGCACATCCTTTATATTAGCAGTTTCCCTGTTTATTTGGGAGACTATAATAAAACTTGATTAGCCTTCCCTTTCCCCTTGTTTTCAATTGATTCTGCAAGCAGAAGTTAACATAGGCTAGTTTTTAAACTGTTCTTTGTCTCTTTGCTATTAAAGGTTTATTGCTCATGTGAACTGAGAATCATTGTATAAGATCACTTTCACAGTATGAGTGAAATATTACAATATTGAAAAATTATAAAGAAACTGGTATAGATGGTGTAACCAGAAAAACAGTAAGTATTCCCCTTATGCATTCATGAAATAATTGCGTGCATTTAATGCATGTGTGGAGACTATGCACGTGCCCACACATATGATTGGAAGAATGCCAGTATTATTCCTCTATACATGGGGAAAGCAGCAAGAGTGACTGCAAAAAAAATGACAGAAAGATTAATTTGTTAGGAGCAACTGGTAAGTTACTTGGCAGAATTCTGCTAGAAAAGGTACATAAAACGACAATGAACAAAATTTGACAACTGCAGTATGGCTGGGTGCCACACAGTGTAGAATGGATTTTTGCATTTCAGTAGGTTTTTGACAAATGTATGAATATGATAAAGTTTATTGTTTATTATTTTATAGAAAGTATGAAGAAGTGAACAAGCTCAAATTACAGATTTTTTTGCATAAAGATGGAATTGAAAGGTTATTGCTGAATGCTGTAAGAGCACTGTGCAATGGAAGAAAAGCATGTTTGAGAATAAATGGAATGATTTAACTATTAGTTTAACTCTGAGCAAAGAATAAGACAAAGGTTTGTAATGTGCTTTTGGTTGTTTAACATATAGATAAATAGATAGATAAATATAGTATAAGGAATTATTATGGAGAAGTTATGAGTCTATTGGTTGGGGAATTTGAATGTTTGAGTTTTTCATAGATTATGTGAAATAATGAGTATGGATCTAAAAATTAATGTATCAAATTTTCAAGTAGTTGTGTTTGAGGAGAAGAAAAGTGGATTTTTTCAAGTCAAATGTAAATAGTGAAAAACTAAAAGAAATAGATGGAATGTTTTGCCTTGGTACAACTTTTAAAGATGGGGAAATGGATAGAGAAATTTTAAGACATGCAAATACTGGTAGAAGGATAGTCCGTAGATGTGGTTTGTGTGAGGAACAAATATTTGTTGAGGTAAGAAAATTGTTTGCTCCTAAGAAAATGCTTCTACCCACTTGTAATGTGGAAGGCAGGGGTGGGATTCTACCAGTTCTGTCCACTTCTGTAGAACCGGTTGCTATGAAAAGCAGCAAACAGAGAGCATACATAGAACCGGTTCTATGTCTGCTGTTGTTTTGGCCCACCCACCTTCCAGGGCTCTTACCTGACCTTTATTTCTTGCGTTTTCAACCGCATCTGCTTTGCGTGACACAGCTGTGGTTGAAAAAGCAGGAAAAAGGTGCTTTTTCAACCACTGCGCACTTGCACACAGAGCTGCTCAGCTGTCCGGGCAGCTCAGCAGGTCATAAATTGCACTCGTGCGACTCATGCAACTTGTGCAACGCATGCATGCGGGACGCAGATCAACAGAACTGGTAGTTATACCAGTTGGATCCCATCCCTGGTGGAATGTAGTATTGGGTATGTTGAAAGGCTGTCGAAATGCCTTTCTTCTGAGGATTTGATTTTCCCGCTGGGAGAGCTCAGGCGCAAGGATACGGACAACTGCTTGAAAGCTGGATCTTTTTATTTTTCAGGAAGGTGAAAGATAGCAAGAAGTCTGCGTTCCTGGGCTAGCTACCTTTGTATGGTAAGTCCCTGATTTTTATACCTTTTTTCTCCTTTTGTGTGTGAGTGCTTGTGTTTGTATTTCTTAATGTTTTAAATCCTGTCAGGGCTTGTCTTCATTTCCGCCAGAGGGTAAACTCCGCGGGGTGCAGAAGGCAAACTTTGCGGGGTGGTTTGATTGGATTATCGTTTTCATCCTAATCTTTTTTAGCTTAATGGTTTCTTATATTTGTTTTGTGGCAATCTCCTGTCTGTCTCCTTTGCAATATATTTTGTGTCTTTTGTCTGTTTGTTTTGCTGATTTGGCATGTCTTGTGTTTGTAGGGGTTTTCTTTTCTTGTTTCCCTAGTTTTCTTAATTATTTGGGCTTTTGTCTAAGGGGCTTCTTTAATACCTTTTATTTGATTCCTTTTCCTATGCAAGTTTGTTTTATGGCTGGCCTGATGTTCCCTTTGGGCTTTTCCTGCTTGGGTGACACCACTGTCCTCATGAAGTTCCCTTTCCACAGGTAGGATAGGAGAAACATAAAACTAAGTTGAATGCATTCAAAATGGGGTACATCAATATTCAGTAAAACAAGAGATAGGGTCAGGGATGAACATATACTGAATGGATGCAAATACAGAGGTGACCAGTATGAGAGAAATGAATTTAGTTAGTCTGGCCATACAAAGAGAATGAGTGAGAATCAAATTGTAAAACAAATATATTAAGGAAAAGTTTATAGTTGAAATGAAGCAGGAGATTGACAAAGATGTAGTTCAGGGCTGTCAAACTCGTGGCCCGCAGGCCGGATGCATCATGTGCTGGCCATGCCCACATCCAGTTTAGCGAAGGGGGAAAAAGTCACGATATGTCATGTGACGATGCAGGTTTGACACCCCAACGTAGTTGAATGTAACTGATTATATCCTGAAAAGAGAAAGAAGTTTAAAGAGCAAAAGACAATGTGTGAAGTAATATATAGATGTGGTTCAAGTTATGGTTTCAAAGGTAGAAAGGGATGGGGCAGAATGTTGAATGCCATGATGTAAGGTAGTTTTAACTATATGTTGTATCTTTTTTAAAATCTCAGACCTTTAATCCCTTGGTATGATCTTTCTCACTCTTTTTCTGAGTTTTGCAAATGCTGCTTACTTCGAAATGGGAATTGTGAGATGGAGTATGTACAGTACGTATGCCCTGGAATAATCTGTTCATTATATTCATAGCTCACACTAAATAAATAAAGTGAGCTCATTACAGTGTAGTTTAGTGCCACAATGTCCCCATACCCCATTAGAAATGTTATGGACACAGCACTTCCTATATAATGAGCATAATTATCTTTGAAACCTACATTGCTGAAGACTTTTTAGCTATGTTCATAGTTTATGTTTGTTTATAAACATAGGGGTTGTAAATGGAAGAAGTAGTGTGCTATTTGCCATGTCCTGACATTTTATACTCTCACATTTAACTACTAGTGGGTGGAAAGCACTCTGATATGCCTCCCAGGATAATGGGACAAATCTTTAGCCACTTACTTCTTAGTCAAGGAAGACTGGTTAACCCTGCCTTCTCCTGCCTCTTCTTTTATTGAGGTAGTTTTGGTGCACAAAGAGACTGAAATGAGGTAGTGGCTGGCAGAGAGAGAAAGAAAGGGGAGTGAGTTGAGCTGATAGGAGACAATTGGGTGGACTGAAAAAGAATTGAATAGGGAAAATTGTGGATAATATATCTGTGGCAAATTGATCTGAGGTGCTCATACTTTTAACTCAGGAGAACAAATTTGACAGAGTACATTGATTTTACAGGCATTTATTGAAATATTTATTGAGAATGGCTATATCTAAAAGGAGGGTATTTTCTGAAACAAAAAATGGTAGGTTTGATGAAGAGGTTGTGGGAATTTTCTTCTATCACACAGTTGGGTTGCTGACAAAATATTTCTCCCTCAGCCTCCTCATTTGAAATAGGTTTTGGTTATGTAGAATAAAGTTTGACCCCTACCTCATCTACCACTTATATTTTTTTCTGGGCAAGTAGTCATAAAACTGCATACAATCCATTCAATTTGAGGGATAATTAGGGTGGGTATTATCAATCTTCCTCTCCAACATCACTACCTATTCTGCTTCCTCGTGGTGGTGGAAAGTTAATCCAGGGAGGGATATATAAATATTACTAGCAGGATCACCTAAGGAATGAAGGTCATGCTAGCTGCCCTGCTAAATAAACCAGCACCTATATTGAGCACAGCAACATAGGAAAATGCCAGAAGCAGATGATCACTTTAGTGACAATGGCAAAGGCATCAAGTCATGCGGTGCAGGAGAAGGCAATGAGAAACCATTCCTATATTTTTATCAAGAAAACAATATGGATAGAAAATAGAAAATGATTGACTATATAATACCAGATGATGAGCCCATCAGGTTAGATGAGACACAACATGTTACTGAGGAAAAGCCAGGAATCTTTCAAAGTACTAATGGTGTTTATGATGTGGCTGAATTAAAGCCTTTAAGAGGTCTACTACTGATGTTACCAAGAAGCATGAACTCTGGAAAGATCAAGCACACTGAAAGGTGAAATGAAACAACTACAAACTGGCATGGGTAAATTGAAATGGGATCAGACATTTTTGGTCTGAGGATCATACTCGGGATATGAAAAACAAAGAAGGAACAGTACTGCTTTTATAGTTAGGAAGGATACAACAGGAACCATGCTTGCCTACAATGCAATCAATGACCAAATTATATTGATTACACTTTGTGGGCAGCCCTTTGATATGACAGTCATTCAAGTTTATGTTTCAACCACTAATGCAGAAGATTAAGAAATTCATGAATTTTATAATTAGGTTTGAAATCAACAGAACATGTAAACAGCAGATTCAGATGCCTTCCCTTAAATATTGCCATCCTATGGGTCATCAAAACATGTTTTTTTTTTCATTGCAACCCCTGCCCCACAGAATACTCTCTCCCTGGAGGTATGAAAAATCCACAACCTTTTATTTTTTCCAAAAAGCCCTTCAGACCTGGCTCCTCTCCCAGATGCTGAAATAGGGTGAAATCAGGCTAGGATGAGAACATGAGGGGGTGAATTAGGAATGTGTGTCTGCACACTAGGTTTTTCTGGTATTCTTGTTTTTTTGTTTCCTACTGTACATGTTGTTTTATGATTGGATTGTAAGCCACCTAGAGTTTGCTTTTAAGATGGGCATTCATACAAATATTTTACCTAAATAAATAATTAAAAATCTCAGAACAAACTGGAAATTGTCAAGAAAAGAAGGGAAGCCAAAGTCAAGAAAGACAGAAATCCCAGAAAGGAACTTAACAGAGTTTCAGAGTGCTGTTAGATAATACAAGAAGCAGTATTACAACATCTGTACAGACAGTGAATATGGAAAAGCAAAGAAAGACTTTAAAATATATATATTTGAATTAGAAGGTGGTTCCAGCCTCACTTCAGTATACTAAAGGACACTATAGATAGTAACCAATTTAAAGGAGATCAAAGGAGTTGTTTGCAGTATACTGAAACACAGTACAGTAGAGATATTAACACGCAAAATACCTTAGAACGGTGGTGGCAAACCTATGGCACGCATGCCACAGGTGGCATGCAAAGCCATTTGTGCTGGCACATGAGCTGCAGGCAAACTTACCTCACTGCACATGCACGCACCTCACAGCTGATTTTCAGCTGGTTTGAGGCCTTTTTCAGCCTCCCAGAGGCTTGAGGACAGCTTCTGCAGCCTTTGCAGGCTGAAAAATAGGCTTGTTTCATCACTTCCTGTAATATCGGAGGCACAGTGCAGGTAAGGGGGGGGTGGTGGGGTATATATATACACACATTGCTTGTTCCTTTACTGTCTATGGTTGTTCCTTAAATCTAGAAGCTGTTCACCACGTTGATATCTTTATTGTCACATTATAAACCAGACTAGCACTTGATAGGGCAGCCATAAAAACATACTTAAATGCTGTGATGTCTCTATCCACAAAGATCAAAAAAGTGCAGGTTATTCTCTGTGACACTCCATGGAGGTGAAAGTTGGACTTGGAAGAAGCAGGAAGATTATTGATGTTTCTGAACTTTGGTATTGGAGAAGACATCTGAGCGTACTGTGGACTGCCAAGAAAACAGATGGATCATCGGGTCTTCCGGTTTGTCGGCTTCACGAGCGGCAGGGATTCGCGACACAGCGTGATCCCTGCTGCACTAGCCGTTTTGGTGTTCCGATCCAGACGGGTTCGAGCTAAGGCTACCCTGCAGGGGTAGCTGAAGATAGGGGATCCGGAGAGGGGTTTGGGGGTGTTGCAGACCCCTCCCCGGCCGGCAGAACCCCTTTTCCCAAGACGGTGCAGCGGCGGTCTGTAATGGCCGCCACAAAGAAGCCGGCAGCCAGGTAAGAATGCGCAGGAGGAAGAGGAGAAAGCCATTGAGAGTGAAAGTTTTCTTGGTTGACCCAGGACTCTAAGACACATTTAACACAATTCCTGGAAATTATGGCTTTTTGAATGATTCTTTCCACAAGAGAAAATAAGCGGCAATTTTGAGGTGCTGAAAGGAAAGTTTACTCTCCTTCCCTACGGAATCAATAAGTGGATATTGAGAAACCTGTCTTTTTCAGGTAAAAACTAACTTTATGTGATAAGTGGGAAGGAGAGGACAAAAAATATATTCATATGTTAAGATTTTGTTGGAGGAGATGCCTTAAGGATTTGAAGACTGAAATATAATTCCAATAAGGCTTTAAGATACAGATTTGGACTTTCTTTTTTTTTTTTTGATTGATACTACCCCAGGAAGAGAAAGTGAGAACTTTGTTTTGGCTTGGATTGATTGAGGACTTTGGGATTGTTCTATTTTTTTGAAATATCTTGGTTGGTGCAAGAAGAAAGAGCGGGAAAAAAAGAAAAGATTTATAATGGCTTTTTTTGCTGAGGAACTGAGAAAAGAATATGAGCAAACAAAAACAGATGGTAAAGATGGCGTGAAAGAAGCCTTCCTTTTTTTAGAAATGGCGCTTGTTAACTATCAACAAATACTACAACAGATGGAGGCAGCAGAAGACGAAGAAGAAGAAGAAGAAGAAGAAGAAGAAGCCATCTTTAATGAATTTCAACATTTAACTAAGAAAGAAGGAAGGAAGAAAGGAAGGAAAATGAAGGACTTAAGACTTAAAAAAACACTCAAGAAAGAGAAAAATAAGGTGCAAAATCAATATAATGATAGTAAACAAAAGAAAAAAGGAACACAACAGAGAAGGGAAGCCAGCAAGACAGAGGCTAGGAGAAGGGGGGTAGGAAGGTCTGGTGGGGAAGAAAGAAAGGGAAAAGGTGGAGAAAAGCCACAAAGTTTTGAAATCAGATGGGAAAAGAGGAATCTTTTTAGGGACAAAAGGTAAAGTACAATTTCTTTAAAAAAGATTTTGCAAGGTACATAAGATGGTATTGTAGCATTTGTATTAGAAATAGAAAATTAGAATGGTTTAAGAGTTAATAAGAGATTAAAATGTTGAAATGTTTAGTAATGATTGATTTTAAAATTTAATAAAATATTAAAGGGAATGTTTAGAATATTGAGTTTTAATTAAAGAGTTTAATATGACTATGGTATTGATGTTATTATAAAATTATTATAGTAGCATTTGTTTTTGGAAAAGGCAATGGGAATATTATAAGATTTAATATTTAGATCTATTATTTAACTATGTATTTAATCATTTTGGATTTATTATTTTTCTTCTATTAAAAAAAATTTAGTAGATAGAATGTACCAAGCAGAATCAGATTGGGTATTAGGTGTTATTTTAAATGTTAATCTAATTAATTTAGGGGAAGATAGAAAGGCATCATACTCTGATTAGTGATTTCAGGAGAAATTCTTTTTTTTATTATAAGGAATGAGACAGGGGGATAATAAAGAATGGACAAAAGATACAAATATAATGACTCAAATTAAGATGGATTAAATAAGATAGAATTAAGAATAGTGAAATGTGTGGAGAAGCTAATATAGAAGATATAGAATGGTAAATAAAATAGGTAATGATATGTAAGATGAGCATGAATATAATTGAAGTCCATGTAGAGAGAGGTACCTGGGGCCAAGTTACTTTCCTAAAAGATTTTTTATATGTTTGTGTGTTGCGTGTTTATGTTTTTGGGAGAATTAATAAAACCTTGCAGAAATACAGAATGAGAATAATGGTAAACAAGTCAGAAAGAAATAGATTAAATAATAATAGTGAAATTGAATAAGAGTAAAGAGAAGTAAAGAGAAATTGGATAAGAAGTATTTGTATGCTCATATGGAAATGGTTTAAAATAGAATTATATTGTATAAAATAAGGTTTTATTTGACTTGTAAAATTTATAATGGAAAAAGGTCTAAGTATGTAATGGTCAATGATGATTTGTTTGTCTTTAAAATTAATAAAATTTGTTTAAAAAAAAAGAAAAGAAAAGAAAACAGATGGATCATCAAACAAATCAATCCAGAGTTATCCCTCCAGGCACAAATGACAGGCTCAAATTATTCTACTTCAGACATATTATCCAAAGACCTAAATCTCTGGAGAAAGGTCTAATGCTGGAAAAGGTGGAAGAAAAGAGAAGATGATGACCAGCAACAATATAGATGGACTCAGTTAACATGTAGATATATGCACCATTGGAATATCTGAAAGACAAGGTTAGGGACAGATCATTATAGGAAAAAAACCTACGAGGTTGCTAGGAGTTGACAACAAATTAATGGCACATAATCAGTCAGTAAGTCAATCAATCAATCTCAGAACTACAATCAATCCTGATTTGGGCCAGACCTGCCTGTAGAAATCTCAATTTTTTTGTCTTCTCATCATACTGAATTTCTTACCACATCAATTCTAGAATTGTCTCAGTGCTACTCAGAAATTTCTGAAGAGTTCTGGAAAAATATATTTGTCCATTTGTCATCCCTCAAGTGAAGCTTGTGTAAGTCATGCAACAAGAAAAATATACAAACAAAAAGCCCTCTTCCACTGTCACTCATGCTTTAGTCATCTCCTGTTGGATTACTGCAACTTACTCTACATAAATCTGCCCTTGAAGGCCAGCAGGAAACTTCAACTGATTAAGCAATGATGGGAGTACAAAGGTCTTCCATGTAACACCCCCAATTTAGAAAAGCCATTACTTAATGTGATGCGTGACTCCTATGATGAGAACTACTTCACAATATATGCATGACTCAGGCCAAAACTAGTAGAAGAATTTCAAAAACCCTAAATGCCTGTTTGCTTTATTTTGAGGCCTGCAGCCACCATTGTCAATGTGTTTTGATTAAAGACTGCTTAGTCACATCGTTCTATATCCCTTTCTAGTGGTGATAGTTGTTTCTTACTTTTAAAGAATCTCTGAAAACAGTACATTTGAAATATAATCAAGGTCAGCTACTAATGGCTGAGGATGACTCCAGGGAATAACATTTTACACTCCTCCCTTTATGTTTCTCAGTAATTGGGGAGCAAGCAGAATAGAGATACCCTATTGACCAGAAGCCAGAAGAGCACATAAATGATCAAAGGAATGAAACAGCTGGCAGCCTGCCGATACAGGGAATGGGGAGGATGAAGCACAAACATCCTTTATAGGGGCCAATTAATTTGGAATAATTGACACACTTCTAGTTTGTGTGTGACAGTGCTCTGCTTGGTTTTTACTGAATAATGCTGGGCTCCCCCAATGTTCAGATGGTAGGCTAATGGGGAGCCTGGAGCTGATGAGGCAACTACCTTCTAGTATTTGTTGCCCATTAGATGAAATAGATCACCCCAAAGGATCATGTTAGTGGATATTCTTTGGCTGCACTCAGGTAGAGGCTATCAAGGAGGAATTAGAAGTTTGGGGTCTGTGAAGATGATTGTGGGGAGCTGCTAAACTGAAAAGGAAATAGAGGCACTTCTATATATTTCTGATCATTTGCTGAATTGTGATTATAACCATTTATTTTTATCTACCATAATACTGCAAGTTGAAGCTGCAAGTGTGTGAATCAGGATGTTTCATTGAAATCTGTAAGATCCTGAAACAAATCTAAGGCATCCTTTCTGCATGTTTGTATCATCTGGAAAACTACACAAGTGTAGCTAAACAATCAGGACATACGGGTCATTTCTTGACAGGCAAGGGTCTGCCATGAAGATGCCTTTATGGGAGCCTGGAAAATATCTTCTGAGTTGAACTGCTCACCCTGTGAGAGAATAGAGAGGATTAGCTGAAGATCCCACAACCAAGAGAAACTTGCAGTGACTTCATGCTTGAGTCTTCTCAATGATGATGCTCCATCTCTGCAGGTTATCCCCAGAAACTGGGAGCTCCCCTTTCCTATTACGTTGTCAAAGAGTTGTGATAACATGGCTTTTCAGAAAGGCATCTGGGAGTAGATGAACCTCATTCTAACTTCAAATAGTATTGAAGTTGTGGTTTTAATTTAAGTTGGACTTGTACACTGTTAGAGGTCTTTGGAAATGGGGCAGTATAGAATATGAAGTAAATGTAGAAGTGCATCTTATTCCTAGATAAGGCAATGCTAGCCATAAATGCTCCCAATTTTGGTATATCGGTAGAGCTTGTACTCATTTGGGGGAGGGGCTTCTTTGCTGGATCTGATTGCTTTTGTTCCAGGGATGTGTTGCAGTCTCCTAGAATCTTAACAGTTCTGCTAATGTAAAATTATTGACACTTGGATTATAAACACGTATCTATTTCTCTTAGTATTATGGCATTTATTTACCAGCTCAGTCTTGATAGACTCTAGGTGATGTACAAATATTTTCAAAATGCTCTTGAGCAAACTGGTAAAATTGCTACAGGTACTTGTTTTTAGTTGCAATGACAACAAAAAGAAGACAAAATTTACTTCCTGATATCAGATGTAAATAATATAAACCATGTGATTTGTGTCATAAAGTCATGACCCACATTTCATTTCTTTGATTGGATACACAAACCTCCTACCTTGGAGGTACCCATGTGGAGCTGTTCATCTACACATTGTTAATTGTTTTAAAAAAAACAGAAAGCAAAAAAACAAGGATGACTGGACCATTTTCTCAGTGAAAAGGAACAAGAATGGTGTCTCTCAAAAGAAAATTATCTTGCCTTGGGGTAAGCAGTGAGGTAATAATGTTTGCAGAAGGTACCACTATTCACAGTGGTAAAAACCAAAAGTGCCTTTGAAGAGTTCCAGAAGAATCTCTTTAAACTGGGTGAGTAGTCAACCAGATGGCAAATACAATTCAACTTAAGTAAGAATAAAGTGATGCACATTAGGGAGGAAAAAAAAACTAACTTTGCATATAGATTGAGCTACCTTTAACCATGAAAGAAGATCTTGGGATCATAGTGGAAGGATAGGTTAATGAGGATGTCAACACAGCATGCAACGTCCATGAAAAAGGTAACTTCCATGCCAGGGATCATTAAAATGTAACTGTAATATAAACGCCAACATTATTAGTATGCCTATATATACAATTTTGTATTTTGTCTGACTTTGGATCACTGTGCATTGTTCTGGTTGTCACATTTGAAAAACTACATAATACAGCTGGGAAAAGTTTAGCAGAGGATTATCAAAATGGTCAGGGGTTCAAGCATCTTTCCTATGAGAAACAGCGGCTCTTCAGCATGAAAAATAAGAGACTGAAGAGGGAAATGAAAAGTTACATCAAATCATGACTTTTCTATTGTTCTCAAAATAACAGGATCAGGGACCAGGGAGTAGAATTGATTGGGAGAGGTGCTAAAACAGCCAAAAGGTAGCACTTTTTCATTCTTTTTGTGTCTCTTCTTTTAACACATACATTTCTTACATATACTTACATTATATTTATACTACACTTACATTAAATATCAATTTCCTGCTATGTTAAATTAACATAAATTTCTCTGACATACCCAGTTCTCACTTCCATATGATACAATACCTTTATAGGTAGGATGCTCTCATATCCTTCCTTCCTTCCTTCCTTCCTTCCTTCCTTCCTTCCTTCCTTCCTTCCTTCCTTCCTTCCTTCCTTCCTTCCTTCCTTCCCACATCTTAGAATTTATCCAACCATTTTTCCATCTCCAGTACACATGAATTCCTCTACTCACGCTAATTTTTCAACCTAGCTAAATAACCTGTAATTTAAAGATCTTTTAAATCAAGCATTGCTCCAACATGCCTCTGAATGTAAACTGTATGGCTATGAACCCTTGTCAATGACCTCAAAAGAATGGGAAGTGATTCCATTTTGATTTTCTCCTAGTCACTGTGCAGAGATGAATGAATTGTAGACTAGGTAGTTGCAAATGAGATAAGTAAATTTGGAGACAAATTTGGAACATAAGAACTCACCACCCCCAGCCCTATGGACGAACATCTAATGGGGAGAATAGTACGTATTGGAGAGTTTAGAGCTGTGAATTGTGACCTTCCATTCTACCTGGATAAATCTTTGGTCCTGAAAGGTTAAATTAATTAAATTAAATGTATGTTAATTTAACATGGTTTCTTCTTTCCAATAAATGGATCCATACCAGAACTTAAAATGGGCCGGAAAGGAAGGTTTTTCAATCTGTGTTTTCCACATCAAAGCTGGCAGGAGAATATTTTCCTTTCTTAATTGGAAGAAATCAGTGGTAGTATTCTACCAGTTCGGCCCGGTTCCACCAAACTGGTAGCAGCGATGAGCAGCGTTGACTGAAGTGGTTCATTCTCTCCACCGCTCTGCTGTTGGGCCTGCCCAGGTTCCCATACTCACCTTTATCCTCTGAATTTGATGTGCAGCTGCTTTGCACGGCACAGCAGAGTGCCACGCAGCAGCTGCTGAAGCGACTGGGAGAGTGCAGGCTTGCAGGAGGTGATTGGAAAGCCTCTACACCTGCGCAAATGCCTCTGTGCCTGTGCAAAGTGTGTGTTTGGCACACAGGTGCACACAAAGTGTGTGCACACATGCAAAGCGTGCCCACCAAGCCACGACCAACAAACTGATGGTAAAGATATTTGAATCTCACCACTGGAAGAAATGAAAAAAGAAATTATCCAAACTGTAAGGCCAAAGGAGAAAACAGTAGGATGAGTCACTCGGATTTCAGAATGAAATATTTGAGAAAAAAGCAAAAGCTGAAATAAAAGGCAAAAAGAATAGCTGCCTAGAGCTACACTAAAACAAGCCAACCCCATTGATTGGCCTCTTTGATCCTCACGCTTGATAATGAGATGGCTAGTCTGCCAATTATTCTCCTACTTTTGCCAATCTCTCAAACTAATGGGGCGATTTACATGGCTATGGGCTTTTGAATGCAGGGAGCCATCTGAAGACCTTTCTCATGAAATAAGTATGTTGATCTTTCAACATCTGTCCTCCCACCCACCACACCTGTCATGACAAGGCAAAAGAAATTCTTTACATTTTGTTCTCAGCAGAGGAAGAAGGCAACTTCTGTTCGGGAGGGATGGAGCAGACAGGGGGATGGGAGGGGAGTAAAATTACAAACATGAAAGAAGAATTAACCACTTATCCCCTGGCATGTGCCTCAGGGACTGACTTCAAGAGGATGGCCTGGTTGGGTGCCTTGCCTACTCATCTTCTGCCAATGTGTAAAAGTCAGCACAACTTGGTCACTTGCATAACAAGCTAACATGCTGAGACACAGCTAGCTGTAACTAATCAGGAATTCTGCTCACCTGTTTATGTTGTCATTCAATGGACACTGAGCTGCGTCCAAACCCAGCACTGGTGGCAGCACTTTGGTGTTGTGGCTAAGGTGCTGGCTTAGAAACTGGGAGACTGTGAATTCTAGTCATGCCTTAGGAATGAAAGCTGATTGGGTGTCTTTGATCCAGTCACTCTTTCTCAGCCCAATGCACTTCAAGGGGTTGTTGTTGTGGGGAGGAAAAAAAAGAGGAGGAAGGAGTAGCAGGTATGTTCATTGCCTTGAATTACTTATAAAGCCACAAATACAGGATAAAAATCTAATAAATTAAATAAAGGTTTTGTAGGCCGGACTCCACAGCCTGCCCTTCAATCCTCAGTTTTAATGACAAGAGCAGCTGTAGCATCAGAAAATTCATCTGGGGTAGGGGCACATTATTGGCCTCAGATTGCAAATAATTGGGCTAACTTCACTACCTATCTTTGAAGTAGCCTTCTGGTGTCTTGGTCACCAGGTAGCATGGTCTAAGGACCCTGGAAGAAATCATGGGGATCTTTTCAGAGAGCATCATTTGTCCATCTAATCCAGTCTTGTTCATGACAACCAGCAAAAGCTGTCCAGACTGTCAGCCATAGAAAGTCCCTTCAATCTGCTGGTGGACATTATTTGAAAGTAGAGCAGACACGACCTGCTGTTTGACCAGCAGGTGCTCTATCACTAACCTACATGCATTTTGTGAGTGTACAAAAGCAAGTATGTTTTTCCTAGAATGCTTTTGACTTCTTCTCTTATGGTTTGCAAAGTTGGCAATTTTAAGAATGAAGTGGCCAAGTAGATTCATTGTGAATCTATGATATTGTCCCTGGGAGGGCAGAACAATGTATTTATTTATTAAATACATATGTGTCAGAATAAATTCATAACTGGCAGAGACATAGATAACACAGTCAGCCAAAGGGAGCTGAATTGGGGGCTGAGATTGGAAACTGTTTGGGTGTGGCTTAGCTCTGTGCTCTCAGCTCTAAACTGAAACCTCTCTGCTCTGAGCTCTGAAGCTGCTGCTTGTGTTTTGCTTGTTTTGCGTTGGAAGAATCTACTATTGGTATTGTACATTTTACTCATATTATTATGTATATAAAGAAGTTAATGAATCCTGCTGAATCAGTCATCTGTGTGTGCTTTCTGGATTTGAATTTCTGCTGCAAAATCTAACAATATGCCCCTCTCTTGCTCTGAAAATTGACTCTCCTGTGCATTTCCTACACATGTAGGAAGGAGTTTGGGATATGAATATATACAATTTAAATTTATTTTAAAAATTAATATAAATTTTTTTAAAAAATTTTATTATTTTTTTTTTTTTTTTAAAATATTATATTTTAAAAAAAATTTTTAAAAAAAAAAAAATAAAAATAATTTTTTATTTTTTTTTTTTTTTTTTAATAAATAAAAAAAAAATATAAAATTTATTAATTTTAAAAAATTTAATTTTAAAAAAATTAAAAAAAAAAAAAAAAAAAAAAAAAAAAAAAAAAAAAAAAAAAAAAAAAAAAAATAAAAAATTTTATTTAAAAAAAAAAATTAAAAAAAAATATTAATTTATTTTTAAATTTTTCCTAATTTTTTTTTTTTTCCCAAAAAATTAAAATTTTAATTTTTCTATTTTTTTCTTTTCTTTTCCCCTTTTTTATGTGTTTTGTGGGTGTGGAAATAGCGCCTCAATCCCTTCCCTCTCTTTCTTTTTTTTTTTTCTTCTTATTCATAAGTACCCATCTCATGTATTCACAGCTTTGTCTTATGCTTAGTATCTTGTAAACAATTGGCAAATCAAATAAATAAATAAATAAAAATGGCACTTTCTACATTCTGTGTTAAGAGAATGCTGTTAGGTGAATATGCCCACTTATGTGAAGGGCAGACAAACTCGTAAAATTAGAGCACAGTTTTAGGGAATCCCCAAATATACTTTCCAGGATTGCACTGTGGCTTCCATGAGGAAGCAGCCTCCAAAAATGTCATCTAGAAGGGCTAGCCAGGACGTCTCCAGGTTTCCGTAGCATGCTGGGCATGGGGCTATCCACTGCTGTTCCTCCTCCCCCTCCTCATTGCAGCTAGACACTTGTCAGAAAGAGAGCCGGCAGAGCTACTCGAGCCAATCGCTGAAAGAGGCAGTGGGCTGCCCTTCATCGGATGCATTCAAGCAGAGATTGAATGGCCATCTGTTGGGGATGCTTTCACTTGAATCCCTGCTCTGGGCAGAGGACCGGGTTCAGTGGACTAAATAGCCCCTTCCAATTCAGTGATTCTCTGAATCTAAGGGGAGGTGATGACAGATGCTTTTCCTCCTCAGTTCTGCTTTGTTTAGAAAAGGGGAGGGAGCCAGATCACCCAGAAACAATAAGGTGCCTTCTGCTGGAGTGGGAGGAACAGAATTAGACTAAGGGATAGTTCACTACCAGTGAGCTATAAGGTTCCAGCTAAAGAAAACAGGGCATTGCCAGATGCTGCAAATCACTTTCATGGCACATGCATAAGCATTGCACAGGACAATGCAGAACAGATCATAATGCAAGTGTTCCACCTCCATTTGAAGTCAATGAAAAGTAGTTCAGAGCAAAATAATAGTAAAACAGCAAATATAAGTATTTGAATACTGAAAACAGTAGAGCTAGTAGCCAAAAGAAATCACATTTAATTTGTTTAAGGCAACAATATACTTCTTCATATTGTATTTACAATCCATTGATCTATTGTTTTAATATAATCTGTTCTAAAAACAATTGCTACCAACCTGCCTTGAAGCCCTGTGTACTGCATGAGTCAAAAAAGGCTGTGAAAATATCTACAGACCCCTCACATCCTGGACATAAATTGTTTCAACTTCTACTTTCAAAACAATGCTATAGAGCAGGGGTCCCCAACCACCAGTCTGCGGACCGGTACCGGTCCATGGAACAAGTCCTACCGGGCGCTGAGTTTGCTGGGCGCCGCCATCTTTTTGATGAAAAAGTGCTTCCGGTGAGCTTTTCCGGGTAGAAAGCTCACCGGAAGCACTTTTCATCAAAAAGATGGCGCCAGCTTCAGTGAGCTTTTCCGGGTAGAAAGCCATTTCTACCCGAAAAGCTCACCAGTGGCGCCGCCTCTTTTTGATGAAAAAGTGCTTCCGGTGAGGTCACCGGAAGCACTTTTTCATCAAAAAGATGGCGGCGCCCAGCTGATGCCGGTACCGGGCGCGGCACCCAGCTGATGCCGGTGCCGGGCGCGGCATAAAAAAGGTTGGGGATCACTGCTATAGAGCACTGCACACCAGAACAACTAGACACAAGGACAGTTTTTTACCAAATGCCATCACTCTGCTAAACAACTAATCCCCACAACACTGTCAAACTATTTACTAAGACTATATTACTATTATTCTTCTCATCTTTCCTATTACCTATCTACTCCCACTCATGGCTATAACCTTATTGCTTGTATCTCTACAATTTATATTGTTTTGTTTCCTAGTATGATTTGATTGCTTATTTAGTAACCTATGACTATCCTTGTGTGTCCAATCACACTTGGCCAATAAATAATTCTATTCCATTCCATGCCATGCCATGCCATTCCATTCTATTTTCTATTTTATTCCATTCTATTCCATTCCATTCCAAACCTAATCTTTTTTTTAAAAGGAGATGGTATTGAGAATAATTTGGTCCACTCACCTTATCCGTACCTCTTTATCCTTCTTCTCTTCATTTCTTCCCTCTCAAACCTGTACTGTCTTTTTGCAGCTGAGGTTTTTCACAGATGTAGAGTTATTAACAGATAGGAATGTGTGGTAAATATACAGGAATAGTTACAAAAGTCAAAATAATTGTTTAGGTGCATAAGTTGTGTTCGGCCATAATGCAGCTTGCAACTTCCTAGTTTAATGTGGTGTGTGATTCTAAACAAGGAAGTCTGTAAAACTTGCTGGGAGAGGTGTGAGTAAGAAGGCCAAGAATCTTTTTATGGTGCAATGATATGATGGTTAGCCTAGACCTAGAAATATGCATAGAGGGAGATAATGGTGACTTCCACTGTGCCTCATCCTCCTATAATAAGTAACAGCTTAGGCCAAAGATACATTTAATGCCTGATTTATCTAGACAGATCTGAATAATTCAGATTGATGCACATTTAGCATCAGCTCTCAGATCTGTTCTGCAACACATTGCAAACAGATGGCCATTTGACAGCCTGCTTTTTGCAAGGTACTTGCAGACAAGTTTTCCAATAGCCCCTTGTTTCCTGCATGTTATGTCCTGTTATTCTGCATCTAAGGAGGAAGGCTTTCTCTTTCTGCAGAAACCTTCTCGAAGGATTAGGTGAATCAGACTGCCTTGAGAAGATTGTTGTGTTACTCATACCTTCCCAATTAAGTGGCCATTTGGATTTTTACAGGAACCTGTTGTAGTTTTATTTTGCCAACAGAGAAACCCCCGTATAACCTCAAGGCTGCAGATCCATAGCACCATTCATGTCGTGTCTGAACTCCTTAAAATGTAAAAAAGGAGAATAACAGTGTTGAAAGTGGCTTGGAGATCTTCTAGTCCAACCCCCTGCTCAAGCAGGAGACCCTATAACATTTCAAGACAAATGGTTGTCCAATCTCTTTCTTAGAAGCCTTCAATGATAAGAGCATCCAAAACTTCTGAAGGCAAGCTGTTTCACTGATTGCTCTAACTGTTAGGAAATTTCTCCTTATTTATCTCTTAATTAGTTTTCCTTCATTGCTTCTTGTCCTGTCTTCAGGTACTTTGGAAAATAGGTTGATCCAGGGATGGGATTCAACCAGTGTTACTACCGGTTCGGTGATTATGTTTTGTGCATGCATGCGTGCATGCGTGTGTGTGTAATAAACCTTAAGCTGTGCTGCCGGGACAGCTGATAAGTGCTTTCTTACTGCATTTTCAACTGCAGCTATGCTGCACAATACAGCTGAGGTTGAAAAGGCAGGAAATAAAGGACAGGTAAGAGCCCAGGTGGGCAGGTGGGCCAAACAGCAGCAGACCCAGAACCGGTTCAGTGTCTGCTGCTCTTCAGAGCTACTGGTTCTATAGAGCCAGGCAGAACCAGTAGCATCCCACCCCTGGGTTGCTCCCTCTTAGATATTGGAAGACTGATATACACTTAAATTCTTATAGATTAAACCAGGATTAAAGTGAGTTTTTTTAAATTCCACTGCTGATCATTGGGGTCAGATAGTCACTTCCATGCAACATTCCCATAATCTGTGCAAGAAACAATGGTGCCTAAAGTGAAACATGCATCTTTCATGAGTGTTTCATGGAGTGAGATAGTGGAAGAGCAAGAAAAACCTGGGGACATTGGCAGCAGTAGCTGTTGACAGGAACGAGAGACCCAGATAAGATCAAGAGTAGGAAGCTGGTGGGTTATGCCAATTGGGATATCAGCATTAGTGGCACCCAGTGGACTCCACTGCATTGTGCCATTGCAAAAATAAAAAATAAACATTTGGGGAGCTGGCAAAGGAAAGGTACTATATTCCACGGACCAAGTAGCGTATTTCTTCTAATTCAGACCAGTGGAAGCCATAGATGCATATATGATTATCAACTCTTCTAGGAAAGGAAGCAAAACAAGGGTTCTAGGTCCAGCATGGATATTCAGTTTTTCTCAAATAATACACAATTTGCTTGCTTCAGAGCCGAGGGCCTATAACGGAGAACAAAAAATACTGGAACAAGTAGAAAAGATCACACTGAGGCTCAAATAAAGGAATGATACAAAATGTTTTAGTCAAGCTGCAGGGACCTGCAAATTAGCGCACATGGAGTCCCTTGCCTCGTGTCACTTCTATATTTCCGAGTTTCTCTCAAACCAAAACCCAATATTCACAAAGTCAGACAAGACACGTTCTATAGCAAAAATGTTTAATCTCTTCTTAATGTGCGTGTTTATTTACAAGTACTAAATCTGAAGAACATTAAAATAGGAAATAGCAGGATATTTACACAACCAAAGGGTGCCGACCTGCCATACTGGCACAGTTGCTTCAAGTCTGAAACAATCACATAAAGTTATGTTTTTTTTATTTTACTATTAAAATTCTGTTTTTTATGGTTTCCTCTCTGCCTCCCCTCCCATACCACCCCCTTCCCCGTTTCTTAAAGGACAGTTAACTGCAGCCTTGACATTTCTTAGAAATAAGTGTGAGTGGCAGCGCCCTACAGTGCTGGAATATATATTCAGCCCAAAGAAGTACCAAAAGTGCTGAAAAGAGGAACATTGCAAGGGAAAAAGGGATTAGTTCACTCTCATGTCCAGTGTACCCACTCCCCTATTCCACATTTGGGAACTATCCCTTAACCTTCCAGTTCCAAGGAGCTGGAAGTACTTACTCCCTGTATAATCTTTCTTGGAGCACATGTGCAAAAAGAACCTGGGTTAAATTATAAAGCCTGCTGCATTGAGCTAGTGTTTGTCCTTCAGGCTGTCTGCCTGAAAGATGAAAGCAGAATCAGTGCCTTCTACTCTAGCAAAACAGTCCAGAGTGTGGAGATCACATGGATGGGATTTGGTGCATGTTATTAGACTTCTGTAATTTTGCACATTTTGGGAAGTAATTGAAGACAACTGATTTGTCATTCTCACTTGCTGAAGGATTTCTTATGTTAGAACACAATGAACTTTGAAGAAAAGCCAATGGTTTAAGGGGAAAAAAGCTGTCTCAAATTTGCTCTTTCAAGTCATTCTCTCAGAACTGTGCAGTTTCAGATCAGATAATTTATTAATCACAGTGCCTTCATCATTTTTCTACCAAGTTGCTCCTTCAACTCATTCCCATTGTGCCCTAAAACTGCATTTATATTTAAGAATGCAAGCGATGGGAGACTAAAGGAGGGAAATGAAATATGAGTAAGCTTATGAACACTGAATGTAAAAGCTGAACTAGTCCCTGAAGAACAAAAAGTATTTCAAATGCATCTTTTCCTACAAGGGTATTCAAATAATGGAAATTTTATCAAGTCATGGATGCTGGAGTAGACACTAGATTTATTGGTAGGGAATTGCAAATAATATTCATTGGAATCAATTGGCATAATGCTTAAGTGCAATTTTAAGTAGTGACATGATAAATACCCTTTTTGTTTCTGATATTTGATGCTTTTAGAAATCCTTGAGTTAACTTTAGTTAGAAAAATGTGTTGGATAATCTCTATTTATTCAGTATCAGGATTGCCATTTTAATATTCCACTGTTTTGCTTTTGAAGGATTTTTGTAAAGACATGTTCATCAAAAATTTTCCTGCTAATGTATACAACTTTGTTATGTCATTTGAGCATCAATCAAAAGGCATATCCAAATATCTTGCCTATTGTAATGACATGAATAACTACAGTTAAAAAATAACTGCTTAACTACAGAAACTTCTGGGGATTCAATATTGCAGTCAAAGCTTCTGACATTATCTTGGCAGAGTATTTGTATAACTGGGTGCATCAAGGGTCAACATAATCTGATGAAAAATCTAATAAAATATTTATACTTGTGGAAAGTAAATTCATTCTGCCGCTCCTTACTGTTAATCCCCACTCTTAATAGGAAAGAAACTATAAACAGATATATGAGAAGAGCAGACCCTCATGAGAAATAAGTGGAAATAAGAAAGGACAGCTTACACAACATCAACAGAAGTGAAAAGCTAAGAGAATCGTTGCTTAGGAACACAAGAATGGCCCTACAAGAGTAAGATGAAAAGTCCATGTAATCCATGAGGAGCTAGCCAGATATTTCAAAGAACTGGAGAAGCAGGCTACGGATCCTCAATCCATTTAGGAATTTTGGTATCAGAAGTATGTTGACTTTCAATATACAGTAGTTAAATAAAACAGGGTAGATGAACATCAAAGAAGAGAAATGATTAAATGCCTACAAAGATGCCTAACTTTTAAAATGACTCTTTCACTAGGAAAACCACTTTGTAAGATAATTTCATAAAATATGAATTTGCTACATAAGCTAACTTTGGAGGATATTGCCAACAATAGGCCTTATTTACCCACCAGGAAAAAAAAAAAGAATGATGCTATCAAAAGGCTATACCATACCAAAAAAAAAAAAAGAAAAAAATTGGTCTAATGTTTCAAAATATTTATTTTCCATGGACACTAAAAAGGGACATAAGTATGTTGACTTAGTAAGTTTTGCTCAAATGGGTGTTATGACTCCACCGTTTAAAAACTTTCAGCAATATAGTAGTATCAACCTTCCCCATGTATTCAATGAACTCATAGGATTAATACTGAACCATTGTCAGATGATTTAATTATTTAAATAATTTTGCATGCAAAAATATCAACTGCTTAGTGATGGGGAGAGAAATTGAACAAAGATGAATGCAGGTTTGCTCTCATATTGAAATATTTTAACCAGGTTGAGACACTGAATTAAAAAAGGCAACCAGATAAGCACAAGTTACATCACCAAGACTCCCATTAGTGTAGTACAAAGAAGTGAACAACTCCATTGGCAGGCAAGGATGATCAACTCTGTAAGTTGCATGGTGACATCAAGTGAACAGCCAGTCTCCAGAACTATTTGCAGTGTGGAACTGATCCTATGTAGGGTTTTATACAAGCGTTCAAATCCTGATAGTGCAGGGTTTGAAACTACAATAAGATAGGATTAAAGGGATGCTTTGTTTATTCATTAGAGCAATCCCTTTGAATCTGACTGTAAGCCCTTTGGAAATACAGGAAGAATGCATGGTTCCACAAATAACTGTTTATTTTCTGTGAAACCACAAGCACCATGGTGAAAAAGATGAGCATCTGGGTTCAGTTGCCTACATTTTTCTCCTGTTTTTGGGACAGTCACTGAGCTCCTCTTTTGCCTCAGGCACTGTCTGGAAAGTGGCTGGCTCTGTAAATAGCAGACAAACGGATAGATATAACCAGACAATTATACCTCCCCCTTCAAAATACAGAGAGGCATCCCTCAATACAAAGCAGTCATGCCCATCTGAATATTTCTATAATGGATCAATCTCACTTTCTATCTCTTGAGTGAAGACTTTGCATGTGAAAAAGCATTAACCAGGCTATCATTGTGCCTGGAAATAAGCAGTAGATTCAGGATCTATTTGCTCCACCAATAGATTACCTACCTTTACTTGGCCATACACTGATTAATGTATTGCTTTCCAGCTATTTTAACTGAAGTTGTTTGTCCACCTGGCAAAGAACCTAGAAGATACAGAAAAACGTCGACTTCTCCACACACTTCATCATTATTATTATTTTTTATTTCATTTTATTTGTTTATATTTGGCAAGGGCTCCTTTCCCCAGGGGTCAAATCATTGCCACAGAATGATGATAATGGTTTAGTTGAATCAAGGCCAATAACGGGGAAAAACAAGCTGTTTCATAAGCAAAAAAAATTCAAAGATAATAAATCCCCAAATCTCTTTACTTAATTTTGCATTCTGCAGGACCTTCATGTAAGTCCAATACTAATGTACTTCACGATCACCCTAATATCAATAAGGAAACTCCAGCATGGCTTTATCAAAAATAAGACATGTGGCACCAACTGATCTTGGTGATCAGTTTAGTCATAATGGGGATGGTGTGTACATGGTCTCCCTTGACTTCAGGAAAGCATTCAGCAGAGAATCTCATGAATTTTTAGTGGATTAGGCTATTCTATCAGCCGGAGAGGGACTTACTTGAAAGACTGTACCCAACCAATCTAATTGGCTAATTGTTTAGCTGGAAATAAGTATTGAGTGGTGTAACAAATGCTGCATTTCAGGATCTGTGCTGTTCAACCTATTTGTACATGACTTGGACAAGGGGTAGCAAAGTTTTATCAGGTTTCAGATGACATAAACATGAAGGGGCAGCAAATACTTCACCTTCAGGAGGATTTTCAGAAGATGAAATGAGTAGAAACTAACACTGTGAATGTCAACATGGACAAATGCAAAGTTTGGCTAGGGCAAATCAAAGGTATGAATATAAGAACTGGGAAGAAGACCATACTGGGCCGTAATATATGCAAAATGGATCTGGAGGGATCTTGCTAACATGGCCAACAATGTGATACAGCTGCAAAATGAAAAAGAAAAGAAAAAAAGCAAATGCAATCTTAGATTGTAGTATCAAAAGTAACATGACAACATCAATAGAATTGCTCCCATCTATTCAGTATTGGTCACACTGCATTTATAATATTGTGTCCCGTTCTGAGCACTCCATATTAAGGAGAATATTGACAACCTAAAGCACATCCAAAGGAGAGAAACTAAGGTCTGGAAGGAAAAACATACAAGGAACAGTTGAAAGTGCATGTTTATCCTGGAGAAGAGGAGTGACAGATGACTGCCATACTGAACAGCTGTCACACAGAAGACAGGGAAGGATTGTTGTTCCAGGATGCAAAATGAAAAATGGGGGATTTATATAAGTAGATTTGAATAAATATCCTAATCTTAAAAGCTGTTCAATAATGGAACAGACTGCCCCTCTTTGCTAGTGCTTAAACAGAAGTTGGATGGCCATAAAGTAGCAGACTGCTGCGTTGGGCAGTTGGATGAAATGATCTCCAAGTTCCTTTTCAAGCATAAGCACTAGGATTCTAAGCAGCTCCTGAAAAAGATATGTATTTTTTAAAAAAGAAATGGCTTCTTTGTATTAATCAAAACAGATGAAGATTCGGATCACTTGAGACAGTAAAGCCAAATTTACTACTTTGTGATCCATGATACAATTTGTAAAGTGAAAAGATAAGCCATATTAAGGAATATAAATCATAGAGTGTTTATAGTCCCAAGCAGATTTCAAAGTCTGGAGAGGTGAACCTCTAAACCATTATGGTATCCTTCATGTGCAGCAACATTTAGCTGTCCTTTAAGACTTATTTGAGTACCATTTTCCAGAAATAAACAATTTACATTAATTCTTTTTTGTTTCTTGTACAAGAAGTGACAAATGAAGTCCAAAATTTCAAAAAAATAAAAGTCTAACCAAACCTCTAATATTCAACACTTGCATTTTTTTTTCTTTTGAAAAAAGATTAACTCAGACTAAATTCTATCACAGTCATGCAACAGCCCACAGGTCTTTATGGATCCAGAATTATCTCAGGACTCCACAGATTTTTTTTAGTTTGTTTTATTTTATTGTCTCCTCCTCCTCTTCCTCCTCTTTAATTAAAGAAATAATTAAAAATAAAAATTACAAAGTAATTTGAGATGTATATTCAAAGGATTGTTCTACTGGTGAGGAATGTTAATGTGTTTTTTTTCCCATTTGGTATTTTCCACTGTTTAGTGTAAAAAGCCACATTTGATATTGTTTAAACTCCTCCAACTTAATTGTACAGTTGCCCCACTGAGGCGTAAAAATTCGATTGTAACATTTTGTGTGTATTTACACACATACACACGCATACACATACACACACAGAGAGAGATATCACACCTCTCTCTTCCACTTATTTAGGTAGGATCAGGCTTGGTATGTTTTACAATACCTTCTCTTTCAATGCTAGGTCAGCTGAGAGAACAGCTTAATTTATTGGTACTTAATAGGCAAATAGGTGAAGGCTGACAATTGAGTGGATTTGGTCACCTGAGTTGAATTAGGGCAGTGACTTCAACACACTGGTAAATTTAAAACAATAGTAGAAAGCTTTACATGCAGAATGGAACTGAATGTTTTCATGCAAAGAGTGGAATATTTGATGGAATGATGAAGAAATAAGTGACAGAAGGGAAGGAAAAAGGAAACAGAATTCAGGAAGAATCCCAACGAAAGCACCGTCATCCCTTTGGGCTGTTAAACGAATGGTCATACATCATTTTGACTACCTGTATAAAGGCTTTGCTTTTAACTGAGGACACCTTCCAAATGAACTGTGCCAAGACAAGACAAAGGAACACACATTCCATTCCAAAACATTACAAGATACCTTGGAAATCTCCATGGTAGCAATAAAGGAAGCCTTGCTTTTAAATCGTGTGGGAAATGTCTGATTCAGCCTTAGAGAGCAAGCAAGTAACCAAGACTCTCTGTTCAGTTTTTAACAGGCTTCCCATTATTTTCCAATGTTGGCATCTGCTTCCCCTGGTGATTGTTTGCTAACCAACAACCCCAGAATCAGGTAATGCTCAGAATCAGGATAGAAAGGAATTACAATTTTTGGGTTGGCAGAAATAGGAGAAAATAGAAAGTAGGTGTCCAGTTAGGACAGGTGAGGAAGGGACAGTGACCTTTCTGGTACTTTTCTGCTAACATAGGCACTAACATTAAATGTGAGCAGACAATCCTATGCTCTTCCTATGGATATTATTATTTATCCCCCACCTAAAGAAACAGGGCGGCAAGGCAACCAAAGCAAGTTTTAAATAAACTGAGAGTAAGAATATTGTGTTGGTCATAGATCATTTAAAGCAAGGGTCTTCAAACTTGGCAAGTTTAAGATTTGTGGACCTCAACTCCCAGAATTCCTGAGCTAATATGACTGAAGGAGGAATTCTGGGATTGAAGTCCACAAATCTTAAACTTGCCAAGCTTGAAGACCCCTGATTTAAAGTTTCTAACAAGAAGTCAAGCATCCAAACACCTTCCGGAGAGATCATAACCAATCGCTGATATCAGCCTATAAAAAAGATCCTGGTTATACTTCCATGCAATTAAAGAGCCATGTTTTCTCTTTCCTTCTCATGGGCTGATCTATCAATCCAGTTGCTGTCATGTCTGTTTCTCACAGAATATTTGGTTGTGCACAAAGAACACTTGGTTGCAGGCTCAGCTTTGGTGGCTTAGCCATTATTTCTTGCTTTAAAGCATGATTGTCCAACCTTTTGGCTAGCCTGGGCCACACTGAGTGAAGTGGAATTGTCTTAGACTGCATATTAAATATATAATAGTTAGTTTATATGTGTGAAAAGCTGGCACTGTATAGAATGCCTAGGAAATGTATAGAATGTGTGACATTTCTCTTTCCAGTATATTTATTTTCTTTTGTTATAAAATAGAAAACAGGAAAACAAACAAAACATATGAGAAAAAGAATGGGTGACATTTCTAAGCAAAGTATTTGAAATTTGGCACGTATGTTCCTCTTGGCTTCTAGGTGCTCACTAAGAAAGGATTTTTTGAAGTGACCATCAGAGCATTAGTGTTTTGTATATTATTATTAAAACACCCTGATGCTAAGGAGTTCAGAATGACAGGAACTATTTAGGAAAAACATGGAAAGAGAGACATGAAAAGGGTTAGGATTAGCTTAGCCTTAGGTTTAGGCTAACTGTCACCCTAACTCTATCGCTTTATTGGAAAGACATATATGAAAATAATAGAAGAAATGAAAAAAATAAAGTTTTTTCGTACTGAAAAAAAAAAACCAGACAAAAAGTCCAGCATTGACCTACATGTTGCAACAAGGAAGGCTAGAATGGGATTTTAGCAGGAATAGTTTATAATTTTCTGGTTTGCCTTTTTGCACTGCATAGAATGCCTAGGAAATGTGAGACATGTTAAATGTTTCATACTATAAGATTTCCTAGGCATTCTATAAAATGCTGAATTTCACACATTGACGATAACATATATAAGCCACATAATAACGTGGAAGGTTTATGATCTTGTGGAATGCATGTAGACCAAAGGCCACAGGTTGGACAAGCCTGCTTTAAACTTTAAGCCTGGTTTTGTTTTTGGAATTAGCCTGCTGAAGATATAAGACTGTTATATTCAGTATTTGGAAGAGTTATATGTCTATGAGCATGCACAATCTCTCTCTCACATACACACACACGCTTAACATAAAAACAATGCTGGAATCGACATGCCATATTCATCTGGGCTAAACTGCAACTGGATGTGGGAACACACTGTCAATTTGTTTTAATTTTTTTTTTTTTGAATAAAGACTGCCCTTCTGATAATCTGACCAGGCTTTAAAATGTTGCCAGTGGGGAATGCCAGTGGAATGAGGTGGAGCAATGCAATTTCAAAAGCAAAAGTAGCTTTTCTCTAAACTGCCTGCATGATCCTGCTTAACCTGAACATTCTCCTTTGCAATACTGAACTATTAAGACTAGATAGGTCCTTTCTCTCTGGCTATATGACACTTGTACATGGAGAGCTTCTTTGAAAATATCTTTGATCTCTGAATGGAAAGCTTACACATGGAGAAGTGTGTGTGTGTGTGTGTGTGTGTGTGTGTGTGTGTGTGTACAATGAAAACTGAGTAGGGACAATTTTGAGAGAGTTGTTAAACTCTGCTTATAAAAGCCGATTCTGACTTCTATAAAAATCCAATGCAAAGTGTATTGGGAAGTTGCATTGCTTCTTATAGATGAGAAAAATCTTCCTTTAGGCGAGCTTGTTTTCATATGTGCCTATCTCTCTTTTTTTATTTTAGGCTTTTTATTTGTCTTCCTGTTCCTAAGTCTCCAGCACACTCTTAAGCAGCATTCAAAATGAGAGCATTTATTTGGCCTGTGCTCAATAACATTTTAAAATGGCACAGGATGAACTGTAGAAAGAATAAAGGAGGCCTGGGACTGCTTCTCTAGGTTCTACTCACCCTCATTTCTCTCCCACACCAATCATTTGTTGGGGGGGGGAAAATCTTGCAAAGATTTCTTGCAGATTTGCAACCTCCCTCCCCTCCATAACCTTTCAGTCCCCTAACAGGACAGCATTAGCTTGTGAAAATTGTGCAAATTTAGCAGTTAACACTAGAGGCAGTAGAGGCCAGGGAGAAAGAAAGGAGGAGTAGATTGAAGAGTTGAGTTGTCCAGTCAAGGCGGGAATCGAAGCAAATACAGAAGGAAAAAAAATGATAAGACTGCCCCACCCGCCTGCTATAAGAAAAACGTAATGTAAAAACATTGCCCTAGAAGTTAGTGCATGCCCCAACCTTCCTTTGCCAGATTTGGGGCAGGCCTTGGTGGGGAAGGGACAGTAGCAGTTCAGCTGGAATTTCTTCCCCCGGGCTCTTCTCACACATCTCTTGGGTCTCTCAGGTTCTTTGCCACGTCAGTCGCTCCTTTCAAAAAGGTCCTTAAATTGTTTCAATTTGCTTTGATAACAATGATTTAAAGGATTGTTTGATTTTCTTCTGTTCAATCGGTGCAAAAGGTTCAAAGACGCAGCAGACTCTGTGCACTGTTTTGTGCTGAGCCCCAATAGATCTTGTGTGTTTTCTTGTTGCTGCAACTTGCTTGCCCCTTTCTCTTTTTGCCTCTGCTGCTAGGAAGTCTGCAACAACAATTCGGCCTTTTCAGCTACTTAGGGCCATTGTGTCAATTGCCTGCTCCAACTTACTTCGCAGCCGTTGTCTTCGGGCCTGTTCATCCTTCTCTAAAGCAGCTAAAATCTGATAAAGGAAAGAGCAGAAAGGAAAAGATTACTACTCTTAATAAAAAAAAAATCCTCTACAATCTGAAATACTTTCCACAAGGAGCTCACAAACAGGAAAGCCAGAAGGAATCTTCTTTGAACCATCAAAAGGCCAAACAGGACAACATTAAGGAGACAACGGAACACAGTGAAAAAAATATGATGTGTCTGGTTTCCCAAACATCAAAGATAGGAAGAGATTAGGGGAAAATACTGGAGCATAAGCTCGAATTTGAAGTTAATAACAATAACTGGGTTGGAAGGGACCATAAATATCTTCTAACCCAACCCCCTGCTCACGTGAGAGACCGTATACCATTTCAGACAAATGATTGTCCAATTTCTTCTTAAAAATCTCCAGTGTTGGAACACCCAGTTTCTAGAGGCAAGTCATTCTACTGATTAATTGTTCTAACTGTTAAGACATTTCTCCTTAGTTCTAGGTTGGTTCCCTTCCTGGTTAGTTTCTATTCATTGATTCTTGCCTTGCCTTCTGGTGCCTCTTCTTCGTGGCATATATCTTAGATATTGGAACGCTGCTATCATGTCACCCCAGTATTTCTTTTCATTGAACTAGAAATGGCCAATTCCTGCAACCGTTCTTCATGTTTTAGCCTCCAGCCCCCCAATTGTCTTTGTTGCCTTCAAATGAATGGTTTGGGTTTACTTGCCAGATCACTAGAAAACATGATAACTAAGAGTAGGAGACATGCTTAACTTGGTTTGTAGTCAGCTTTCCTCTAAAACTGTTAGTATCTTCTCTCTGCAGATTTCCTCTCATCAATTTGGGTTTCAAAATGTGGAGGTGAAAAACAATTTAAGCCATTTATTATGAAAGGCAGGAATGTATAAGCATTTTCTTTCTGTTTATTGGAATGACTATCCTTCTTCATCCCAATCAATAAAAAAATAGTTTCTGAACATGCGTTGTGCAGAAACCATTGTTATTAAACCAAAGCAGCCAAACGGGGTAGATTTAATCCACCTGAATGTTTTGCCACATTGAGGTAGAATAGCCAAGCATTACGTTGACCTGAATCATAACTCACCCACACAGGTCCAGAAAAATAATATGTTTTCTTAATGTCTAAATTAGTTCTGATGTTGAAAATATATGAGAAAATGGTTCTTCATGGACATAAAACCTGATAATTATACAAAACAAACAATGGGATAAATTCCAGGAAAATCATGGACACCTCTGAAACTGATAAAGAAACGGTTTCTTTAGCAGTTAAATATTTTGAACAGAATATTCAAAGGCCTTCCATGGAACCCTTTTAAGTCACTCTTCTGCAGACTCACTTTGTTTTTAAATTCATTACTATCCACAATGAGACATTTCTCAGATAGTCAACATTTTCAAATGGTTCTGTTTAGGTCATCCTGAGCTCATTCAATCTAAAGGAGATTATGAGCCTTATAGTCTCTGTTAAGGAGTGAAACTTATATAAGCAGTGAGTGCGTATCTTTGGTTGTTGGGCAAGGCAAGAAGAAATGCTGAAGAATCTAAATGCATTGATCCAATGTAGATTTCATATTCAATTGCAGTCAGATTTGCCTCAATTGATGAAAGAACCTATTGCTATTCACACTATATTTTAGAATACCAGAAAATGGCAATTCTGGAATTTTTCCACCAAAATTTCATTCCACTAAATAGGCTTATACTTCAGTGCCATTCAGAAAACAAGTCAAGTAATGGAATTTAGCATACTTAAGGCTTTTATTGAAGGCACTAGAAAAAAGGACATAATTATGGAATACAGTCAAATTCATATAATAAACATCTTTCCTACTCAAAGAGCTAAAAATGCATCCTACATTTTAGTTCTGTTCTCAGAATCAGATGAAAACCTTTAGATCACCATTTGTACATATTCTTGGAAATCCATTCTTTAATCAACCATATTAATAAACTGAAGGGTGGGGTGTTGAGAGTAGGCCTAGTGACAGTTGAGTGAGAAGGGAAATTTTGGCAGGAAAGGATTGAGAAAGTGGAGGGATAAAAAAGAAATGCTCCCCAACCCCACCTCCCTTTCAATTGCACTGCCAGATTTTTTTTTGTTTAAAAAGGGATGATTAAAATGCAATCTCATCAGAAATCCCATTATAGTGGTTACATTTGTTGTGAGTGCAAGCTGTATTTTTTTTCCAATTAAATGTCGAGGCATCCATCAAAAAGAACTCAATTAACCATTTCATTGGCTGCATAATTGGAAACAAACTCTTGTATGATTAATAGGCTGACTATTCGAAAGCAGGAAAGGCCCATCACAAATCCTACAAGTAATATGGAAATAAGCTCCCTGTGATTAAAAGCAGCTGTGACACCTTTGGGCTTCCCATATTGAACATGCAGAAATGATGGGGAGCACACACAGCACTGTTGCCCAGGGCTTTGGGGAAGGCTGCAATGTCGCAAATAAAGGAAGGCACAAAAGTTACATGCCACAGAGCTGGTACATCCAGGTGGAATCATCAGATCAAGAAAGAAGTTAGCCAGTCCAACATCATGCCCTGTGGGAAGCTATTCTAAGGCTGTTATCCTATAGGAAAAGATTTCTTGTATCTAGTTCCAAACGTTTTCTCAATATGAAAGGTATTTAGCTTCCTGGCACAAAAACGGTCTGGCTGTAAATCCATATAGTTAACAAACCAGGCCAGAGTTTGACTGCCCCAATGCCTCATTCCTCACCTGAAGCATTGTTCCCAAGCACCTCTAGGTGGTGCTAAAATACCAAACGTCAACCAAAGCAACCAATTAGGGGGGCTGGATGTCAAATCTTAGGATCTTAAAGGTGTTGGAGGCCTGAATAGAATGAGAGTCTCCTCCAAATCTCCTTTACTCCTGATTCAAATGGAGACAATCACTAAAGTTTGCGAGTGAGTTTGGAAAGATTTTATAACCAGCTTTAAGGCCTGGTTGTTTTTCAGTGGCACTTCTGGGCACAACAGGGCAAAACAGAAGACAGCAGGGGAGACAGAGGAGAAAAAAGAGAGATACTTGTCTGTCACCTGCTCTAAAGACCGCCATGATTAGGAAGACGCAAAAACCCAAATGAAAATTAATTATGATTTTCATTCAGTGCCAATGACAGCACATTATAGTACCGAGCAACAGGAAAAATTATTCCCTCCCATTTTGCATCAAAGAGGGTGCAATCGGGCTGCATGTAATTGTGTTTAATGAATGAAAACAAACAAAGGGAACAGCTGCTATTTATTAATCCCATTAAAAATCATAAAAGAAGCTCCTGAGAGCTGCAAACACACAGGCAGTACTTTTAGAGCAGACTATAGAGGCACATTCAACAGATGCCAGACAGTGGTTAACCAAAAAGACAAGGATTGGCAACTTCTTTTGCCTGCAGCTCATTAAGGCTGCACTTTCTAACCACGTAGCACTTGCCCTGCTAGCTATTGATTTCTGCTTTTAAGGCCTCGCTGATTTGTAAGACTAATGAAAGGGAATGTTGGAAGCTGGGAGACTAGCCTCAGGGCAGCAGCAGCTGCTGTGAAAAGGGTTGGAGGAACTGTTCTGTGAAGGTGCTGCCACCGCCTCTAGCTCCAGTTTTTGTGATGGCCCTTGATCTTATCCAGGTGGCAGGCAGGGTGCTGAAAGGCTGCAACTGTGCTGGCTGCTAGGTTCCTACTGATGACCCCTGTGACCTTCTATACAGTGCTTCACCCTTAAGGCAGGTCGGGGTTACACTTGGGTCAATTCATACAAAAGGTTTTCCTTGGCACGGCTGGTGCACACCTATGTTTCCCACACCTGGCTGGGACCCACTAAACCTTGCCCAGCTTAATCAAGGTACGATTAACAGGAAAGGTTACACGGAGTTTTATTTGTAACGGAGACTAATATTTATCTTTCTGGATTCCATTCAAAAGAATGATACTGCATAAAAACGTCATCAAAAAAGAACTGGTGTTCTTTCTGCACCAATTCAGAAAGCTCAAACTGCCCAAGGAGCTGCTAATACAGTTCTATAGAGGAATTATTAAGCCTATCATCTGCACCTCTGTAACTGTCTGGTTTGGTTCTGCAACCCAACAGGACAGACACAGACTTCAGAGAGTAATTAGGACTGCAGAAAAAACAAGTACTACCCACCTGCCTTCAATCGAGGACCTGTATACTGCACGAGTCAAAAAGCGGGCTGTGAAAATATTTACAGACCCCTCACATCCCAGACATAAACTGTTTCAACTCCTTCCCTCAAAACAATGCTATAGAGCACTGCACAACAGAACAACTAGACAGAAGGACAGGTTTTTCCCAAATGCCATCATTCTGCTAAACAACTAATTCCCTCAACACTGTCCAACTATTTATAAAGTCTGCACTACTATTACTGTTAATCTTCTCATCACTCCTTATCACCCATCCTCTCCCACTTGTGACTATATGACTGTAACTTTGTCGCTTGTATCCTTAAGATTTATATGGACTGTTTCCTAGTATGATTTGATTGCTTATTGTACCCTATGACTATCATTAAGTGTTGTACCTTATTCTTGACTCTTGACAAATGTATCTTTTCTTTTAGGTATACTGAGAGCATTTGCACCAAAACAAATTCCTTGTGTGTCCAACCACACTTGGCCAATAAAGAATTCTATTCTATTCTATTCTATTCTATTCTATTCTATTCTATTCTATTCTATTCTATTCTATTCTATTCTATTCTATTCTATTCCTCCATTTATTTATTTAATATATATGTACTGTCTGTCTCACTATCCAAAGCAACTAGGGGCAGTTTACAATACAATATAAAAGCCTATTAAAATTACAAGTGCTAAATAAATAAATTCCTTTGCAGAAAGCAATAGTAAAAAAGGGGGACCCTTCGGGAAGCAGTTCACCCCATCACAACTGGGTGGGCAGAGTCTTTGTGGTTTTTTTTACTGTTGAAGGATATTCCAGAGTGCCCCTACTAAGAGGTTTTGATGAATCCACTACTTGGTTAAAATCTAAAGCCTGCAAGGGCCTTCAGGAATAACAAAAATTGGCCAACTCACAGGGGTTCTTCAGGATCACACTGTCTTTTGGGTGGACTCTTGAGGAATGAAAATATCTTTTGAAAGACAGCCTTAATTCAGGAAATCTCTCGTTCAACCCATATTCCTCGTTATTAATAGGAGTTGTGATAAATGGAGCTTCTTATCCTATCTGTAAGAGATGCTTTTCTCTTTTATGCATTGCAACCAGCACTTCGGAATGGATAATTATTAAAATTGATTTAAATATTAAAAATTTTGTATTATTATCATCATCATCATCATCATCATCATCATCATCATCCTTCTACTTGCAGCTCAGGAAGAAAAGTTGTAGATCTGCATAAAAAAATCTCATTAATTTGGAATGTCAAATAATTCTGTCTGTATTTCTCTAGAAATAGTTCTATATCTTTTATCTCTAATATCTTGTTCATAGGAAATCTAAAAGAACTCTAGTAACTGAATCTAGTTTAGTTAATCTAGTGACTATTAATCATTAATATGCAATGCCAATAAAAGTCTGGCAAGTGAATTTATTTTTACGGGATAAAAACAATAGGAAATTGGAATGTTCCCCGCAGCATTATATTATACCACAGAGGGAACTCTGCTGACTTGAAATAGATCTCTGAATTGCATATTCAAAGAAACTCTGTTCTGCAAAATGCAAGTTATCACTGAGAAATACAAGAATCCAACTGAAGATCACGTCTACAAAGAAACAATAATATTCAGTTAACTGACATGCGGCATTAATGTTACTCTTTTCACCATCCATCCAAATGCAGGTGTCATTCAGAAACAATACTTTCAGAATTTCCAATATGCGAAACACTTTATATTTAAATAGAATATTTAAACACAGAGTAACATTATTCAAAACATGGGTAGGCAATGTATTTTATAGTGGTCTTACTTGGAATATTAACAAGCATGTCACAGGCACTCCTACCAAAATGGATGTACAAATGTGCTTTCCTATTCACAAATAATGGGCACATCAATCACATAATAACCATTCTCCAGACTGTGAATAGGTGAGATTGCTCCCTGCCAACCTCTCTAATCCCCCGGGGTGCTCCCTATTACCCCAGTTTTCCTTCCCTTCCTTTTCCTTTCTGGCAGGTGGCCATAGTTCCAGCACAGAGCTGCGACCACCCACCATTTTTATTGTTTAATAGTCCTAAACTTTAGTGAGACTCAAAAGATTTTTGGAAATAAAAATGAGACAGATTTTGGTGGCATGCTAGCTTTCTATTAAAAGCAAAGTATCTGTGAGTACAAAGGGAAGTGGAGATATATACATACATACATACATACATACATACATACATACATACATACATACATACGTATCCGAAGTAACTTATCAAATAAATGACTAAAGATCAGACAAGGTTCCTAAAAATTTAAACTTAAGCTATTTGTTGTTGGTGGTGGTGCTTTCAAGTCAGTTTTGATTCCCAGCAATAGCCTGGACTAATCCCTGAAATGTTCTTGTCAACTTTTTTCGAAGTGGTTTGCTACTGCCTTCTTCTTAGGACTGAGAAAAAGACTAGCCCAAGGTCACCAGAAAAAAAGAACAGAATAACAGAGTTGGAAGGAGGTCTTCTAGTCTAAACCCTTGCTCAAGGAGGAGTCCCGATACCATTTCAGCAAATGGCTGTCCAATCTCTTTTTAAAAGCCTCCAGTGATGGAGCACCAACAACCTCTGAAGGCAAGCCATTCCATTGGCAAGTGGAAATTTGCCATGGGGCAGGAGATCTCAGCTGTCTACAGAGCTTACTGGAGTGCAGAAACCTCTAAGAAACCTTAATCTCTGTTCACACTTATGTGAACAGGCCACTTTCTTTACTGGCTGTTGAAGGGAACAATTTTGGAGCCTTGCCCAGATAACAATGCAAAAATGTTTGACAAATGCTTTCATTATCTTATATAAGCAACCAATTCCCTTCCCCCAGCTCTCAACATCTTTCTGTTGGGCAATAAAATCCATATAACACTCTCTCTCTCTCTCTCTCTCTCTCTCTCTCTCTCTCTCTCTCTCTCTCTCTCTCTTTTTATATATATATATATATATATATATATATATATATATATATATATATTAGCATCATATATTTTATTGCTTTAATAAAGGATTGTAGAAATGTGTTCAACACTACTTTCTGCTGTTCATACCAATTACAGTAGATACGTTTTTAACCACTCTTAAAACTTTATAGGCTTATTGAAGTGACTCTCTTGTGATAGTAAATGCCACCCCCACCTAAAAATGATAAATAAGGTAATTTGTACATGGGCTCATTGAAATGACCCAGAATAGCTGACAGGGAACACATTCATTTAGAGAGTTAAGTGCTTCAGGTTTAAGTTGATAGATATTCTCTTTTTGTCTCCTATTTGATTACTTCATGATATGTGTTCACTTTTGCTGCTTCCATTCTTATTGGCCCATTATTTATCTGCTGTTGTGATCCACCCCACCCTTGTATTTTGGAAAAGTGTTGTTTTGTTATAAAAGGGAGTGATCTGCGTTTGTTACTTTAAGCAATTTGTATCAAAACAGAAGAAAGGGTTAATGATAATAGGCAGATAAAAATACCTCAAGGCATATCAAAACTTTAGAAAAGAAACAAGGTGTCCTCTCTTTGTAAAGCAAATGCAGGATTTAAAAGAGCTTCAATAGAAGGTCTTTGTAGGTGGCAACATTTTGTAGGTGGCTTGGGCTTGTAGGGCCTGGTTAGTTCTCGGATAGAGATATTCATGGAACCCAGGATTGTTGGTTATGTGAAATAAAAAGAAAGGAGTTTCTTAAAAATATGTGCATACGTCATTATGATTCAGAAGGCTAATATCATCATCACCATCAATACTGATGGAGAGAAATTAGAAGAACGACTACTTGACAAATGTTCTTATCTCATCCATCTATGTCAGAGTTGATAGGATCAGGAGAAAGAGTGAGATTGAGAAGAATCGGTATCTTTGGGAGAGTTTAATATCCCGTTTCAATAATTTGGTGCAATTGGTTCCTCTACTATTCTAGTATCTCAACAAATGGATAATTGAATCACATCTTTTTAATGATGAGTAGAATAGAATAGAATAGAATAGAATAGAATAGAATAGAATAGAATAGAATACCTTTATTGTCATTGCATTCCACAAATACAATGAAATTTGAAAGCTACTCCAGCACAGTACCCCAAACATCACATCACAATCACACCACAGAGTATTTAATAATAAATAATAATAATAATAATAATAATAATAATAATAATAATAATAATAATAATAATAATAATAATAATAAACCTAGTCTAAAAGCTATCTAAAACATTTAGTAAGTTAAATAGTTTAAAAATGCCACTATATAAATAGTCTAAATCACAAATGTACTGTTTGATTCAAGACAATTATTGCCTTGGAAAAGAAACTGTTTCTCAGTCTATTAGTCCTCATTTTAAGACACCTATAATGTCTCCCTGATAGTAACAGTTTGAAATATGAATGACCAGGATGAGAACAGTCGGTGGAGATTTTTAGTGCTCTAGAGTGGAGTCTGGTCTTCGCAATCTCTTCCAAAGAAGAACGAGAGCAACCGATGATTTTTTTGTGCTGTGTTTATAACTCTTTGGAGCATCTTCTTATCCACTACAGAGCATCCAGCATACCACACCGTTTACATAGTATGCCAAAATGCTATCGATGGTAGAATGGTAAAAAGTAGCTATCTGTTCAGGAAGACAAAATCCCTTTCAGTTTAAAGTGGGACAAAGCCCAGATAGGTTTTCTATCTACATAATAGAAATGATATGTACAACCGTGATATTTTGTAAGTAACTGCCTAGATCAACCTTTAATAACTGATTTTGGGACATCATTATAATGTACATATTTGTGTTTGTTTATTGTGTATCATATATTATACACATTACAGATAATTTTTAAAATATATTTTAAAAATATATTTTTAAAAATGGAGCTACTTTTATATTTTTATGGAAATGCTGCAGTACACTCAATAGTGGGTGCTCATAGCTGACTGCAACTATTAACACATGATATGATGAGTTTACAGTGAGATAAAAGCAGCCCCACTCTGAATTTCTTTTCATGGATCAAAAGAAAGAGGGGAAAAACCAGAGATAAATAGTTATATTAAGGTATGTCTAAGAGTTCTGATATACCTTACCTCATCCTTGTATTTAGTAATGTATGAGTAGATCTCATGCAGGGCACTCATGCTGTTGAATTGGCTCAAGTGTAACCGTGACTGCTCTGCCAAATAGGCACTCATGTCCTGATCGCTGATTGCTGGCATTTTAGCTATATCTGCATAATATCTGTAAGTGAGAAGGAGGAAAAATAAATCACGCTGTTGAAAATAAAGATGTTCAATAGCAGGTAGGAAACAAACTGAGGATAAATCTGGAAAATGCCATAAACTTAATTAACAAGTCTTCAGATTAAATGTAATAAATCTATTCATTACAATGAAGCAATTGTAATGTACATAGCACATTTTGCCATTTCATAGTGTTCTGCCTGCCAAATGACTCTTCATTTTGTGTTCAAGTAACCAGACTAGCCCTCTTAAGCCCTCACAGACAGGGTATACAGGGTCTCTCTTTACATCTTAAGACTGAGGGGATGAGGCAGTGTCCAAGCTCCTTGTGTGAGTTGAAATAGTAGGACTTGAGAAACAGCTTTAAAGGGGTGCTGTGATCATTGGAGGTAAACCATTTATTGAGATCTTCTTCCCCCCACTCCCCAAACAAAAGACGCTTGAGTGCAAGAGATTGGGGGAAAGATCCAATCTTTCTGCAGAAACAGAAATGCTAGGGTAATCTTAAATAGGGATTTGGAGTGCTTGATACTGTTACACCTGACTTACAAACACAAAGCAAAACACAGAAGGATTACTGAGGGAAAACAACTTGGGCTATAAGTTGTCTTGTCTACATTTGTTGTTGGAGATAGACCTGAATTGTTCCAAAATCATGGTGAGGCATGTCAAGCAGAATCACAGATCAGTAGTTGGACGCTCCTATGAGGAGAACTTAATGGAGCTCAGCAGAGCAGCAGAAAGTGACATATCTGGATATTGTGTTTTATAATCCTATATTTATTTATTAGAAAGTTTGTTACCGAATTATAATGATGACTGCTGTTATGGAAGAAATGGGCTTCACTTAGGAAAGCAAGATAGAAGCCCATTTCTTCCATAACAGCAGTCATCATTATCTAGCATTTATAGCATAATTTATAATTATACATACATCAGCTCCCAGAATATAAATATGCCACATAAAAGATTCATGTTTTAAAAGTCTAGCAATGTGGGAAACATCCTAACGGCAATATTATATCTAAAATACCACCATAATGTATAATATTGGCTAATATTAAAAATAGCCAACTAAGCAAGCAGCAAATAGTATTGAATATCAAGGCGATGAGTGTGCTTTAGATCTCTCTCTGCTAATCATTAAAGCAGCCCCCACTTTCTTTAGGTTTTGCCCAAGCCAAAAAAAAAAAGCAATGTTGCTGCTTTAAGATGTTAAACCAGGATCCCCAACCTTTTTGACGCCGCATGCCCGGCACCGGCATCAGCTGGGCGCCAGCGCCGGCTCCGGCATCAACTGGGCGCCGCCATCTTTTCGAAAAAGTGCTTCCGGTGACCTCAACGGAAGCACTTTTTCATTGAAAAGATGGTGGCGCCATGCGCTCGGTGAGCTTTTCGGTAGAAATGGCTTTCTACCCGAAAAGCTCACCGAGCGCGCCGCCATCTTTGATGAAAAGCTTCCGTGAGCTTTCTACCCGAAAAGCTCACCGAAGCACTTTTTACCAAAAGATGGCGCGCCAGCAACCAGCTGCCAGCGCCCGGTAAGAGTTGTTCCGCTGACGGTATCGGTCCGCGGACCGGCGGTTGGGGACCCCTGTGTTAAACCATTAAAGTTGTATTAACTTTAAAGGATCAATTCTTTAAAGCTGTTGCACTTTTTCCCAGCTCTCAAAGAAGAGAGCTACTGTTTAATAACTCGTACAAAAGTGATTGCACAAGATTTGGAAGTTTTTTTCCTCATCATTTTCAAAGTGTGCAGAATCTCATTATTTTTTTAAAGAAAACCTTAAGATGGTATAATTTGCTGTATGCAAAAGACTGTGTCATAAAATATTGTTTGCATTAAGGCTAGCAACTGAAAAGATAATGAAAATATAGAGGTTTTGTCCCAGATGTCCTTACCTTGAGATGCTGGCATGAAAAAGGAAGGTGTAACCCCCCCTCCCCCAACAATATTAGTGAAGTTTCTGGGTATAGGAGAATCAGGGAGGTGCCCTTAAAGAACAAATCTAGATAGGCTATTAAGAAAACATCAGGTACAGTACAGAATAAACTTAGGTTAAGTCCAGAGAGAATTGAAGGGTATTACAAAGAGACCCAGACTATCCCATCTCTGGTTCCCTAGGGTCTAAGAGGGAAGGAAGGAAGGGAAAACTTAGTCAAGATTCTGTTACTAAAGCTTATCACAGTGAAATATAATTCTATGGAATCAGTTTTCTGGTCTGTCCATCTTGTAGGGCTATTCACTACCATGAATAAACAAGATAAAAATAATGCTTATAAAACTAATGCAATATCCATCTCCCCTAACCATCAGGATAATAAGTTGTCAAAACAGTTTGAATTAAAGCTCAGGCACAAATGTAATCTCTAAGTCAAGAACCGGGTATTTAAAATATGATTTGCACAATATACCAATTCTAACTAATGTGTGTGTGTGTGTGTGTGTGTGTGTGTGTGTGTGTGTACACAAACAGACACACAGTCAATTTGTTTAATAAAATAGTTCTATTTATAAATAGAGAGTCTTATTCATCCTGTGTTTCATTATCTATTTTTTCATCTTTATTAGCAGCAGTGGAAAAAAAACTTCTGATTTTACTTAAGACATCAGCAGGGTAATGATGTCATTAGCAAATACAATTTTCACAAAACAGCACCAGCTACTGAATCTTTTCAATGTGTGAGTCTCTACCCCAATAGTACACAATAATTAATAAACCAAACATACTTGAAATTGATCAGAATCTCCCCGGTAAAACCCATGAAAACGAAAAACTCTTATCTGTATTACTCAACACAATGTGATTGTATTATTTTCAGTTTGGATATAATCCAGGCTTTAAATTCCATTGGCAAAGAGATTTTGCTTTGCTAATCCTCCTGCAAATGGATTGCTTTACTAGTAGAAATATCCTCAAAACATTGAAGATGGAAAGAGAAAAGGGAGGAAGTTATTTTTATTTTTGGGAGTGCCTCCTTATTCACTACTCCCAAATTCCCCAACCCAGTTCCACCAATCCTTAAATGCAATTTGTAGGAGACTTGGATCTAATAATGGTTGCAAGAGAAACATCATTCTTTGTCTTGTTCAACTACTGAAAAGCTCAGCTGATAGAAGAAATACTTCACTGAGGTTCCCCACACCTCAATTAGATGTTTATGCTGGATCCAACCTAATAGAAACAGCTGCCATCGTGAAATCTATATGCTATATTACTTTATTCATTAGAAAGGTCTGAAAGGAATTGGCAATTCTTAGGAAAAAAAACGGATCACTTGCAATTGTTCCGAAGAACCATTTTTCCTCCTCTAACTCAGGGAACCACCCCAAACATTCTAGAACTGCCACACCTTTGTTCTTTTTGCAAACCTACTTTCTCTACAGCTGCAGTTACTCACCTTTCTACCCAGCTCTTATAGTTAGGGATGTCCTTGGCATACAGTAGTTTATTGGAGGGAGAGTCTTTCCCTAGTTTGTGCTCAGAAGTTGAGCAGGAGTCCATGAATGTCTGAGCCACCACTGATAGGCAGGCATCAGTAATACTGTTCTTATGAATGTCAAACACAAATTGTGGGTTCTTAATCACATTCACCCAAAAACGCAGAGGTAGACTGCAAAGGAGAAGAAAAGAAGAGATTATTCTTAGTAGCTTCAAGTAGGGCTCTTGGCAAAAAAACTTTACTTGGTTAAAATCTATCACAGTAAGGGGGGCAGGGGTTGTCCCGAAATCTAAACAGGTGATAATAACTCTGATGCATCGTTTGCCAGCTACATAGCTATCTCACTGAAGGGTGGGTATATGATATATGGTGCAGCTGTATATGAACATATTTTTAAATGTTTTATATGTGGATATAAATGATTTTAAGGGCATATGGCATTTGAAAACTAACAGTAAATATCAGAAATATTTCTATCATGAGACTTGTTTTAAATATCCAAAATTGTGCCTGGTAAATTCTATTATTTTTGACATAGAATAGAGCATTTGTCAAAGTCATTCATGCTGACCTTGGGGTTTTATCAGTACTTGTCAACATTTCTATCATTTCCCTATGCTCTTCTTAAACCCTTTGAAATTATTGTTACATTTCAGGGTTCACCAAGTTTTCTGCCCTTTATTAAATCCCTATATTTGTATTAGCCCTTGGAGACTAAATTCTATTAAGAAATGAGAACTATAATTAAAGGAAAAGCAACTTCTTGATCTTCCTCAACTCAGCATTAATTTATCTTTTAACTGAGGCAACCAGCACAATGCAATTGGCTATGCTGTTTCTGCAAATTACCCATGTCTATTTTCACAAAGCAATGTTACTGAGGCAGAAGGGCTATCATATTACTTTTTCCTGTTATATTGGCTAGGTTGGGAAAAAAAACAAAGAACTGGGAAAACTCAAACTAATTTACTTGAGGGAAGATGGGATGACCAAGTTTCAAAGCATAACACAAAGAATCTCAGGAATACTATCTTAATTTTTAACTGGAAAATTTTCACTGGAAATTTTTCTCACTGGAAACATTTCTGTATATCAGGAAAATTCATAGAAACTTTCCCATGACTTCTAGGGTGAGGATTTTTTGTGTAAAATAATTCCATTGTCTGATCTCTCCTACCCTACCATAAAATCTGAATTATCTCAATGAAAATTAGGCCCTTGCTTTTCATAACTGTTTTTTGTCTCAACTGCTAAACTCCCACAAATCATATAACCCTATGTCTTTTAATTTCAGAGAGCCCTCTCTTGAAATGTACTCTATCCACTGAATTAGCAGTGCAAAACAAGCAAGGGCATTAGTATGCTGGAGCCTGCCTGCCTCCCTGGGCTCTGTGGAGTTGCATCATTGGGATTCTTTCCCTACCCCGTTTTTCCTCCCAGAGCAGCTATTTCCTTTAATATAGAAAGCCGAGTGATAAATCAGTTCCAAATGTTTCCATGCTCTCATAACTCCATTTAAAAACGTTTCTTTTCCTGCCTTGCTAATTACTGACAGTTACTGAACTACAAAAGCAATTTGCTTGCTATTTAACAAAAACCAGAGATCAGAGTGTATATTCCTATCCCCAGTAATAGTGAAAGGAGCTGAGAGATCAAATCAGGAAGGCAGCAGAAGAAGAGAAAAGTGTCTGCCACTTTTTACTATTCACTGAGCACGTTAATCCCCAATAGCACAAAATAAGTAGCGAGATGGAGTTTAAGGCTATGCAAATCAGCATGCAGAGAATAACTTCCCTATCACATTTGAAGGTAAATGTGGAATACAGTTCACCAGCAAATTGATAACTGGCTATATAAACAAAAATGCTGCATACAAGATTTTTAACTGCTCTCCTGTAGCTGCTGCTTTTATTGTTTATTAAGACTCTGAATCGCTTCAAATTCAAAGATTAAGAGGTGCTTTGAAGCGTGCAAAGGTCTGAATGCAGCACCTGTTTGCAGCTCATTTCAGTAGCTGCCCTGTTTTCTGGCATGGTGTGTCTGCACCTCCGAGGCAGCCATGCCATTCCCCGCTCCCCAAAGGTTAGAATTTCTCCAGCACACCGAACATCTTTTTGCCTTGAATCAGTACTGTGCCACACTATTATTTTACTGATCTCTTAATGATTATGTTTCCATTATTGGATCCACATTATTATTCCGGGTTTTATATTGTGATTTTAGTGATTTATAAATTCATTTGGAAAACACTGGTTTTCAGGGGGGCTTCAAAGTATTTGTCCAAGCAAGATAATGTCCCTGTAATATAAACTTACAGAAATTTTATCCTGACAGATCTGTAATTTTTTATTTATTTATTTGATTTCTATAGCCTCCCATCTCAACAAGTGAATTAGATACAGGCTATATTGTAGCCTAATATAAATGCCTTTTTAAGTGAGTGTATATGTGAGGCTTCCTCTACACCAGAGAACAGAATAACACAAATGCTTTGAGGCTGCGCTTCCTTATGCAACTGAGGTAATTTTTTTTAAATCATCTGATCTATTTTTTGAAAATGCTGAAATTACAACAGGGCGGTTTACACTCTTTGAAAGAAACATCTTCCTTGTTAGCTACCCCTAACTTTTCACACACAAGCTGCAGCTTAGATAAGAAGCTGGCTTGCAGAAATAAACCATTGATCTTCCTAGCTAAACATTTATCTACACAATGACCCATCAGGTATCCACTCTGCCTCAGCTTGACCTTCAGAAGATGGGAAGACATCTTGGGATTTTCTGCAGTGCGAGTCATCTGCTTTATTGCTGCGCTACAGCATCTTCTTACCAGTTACTCTTCCAAGTGTGCCTGACATCATAGTCATTGATCTGGTGCTTATCAGCTTGTTCATCCAGGAAGTCAAACATGTACTTGATGGCCAGAGGCAAGGCACTCCCTCGGTGGGCTGTGCTGAAGATAGTTTCAAAAAGGTCATCCACAAACTTCTGCAAAGTTCCCTGGAACAAAAACAAAACAAAACAGGATATTTGTTCAGCATTACTTAACATATCATTCATGTACACAAGCAGAACAGCAACAATAGAATGAAGGCATTCTTTTTTTTTTCTTCTCAGAAGGGCTAAAATATTTCCCTGGTATTAAAACATGCTCTGAAATAAGAAACTGAAGTGTCACCAATGGATGAAATAAAACTGGCTTTTCATGGGCTATTGTAAAGGAATTTAGAACTGAACTTAGAGAAGGTATAAAAGAGTTATAAAGAGAGGAAGGAAGAAAGGCATTAAAAATAGGGGGAGCTTCAGTGGCACTGTTTGACTATCCTGCTGAGTTTTTACCCATGTCATATACATTTGTTTTATGCCTTGTTCATTCTCTACAAATCCTCAACTTAATGATTTAAATATGGTAGAGATATATGATTTTACAGAGAGCAATCCAAATTATTTCAGAGTTCTGGTTCAGTATTCAATTAACTGCAGGATCACTGCTTTTTTTTTCTTTTCATAATAGTTCCAAGCTGGCTTTCTGAGACAGTGATTTTTTATGAGGAAAGATAAGCCTATAATCCTCTCAGTTATTATCTCATGTAGGATCCAGCTATCGAAGTTTGAAAAACATACAACACATATAGTTAGAATAGTGGTTTAAAACTGTGGAAAGATTGTATAGGAGAGAGAAACTGTTATTGCAGACTTCTTTTACAGTCCCCATGAAACTGCAAAGACCATTTTGCTAAGAAATCTTGAATTTTGAAAGTGCTTTCAAAAACTGTGTCTTTCAACAGCCAGCAAATGCCTAAAATATATTCCTCTCCTTCAGGTTGAGGTAATCCACATATCTCCCTGTGAAAAGGGACTGCTTTTAGACTGAGAGAGAGGAAGAAAAATCCACGTTGGAATTCTGAAAATATTTGAGAGAGTGAGTACCCCTGCTTTCTCCCTCATGAAGAATCTGCTTTCTGATGGAATGTTCAAATTATGTGTCACCTGTATATTCAGATGCCTTGAATGATGTAAAGGAGGGAAGAAAAAAGAAAGAAAGAGGGAAGGAAGGAAGGAAGGAAGGAAGGAAGGAAGGAAGGAAGGAAGGAAGGAAGGAAGGAAGGAAGGAAGAAAGAAAGAAAGAAAGAAAGAAAGAAAGAAAGAAAGAAAGAAAGAAAGAAAGAAAGAAAGAAAGAAAGAAAGAAAGAAAGAAAAACAAAGAAAGAAAAACAAAAAAAGAAAGGAAGGAAGAAAAGCTTTCTACTACTTAGATTTTTTTGCTGCTCATAGAAGAAGCAAACAATACCCTGGAATGTTCAGGTTATATATACAAATATATATTATAAAACTGTACAAGTTAAACAATAGCAATCAGCAAACAGCATTCCTCTTGTAGATTACTATGATTTATGATTTGGCTAGGATAGATTCAGCTGAGCTGAATTTACCTTTGCAGTTACCGTGGGATTTTTCAGAATCTGACAACAGAGTACTATTTTGGTTTGTTCCAATACAAATTTTCTACTGACCGTTTGATTTACTTCAGGAATTAGTGTAGCAATTATATTGTGAGCAGTTTGGTGTTTGTGTCATAAGCCACTGGATTTTTAATATTCCTTCACGGGTTTTTGCTGATACGGAATATTGGTTAAATGAGGGCGTCCATCAAGTGCATGAACAATGAAACTGGATAAATCAATGATTATAGCACCTAGAGGCTGGAATCCCATCTTGCTTTTGATAATAGCTAGGGTGCAATACTCATCTTTGCAGATTTAGTGGGAGGGCTGATATAAAGGGAGGTGATGAGATCAAAGGAATCAGACTACTCATCATACCAGAGGCAGTAGAATCGCCAATCACCACTGAGAGAGTGTGATTGGCCCAAGATCACTGAGCTGGCTTTCATGGATAATGTGGGACTAGAACTCATGGATTCCCTCTTCCTAGGCTGGTACTTCAACTAATTTTCACCTCCTGGTTATGGATCAGGGTTGGAAGGAGAGACCGTCCCTAACCCAACAGCGGGAACATGGAATCATAGAACTGGAAGGGACTAAGAGGACATCAAGTTCAATCCTCCACACACTGCAAGATTCACTACACCCCATCCCCTAATAGATGGCAATTAGAATCTGGTGCAATGCATATAATACATATATAAGTATAAAAAACAAGGAGTATTTTATAAGTACGTATATAAAAAGGAGAACAGGATAGAGTTCATGATGAAATATTAAGATCTGTGGTGCAGTGGTTAGAATGCAGTACTGCAGGCTACTTCTGCTGACTCCCAGCTGCCTGCAATTTGGCAGTTCGAATCTCACCAGGCTCAAGGTGAGATCACTACCATGAGCCTGCCATTTTAGAGAAGAGGCAGGAAAAAAATGCAGGCATAAATAATGACACACGGGCATAAAGCAACTAAACCAACAATAGCCTGGTGCTATAATTTACTTGTTTTCTTAATCTTTCTGGCTTTCTTAAACACTTGTTTGTTTATAATTTCAATGTCTTAGACTAAGTCCCCTGTGCTGTATATAACTTGAATACATATTCCCCTGCATCCATTCATGCACTGATTTATTTGATTTGTATCCCTCCTTTGTGTGTGTGTGTGTGTGTGTGTGTGTGTGTGTGTGTGTGTGTGAGGTTAAGAGCCGTGGTGGGGAAGTAGTTAGAATGCAGCACTGCAAGCTACTTCTGCTGTCTGGCAGCTGCCAGCAGTTCGAGTTTCACCAGGCTCAAGGTTGACTCAGCCTTCCATCCTTCCAAGGTCGGTAAAATGGAGACTCGGATTGTTGGGGGCAATATGCTGATTCTGTAAACTGCTTAGGGAGGGCTGTAAAGCATTGTGAAGCTGCATATAAGTCTAAGTGATACTGCTATTAACAAACTTATAACACTATCCAAATCTCACAATGGACCTAGGAGCCATTTTGATTTACCTTAGTAGCTAACAGACGAGTCAAATATATTTCTGAGACCATCTTGCTGCCACGATCACCTTCTCGTTGATCCATGTGATCGTGATTCTTCACCAGATGCCATAGCTTGGTGCCACTCTCCAGGTCAGGTGTGATCATGGGGGTCCGGGAACGGAGACTGTCAGGGCTGCTAGCTGTCCGGAGCATACTCTCTGTGAGGAAACCACATATAATGGCAACTGCCTCTCCCTCCTCAGCTGACTCTTGGCCTCTGCTGTCCTCCCTCCACCTCACTTAACTTGCAGCATGGCCTGTCATACCATCAAAAAATATGATGTGTTTTGGGCTAACCTGTCAATTAAACTTCATTAACTAATTGGCCCTAGAAAAAAAGAGATTACTGACTTTTTTTTTTCATTGAAAGGATCTGATGAATAATGAAGGAAACTCATTATAGTTCAAGACCTATGGGTAGGTACTCTTCAATTCTAAATAAATGACTTTTTTTCCACAAATGAAGGCAAATATACATGTCCCAGATCCAATCTGGGTCAGTCATCAGGACCAGAGGTTTAGTGTGGTTTCAGACTCATGCTGGGAGCCCATCTTCAGGGAACTTCTCTCTATCTGAATCTTTCTGGAGGATGGGCTCCAGTACAAGGTCAAAAGCTGTGCAGACTAAAATTCTGGTCCCGACCAAGATTGGATCCTGCGACAATTTTTTTCTTCAGCAAATACTTTTAATACTTATAATAGATACCTTGCTTCTCTTAATCATGTACCAATAAGGCACATGAAAGCACAGTGGCTTTAAGAAAACACAGTGAAGAAATGCACATTTGGAAGAAAAACTAAACTCGATAAAGCAACCAGAGGCAAAGTCTTAACTGGAAGAAGCTAGTTGTAGATTTACTATAAAATGGGCCTACATCAATTTTGTCATACAAAACCAAGGAATTCATTAGAAGAGGCTTGACTGAAGCATGGTATCCTTTTTAGTCTGCTTTTTCTTAATTTAGGAAGACTTTCTTAATTCCCAGACTGCTAAAGAATTCTAGATAATAAACTGGCAAGGAAGTTTTCTCATTTACTCACCATATCTGCTGAGTGATTTTGTGAAAGTAGAGGAATTGGAAATGTTGTAGGCAGAGTTCTGCTTGGGCACCAGTGCCACAGATGAACCATCTGTTACCTGTAGAGAATATTACCAAAATTAAGACTGAAGATCCACAATCTCTACCTCTCTCACTCCAACCCACACTGAGCTCCCTACTAAAGATAGCTGAAATAAACAAGTTTAACTCCCTGTTCGGTGGATTCTCAGAGCCTCTCAGAAAATTTGAGAAGATGGACAGTTCATTCTCTTATAATGTAAACACAAACAGAAGAAAGCTTTCTTTTTCTTCTTAATAAAAAGCCATTTTCCATTCCTTGGGATTTCCAGATCTGACCTGAGTTTTATCTTTTTCAAAATCTGCCTGGCACAAAAATAGAACGCTTCCAGCTTTGTCTAGAATTTGTTCTTCTTTCATTCTTCCTTTGTTAAAGCATATTTATTCAATTGTTTGTGGTGGACAGATCAAAGACAAAGCACACAGGACAGCATATGGATTATCCCAGGCCTCGTCAGGAAGAATACAGAGAAAGAGAACAATCTTGCACATAATTTTAATGCTTCTTTTGTTAAACTTAAGAGCTAGAAGCTTTCTTTTCATTCTCTACAAATGCCTTTCCAAGATGTATAATTTCGTATTCTTGCTTGCTTTTCTTCTTACAAACATTACCAGGCTAGGTAACATCATCGGTGTACTGATGTTGTCTAGCCTGATAATGAAATGTCTGCAAGAAGAAAAGCAAACTCAGAGGACACAAAAAACCTAACGATACAATCTTGAGCTATGTATGTTCTTCCTTATTTAATACTCATCAAATGTACACACCAGGATCTAGCCTGGACTTTCATCCTATCTTCTCTCGCCAATACTAATTCAATAGTAAAATAAATAACAACAGCTGTTTTTTGTATCCATCTCTCATGTATGAGATAAATATACCTATCTTATTCAGATACATAGCATATTCAGATATCAGGTCTCTTCTGCCACCACTATGACAAAAACCCAAGGACAACCACACCTGGTAATGAGCTAGAGTGTTGAGTCTTTTCCAGTCATTGTCGATCTTTGTGGTGACATCTTCATCTTGAAGAATTATCCGAGCCATCCTGCCCTGCCGCCACTCTGCACCGATGGAAGAGAAGGGCATGGGGTCACTGGGGATCGTGCTCACTTTGGACAGATCACAGAATGAAAGGCATGGAGAGCATGTGAATGAGGCATGGCACAAGCCATTTTAAAAAGCCACACCCCACCGTAAACCCCATTACAGTCTCGCTGTAGTTAGCAAAAATTATGCTAGGAAAATCTGTTTGGGATCCAATGTAATAGGGCCATTTTCTCCTTGGTGTGACTTGGGCTTCCCACTCTTAGGAAGAAAGCAATGGCAAATCAATTCTGAAGTGATTGCCAAGAAAACTGGTTAACGGAAGTGAGACTTGACTCAAAACAACCCCCTGCCCACAAAACTTTAAATTATTCACCTTCGTAACCCATTTGGAGGAATCTTCAAGAATATCTCCAGCTTAATCAACAACCTTCTGCTTTTAATAAGTTTTACATAATCAGTGATCACAAGCATTGTTATCTCAACTACTGGAATTAAGTCAGTTCCCCTTCCCCCTGAAAATATTTAGTTCACTATTTTAGTCATATGAGATTACTGTTCTCATCATCTCTCAGATATTGCATCTTATTACTTCCTGTGATCATGAAGTTGTTTAAAATGCTAACATAGAATCAGCAATACATCATAATAACATTTTTATTTGAGAATGAAAAACGACTTTCCTTGCATACCAAATAACATCTGTCATGAAGGTTGCAAGTATGAGGGCTTCATTTTTGGAGCAAAGTTATTCAGGTGTGGAATATTGAATCACCTCTTGCCCATTTTTATGTCTTTAGCTTTTCCCCAAAGTTGGGATTATGGGCTTATTTTTGAGGGAAAGACTTTGGGCTGATAGATTTAAAAAAGGAGAATTTCTACCCAAACTGTGACTCCTTCTTGCTACTGGATCCAGTTCTAAATGACAAATCTGTTTCTTCACTTGTGAATTAAAGCAACATTTATCATTGCAGTCAAGGCACCAAATAGGTTTACCAAGTTTGGCTAATCTTCTTGCAAATTTTGCTATACAATGGGTCTAGCTTCCATATGTGAGTCATTTTAAACTACTAATGTTCTATTTCCATTATTTTTGCTAAGGACTCAACTGAAAGGATATCATCATCACCATCCTCATCCTCATTTGTATTCTATTTGATGACTGAATCACACAAAATAAAATCTATTTCTTATAGGTGATTTATCATTAACATATTTGATGATATTGTCACTAGTATGCATATTTTGATCCTTAATTCTTAGAGAGCTCAATTCTATTCATAGTTTGCTAAGAAAATACTAGGGATGTGCAAAATGGTAAGAGACCTTTTCAGAGAATTCCAGAATGTTCTATTTTTTTCTGAATAATGGTGAACCTTTTCTAGACAATGCCCTCTTGGAGATGATTCAGTAGTTTGGGAAGTAAATCCTTCTCTGCTACAGCATCAGCCTTCTGGAACAGCATCATTTTCACAATTTGCCTGACTCCCACACCCAATTCTACTTGCCTTCAAGAAAGTCCCCAAAACATGACTCATTCTTCAGATATTGACACAGGGGCCCTACAGGTCAAGAGACATGGAGGGATTGGTTTTCTTCATTGTTCACTCTGACTATTTTTTATATAAAAATTTCTTTTTCATTTTTTAACTCTGTGAAGCTACAGTTACAGAAAAGGCACTTTTGGGCAGCCTAGAAATTGGGTGGATAGGAAAACAAACAAACAAACAATCTTCTAGAAAACCATACCAATTTGTTGCTTTTGCATACTTCCCTATTCTTCCTCATATAAAGCATATCCATTTATCAAAATACTATCTGTTCAGCTTCCAATAAATAAATAAATAACCAACTCTGTCCCTTTTCAGCCTTTGCCTATTCCCTTGAGTCATTAGTTTGAAACTGCCATCAAGTTTGAGTTTTAAAACATGGCCTTAGAACATGCAGGGAGGTTTACAGATTTACAGATAATCAGAGTTGGAAGGGACCTTGTAGGTCATCTAGTCCAACCCCCCCATCCAAGCGGGAGACCCTACACCATTTCTGACAAATGGCAGTCCAATCTCTTCTTGAAAGCCTCAACTGATGGCGCTCCCACAACTTCCGAGGGCAAGCTGTTCCATTGGTTGATTGTTCTCACTGTCAGAAAGTTTCTCCTTGTTTCCAGCTTAAATCTCTCCTTGTTCAGTTTCCATCCATTATTCCTTGTCTGGCCTATAGGAGCTTTAGAAAATAGCTTGACCCCTTCCTCCCTGTGGCAGCCCCTCAAATATTGGAAGACTGCTATCACGTCTCCCCTGGTCCTTCTCTTTACTAGATTAGCCAAGTCCAGTTCCTGCAACCATTTCGTTGGTATGTTTTAGCTTCCAGTCCCCTAATCATCCTGGTTGCTCTCCTCTGTACTATTTCTAGAGTCTCAACATCTTTTTTATAATGTGGTGACCAAAACTGGATGCAGTACTCTAGGTGTGGTCTTACTAAGGCTTTATAGAGTGGTATTAGTACTTCCCTTGATCTTGATTGTATCCCTCTGTTAATACAATTTAGGATTGCATTAGCTTTTTTGGCAGCGGCTGCACACTGCTGGCTCATATTTAGATGGTTGTCCACTAAGACTCCAAGATCCCTCTCACAGTTACTGCTATTGAGACTGGTTTCACCCAGTCTATATGTGTTTTTCTTGCCTAAGTGTAGGACTTTACTTTTCTCTATATTGAGGTATCTATCAACAAGTATAGGAGGTCATGTGTGAAGAGAACTGTGGGAAAAAGAAACCAGAATGGCTACATTTATACACACAGGTGGCAAAGAAAAAAAGTAGCTTCTGAAGCAGCCACATGAGCCTGGAAAAGCATGCAGCTCCTTTAATGAAGTAAAAATGATTATTTTAAAGCATCTTTTTATTGGAATTTTATAGCCCTAATGTCATAATTATATGAATCCATTGTTTATCCTAACTACACAAGAAGCCATAGCTTACCCAGGTCCATGTCTCCTGCTTTGGGTCTTTGGGAATATGGAACACCTTTGTACACAGCATCCAACAACTTTTCCTTCACTTGTGTGATGGTATCACAATTTAGGACCTTGACTGGAATTTCAGGAGCGTTTTCATTTTCAGGATTCACACAGTTTAATGTCTATATAAAAGGAAAGGATGAAAAAGCTTAACTACCTTCTTCCTTTTTTTCATGATTGTTTTAGTTTTAAACATTTTTTGTAATATGAAAACTTGGTTTTGTAGGGCATCATGCAAATTTCAAAAATAAAATAAAATATAAATACATTTGTGTACAGGAATGCTCTGCATAACATTACAGCTTTCCTCAGATGAAATGGATGACAAGAAGGGGCATCATTAAGCTGTCTTTACGCCTCACTCCACTCTAATTAGGAAGGAAATCTGAGGGAGAAGCTTGTTGCAGAATGTACTCATTTGAAAATAACAGGGAAAATCATAGCTGCCATAGATCACCTGGTTGCAGCAGAAAGTTCAAAGTCCAACTTTAAGCATCTCTTAATAGGAGAATCTCCAGTCTAAAAGCCTGAAGTAATGAGTCAACTATACTAGAATGTGCAGGCCAATGACCTGACTTAGTAAAAGGCAGATGTGTACACTTCAATATCTAGCCATGAATGATGCATACGCTATTTAAACCTAGCATATCTATTTGTCATGGTTCACATTCCTGAAGAAGGAAATAGTTACTAGGCTTCTTAGATGTGGCACAAAGGAAGAGGTTTTCCCTCCCTTTGATTTAGGAAGAAAATTAATATTAATATCAGAAAAGAACTCTTATTTATAGCCCACTGAGGCTTTAAAGAATGCTGTGTGTCTGTATTTTAATGCCAATTTTTCTTTTCTTTCAAGGATTCAGACCATAAGAGAGAGAGAGAGCTCTTTTGGGGGTCCTCCATAATCTTTTAAAATAGGAAGAGGTGCTAAGAGAAAATTTTTTAAGAAACACTGGACTACTCGATCAAACGTTTAGAGAATATTCTCGCCTCTCATTCTATATTACCTCCTTCTCTTATTATTGGTCTTGATGACAACAACTACTTTGTTGTTCCATCATCAGAGTATCATCAGAAGGGCTAACTCAGAGGATGAAGAATCTATCCTAGTTAAATTCCCACTGTTACTAACCAACATTTTGTAGTCAATTTGTTGCCGGATGAGCTTGTCTTCACTTAGGGAATAGCGGGCTTCTCCAGTGATGGCATCTATAGGCCCCTTCTCCATCTGCTGTTTGATGGCACAATACAACATGAACAGAGGTTCACCTGCACATTCCTGAAGAAAGGATGAAGAGAAAGAAGGGCAGTCAATATAAAATTATGCTTTATTTCCAAAATACCTTGCATAGGTATGTAGGAGAAATACCGCCGTTGCTATTCTTGTCTCTTAGAAGAATTTGCATCAAAGGCTGGTTTTGTTAGTCATTACATCATGCTTCAATTAAATGATTATTTTACAGGATGCTTGCTGCAGGATAAAAAGTATGCACACAGAAATGACTGGGATTAAGCAAGGTCAGGATGTGGTTGATTATTAATTCAATACTGTATTGTCTCCAAAAGTAGCTCTATTTGCTTTGGTAAGGTTTCTTTTGTTAATCACTCATCCAAAATTTATTTAGTCTAAACTTTTAAAAAGAAAAAAGTATCTTTACAATATTTGCAATATGCAATTCCTGACTTGACAGGAGAGTGAGTGAGTGAGAGTGAGTGTGTGTGTGTGTGTGTGTGTGTGTGTGTGTGTGTGAGAGAGAGAGAGAGAAAGAGAAAGAGAGAGAGAGAGAGAGCGCCAAGAAATACTTTACAAAAAGGCAGTGAAAAATATGTATGTAAACAAGAGTTTCAAAAATTTCACTGAGCTCCACAGATCGTAACTTAATAATGGCAAACCAAGCTAAGGATTCAATATTTTAAGTTCAAATGAAAGCCCTTTCAGAAAATTTGATTTAACAAAAGATTTAAGTGAAGAGCAATACACAATTATTTGAAGGCTATATTTTCTGTGGCATCTTTACAACTAAAATCCTTAGAGAACCTAGGAAGCATCATTTCTGGCACAGACTCTATTATTTCTAGAGCTTTAAAGATGGCAGCCCAAACCTGGCCTGGTTTTGAAAGCACATTAAGAGCCTCACTCCTGAGCCTCTTAAAGAGGCAATAGATTTTTTTTTTTAAATAAAAGCGATAAGATTGATTGAACAACCCCTGAATTTTTTGTATAAGTGTAGATAGTATACTACACATATTCTAAGTCAGGGGTCTCTAACCTTGGCAACTTTAAGACCTGTGGATTTCAACTCCCAATTCTGGGAGTTGAAGTCCACAAATCTTAAAGTTGCCAAGGTTGGAGACCCCTGTTCTAAGCAATATAGATTACACAAGGCATATATAGGAAATAAGAACTTTGCTAGGACAATGACAAGAGCCCAATCAATCCTCAGCCAATCAGCACCTCAGTCAGAACTTGTTCCTTAAGATAAGAACAGAAGCCATCAGATCATTCTCTATTTTTTCACACTACAGTTGCAATCTCTAGACAAAATAATTAAGCAATGCAGATTTACTTCTAGTTTGTTTCTTAAATATTTTATTGCTAGAAGCTAGGAGACAAACTTGCAGCTCCAATATTTCCTCCAAATTTCTCAACTCAACAGTGAATTTCCCCACTCCAATATCCTACATTAATCTGTATTTCAATTAACTTCTGTAAATTTCTTTTATTCCTTAAATGTTTTTAGTCGTGCTGCTAGATTCCATATTTGATAGTAATGAGGTCAACTAGACAATCATCTGATGGTTTGAAATAAATGCTTCCTGTTGTTTCCTCCATAGTTCTTAGTTCATTTCTTTAGGTGTCCTCTGCTGTTCTTATTATTATATAAAAAAGCAAATACATAATCAACGAGTCAGCTTCCCTGCACTGATAAAAGCAACACAATTTACTCTACTGTGAAAGAGGCAACCTTATCTATGTCCTGCTTTTTAGAAGTGTGTGAAAAATAAAGTTCTCAGATTTCAGTTAATGGAAATGTGCTAGGTCACAGTGCTTAGATGAAAGGGAAAAAATTAGAAATGTTGAAAGGTGCAGTATTATGCAAAAAGAAATATTTGACAAGGGGCTGGATTGTTTATGAGAAAATGGAGTAGCAATGAAGAGATGAAAATTATTAGGTTAAGAGAGAAATTATTCAAAGGTGAAAGGGTACTACTCCAGGGGTGGGATTCAAATTTCTTAACAATTGGTTCTGTGGGCGTAGCCTAGTTTGTGGGTGTGGCTTGGTGGTCATGTGACTGGGTGGACATGGCTTGTATGCAAATATTGTAAATATTTATGTAAATATTGAGTTTTTTATTTTAAAAAGAGCAACTTTTACCCAAAAGCTGGCAAAGCAGGCAGGCAGATTGAGTTGCTCACAGAATCACAGATTCACTCAGAGATCTACCTTTCTCCAATCTGTTGCCTGAGTCTGCACTGAAAAATAGAAGCTGATAGTCAGAACAGCTGATAGTTGAAGAAAAAAAAAGGAAAAATAGCAACTTAGCAGACAAGTTGGATTGCATGCATGCCAGGTAAGAAGTGAGTGGGTGGGGAGGGGAGGGGCCAGCCAGTGGCACGATTTGCCAGTTCTCTGAACTGCGCAGAATCATAACAACCAGTTCTATAGAACCAGTCTGACTAGATAGAATCCCACCCCTGTACTACTCCAAGAATTGCCATCTGGGAAGAAAGACATGGTCTGCAACATTTATAGATTATTATAGATCTGACCTATAATGCTGCTGTGTAGTTAATTCCCAAAATATTTCAGTACTTTGAACAGCTCCAAATTATGAGACGTTAGGGACCCAGGGGCAATATTCTATATTACTTCTTTGGAGTCTCCTCTTATTCCTTTGGCCACCAGCACAACAAATTCTACTTTGGTGCAAAGTGAGCCCGCTCTCTCTGTCACCATATGCTGTTAGCATCTCGTTAGCATCTGCAGTAATTAAAGAGACAGCTGCTAACGAGCAGGAACAGGCATACATCATCCCTAGACCTTCCGACAACACGCCTGTCTTTGAAATTATGTTTCATTTGCAAACTTGGCTTCATTAAGTCTGCTTGGGGGGAAAAAATGTGGGTGCTGCGCTATTTATTAATAACTGTCTTGTCTCCTCGTAATGCACAAGCCAAATGATGACCATCCGTTAACAGGCACACATGGCAATTATGATCCATCCTAGAAAAATGCTCCCGTTTTAGTCCTTCTCTCTCCTTTCAGGTGAAGCCAAAAATATAGGGTTTCTTCCCAGGCAGTTTTTGATTGCTCATAAAAGGTCTCTGCAAACTGTTCAGCCACGAAAAATGCAACCTAGGTGGAGGATAAATTGAAGATGGCTCCTTGGTCACATCTCATTTGTCTATTGTGTTTGCCTGGCATATCGTTTTCTACCACTTACAGTCAGCTGACAAGCCATGCATTGCTTTGGGGCTGCTGTGCCTGCCTTTTCATCAGGGCTGTTTAAAGTGCTCATAAGAACAGTGGATTGCTTGTTCAAAAGCACCTCTGAGGACTAACCCATTTGCCATTCTTATTCCAGAGAGGTTTCAGAGATATTATGTATTGTGCAATGGACAATAAAAATAAAAGTTCTGCAAGTTCTTAAAGCTCGGGATTAACCTGTTAATTACTTTATATTTGCTGACTTATATTTGCTTTCTGACTTTCAGCTGCACTTGGATATCTCCCTTCATCAAGCAACAGTGGAAGAACTTTTTTTAAAAAAAATTAGTAGAGTCAGTATTTGTTTTCAGTGGGAGGTGGCAGAACTTGACACAGGTTTACTAAAAAGCAGAGTGGCGTTTCAAACTAACAGCAATTAAGCCATATAAAATCAGCCCATTGCATCTACTTCGAAAGCCAATGTGATTGGCTTTCAGCAATTCAGTCTTATGCCAAATAATGTATTTGTTATTCATGGATAGTTACCACACAATGACTCCAGACAACCCATTTTGGCATTTGGCTATTTTGATTAGATTTCCAACATCAAAAAACAGAATTGCTTGTCTGTTCTAATGAAAGATATACAGACTAAGCAGGATAGTTACCAGAATGTATTGCATACCTCACTAACCCTGTCCATATCAGACTTCCCTGGAGGCATTTAAGTTTTGTTCATGAATGGCAAAACTGGTCCTGGATTTCTGTTCCAAAGATTAATGTCTTAAGTTCAATTATGCAGAACTGTCAGTAGCTTCAGAGGCTGCAGTTTCCAGTGTGCCAATTAGGTCATTTTAGATACTGGTTTTTATTTTGGGCATAGCTAAACCACAGGCAGCCTTGGGAAAGCCCTGTTTAAAAACCCTAAGTATATTTCACCCTAAGTATATTTCAAAAACAAACTAAAATAATAAATTAATTAATCCATTCCTAGCACAATATGCTGCCATGAGAGGAACATAAACCAAACCAAAGGGAACCCACTAAAGCGTAATTCACTGAGTTTCCCTCCATTTAAATTCTAAATTCTGCTTCAGGCTGCTCAGAGCTCTAAATCCCTCTTTCTTCTTCACATATGCATCCACCACCATCATTTTGTTAAAAAGGGGGAACATATACCCTGACATCTTTAGGCAAGCAGCTATGCTTTATAACAACCTCAAACCTTTCTCCCTTTTCTGAGCAGCAGGAATTAAGTCCTGATCAGCAACATTAGAAATAACACTTCATAACTGAAGAGAGAGATAGCATCCAATACATGTTACAGAGACCACTTCTCAACTCTGTGTTCAGGTATACAGCACTTTCCTCTTGGGTCATAAAAAAATTCTGCTCAAATCCTTTAATGACACAGATCTAAAAATTCCATTATGTCAAATGATTAGGAATGCTCCTACAGCCAATATAGGATGAATTTTATAAAATGAGCTAGTGGTTTCAAGCTCAGTTCATTGAGAAAAGGAACCGAAGACAAAAATAAAACGGTGAAAAAATCCTATGGAGAGTTTGCTATTGTGTTTATAATGATGTCTACACAATGCTGATGATTCCTACCCCCACATACAGTTAAGTGTATTTTTTATGGAATAGCCACCTGCCGACCTAGTGTCCCTCAGGAGCATAATCAATAGCTACATTCGCTGGGATCTCAGTGAGTTGCAATCCAATATCGGTGGAGAGTGCCATGTTGGAGAAAGGAAGAATGAACTGAAACTATAGGAATCAGTGGGATGTATGAGCTTGGCATGTGAATGCCTGTGCATATGCAGAGGCCTGAGGCAGTATAGCTAACGCTCACACAGTGTCTTATTGATGAGATTTAGCTCATCAGGCACCTAATATTGTGCATTTTTCAATGCTCCTCTTTATCTGTTTCGCTTTCCTATTTCCCTAGGATGGCTCATTAGGATGCTGATAAATGGCACTTGAGGCCTCAACAAAACCACCAGTCCCAAGGCTTGCTGATTTCTTGAAGCTGGCTATTCCCATCATTTCTGCAGCAGAGAGATAAATGGGAAATGAGGGAGCGAAGAAAAGTAGGTTGTTCTCATCTCTCAGTGGGATTGAATCGATGTATTATTTTGGCAAGCTAGCTTTTCTCTGTTTCACAGGCCTGGACGTGTTATTATATAGTGGTCACAAGGGAATATATAATCCCATGTGACCCACACAGTTATACCTTTGGGAATACTTTCCCCCAATTTGATGACAGAACAGCCAGCAAGACTATAAATACCAATTTGCCCTGTGGCATCCTGTATGAAAAGTCAGAGAGCTTCTTAGAAAGCCTTCCTTGGCATTGCTGTTCCGATCGTCAGTCATCGTTGGCTCAAAGATATGAGCGCCCCCCCTCCCGAAGATCAGAACCCTGTCAGCAACCCTCCAGTGACATGTTTTCACGAAAATCTGCAGTATACGTGAAAATATAATATTTTTACTTGCTTGATTTGCCTGCACAAGTTTGGGCTAAGAGATTATAAGACAAAACCTGCTGACATTCCGCTTGCTTGCAAAGCCGTTTCTAAATATCTTAACTTTGCCTTCTTATTTGACAAATATTTGCAATATTCACCCACTAAAACCTCTCAGAGAGAAAAGAAGAAAAAGGAAAGAAGATGGGTCTTTTCTTTCTTAATACATCAGAAACTTGACTGGCAAGACACGTTTGCCTAACATTTTAGATGAGGCATATGTTCCCAAGTCTTGAGAGATCACTCTTACTTTTCACTCTTTTTTAATACCACAAGATCTGTAACACAGTTTTATTATGTCCCTATAAGTGACCCACTGTTATTGCATGGATCTTTTCTCCAGACATTAGTTTATGAGAGTTGTTGTTTGCAAACATTACTCTTTTCTACTGAAAATCCTCGGGTATATAGGGTGCAAAAATGACAACAGGTGATGATGGATTAGGAAAGCTGGCCCATTTTTGAACAATCTTGATTTTTGTTTCTTTCTTTTAACTGTCTGGTTTACGATAGCTCCCAGGAAAATAAAACCAAGTAGCAGCAACATGACTGATAGCCCCATGGTGGTGAGCTGGGTTTTGGAACTTGACAACTGCAATCAAGGGAAATCTGTGAAAAATTCACAACTTGGAAATACATTTTACCTATTTCAGGAGTTTTGGTGTGTCAGGATATATATGAAAGAAGTTGGCATGTACCATTACTCTTTTTTAAAAAAAATACCAGACCAGCTCTTAGAACATTCCATAAACAGTTTGAGGCATATTTTCCAGACTGCACTATATTTTATTCTCCTTTGTTTGTATCCTATGCTGAAACGCAGTATGTAATACATTGTAAGACATGACTGTATTTATGGTTTCTACATTTAATATACAAAGTATGGTAACAGCACACTTGTGACAAATCTACTAGCGAAACATTTTCTCCCTGACAGGAGAAGTAAAACTTATCATCAGCTTCATATAACTGAGAATTTGCTGTAGTTGTACTACCAGTGTAATATAAACAAGTTTCTGGGTTTTTGCTAAGTTTCTAGCCATCCTTTGTGCAGCTACTTATGTTCCATGACTTCACCATTATGGATCAAACAAGTTAGTCCCTGACTTGGTTCCTGCCAAATATTATACTGTGTAAAAACATAGCCAGAATGAAATAAATTGTGTAGTTATATTTGGATAATTTAAAACAACAATATTAGAAAAGATGTTTGAAGAGAGGCAAAAGTCTATTGTTCTTATTCCTTTGCAAATTGTTATACGTTCTTCAGCAAAGGTATCTTTTCAAGGATACAGGATGTCCCTAGAAGCAAGGAGTGGAATGGCTGTGACCAATTGTGATTGCTTTCTACTTGTTCTGGAAATCATCTAAGCTTCCTTTATTTTAACAAGGGATGGTATTCTTCAAAAAGTGGCTCTACTTTGTGCCATAGCAACTCACTGAGTAAAACTCTGACAAAACCTTATTATTTAGGCATCAATTTTGATTTATAGATCTGTAGCTGCCATTAACCTAGGATTCCTTCTGTGCCTCAACATTCCTTTAACACACCATGTGCTCCAAAACTATAGTTTTAAGTTCATCTGTGATACAACAGTTCAAAGCTTTACTTCAGGCAATATTAAAAACATTCTCTATGCTGAAAGAATAAGAATTTTATTCATGCCTACTGATTTTACTAGGGAAAACTGAACCAATGAAAAATATTACATCACAGCATAATGACATGCTAAGTGATTATAAAAAGGAAAAACCCCTATCAGCGTGACCACAATACTACCATAAGAATCTTTAAATTATTATAACAACTCTGGCTCCACAGTTTCTTGAGAGGTTGGTGTGGTGGAATGTAGTCTGGATTCCCAGGAGGGTGGGGCTACATTTCAGAGGAGCAAGAGACAGCAAAGTTTAGATAGTTTGGTTGGGAGGAAGCGAGTCAAGACAGTTCCTACCGAGAAGTTCTCAGAGTGTATCTTTCATGATGCAAGTAATTGTTTCAGTTTGACAAATTTTCTGTCTAAAGGCAATAAACAATAATAGAAACTGCTTAGAAATAACTCTAAGTTTCCTTTTTAGTTTTTTTTGGGGGGGCTGACGGGGGAACCTTTTTTTCTTGAATTCATTATCTATTTTACCCAAATAAGTTCTCAGTAGCTCTCTTCTCCATGTGTATTTAATCCATCAGTGCCTCAGATGGATTCAAAACAATTCACACCTCTGCACCAACCAATTCATGATGAAGATTTTTAAAAGGTGGCAAATGGAGAGGTTTTTTTTATCAGAGTAGAACCTTCACATTGCACCTTTCATTATTCTGAGTGAAAGGGGTTTTAAAATTATATATTGAACATTTATAACATTAGGGTTTATAACAAAAGGTTTCAGCAAGGGAGGGAAAACAACTCAATGCTGTTATTCTTTTTTGCAGAAAATGAAATCTCAATTGGACTTCTTGATTCACAGCATATATTTTAGCCCAGTGGTGGCTAACCTTTTTGGGCTCCTGTGCCAAAAATTGTGCACGTGCTTGCACGCTCGTGCTCGCGTGTCAGCACCCAGAAGGCAATGCGCACCCCCCACACCCCCTACACATGCGTGTGCAATCCTCCCCACCCCCCCTGCCGTCCCCTTACCTGCACTGTGCCTCGCAGCTGATTTTCGGCCAGTTTGAGGCCTTTTTCAGCCTCCCAAAGGCTTGAGGAAGGCTTCTTCAGGCTTCTACAAGCTTTGTAGGTCGAAATCTAGCCCCATTTTGTCATTTCCGTTTTTTTCAGAAAAACCAGAAGTGATGAAATGGGATTAGATTTCAGCCTTTGGGAGGCCAAAAAAGGCCTCAAACAGGCTGAAAATCAGCTGTGAGGCGCGCACATGCGCAGTGAGGTAAGTTTGCCTGCAGCTCGCATGCCAGCACAAATGGCATAGGTTCGCTATCACAGTTTTAGCCAAATATACTGTCAATCTCCAACAGATAAAAGATTTTGACAAATGAGTGCTTCGCACAATGTTTCATTCTTACCTTTAGGAACTTATACAGAAGGAATGTGAACCAGTTGGTTAGCATTTTTTCAGCCACAGACTCAGTCCTGTAAGAAAAAATAGAAAGTAAATAAGATGACAGGAAAATTCAGAATTCTCCAATCCCTTGAAGTCTTAAAACTTTTAGTTATTTATGTTAAAGATTTAAAACAGTCAAATTTTGAAAGGCAATAACTTTTAAAAAAAAGGAATACTGAGGTTATTATGTAACATTAAAAGATAATCTGCTGTATACGTGAAAATATAGATATTTTTACTTGCTTGATTTGCCTGCACAAGTTTGGGCTAAGAGATTATAAAACAAAACCTGCTGACATTCTGCTTGCTTGCTCCATTCAGTCCATTCCAGTGAAACAGGATCATCTCTCTATGAGCTACATACTATTCAGAATAAAAAAGTTTAGTCTACCATCATCAAATCTTCCAGAGTAGTATATAGGTTACCTGAGAGGATCCACAGAAAGTTCTAATTCAGAACACAATTATGCATCTTATCATTAATTCATTAGAAATAGAAAGCAGAGATTAAGGAAGTCACATTTACAAGTTTTCTACACACTTACACCCAGTTTACAATTATAGTGAAAGGTAGTTAGCTGCAGAATTCAGGAAAATCTTGAACAAATTTAAAACTCTTTTGTATAGCAGTGAAATATTTCTGTTGGAAAAACTCTGTAAAAGCCACATTAATTTTAATGCTATTAACAAGACAGTAACCACTTACATTAAGTGTCATGTGACGGTCTACCCAATGGTGAGTAAGTGGAACCTTCCACCCAGAATACAACACTAATCACAGAGGGCAAAGTATAAGTATGAAACAATAATGAAGGATGGGTAGATTCCTCCAGTTCTCAAAATCCATCTTTGTTTCTTAGAAACAATCAAAGATCTTAAATCAATTTGCAAAACCCAGACAGGGATACTCTTTCCCTTCTGGTTCTTGCCCTTCAACATTGGAAAAAATATATCAAAATGAAACATGTGGGTTAAAAAGCTCATATGGCATCAAGTGAGTTAAGAAGCTTAAGTGTTTACAACAGAGATATGAATATGTCTCTGTTGTAAACATTAAGATTAACATATTTATCAAACATTTAAACTATGCACATTTATTCAGCATGAAAAAATGCAGGTGGTTGTGATTGAAATTATTTCTTTATACTTTTTTCTGACTGCTCCATCTATTAATCATCAGATCAGCTATTTCATATTCAAATGATCACAAAAGCACAAGCAACACTAATGACCTCAAGAAGGTAACAGATTTTTTATTGCTATAAGGAAACAGGGAAAGGGTGTTATTGAAAAATAACAAAAACACCACAATCTAAATTCCAATTCTCTAATTCTAGAAGCTACATGGATTCTGAGTAGTTTACATAACACAAAGGAGTATCAGGTGGAAAGGAGCAGTTAAGTAGCACAGATTGTTCTGAACAGAACAGGACCATGGAACATGTTATTTCCTGACCACCTTCTGCTTTGATCAAATGAAGACGATGTCTCCACATTTTGGCTTTCTGCCCATTATATCTCTCTTTGGCTTTCCTCATAAAAATATGCCTGATAAGTTGTGACAAGGGTAGGAGTGGAAATTGTTGGATTCAAATTTAAACACAAATGACCTAATTTCTACTTCCCAACTAGTGCATATTCTAAATAAATCCCTCTCCTTCCCTTCTGGTATGCAGCCTGGTTATAAGATAAAGAATGACAGCTTGCATTCAGCATGGTAGAAATGCTAGTGTGGAAAAAATGTGTCTCCTTTAAAAAGAGGGGAGGGGGAGTCTGAAATAGCCCAGATAGTTTTATAAATCCAATTGCTGGAATAAACTTGGCTCTGAGTAAAAATAACAATATTTAGGTTTCTGCCACTGTTCCGAGATGGCTTTCTGTAGTCAAGGCTTCATTATTAGATTGCCATATGTGTACACGACATTTTATAATATACATTTCATAGAAATGTTAAGGTGGTAAAGCTTGGTGTAAAGGCAAAGTTTGGCCTGAGAATAGCTCAGAGTAAGAAAGTTATAGAATAAAACGTTCATCTCCTATGCAGGAAGTAATACAGGGAAAGACTATAAGATCAGGACTGGGGAAATAAACTTTATGAAAGATACTATATATACCCACACGCAGACTACATTATTTATTTATCTATCAAGGTTGCCTAGTTGCCAATCTCACCAAAAGCAACTCTGGGCAGCACACAACAACAATATTTACACATTTTCTGTCTCTTCTTCAAAACCAACTGTCTCCTTCTCTGTTGTCTTGTGATCTTGAATCTCTGTTTTTCAGTTCTAGAATGTATTGATACTGATATTGACACACACAATATACATACATACATACATACATACATACATACATACATACATACATAAGTAGCTAGTACCGATCAACTATAATGCTACAAGAAAGTCCCTGTCCAAAGATATTTAAAACTTAGCTGCTACATACCAGAAGTAAAATGTTCAGACCTCAGCCTCTTTAGGGATAAGCTGATAATGAAGTTGACAGTATTCAAAACGTAGACTTACTTTACACATTATCATTAGGAGGCATATATTGTTTACAGACTTAAAAAAGGATAATATATGTGATTATATCTAGAAACTAGAATTCTAGGTTTCCCCATTGAATAAAAGTGTAGCAAAGAATCATTTGTCCCAATGTAATAGTATAAGAAATAGTACCAAGGTCCAAAAGAAATCCTTCTAACATGTAATCCGTCCCCAATTTTGGTATATTTCTTGTTTTCCTTCTTTTAAAAATGTGCAAAAAATGGGCATTGTCTTAGTAATGTCAGACTGCTACATCCAGCTAATGGAAATATGTGTGAGAGTTCAGATTGCCACAATTAAACTACTATTTGAAGCAGCTGACATATGACTTCAAACACCCAGACACATGATTTAGTGCATGTACGAGAAGAGCCGTTTGGCAATTCCACTGTTTGTTATGTCCACTACATGTTTATGAACATGAATCTACTTTACTGCATGTACATGACAATATTCTTTGCAAACATGTATGCAAACAAATGTATAACAAATAAAACTACTATTTGATCTGTGAACTGATTTAAAGCATAAGAGGATAAGGGAATTAACTTTTGCAAAAGTGGATTATTAAAAGCTCAAGAAAAGGAACTTAGTGAATATATATTTTAGTACACATGTAATAATTTTTTATCCTGCAGTTAGTATATTTTTCAATATGCATTGGGCTATAATTCAGTAAGTCTATCTGGCTAAGTTTTAAAAACCTGATGGAGCAGAAACAGACACATGAAAGAAGTGGAGTACAATCTTGACATCTCCCGCCTGTGTTGATATAATACTCGGGAAAATCTGCTTGTTTTATTCTGAAACAATCACTTCTTAGAGGCTGAAGAAGCAGTCTTGAAGAAACAATTGGGAAAGAATAACTAGGCAAAGAGAGGCCTGATGCACTACATGCAGAAAGAGGATGTGTCCCTTTTCGACCTGTAAAATAATAATGGCTTGCTCCCTACCAACCATCAGAAACAAATACTACTGAAAGACAGTACCTTTGCAATAGACATTTGTAACGAATTAATTAACCCCGGATTTAGAGATTTTGTAAAAATATAGTATGTGACACAGTATTGGTAACCCGCTAGTATTTTTAAAAAATGGAAGAAAGGAATAAGTTGAAAGAAGGAAGAAAAAGACAGCAAATTGCAAAATGCTCTATTCTTTTTGTTTACCTTCTGTTGAGTGGGGGGAAAAACCACTCAAATGCTAACAAACAAGACACAGCAGTAAGCTACTATTGCAAATCAAGCATACATTTGTCCTTTTGATGCTGTACAATCATTTGTATGGTCATTTCTGAAGCCTTTTAAAACTTTCTTTTCCTTTGATTTTTACATCATATTATCATGGTTACACCCATCTCCCACATAGAAACATATTATCTGTTTAATAAAGCATACAATTATTCTGCAAAGAGTTAGGGTATAATAGTGTATAATGAAGACTTCTGCATTAAAGTCTCATTTAAAAGAGATGCTGACACACTCAAGTGTCTGTTCTCACAACAGAAATCTGATATCTCTGTCTATTGAAACAAACATTTCCTCCAATCTGTTTGTCACCTTGTTTTGATATCTGACTTGCAAAGATATGAAAATATTATAGCTTCTAAATTCTAACCACACTCATAAATATTCAAATTCATAAGTGAAATACCAAAGACCAAAAAAGTTACCCCTACTTGCTCAGTTGGTGTATATTTGGTCTAATAGCAATCACTCTCTTTTTGAGAAATATTGAGATATTTATAGGTGATGATCTATTATTTTAGTGCTAAATCTATGGTCAGAATTGTTGAAAAAACACAAAATACCCTGACTTCAGCGAAAATCCACACAAATCCTTTTACTAAGAGGATCCTATACAAATGCTCACCTCCTCAAGAGCAATTTGGGATGGTTCTTGCTCTCCAAATTCTTTTCAATCAGATCTGAAAGAAGCTGTTTCAACACTCCAGTGGCATATTCCATCTCACCCTGTAGGGCTGTCATAATTAAAGAGGCCACATTACCCCGGTCGCGCATGGAGAAGCTGCGTTGGGCCTCCAAGGTTCGAATAAACGTTAACAGAAAGTGCTTTTTGTTCAAGAGCTGCCCAAAGAGCGTCAAAGACTTCTCCACATTGGCCTGGACCTGAGGAAGAGAAAATACAGCAAGTTACATCAGAGTATTTTAATGATACAGCAAGATCGGGAAAATCAGGTACAGAATCAAGTGCAACATTGGACATGGGACAGACAGAATCCTGGAGTATAGCCAACAAATACATACAATGTCCAATAGTCACTTTTTAATGTTTATTTCTAATTATATGTGAATGCATCTTCTCTTTGTAGGAATTTGAGTCCACATCTCAGAATTTAGTGTACAAAACAAGAATATGGCCCTTTAAATCCTTTTAGCTATGTCCTCCCACCAAGTACTTAGTGAATCTACTTTTTTCAAATATTTAACTATTTAAAAAGCTCACACTATGGATATATAATATTTTGTCTTTTAATATTGTTAATTCATTAAAAGCAGCCTATTCTAAAAATTCCACTTATTGAACATATATTCTCAAAGCTGCATACATTAAATATATACAAGTTACAATTTTACTTGTATTTCAAATTTCTCCCAAATTTTGAGACCATGAATCAATTGACCTTGTTTGCAAATAATACTGGAATAGATCTCTCTTTTGACTATTTATTGTTCAGTCCATGAATCTGTGCATTTGTTCATGGACAAAACACAAACATTTAGGAAATTGTCAGTAAAAAATAATACTCTGAACGCTGGAAAGTATCAGAATCTGTCCTGTTTTTCAATGCATTTGTACACTTTTGTGCATATGAAATGTGAATAATAAAAACAGTCAAACCAGGACTGGGTACTAAAGTTTGGAGAGTCATTTAATAAAGTGATAGTTAAATTCAGAAGTTTTCTCTTCTCTTTCTGTTTTTTTCTCCTATTGCTCCAAATCTGACTCAAATTCCAGCTCATTCTTTCATTAAACGTAATACTAAAAGAGAACAATTGTCCTGTCTAGTATCACATCGAATTTACAAAAAAAGCTACTGTCATACCATTCTGGGCCTATGGGACTGAAGTAGCAAAATTCAATAGCAGAGAGAAGACTCTAATCCTGATAAGCAGTTTAAGAAGGCTGTACAGATAGTTCCCACTTAATGACAGCAATTGGGCCCAGCAATTCCATCACTAAGCAGTCATTAAGTGAAACATCATGCAACCATGCCTGTCTTATGATATTGCTTCCACTGCAATCACTAAGTCAATCATCTGCGGTCATTAAGTGTGACACCACGTGATTGTGACTTGTGTCTTGCTGTCTACTTCCCTCTGGCTTTGTTGGAAGCTGGCTGTGGAAGTCGCAACTGGCAATGACATGACTGTGAGCCAGTGCAACTGTCATAAAGGTGTGCTGGTTGCCAGACACCCAACTTCCAATTATGCAATGATATGAGGATGCTTTAATTATCATAAGTTCAAAGGCTGGCTGTAAACCTACTTCTTCAGCATTGTCATGAGTTGAATGGCTGCTAAACAGGGCAATTGTTAACTGAGGACTATCTGTATCTGGTTTTCTGCAGAGATTAACTCAAGGAACAGGTTTGAGTGCAGCCGTAGACAAATTTATTATCTAAATACTGTATTTTCATAGGCTTTGCAGATTCCTTACATCACAATCTTATCTTGATAGGACCAAAGAAAATATAGAATTTATTAATGATAACTGATCAACATCAGCATATTTGTCACAGTAAATTTAAAGCCAGAAATGTACAGAAAAAATTAACTACATTATAATAGATAACTCTTCTAACATTTACAATACATTATTTGCATTGTAGAATTTTCAAAAAATGACATGATTTTTTTTTAAAAAAATCCCTCACCTTGTACACTTACATACCATCAGATTTTAAAAATGTATTCAACAAGCATTCTATCTCCTTTCCTAAACAGGAATTGCCAAAACACTTCAGATTTGATCTGGGACTAATTGCCAGATTCCTCCTGGATAAATCTGAGCATAGCAAACAGTCCTATAGGAAAACTTGATCTTTTGCACTTTCTACATATGGCCATAAATGTTACTGTCTGTCCCTGAAATTTAGCGATGGAATTGGGTCACATGGTATATCTAACCATGAAGCAGAAAATAAATTACTAAATATGAACAGGACATCTAATCTATAGGAACTCAAGCAGATAAATATTTCTATTTAGCTACAGTTGTAATCTACTTGGTGCCTCAGTTCCATATTTTTACTAATGAAACATCTGAACAGACGCAGGAAAGAAGCTGTATCATTTGGGCTGCTGACACACTGTTCAATCTCCATATTTTTCCAAGCAGGTAACTAAAATTAAAGTGAACACCTCCAAGGCGTCCACCTTCCTCTTGTGAAATAAGTGTTTCAGGGCAAAGATTTTTCATTTCATTATTCTGAAAAGTGTTTTATACTGATGGCAAAATATGAATAATAAATGAAAATTAAATAGATTTATGTCCCATGTTTCATTAATACAGCTCTTGTGGATATTAAAAGCACAGGGCAAGTACTGTATATCTCCTGAATAGTATATAGAATATGGATTACACATTTGTACTCGTATTTCTTAAAAATAAGTGTGCACAAATGAAAATATTATCTCCAATCAAGATTATTCATCAGCCTTTACCAACGGTTATTATTGTCAATGGATTGCTTGCAATCGAGGATACAAAAATTTGCTTAATTCACATGCGAATCACATGCACATATAAGACCCAATTGGCAATGGTTTGATAATTCAAATATTTTTTAAAAAATTAGGATTTTAGATTGGACAAAGCAGTTGTACTTCTATGGAACCTTTCGATGAGCTTCTATAACCCTTTTCTCTGTATTTACCTTAAGAAGTGAGATTCAGAACCCAAATAAAGGATACTTGCAAGACATTCCCTTCTTCTAAATGTCCAACTTGCTCTTCAGAATCGAAACTCTCATAAGGGATGAGTATTAGATTCAGACCAAGCCTAACTCCTGTCTCAAATGAGACACTTCAGAGATTGTCCTCTCTATGGGTCTCTGATTTCAAAGCTGAGCCAAAAAAGCTGTTTAAAAAACTGCATGAAGTGGAAAGTAATATTGTTTGGGGATTAGTGGTCATTGTTATTGGCTTCTGAAATCCACTCCATTTATCCAGAAAAAATGATTGTTTTCTGTAATGTCTACTAATGTCATATGTGAGAATATTCCCCATGTTGCATTCTCTTGTATCTGAATTATAAAGTATCTTGATTTTTATGTGTGCCCTGTGTTACTAATTAGGTAAATCATTTCCCTTTGGCCTTTCTCCTTCCTTTTGTTCTAGCTAGCATTCCATTGTTTTAATGTTCCTGATCTACTTGGCCAGAAACTGTTAAATTGCCGGTAGTGTTGGGGAAAAGCTCCAATCTATGTCACAAAACAACAGTAGTTATTTTTGTCCTCTGTGACATGTTCATAATAATCTGAATTTACATTTCTCAGTTATAGCAGGAATCCACTGCACTGAGAAGCACTTGTGCAAATTCATTTTAATATCATTAACAGAAAGCAAAAGGTGGGAGATTATCTCAATCCATACAAAAGAAGCTGTTTTCAGCAATATAGTTGCTACAGAAAAAATGCCATTACCCAGGGTAGTAACCTCCCATATGTTGTCAAAGTTTGTGTGTGTGTTTGCATGTAAATAACCATGTTTACTTTAGAGTAGAATGATCTCTCGAATAATTAATTCGTTCTCCACAATGTGTGCACCATGTTCTGTTTTTATCCCCCAATCTTTCTAAACCACAGTTGAGAAATGTGAGATGGTCCTGGAATAAGAAAATAAGAAAAATGTCCTTATAGACATTCCCCCCGCATACACGTATTATATTTTGATCCTCTACAGAAGAGAAGGGGGAGGCAAAGGAACATTGCTTATTTCATCCCAGCTGCTTTGGTTATCATAGATGGGGGAAGAGTTGCAAATAATTGAAAAAGCCCTTACAGTCCAGATCTATTCCAGTGTTATAAAGTGGGTTGTAGTTACCTAAGGATAAAATGCAAACACAAAACCTTGTGTGTTCACTGTAATGAGGGAATCGTGAAACTGTCAAATCATCTTATGGGACTAAACTGGTATGCCAGTGGAGACCCAAGATCTGAAGGAAAAGATAAGATCTTCCACCAGCAGAGAAGCAAATCACCCACAAATTCTGCAGAACTTTATTGCTAGAAATTGGAAGATTCTATTTTTCTGTTTTTCTATTTGGGGTTCATCATTGCTGAGCTAGAGATTACCCACCTTAACTGCTAAACACAACAATACAGGAACATACAATTCTGAAACAAATTCTGGACCAATATAAGGACTCCAACTGAAATTGTCATCAGGCAGCAGAATGAAGGCTAAAAGTTAAGCCATATGAACATAGTAATTGATGCTTGCCATGGCCATGCTTTTAGGAATAAGTAACACACCTAACACCCTTTTCAGGCACAATCATGAATATAAAAGACATCGACTGGATCAAAATCATATTTGGGAGCAGGGAAAAGCAACTTTCATAAATGCTCTCCAGATTCTGCCTGGAGAAAAAAGACTGAGAATACATGCAAAATTAGCTGACTTTCAAGGGCAGCAACAAGATTAGATGCTGCATAAAGAGAAAATATGGGCTTATTGGACTGAAGGCCAAATTGGGTTCAGAGCAGTAGTTTCCTTGAATGCTAGAGCAACTGGACATTAGACCATAATTCGATCTGTTTAAGATCATTTAACTGGAGAAAACCAATTCTGGATTTTTTAGTGACAGAGTTTGCTTGAAATACGAGGCAAAAAGCATTGTGTCTTTTGAAGTGTTGCAAGTCAAATTGACTGACCTAGTTGTTTCTATGAGAAATTTGAATTGACCCTAATTCCTTATTTTAATTAGGGGTGTATGTGGGGGAAGGAAGGAAAGAAGGAAAGAAGGAAAATATTTTTCTCAACAACTGCTTGCTTTTTTATTCCATTCAAATTATCTCAAAATGTGCTTCTTTTGGAAGTTCTACATATAATGAATGAAGAAAGAAACATGAGGAAGAAGGCTGTATTTTAACCTGAGTTGCTCTTGATCGTGATATGGAGATGCAAAACAGTGTCTACTCATGGCAGATATCATAGATGGCTTTATGCAAAACCACTGTCTCAAATTTTCACTGATCAAAATAAATAAAGGCCCTTGCTTGTTTCATGAAGTGAAAGGAGGATCACACAGCATGCTCTTTCTTGGGCGGTGTGCTCAACTTCCAAAAACCCACAATAGTTGATAGATAAGCTCTAAAGTTTGCCTTGTCCTAAACAAGTTGTCTTATTACAACCATTCATAACAAGCATAGCAGAGTGGTGGTGCTGTATTAGTAGAAGAAATAGCACAAAACACCTGTCATATAAATGATCTCAGCAGGCTTGGCTAGTTATGAAAAGCTCTGAAAGCAATGAAACAACACAAATGCTCTCCTTTTCCTTCCCCCACCCACACTCTCACTCTTTTTTAAAATGGGCATGAGTTCATTGACAGAAGTAAATGAGCAATAAAGCATAATAAAACAGCAACTTAAACCCACAAGAGGAGTTGTACTTACAGTGCAACAAATTAGTTTGGCAGGGTGGTGATGTCATGCACAATAAGTTAGGAAGGGAAAAGGGAGACAGAACACATATTCCTTCCTTGCCATGTGCAGTAACAAACATTATTATTTTCTAGTTAGGACATATGAACACAAATTTGTCATTGATTTTGAGAATTGCTGATGTTACATTTGGCATAGTAAGATAAAAGGCAATCCTACTTGTCTTGTTCCATGGGGGGGGGGGATCCAAAATTGACAGTTGAATATCTTTATTAGGGCTGAAGAAAATAATGCAAACAACTTTTAGAGTCTCCATGATACTTTGTTGGAAATATAAAAGCAGGGGGAGGGGAGATGTTTCAGAATTATATGTATCACATTTCACATTTTGTGAGATGGGTGAGCCTATAAATATGATGAATAAATAAATAAAGTGACAGGGAACTTATTAGATCTGCTAATTGGGTCAGAATGTTATTCACGCTGCCATAAGGGCTCTCCCCCAGCGCTGAGAATATATTTGTATTTGGATGAATCATGCAGTGTTTTTTCTTTCTTTCTTGCAATTTAATTTTTTCAACCATTTTGCATTCTACAATACATACTATAACTGGGAAAGGTTTGTATCCTTTATTGATTTATTCATTATTATTTTTATTTCAGAATTCTGCCTGATCAAATCTATGAACAACTTTTCTGTTTTTCTTGTATAAGACACTGTTTTATATTTTACTATATAGCAATCTAAATTATCCTTATTTATCTTGAGAATAACCTGAAAATGAAACTTATTTGGCTATAGAGCCGTGCTGGCGAACCTATGCCACGTGTGCTGGAAGTGGCACGCAGAGCCATTTCCCCTGGCACGCGAGAGGTCACCCGGAAGAGCCCCACTGCGCATGCGCTTGCACATCACTGCCCGACAGCTGATTGTCAGGTATCTGGCGTGCATGCACAGGGGGCAGAGGGGGTTGCGCAGATGCGTGGCGCATGAGGAGTCACACACGCATGTGCAGGGGGTTTGGGGGCCAGCACACATTGCCTTCTGGGTGTTGGCACGCGAGCGAGCGTGCGTAAGCAAGCAAGCAAGCGCGCAATTATCGGCACGGGGGTTAACCACAGGGGTGGGATTCTACAGGTTCGCACCTATTCGCTAGAACCGGTTGTTAACATTCTAAGCAGTTCGGAGAACCAGTTGTTAGAAGAAATTACTGGCCTAATCCTGTAAGGAAGGCACGAAGGAAACATTCTGGTGTTGCTTACAGAAACTGCCTCTCTGTTAACCCTTATTACATTCTTGGCAGAACTGGACTTCCTGTCTCAGGAACGTCTCTGGAGTTTTTTTCCCCTCCTTTGCTGGTACTTTGCTTGTGTGGAGTGACCATTCAAAGTTACAATGGCATGAGAAAAGTGACTTGTGACCATTTTTCACACTTATGACTGTTGCAGCATCCTCACAGTCATGAGAGGCCAGGCGAGGAGATGCGCGCCTCAATGTGAGTGATATTGAGTTGGCCACGCTCAGCCAGTAACATGACCACCAAGCCACATCCACCCAGTCACATAACCACCAAACCCACCAACTAAGCCACACCCACAGAACCGGTTGTTAAAAAAATTGAATCCCACCCCTGGTTAACCACCACTGCTTTAGAGTTTTGAATGGAGGGAGCATGCTGAATTAACTGTAATAATGAATTGTGAATAAAGAAAATTCTGTTAACATTAATATTAGTATCCATCACCTCCTGTTTGGTACTGTTTCCACGTTATAGTTCCATTTTTCCATTTGCAGGTTATCTTTGTACTGAAAAGTTAAAATCCCTCTCTTGTATTTGATGTGTGCCCTTTCTCTCTCTTCTCCCTCACAATAATTAAAGAGGTAATGACAGGCAAAGTGTGATCAAAACAACATCATTGCCAAGAGTTGAAACACAGATGGGCCAAAAAAAACCACCTCTATGTTTCAGTTAGGATAAAAGCTAAACTCCTGATTGAGGTATGAATGAATCTGGAATTCTTCAATACCTGTGACATAAAAACAGGCATTTCCAGAACAAGATTTTTTTCTGGAATACCTCCAAGATAGAATAGGTTCAGACCTTTGCCATTGTTTTATTGCAATGGTCTGCCTTTATCAAATGTACATAGTAAAATCTCACAGATTATGAAGTTAAGCTCTTTGGCTGTTTTTGCTTCCTTAAAGACATAATGGCTCACAAAAAGATTTTACAGCTGTAATATGCTTCAAGCCAATGGCATAATTCTTCAACTTCCATATCCGAGCTCAGCATTTTTCTGCAAGTTTAAAGTCAGAAAAATTACATTCTTTGCTCTAAATAAATTCAGCCAATTCACTAAAATCCATACGCAAATTTATGGACCCCTCAATACTTGCAATAGCTGTGCTTTATTCTTAAAACAATTCTTGAATTCTTGGCTTGGTTAACAAATAATGATGCAGTCAGTATGAACAGAGAAATAAAAAGCATTATTGAAAGCAATGAAAACAAGGGTCATAAACTTCTCTTAAAAACTAAGATTATTTGCAAAGATTTTTTTTTAAATAAGCTGCACAACCAGAAGACAGTTCTCTCTCTCTCTTTTTTTTTTAAACAAAAGCTACAGGCATTACATAAACTATGTATTTATTCTTATATTCCATCTGAAATTCTGTGCACAAAAAGTAGATTTTGTCTTAAGACGGACAGTAGTCTTCCCTGATGTGGTGTCCTTTTAATTTTCTAATTTTCACCTATGTAATTCTCGAACAAGATGCAGAAATCCATTGAAATTATTTGCAAAAAATCTAAAGGAGTAACCAATAGAGTATCATTGTGGAAATTTAAGCAATATGAGGGAATGATAGAGCAAAAGTGCTCTCCAAGAGGAGAGCAGCCATGTCCACATGGAGGACAAGGTTAGCTAGGGAATCTAGAGAAGGCAGTCATGAGTCATGGACATCAGGAAGACAGATTTTAAAGAACTCAAAAAAAAAAAAAAGTTCGGCACCACATCATAGCTTGAAATCCAAACAGAGTCAAAGAGGTACTTGTCTATGGAGATTCTCGGTCATCCAGGTCATGTTGCCCCAAAGGTACTTTTTCAAAAGACCATTGGACTTTCTTTGTTTTTTTCTTGAAGATATTTTACTTCTCATACAAAAAGCTTATTCAGTCTTGTTCAATCCCCACTGAATGGTGGGGAAATTGAAGGATTTATATTCTTTGCATTATTGTATTCTTTCTATTCTCTACCATTCAGTCAGAACTGAAGAAGCTTCTTGGATGGGAAGCAAAACATCTTCAGGGTAAGACGGAGAAAGTCTAGTTGTCTTTTGAAAAAAGCACCTTTGGGTCAAAGAGGAACAGGAAATCCAGAAAAATGCACAATACTAAACAGGAACAAATAAATTCCTTAAAAAGGAGAAAAGCTTTAAGAACTGTGTTCGATAGGTCCGCACGCGAATGAGAGGCAGGGCACAGCAGGAACAGTAAGTAGTCTTTATTTAGGTTCAGTTCAAAAAGCTGCATGGTCGCGGCAAGCGCCGGCTTAGCTTCAGCCACTGACGGGACATTGTTTCTCCCACCAGTGGCTGAGCCAATGAGTGGAGTCTGTTAGCCGACTCCACTCCTTGGCCATATTTGGTCATATACAACAAACTGAATAGGGATGAACAAAAACCTATTCCACTGGATGAAAAACAAAAAGGAAATGTTTAGGAAACGGAAATGGGGCTGTTAACTAAAGACAATGAAAAACTGATAGCTCAGACTTGAACAATGAAATTATCATTTTTCTATTCCATTCAAGCTAAGACTCAGGACGAGATAGGGCTTATGAGGAACGCAAACCATGATGGGAAGGGAAGTTTAGAATATGTTCCTAACAGAAGACAAGACGGCTAGCCATCTCTTACATGGGGAAGTTGTTGGAGTAATAAAGGAAAATAGGAAGAACACAGAACTGTACAACACTTTCTTTGCATCTGTCTTCCATCAGAAGAGGGAGAGACCTGTTCCTGACATAACTGAAGAAAAAGTGGGAAAAACACAACTGAAGAGTGAAAAGTATATTAAGAACTCCTCTTGAAGAAATTCAAGACTTCAGAGTCATACTTCTAGGTGACAAATGAACTGGCAGGAGTGATAAAACCTGTACTGTAATCTTTACAAATTCCTGCAGAATCAGTAAGGTGCAAGAAGATTGGAGAAAGACCAACTTGGTATCAGAGTAGGGCTAGAGGGAGGAGTAAGCCATTAGAACAGACTGTCAAGCACTGTGTCTGCGAATTTTTAGAAAATAATGCTACCATTATTAGGAGCCAGCATGGGATTGTCAACAAGTCATTTCAGAATAATTTATCTTTTTTTAATGACAGTGTGATAACTCTGATAAACAAATAGAGAGCACTGTGAACAAGGTTTCTCATTATATTCCTCTGGACAAGACAGATAAATGTATTCTTAACAGTACTATACTTTGGTGGTGGATTTTCAACTAGTTGAAGAATCACAAACTAAAAATCACACTTAAATGGATTTGTATTGTTCTAGAGGGAAATACCAAGTGGAAATTTCCCAGGGCTCTCTGCTTAGCCCCATACCATGCAACAATTTATAAATGCCCTAAAGAATAGAGAAGAATGGATGCTTATTCAATTTACTGTACAGATGACACCAAGCTAGAGACTAATATCTCATAGAACAAAATCACAATTAAAATTATAGTGACAGGTTTGAAAATCGAGACAAATTCAGCAAGAAGATGCTCAAATGTGGCTAGTGTAACGTCTTGCATCAGGAAGGAAAATGAAATACGTGGCTATGGACTTGAAGAAACCTGCCCTGATGGTGCCACATGTGAAAATGATCTAGGAGTAGTAGTGTGATGTAGCAGCTACACAGTACTATACTAATGATCTAGAAGTAGTAGTGTGATGTAGCAGCTACACAGCACTATACTTGGGTTAGTAAACTTGGGGTGTGTTCACTGAACCATTGCATACAGAATCAGGATATAATGGTTCTTCAGTACTCTGATTCTTTCACAAGGGATGTAGAGAAGCTGAAGTGAATTCAGAGGAGAGCTACTAGTATGATATGGGATCTGGACACTCTTAGAAGGGCTAGATATGCTTAGCTTGGAAAAGAGGAGAGATTGATTACCACCTATAAATGTCTAAAACTTTATACTATGCAAGAGGGAGAAGATCTATTCCATGTTGAACTGAAAGCAGCACAAAAAATGTTGAACTGAAATGGAAATAAATGAAATTAAGGCTGAATATTAGAAGAAATTCCCTCACAATAAAAAGCTGTTTAGCAGTCAAACAATCTACCTAAATCATTAAAGGACAACCAGTAGTTGGGAGGGCTGGTTGATTTTCTTGTCAGAAAAATTGTTTAGTGGATTCCTAAATTGAACAGGAATTGGATTACATGACCTATAAGATCCCTTCCAACTTCCATCTCCATTTGGGTAGATCAGTGCTGTCAAACTCGTGGCCTGCGGGCCAGATACATCATGCACTGGCCAGGCCTATGCCTGGTTTAGTGAAGGGGAAATAAGTCGCAATACGTCACATGACGCCCCTGGGGTAGATGATATGTTTGTGTGTGCTGGATACATACAGATACACACTATGACAAAGATCCTTTATATTAAAACTAAAAGTTGGTTTTCAAACTAGAGGAATAATGTGCAAAAGCAAGATGGAAAGTCTGCATGTAATATAGTAATAATTGATCACACAAGCATTGATTGTACTTGACTATAATAGGCAGCCTTTGTCTGTAATTATTAACTCCATTTTTTCCTAGAGCTGATTATGCCTAAATATACTGTATTCCAAAACCCAAATCAAACCTGAGAGGTCAGCAGCAAGGGGATGATAAGGGCATCCTTTATTCCTTCTATCAAGAGCAACCTTGTTAAACAGGAAAATGTGATGCTAATTTTGGCAGAACTGATTGTACTAAATTAAGGGAATACTGCATGGTCTGGAAAAAAGAGAGTAATGGATTAGGTGACATGGGAAACTAGGAGTTTGAGGATATCAGGTATCAGATGTGCTAGAAATGAGGGACTAGTCATGTCTCGAACAAATCCAACTGAATCAACCTAGTACTGCAGAATATGACAGTAGCAAAGGTAAGAGGATAAAAACAATACAGGCATTCCTCGACCTATCACTACAATTGGGTACAGAATTTCTCTTGGCTAAGTACACCCTATTTTATGACCTTTTCTGCCATGATTGTTAAGTTAAAAAACTGCAGTTAGTGAATCATGTGGTCTTTAAGCAAATCTGGCTTCCTCCACTGACTTTGCTTGACAGAAACTGGCTGGGAATGTTGCAAACACATGACCCCAAGATAGAAATAGCACTTCAACTTATATAATGCTTCACAGTGCTTGTACAGCCCTCTCTAAGCAGTTTACAGAGTCAGCCTGTTGCCCCCAACAATCTGGGTCCTCATTTTACCCACCTCGGAAGGATGGAAGGATGTGGCAGGTGTCATAAATACATGCCAGTTAATCAGGTGACTGTGGGAGTGTTGTGATAGTCGTAAGTGCAAGGACCAGTCACAAGTCACTTTCTTTAGTGCCTCTGTAAGTTCAAATGGTGATTAAGTGAATTTGTGTACAATAAGCCAAGGACTATCTGTGTTCATGATTGAAATGATCAAAGGCCTGGAGAGTAAACCAGATGAAGAACGCTGCAGGTTTTGGGTTTGGCTAGTCTAAAGAAAAGAAGAATTAGGGGTGACATGATAGCAGTATTCCAGTATCTGAGGGGCTGCCACAAAGAAGAGGGGGTCAAATTATTCTCCAAAGCACCAGAGGGCAGGACAATGGATGGAAACTAATCAAGGAGAGAAGCAACCTGGAATTAAGGAGAAACTTCCAAACAGTGAGGACAATGAACCACTGGAACAGCTTGCCTTCAGAAGTTGTGGATGCTTCATGCCTGGAGGATTTTAAGAAAAGACTGGACAGTCACTTCTCTGATAGGTTCTCCTGATTGGACAGGGAGCCGGAATAGAAGACGCCCAAAGTCCCTTCAAGGTCTATTCTAGTTTTCTAGTGTCAGTTATGACCCAAAGCCTTTTCTGAATAGTACATGGAGATGTATCCCATGGATGCATCTTGACACTTTTCTTAAGAATCACATACCTGAATGACAGTCTCTCTGATCCTGCATCTGGCTTCCCACAATGGGGAGCCAGATACACTTCAGAAGTACATCAAAAAAACCATACATAAAAGCAGTTATTGTTATTTGCTTGCTCATGATCTGAGCAACTGGTATTCACTACAACAAGCATGTTCAATATTATATTGAGTCACAAATGACCAATCCTGATTAATAAACTTTTCTTTTATAGATTTCGCATAATATCCCTGCAAGGATGACAAGTTTCATTTCATTTCATGGGAACAAACTCCTTAATTTAGCAAAGTATTGAGTGAACAATTTGCTTCTGTTTGTTCTGGATTTCCCACCACTCTTCATCATAGAAAGGTCCTCAGTTCAATTATCATAAAATAATAGATTATCAGTAATTTGTATTGTCAAGGAATGAACTATATACAATGCTATAGTATATATATTTAATTTAAATGGAAACTTAAGAAGCCAGAGCCAAGAAATACAAGCCATCTATCATAATTTCTATAACAGCCATTCTGGACCAAAACAAACACTAAGAACTATAAAAAAAAATACAAAGATAATCAAGGTGAGATTCCCCTTTCCCCAAAACTCAGCATTTATATCCTCTTTTGAAATTATGGACATTTCCCAATTGATATCAGTCCCCATGTATATAATACAGTGTATACTAGCCTATGTTTGGAGCTGGCAATTGAACTGCAATTGTGTGGACTTGGCAACCTTAAGGCAAAAGCACTTTATGACTCCATTGTCAAGGACACATCACTATCTTAACCGAGAAAGTGGCTCATGTAAACTTTTATATAGAGAATTAAATAAATAAATTAAAGTAGACAATAGGTAGATTTGGACTGTCATATTTTCTAAATTGTTTGTTAAAATTCTGGCCCTAGGAATTGACATTATTACTCCTTGGTGCTTCATTCCCTTTTGCAAAGTTTAATTACCCTTGTGGTGGCGTACTAAAAAGCTACAAGTAAAGAAATGGTGTACAGTACAAGTACAGGAAATCTTACTAATCAAGCTGAGCAGAGTGTGGTACAACTGGAGGCCTAACCTATAACAACTGAAACAGCAAGGGGTATTTACTTCTTGTTTTCATTGCTTTTCCATACTGTGAGGCATCCTCTTCAGCAAGATTTAGGAGGAGGAGGAGCTAGAATACTCAGTATCTCCCAGTAAATAATTTGAATCATTCTTTCCAGAGAAAATTAATTAGGTATATTTCAACTGGGACTTCATGGATCTAGTAAGTCAAAAGGAGGTAATTTTGGCAGCTGCTTATCCTGTTATCTTGGATTCTTTCCAGCCTGTGGAGGTGAAGAATATAGGGAGAGTATGTAGAGAATTATGGCTACCATTTGCTTATTCAGCTTGCCCCTGCTAGTTAATTAAAATAAAATTAAAATAGCTAACAGGAGGTAGCACTGCAGCTCAAGGTGTGCCTGGATAATTATCTAGGTCCAATACTAGGGAGAATACAGTACTGAGACAGCTTTGGTACTCTTGGTGAACTATCTTCCATCAAAAGCCAGATATGAAGCCCTCTTGGATTTTTGATACCACCAGTCATTGTATCCTATATCACTGACCACCTGCTAGGATTAACTTTGGAACCTTAGTCACTACCGGTTGGGTGGGTGATTGCACACGCACACGTTCCCCCCTAATGTGTGCACCCCTAACAAGTCAATCATCTGAGAGGATGAAGAAACAGAAAGCTAGGAGCAATTCTCCCCATGCACTTTTCTGTCTTTTATCCTCTCAGCTGATTGTTGGAGGCTTTTTTCCCTCCTCTCAGCTGGAGGCTTTTTTTTTTTTTACTGCCAGTTTGGCTGAACCGGTCCAAACTGGTAGCATACCACCACTGCTTTGGAAGCACATTTGGCAATATTCTAACCCTATTTTCTGAATTGTCTCCTGACAGTCTAGAGAGAAATTTGTGTCTCAGCCTTTGAACTGGCTAGCCTTGGAGAAGAAAAAATGGACAATATCATTCAGTATAGCCTCAGTTTAATTTGTTCCTCAAAAATTAACTGTAATGATTTCCTAAAGGAAATTCTACTGTTTTTTTTTATATTGTAGAGAAACAGAGAAATTGAAATTGTATGTATTTTTTTCCTTTTTAATTTTTTTTTCCTTTTTAAAAAGCGCTGCTGTGCAAACTCTTCTCTGGACAACACCAAAATAGGACAACACCTACTTGAGTGATTTTTAAAATTAACTGCTTTTTAGTGTGCCGATTTTCAATTAGATTCTGCTGTCTGCAAAAGGCTTCTGTTGTTCTCTGCCTTTAACTAATTTTCATTCTCTTACTCTTTACTTACAATCTTATTACTTGAACTGACCTTAGCAACAACTTTATGATCCATTTAATGCTTTCCTATGGCTCCCTCTTTGCTTACCCTATTTGACCTACTTATTAACATTTTTAAAAGATGCTCCTCAATTCTCCAAGTTGCTATCAAGCAATGTTGTCTGTAGAACTGATACTTCTTATTCTCATTTCAATTAAGGCTGAATTAGTCTCTATGCTCTGCAGTTTAGAAGGAATACAAGAATAAAGCAACAGTAGGAGTGATTTAGTGAGAGCCCAGTCATGACTGTTGAAAGGGTGTTCAAATCTTTTGCAGTTTTTCCTATCTAGCATGGCTCAAGTCCATTTATCCAATGTTCAGCTCTCATCCAGTAAAACAAAATGGCTTACTTGACAAGTTGTTTGTGAAAGCAAAGTCCTTATGTGCCATATTTTATAGAAAGAGGAGGAACTCCCCCCCCCGCCGAAAAAGTGCCCCCTCCACAAAATCAATCAATTTTTATCTTTGAACCATCTATAAATGCAGAAGCCAAAATCTGCTATCATATGGAAGTTTGATCACAAAGTTCATAAATCATGTCCCTGGCAGTGAGGGCTAGGGCTCAAGAACTTGCAGTTTGAAACCCCTGGAAGACTTTGAGTTGGATCCAATATTAGCATATTCTCTGTTGGAGTTTTATAATAATTTTTTTAAAGTGCCTATGATCGGATCCAGCATTTAAGAAACACTGTCAGGTTAGTCTCTTCAAAATATGGATATATAATATGATGCATCACGAACAACTTTCGTTGGGGACAACGTTATAGCTATCCCCCCAACATCCACACTACTTGGCCTCTAAAACAAGCAATCCCTTAAGCTCATTCAGGAATCAATGTACCTTCTCTAGCAAAACTTTATGAGTAATGGGAATTTAAAAACCATGGGATATTGAGATCATTCTGGTTAGTCTAAAATTCTAAACCAATATCCTAAAGCAGAGAAACATCAATAGAGACAAATAATACACACACGCATGCGCACACACACACACACACACACACACAGATATTATAAGACAGGACTACTGCTGCAAAAAGCAAACAAATGCTTCTTTCTCAAGGCCCAACCCCAGAAAGCTCAAGAAATTAATGCAACATTAAAGATTATGCAAGCAGACACACATACACCCAATACCACACCTCCATTTCTTTCAGGACAGGGTGGTCTTCTATTCCTGGAAAGAGGACTCTCATGGCATAGGTGCAATAATCCAAAAAGGGGATGCCAGCCCCATCCAAGTCATTGGTCAGCTCATGGATATCAGTCTGCAGCTCGGCAAAAGCTGGGGAGGAAACAGCAGATTAAAAAGGCTGGCCAGATAAAACCTCCCTTTCAAGAACTCAGTGGACTAATACTTCCAATTGTACTGTTCAGCTTAAATGTTATTTAAAGTGGAAATGTGATTAATTCATTAAAATGGTATCATAGCTTACTTAAGTAGGAAAAGAGAACCTAGAGCAGGGGTCTCAAATTCACATCATCACATGACAAATCACAACTTTCCCTTCACTAAAACAGGGGTGGGCTTGGGCAGCACATGACGCATCTGGCCCACAGGCAATGAGTTTGACACCCCTGACATAGAGCAGGGTTAGGGAAATTTGGCTCTTTTAACACTTATGGACTTCAACTCCCAGAATTCCTGAGTGAGCCATAAAAGGTTCCCCATCCCTGGCCTACCATTTTTTCAGTTGTGGGGGAAATCAATTTTTGACCTGAATGGGACTGTTTAATATACAAATGTAGGACCTATAAAGAATATGTCCATATAAAGAATATGTCCTACATTTGTATATTAAACAGTCCCATTCAAGTCAAAAATTGATTTCCCCCACAACTGAAAAAATGGTAGGCCAGGGATGGGGAACCTTTTATGGATCACTCAGGAATTCTGGGAGTTGAAGTCCATAAGTGATAAAAGAGCCAAGTTTCCCTACCCCTGACCTAGCGGGTTCATGTTCCCCAAACTCTACTGGGTAGGGATTTCTTCAATGAAAATGGTTTAGTCTTCTGATACCGAAGAATCAAGTGGCAGACATGGACTAAGACCTCACTGTGAACTTTGACTTGACCTTATATACAAAAAGGTACTAAAAATGTGGATGGGGAATCAAGGCAGTTTTTTTTAAAAGGGAGAAGTGAATCTCTCCCCTTCTTTCAAATGGAACAACCATTTGGTAACAAAGTACTTGCGGAGCCCTTGATGGTCTCTGAACCTAGTTTGCTTGCAGATGTTTCATTTCTCAAGTAGGTAATATCATCACTGGGGTTTACTTCCTGTTTATATGACCTGTATGTAAACAAGGCACAAACCTGATCCTCACTCACACCGATATTACTTAGTTGGGGTAATGAAATGTCTGCAAGCAAACAACTAAGTTCAGAGAGTACCAAGGGCTCCACAGTTCAACGCTGAACCATAGATATTCTCTTCTATTGGAATATAGTTTTCAACTGGGTTGGAACAGTTCACAAGAAAAATAAAGCACACCTTACAGCTTTAAATTCACCTAAAACAAGCCAGGTTGTTTGTTTTTGAGTTCTAAAGCTGGGGAGGGGGGAACTTTAGCTGAAAAAGGAGAGGAATGCAAGGGGGGGAAATCAAATTAATGGCACTTTAAAAGGAAGCTAGAAATGGCAGAGGGCTGTAGGCTGATCAGTTTGATGAGAAAAAACAAACCGTCAGTTTGAAAAGCACACTATCTTATCTGTAACTAGTGGGACTAGAAAAGAGAAAAGGCAGGGAAGATACTGCAGCTTTTAATTAAAAGTAGATCCTTTTATCTGCCAGCTATGGAAGACAAGGCAAAATCCTCTCTCCTTGCACTCCCTCCCTTCTTCTCCAATCACTCTGTCACTATTTCTATCTACAGGGCTTTTTTTTTCATACTACCTTTTTTATTATCTCATTTTAGGAGTCTGCTTCTAAAGCAGCTTCTGGGCCAACTTGGAGTTGGCAGGGTCACAGCCCCAGGCACTGGCTTGTGGTGATAATGGGCAATTAGGTTTTATCAGCAGGATCAGAAACAGTATTCTGTCCAATTTCTCAGCATCTGTCTGTCACATAATGAGAGACCCAGTCTCTCACAAGCAGACTTCTCTCTTCCTTTAAAACTTTTCCTCTTGAAATCTTGCTACATTCCTTCAAACTGTACTAAACAAAACCTTCAGTAAAATTGCCTCATCTGACCTCAAAGCAGTGCCTAAGCTTACACAAGTTTTGGGAGTCGCAAAAGCTATAATGGCAAGTGCGGCATAAACCTGGTTCCTACGGTGTTTTTAAAAAAATCAGTATTTATCTACCTGGCCTGGTTGCCTTACCGATCACAGACTCTTCAGTCAGAATGGCCAATGGTACAAGGGAATTCTGGTAATTACAATTACAATACCTGAAGGAAACCATGCTAAAGGTTTCTGCCTTAAATCATAGTGAATTGCTTCCTATTCATGCTCATATAACACAGTAACAAAACTGGAAGCAGAACAAATCTGATCATTACTCATTATTTGGCAACAACATTGTAGGCTGTTAATATTGGTGGAAAAGATGCCTTCTTATCCCGTCTCAGAAAAACAGGACAACGTATAATGTTCACCTACATCTTTTTGTTTTACTGTATGTTTTAGCTGTTGAGCAACTCTAACACTCTTTTGGAAGGCCCTGAAGATGTGGTTCTGCCAGTGGGCCTGGGGAACCCAGAGTAGGATGGAGCCCATTAAATGGTGGGTAAGAATGTGTGTTGTTGGCAAGACAAGGGGCTATTTTTATTATTATTATTATTATTATTATTATTATTATTATTATTATTATTATTATTATTATTTTATTATTATTTCTTTTATATTGTGTTTTTATGTCCTGTAAACCATGTGCGAGTAGGTGGCAATATAAAATTTCTAAATAAAATAAAATGCACATCTCTAACATTAATTATTTAGAGCTTGTTTTCAGAGCAAATATGCATTTTATTTCTTGTGATCTAAGTAATGCTGAGATATCCCAAAGGTGCTTTTTTCAACTGGATTCTCTGGTTTTTCTTTGAAGACGTTTCATTTCTCATCCAAGAAGCTTCTTCAGCTCTGACTGGATGGTGGGGAATGGAAGGATTCAGTCAGAGCTGAAGAAGCTTCTTGAAGTGAAACATCTTCAAAAAAAATCAGAAAGTCCAGTTGCCTCTTGAAAAAAGCACCTTTGGGACAACCGTGACCTGGATGACTGAGAATTTCCATAGACATAATGCTGAGATACTGAAAGACATGCATGCTTAAACTGTGAGTTGTGAGCCCCCAGCCCAGGGTGCAATGACCAATTCTAAATGGTGATTCCCAAATGTTTTACATTCTGGTTGGGCAAAGTAGAAACACAAACAGATCTGACTCTAGACTTTGCTTTCACTTTGTACAAGCTAGTTGCAGGATTGCCAGAGCAGAAAGAAGCAACTTTTAACAGTGTTTCTGCTTTGCAAATGGAAGGATTGTTGAATGTCAGTCTCAATTTTGCTCACTGCTTTGCCTGCACAAGTCTGCAGTGGGCAGTTATGGTTTGATAATAATCGATGATCGATGATTCCCCAGACTGACAAGGATCACTCAGAAGACTGTTTAAAAACAGCCATGTGTAGGCTCCTTAATTATCAGTCAAGAGACTCATTCACTGGCTCAAAAAAAGGAAATAAAAAGAAGATGAGGAATCTATCTCAATGTATCTTGGGGATATATTAAGAAATGTTTCAATTGCCAGGATTTTTGTAGCCTCCTCTCTTTCTTAACACATTTCTGCTAAGGAGATTTTGTGAGATTCAAGATTGGAAAAGGAATTTATTTCAGCTTTAGGAAGAGGCAAAGAGCATGCTGGTAATCACAGTGTTTGAAAAATTATGTGATATATAAAGATTTAATTTCAAATGTACCGTATTTATCGGCGTATAACACGCACAGGCGTATAACACGCATCTTCATTTTAAGAGGGAAATTTCAGGAAAAAATTTAAATTTCTAAATAAAAACTTTGAAGCACCGCCCGGCCTCCGCTTGCCCTCCGCTCGCACCGCCCGGCCTCCGCTCGCACCGCCCGGCCTCCGCTTGCCCTCCGCTCGCACCGCCCGGCCTCCGCTCGCACCGCCCGGCCTCCGCTTGCCCTCCGCTCGCACCGCCCGGCCTCCGCTCGCACCGCCCGGCCTCCGCTCGCACCGCCCGGCCTCCGCTTGCCCTCCGCTCGCACCGCCCAGCCTCCGCTTGCCCTCTGCTCGCACCGCCCGGCCTCCGCTCGCACCGCCCGGCCTCCACTTGCCCTCCGCTCGCACCGCCCGGCCTCCGCTTGCCCTCTGCTCGCACCGCCCGGCCTCCGCTGGCTTCTTAACATTATATCGGCGTATAACACGCATACATCATTTGCCCCCTATTTTCAGGGGGAAAAAGTGCGTGTTATACGCCGATAACACGTAAGTGGTGTAGTTGCTTCTTACCTAACCTTAGCCACAGTGGAATTATTAGTTCTATTAATAGAGAGGGAGATATTGCACAAATGTATTTATTGTTTTAGGGAGATATGGTGCTTGAAATATTGAGAATCCATGCTGTAGAGCCACAAAACTCCAGACATCCAAATTTTTGTGCTCCAGGTATTATAGTTATAAAACTGCTTCCCCCAAAGCTAAGTCTGAATATAAGTGTCTTTACACCCACTCTGACATTTACTGTAACCCACATTCGTAAAAGCAAATGAAAGGGGTCTTTCAGCAAAAAAAGTGTGACCAAGAATGTATAGGCAGCAATTTTCTATAACATTATTGGGGGGGGGGGGAGTGAATGCTACTGTGATTCTTGTTTAGTAATATAACTTTACCTGCAATTAGGGTGTTTATGAACCATGACATTATGATTAATACCCTTGCAACATTACATTTCTACTCAGATCTTCCTTGAAAATTGTATGGTTCTGTGGTTTCCCGATAGCTGATGGAAGAAACTTGACTTGTTTCAGTTATAGAAAATTATTTTACATTATATGGATGGATCTTTAAAAAATTCTAAATGAAACTTATGCATTTCTTCATGGTCTGCTAAAACCATATGATGTGGACAGAGGGGGGAAAATCTCTATCTAATGTGGTTGTTTCACATGGTTGTAGCCTGCAAACCTAATAGTCTGTATTCTGGGTGCGGGGGGATAAGAAGTTTTAATGTTATCTAAACAACTAAATCACAGAAACTAAACTGGGTAGAATGCTTCAATGGCCCATAAAGGAAACCTCAATCTAGCCATGATGGGGGAAGATTCATTCATTCAGTACCTAACATGATATGTTTGGTGCTTTAAAAAACAAAGAAAATTGAAAGGAACACAGTGATGCAGTGGGGAATGTTGAAACCAGCTTCTACCTGCATTTTTTTTTCTTATGGCAGTGGACTGACAACAATATAAATGACAGAATAACAGAAAGATGGCAGGCATCCTCACCTTCCTTGCATTCCAAGGCCACCCGTGATTCCAAGTTATCCATTTGCAACTGGAGACGTTTAAGGGTACGGTCAGCATCTCGAGACTTCCGTTTGTATGCAATAAGGACAATTATGATGATGAGCAAGAGAAGTCCGCCTCCTCCACCAATGCCAATAATGGCTGGTAAAGTCAACAGATTGTCAGAATAGATCAGCAGCGTCCCTGGAGAGAACTCAAACCCCCCAGCCTTAATCTGGAAGACACAAAGAGAGAAATACATCCAATACTATTGATTGCTACTGCCTTACTCCAAAGACAGACGTTTATTCTCTCTTTTACTTAGTAGACAAGTAGACTGAGCATATTTTGAAACTGGGCAATTGAGGAGATTGTCCAATTTCAAAATCTTGAAAGGAACTATTGACATAAGGACATTATCAACATATACTTTTCCAACTGGTGATCAGAAGCAATTTCTACATATTTTAACACTAACACTAAGAAGAAAAATATACTTGCAACATTGCTTTTTATTCTAGTAATAGCCCAGAAATTCTTTGTACTCAGCATACCATTACTAAAGTCTGTTCTTATCCTCAGTATGCCCATTTCTAAACAACTTCTAGTTAGCACTGGCTGCCACCTTTAAAGGGAAACAAATGTAAAAGCAGGAAAGAACAGGGGTAAGATACTGTAAGATAAGTCACACACTACCAGAAAGAGATTAGATGGGATATAGAATATGTAGGCACACTGCCGATGCTTGAACAGAGTAAACATCAAGTTTGATATCTCATTCAAATAACATTATAATAACACATGGCTTGCAAACTACACTCCTCTGATGGATGAACTTCCTGGAGGACAAAATGTTTTGGGTCCTTTTCAAAAATTTAAAGCTATAATGAACTCCAGAGTAAGGCCGAATTGTTGTACTAAAAACTAATCTTATATAATTCATGCAGATGCTGTTGAGTATAAAGAGAGAACAGGTAAAAAATTCAGAGATTAATGAGATTTTTCTTTTTCTTTCTGAAAACAGTATTAAAAAAATAGACTAAGTTTATGATCCATTTAACTTTTGCACAAACACAGATATAAGTCAATATTGTCAAGCTGCCACATTATTATGTGTTTTAAAATTATGCATACCTGTGTTTACTTTTGTAAGCAACTTTTCTAACACATGTGTTTTGTGCAATTTCATTTAATATGTAGATTTTTTGAGTGATAATTTTGAAACAAGGCCTGTGTAAAATCCATCAAATGAGAATCTGAAGGGTTATTATATTATGATCTGCATCCTAATTTGGAGACTAGTAGGCCATTTTGTTTAAAAAATGATTATTCCAGCATTCCTTCCTCAAGTACAGTTAAGAATTTAATATAGTAGTACATTAAAAAAAGTTTTACAGTGATATTTGTAAATACATTGAAGATGGAAACAAGAAGAGATTTGCTAAGAAACATGGGGGACTGAAGACAGTTCTGCAGAAGTGAAGGCAATAATGTAGCTAAGAACAAATAGTTGACAAGCAGATCAGTTCCTTTGATCCTCCCTGGAGAAAGAGAGGACATGAGATTGTTTGTGTTGGGTTCCCTACAGTTGCTTCTCACAAGCAGATTGCAAGGTGTCAGTCTCTGGAGGATGGGAGAACTGGGAAATTGGGGAATTTACCATTTGGCTCTAACCAGAGTTTTTCAAAGGACATTAAATTTGTATTTACTTTGCTAACCATCTTCAGAAATTGCCTATTAACCATTTTAAATAAATTAGATACTTCAAAATGATAAGTGGAAACATCAGATGTGTGCCGTCAATGCTTCATCTCAAAATAAAATTGTATCTTTATAAACTTTAAGAATTTAAAATACACATCAAAAAGCAAGACAAGATTTGGGCCATAGAAAGTTTTAAACTGATTAAGGGCTCAGAGTATCAATATTTGATTCTGAATATTAAAACTTTGAAATTAATTTTAAACAATAAATGCATTTTCCTAGGAAATACAATATGTTTGAGACATAACAAGAAAACCAACTTACAATGGGGTAGAGAGATATTTTGAGGAATTGCACCAGAAGCATGATTTTTACAGGAAGAAGCAACAATGATCTATGCATCCAATAGTGCTTTAAGTAGTCCTTGAATTATGACCGGTTGCTTAGTGACTATTCAAAGTTAAGATGGACCTACCTGGGAAGTACTTATAATTGAGAATCAAAATCCAGGGTTACCCCACCAACTTGGCCACCTGATCACACTTTAGGTGCTTAGTAACCAGGCCACATTTACTGACATTTGCAGTATTCTATGGTCATCTGTCTGCGTTTTAACAACAGTTTTGTGTTTTATGACAATTTTGCTAAAAACTGCAATTATTTCTGGTTTTTGACAAAACCATGCCCCATAGAGAACCTGTGCTTCACTTAATGACTGTGGATTCGTTTTAGGATTGCAGTGTTCACTTAATGACTGTGGATATGCTTATTGACTGCAGTTATTCACTTAATGACAGCTACAAAAAAGTCCTCTACTGGGTTGGTTACATGACTGATCCACTTTATGATCATGATCAGCAAGCTTCATCATGGTCACAACTTGAGGAGTACTTGTTCTGTAATAACTGAAAATGCAAAGGATTTCCAAACTGTAGTAATGAAAATCAAGGAGCATAGTAAAAAAGTGGGATTAAGATTAAATATAAAGAAGGCCAAACCAAACTAATGACAACAAGTGTAGCAACCAGCCTTAGAATTAATAAGGACCTGGAGTTGTAGACAGCTTCTGCCTTTAGAATCAGCTATCAATAGTAAGGAACTAGCAGTCAATATATATGCTGCAAACAAGAACCTAGTATAGAAGCAATAAATCCTTGAAAAAAATTCTGGATGCTATGTCATATCTGTACCTAAAAACTCCAGAATTATGTAATAATGGTGTTCCCAATGATGATCTATGGAAGTGGAGGTTGAATTGTGTGGTAAAAGGACAGAAAGTGTATTGATTCTTTTGAACTTTGGTTTTGGAGAAGATTTCTAAAAATACCATGAATATCCAAGAAAAGAAGCAAATGGTCATAGAACAAATCAATACAGAGCCCTCATTAGAGGAATAAAAGACCAGGCTGAAATTATCATATTTTGAATATATTATGACAAAGACCCAGCTTTCTTGAGACATCCATAATGCTGGGAAAGGTGGAAGGAAAGAGAAGAGGATGACAGTAGCAAGGTGGACAAACTCATTTGCAATCGTGTCAGATACACCATGGGGAGATCTGATGGACCAGGCTGGGGACAATCATCTTGAAGAAGGTCTATCTATATGGCTGCCAAAATTCAACATCAAACTGACAGCACATAACCAATATATAAAGTTATCTCACAAAACTAAATAAGCAATATGCACAATACAAATAGATAAACAGCATAGTTCTCCAAATAGCAGAATTTATATTTGGAAAGGGAAGGAGGGAAGAGTGACAAAATTCAAAGGACAATGCCTATATTCTGCAACCTTTGTAATTTCACAATTCTTTTAGCAAGGAAAATAAAATAAGCACCTGGTGCTCATTATAAGCCTGTCCAGGTAAAACAAAAATACAAACAGGGTCTTGCCTGACTTGCCTTACCGTCACTTTATGTTGTCCTGTGAGGTTTGGGGATTCACAGAGCAGTTGAGTTTCAGAAACAGTAAGAGCACACGGAGTGTCTCCAATGAGTACAGTGTAGTTTAACCGGGAATTACCAGGTGCTGGTGGGAGCAGGTTACGGCCCTTTAAGAAGAAGAAAAGTACATTTGTTGTTGTTGTTCAATCACTAAATCATGTCCAACTCTTCGGGACCCCATGAATTATAGCATGCCAGGCCCCCCAAAAATGTTGCATTAACTCACTCACTCACCCATCTGTTTGTTTATTTGTTTGTTTGTTGTTTACCCCTTCATTATTTTATAAGTAACTCAATGTAGCAAACATATATAATATTCCTTCCTTCTCCTATTTTCCCCACAACAATAAACCTCTGAGGTGAGTTGGGCTGAGGCAGTGACTGGCCCAAAGTTACTCAGTCAGTTTTTATGCACATGGCCTAGAACTCAATCTCCAGGCTACCACTATAGTCAACTTTATCTTTTTAATTCAACTTTTAACTCTGTTCAGCTTTGAAAAGGAAGTACGAGGAATTGAAAGAAAATATATCAGACTACTGAAGGGATAGGTCCAATAGCTATTCTTGGATGGGGAGAAAGACCAGTAAGAGTGAATATGTATCAAAACCATTAGGTTAAAAGTTGTAGAAACCCCTCCCCTCTGTCCAGTCTGAAGGCAAGCCAATCCATAGGTGCGAAGTTGTTATGAGAACCTCGAGCTGAGAAGGTGCTAAGAAGCTATTCTCAGGCGCCATTTGCTTGTTCCCTCGCAGCTGAGACAAAACAAATGGCCCCAGCCTGTTCCCTCCCCTCTTCCATTCTCAGGAAGGTACCTCAAAGTAAAAGAAAGAACAGAGACAAGGAGAGCTTGTAGCAATAGCAATAGCACTTAAGACTTATATACCACTTTATAGTGCTTTACAGCCCTCTCTAAATGGTTTAACTGGCATCCAGGCCTTCCCCACAAGAATGGCAGCATCCCAACAGGGATCTATGGGGATCTGACAATGTAACTTGCAATGGTTCCCCTCTTCTGTTTTTGAAACTGTAATGGGAACATTCAATCAATATTTTTTCTCTTCTTAGCAATTAAATTTCAATCCTACACTTGTACATTGTGAGTAACACAATCTATTAGATTAATGGACAACGCTTTCCCTGAATGGGTCTGGGAATTCCAAACAACACTTATCAACGTAATGTGTAACTAGTACTTATGTAATAAGACCAGGAACGATGTTCAAGAAGAACATTTGTCTCTAAAACCTGCAGAAACGAGGCTGAATAAATTATTACCTTGAGGATAAGAGGAGAACTTGGCTTGAGCTCCAACATACCAGATGGCAAGGATTCAAACACAGGATCTGGATAATAGATAAAGTTAGTTCTGTTGATGATCAACAAGGCTTGAACATTGTCCATAATAAAGCCAATCTCATCTGGTCGATCACCAAGTTCTGAAGGGCTCTTGACTGGGTTATCAATGGAAGGAGCATAACACACCATGATGGTATCATTGTAGACTGTACAGTTCTGAAATGCAAAGGTTAGCAGGCTTAACCAATTTCCTTTTTCATTAATTTTATCTTATTGCCAAGAAAAAGCAATTTCCTCAAGCCATCTGCCCCACCCTTAACTTTTTCACATAACTAAGCAAGTCTCCCCTCCCGACACTACTGCTAGCACTCTGTCCTCTTTGAGTTGCTGTTCAGTGCTAGCTGGGAAACAGAAAAACATGGAAGGTAGCAACTTCCTTCCGTTTTTCTAGCAACGATGTATTAAAAACAGGAACCAGTCACTATATAGGAAAGGGACAATAAAGCAATCCCTTGGAGTGGTGGGGAAGATGAGTATCTTGTCGGCAACAGGCAGGGAGAAATTTTCGGAACCAGGAGGTTGAATGAAGTAGGAACTCCTGCCAATGTGAACTTCCTTGTATTACAACTCCATAATGATAGCTTTTCTTTTGGACCAGAAACTATGCCAATAATTAATTGATTCAGCTTCTCAAATAGCATGCAGGCCTCATGGCACTGTGGGGAATCACAGATTTAAGCCTGGCAGTCCCCCCCGCCCCCCCCATGTATTGTCATTATCAAATGTAATTAATTCCTAGGAAGAGATGTGCATTTTCCTCCTTCAATAAATAAACCTAAATCAGGAGTGTGTAACCTTTTTTGCTATTAAATTGTTAATTTTAAATTAATTATTAATTAAAATAGATGTAAATTATTTAATTCATTAAATATTATTAAAATTAATAGGTAATGGATGGAGAATTTTGGTAGTTGGTCCACAAAACTTAAAGTTAAATTTTGTGGTGCTATTATCTATGGCAAGTGATTCTGGTGACATATCCTATGATATCTGTGACATGAATTTAGGTATATCAAATCTCTTTTGAAACTATCCAACATTTAAAAATCTGGGATGAGCCTTTGCTGACTTAACTGAGATGAAGTATAACAAGGTACTGCATTTATTCTTTGTTTCAAAAAAGGAGAAAATGCTTCTGGTAAGATTCCTATTTTTTCAGATTTTTATTTTATTATGAATCAAATATGCTGGTTAAACTACTTATTTTACATTCTTTTTCTTCATACCCCTTTAGATTTTGTTCCTATTTGTCCATTCTAAAGAGACATAAATTAAACAATTACATTTTCAACTTATTTAGCTGATTTGAAGGGGAAAAATTAAACTGAATAATAATTAAATTGAATAATAATTTAATTGGATGTAATGGCACATTTCTCCAACAAATGTACAAAACAGAAAAGGGCTAACTTAAATGAACTCAAATTATTGGAACAGAAAGTAAAACTTTAATTTCAGGAAAACCCAGGTGTACTTTGTCATGTGAGACAACAAATGCAAAAATTTGCTTAGATATCAATTTTCAAGTAAAGATTGATTAATGAACTAAATTACCATTGCCCAAACTTGAAGATTGCCATGGTGGTGGTTGTTGTTATTATTACTATTATTTGCTTTCAAGTCACTTTATTGTGACTACCTGGAAAAGTCTCTTTTAGGCTTTTTTGCCAGGTTTTTTGGGAAGCGGTTTGCCATTGCCTGTTTCCTGTTTCCTGAAGCTGAGAGGGAGCGATTGTCCCAAGGTCACTCAGCTGGCTTCATGCTTAAGGGTAGACTAGAGTTCATGGTCACTGGTTTCTAGTCTGGTGCCTTACTTACTAAACCAAATTGGTTCTTTGCTCTCTGCTGTGGTCATTAAACTTCACTCAAAAATAGCACTGTTTCAAGTGCTGCTGTCAATGAAGGACATAGTTTTAAAAAGTACAAGATGACACAATATTTTTCTGCCGTTCTTTTCCCTATACTAATTATGTAGATTTTACCTAACTCTTTTTACATCACAGAACACATCCAAGACATCCTAAGTAGACTGTTCTCATTTCTCAAGCTGTGAATGTGAGGAGCACAAGAAATTCTTTCTCCTTGCACCATTTAAATGTTGACTGTGATATAAGATAGCCAAAGTTTCCATAGTTTTTCAAAAATTTCTGAATTATGCTATACCTGGCACAACAATGCAACAAAACAACTGAGCTTGTCAACCCAAGTAATTATGGTTTTCATGAAATTCTGAAGTCTTTAAGAAATATATTGTCCACTCATCAAAAAAAACAACAACTGAAGGCAGACTTTTGATCATGGCTGCTCAGGCATCCTGGATCCAAGCTCTCCAAATTCCAGATCAGAATGTGCATCCCTAAAACAACTGGAGAATACTACATTGGGTTAAAGCTGGATGAAGGTTTACTTACATTCTCCTTCTCAGCAGTGCCATATTTGGCTCGGATTCTGGGTGCTTTGATGGTGGCCAGGTTGGTGCCCGTCACAGTCAGTAATGTCCCACCACTAGGAAGCAAACAGAAGAAGTCATCTGAAGCTCTTAACGAAGAGAGTGCAAGCAGCCTAAGCCAATGAAACGAAGCATTCCTTTTATTCCAATATTTAGCAGCTCCCTGCTCTTTTAACTTCATGCTGGGAAAAACAATGTCTTTGTGAGTGACTTCAGGCAGTGTTGGGTAAAAACAAACAATTCCTACTCTGAGTTCCATTAATCTCCACAGTGTACCAAGGATGCCCAATATCAGGTTTTGACTCTTAACAAGAACAATAGTTCTTCCTTTTGCCCATTCTGAAATGCTGCCACAGCTAAGGAACTTGGCTGAGGCACATGACTGTTGATTCTTCTCTCCTCGGGATGCTTTTTCGTCCAACTTTTAAAATCTTTATTGGAACAATGGGGTTGTTCAGCTTGCTTTGTCTGTGCGACTGCCGATGCTTCTCTTTCTATCCTTTTGCCCCTCCTTGCTCCATTCAATTTACTTTTATGGGGCGGGGAAAGGTTTGTTGCTTCCCATTTATTATTAGCTTCACCTTAAATTAACTTGGTCCTGAACACAGTTATCATTTTTATTAGGCTGTGCATTTAAGACAAATGCAGTCAACTTCAACATTTAGTAAAATGTTTATTAGAGTGCTTTAAAATAGCACACTCTGTTCCCATTCTATGCCATGTCGCACAACTAGAGATTCCCCCCCTTATATAGCCAAATTTTTTGTAAATAGCTAAACTATTACAGTGCCAGTCTATAAATGATTAGGATAGGGTTTACTCCCAAGTAAGTCTTAACAGCATTAACTGATGCCAAATTTCAGGTAGAAAATATATTATTCCTTCCAGTGTTTATTTTGGAATTCTGTATGGAATCCAAAATCTAGCTATAGAAGGATATATTTCTCAGGCATTGTTTTAATTCTTTTGATACGGATCCATTAATTACCAGTAAAAACACAACAAATAATATGTTTTTCAAATCTTACAGATTCACTTTCATATTGATATTTTGTGAGAAAATGCATGTCAAAAGCAAAGGTCTATTGTCCCAAATACAAAATAATTTTATTGTGGGAAAGAGATATACAATATCAGCAATTTATAAATAATTCCCTGAATTGTCCTCAAATAAGTCATTAAATAAATACAAAACAGATAGAAAACCTAACATTTGTAGGAATTTCTTCTGACTCTTGGTATTGGTATTAACTTCTACCAAAGAGTAGATGTGCAGAATGAAGGGTGCCAACAAATAACATATTATATGGCTATCGTGCCTTCACCTTACAGTATTGATTGAAATAGCTTAGGAATAAAGTTATGATATTCTTCAGTAGTTTTTCTCTGTAAAACATAAACTGCAAAAAAAAAATCAACAAAAAATGGATAATTTTATTTATTCAATCTTACCTTCTGATACTCCATTCAGGTTCTATCTTTTGGATTGTGGGATCCTCAGTATAATAATATGTAACATCAGCACTGCTAAGGACAGCTCGATTTATATGAATGAGGATGGCTGAACTACCTGGAATCTGACCAGATGGGGTCCTACATTGAATTTCACCAGCATTTCTCCTGTGGGACATAGGGAAATGGGGGGGAGGGAGAATGAAATACAATGTCATTTGCTAAGTTTAAGACAGCAGGCATTTTTAATATTGCTATACCATGATATCAAACAAACTGAAGATCCCATTTGTACCAAGCAGGCAATTTGTTCACTTAAGGCAGTCCAAGTCTACTTTTCATCTTCACGATCAGCTAATGAAGCCAGAGGCTCACCTCCAAATAATCACTGTCAGTCAGCTTTTTGCAAAAATGAATCAATGGCTAAAACTGGCTCACTGAAGTATATGTAAGAATACAAATAGCAACATGACTAAATCAACTATAGTGAACAGGTCCTTAATGCCATTCATAATTGTGAGTCTACATACAGGTGCTAAGTAGAATTATGATCTTGCACAAGTAACTCAAAAGAAAATGCAGGTAGAAAATACACAATTGAGTATCTAAAAATGGGATTGCAGTACCTGAAGATCTCCTTTCTCTTAGTTGATTTATTTATCACTCAGATTTATATGGCTGACTACTTAACATGTAATTCAGGGTATAACATCAATTAAAACAAACAGAAATAACTAATGTTTTAAAGACAGCATATTAGTCCCTTAACATTTTCAAGATTCATATATTCATTCAATTTGTATTGGCCTATCTCAAATATATGACTGAGTGTCTTCTTAATTTCCACCAGCAATAAGAGTTCTTATTATAGGATATTCATAACCTAATTAAAGGGATAAATATTTAATATTGATTCTTTTAAAAAATAGTTTAAAACAGTATTTGAAAATGAAGATGATGGGAAGACTTATATAAACAATGTAAATAAATATAATCACCTTATTTCTTGGAAAATGTGAGCTTCTATGTTTTTAAAGAGGCAAATACATGATGAGTTATATGTGTTTATGTAAGGTGTAAGGTAAAAGATATTCTGCTATTTTATTTCAAAATATACTGGGGAGCAAGATACTTTAGCTGTTGCTTAAAAATCCTGGTGGGCAGTGTCTAAATAGCCTCAGTTCAATTTGAGTGTTTGCTGAGGAATAATCTAAATCTGATACCCTTGTCAAATCAATACCTATTTGTTATGTTTTGTCTGCTAACAAAGTTATCTAAGTACTAGTGTAATTCTCTAAAGGAACTAGCACCAAAAGGCCAACAGATATTCTCAAAATACATTTTCTCAACTATAATTCAACAGTAACTGACCAGGCTGAAATTGAAAAAGGGCATAAACCTGTTTGCTGTAACAAAGAATACATTGGGAACACAGCTTAGGACATGAAACAAAACACAAAGGAATTGGGCTAGTAATGAATGATAGTCATCTTTTAATTCCTTTAACCCAGATTGCCACCACATCAAAATTGAGTCTCTGTTTTGTCCTTAAAAGCCCAAATGACTGTGAAGGGGTGTTGATTCCCTTAGAATAGAAAGTTCTAAGAATCACTGAATTAGTGGCAGATGCCTTATTAGCAAAATACCTAAGGGAAAAACCATGAAAGAGAATGGCGAATATTACCTTCCAATACTGTACATAAAATCTTTAACCTGCTCCAACTTATCACCATCTAAATAGCATGACTGTAGCTTATAACTTTTCTCAAAAACCAATACTTTGGATTTAATGTAATTAATTTTCAGTGAATTAATATTCCAGTACTTTGAGAATTTAATTAATAGGTGTTTAAGGAGGAGGTCATTCTGACCCATGACCAGAAGAGCAATAATACAGTAGCAAGAAAATCCTCTTCCTACAACATGCCTTTCAATCTTATAGCAAGCAGTAAGAATTAGATTGATTCTGACCCATCATCTTTTTGGCATCAGAAAGGGTAAACTGGAAGAGAGATGCATAGAAAGAATAGATTTCTCTGACCTCTCCCAAATTATTCTTTCTGAAATCATCCCTGTGAAACCATGTCATCTATAGGTGGTAGCCTGTTTATGTATAATTTAGATTTCTCAAGCCACCTAATTCAACAGCAACCCTGGGCAGTTCTAAGATTGGGGATTCTTCCTGTAACAGCAGAAATGGCAAGCAAGAAAAACTGGTTGGCCCAGAAATTTACTTGGTAACCGAAACAGCAGCATTGATTCCACAGCTTGTAGGCATGGGACAAGACATGTAACATTTCTCTCTAAGCCAGAGAAATGATCTGGAGACTCATCTTTGATAAAAGTTCTCAATGGCTGCGAACATTTATTACTTCTCCCTCTTCCAAAAAAAAAAGGACACACAAGAAAGGTAATTTAACATCACATCCGATACACCTATGGAAAGATATTTTAAAGTTATAAGAATATTAGGAAATCCAATGAATGTTAAACTGGAAGAAGTCCTTGCAGAGCAAAGCATGCTGACAATATAGTAAGTACAAAAGTAAATAAATTCAGGGGAAACACAAAACTTGCAATGAGGCTAAAACTGCAGTGATCCAAAGCAACTGGAAAGATGTGAAAGACCCCTACATAGACATCAAGAGTCTCTTTTTCCTGACTTAAGAAGCATATATAGAAATGCCCAGTTAGTGCCTTGTGCTGTTTTAGAATCTTACTTCTACAAAGCACAGAGATTGCAACCAAAAAGCTGAACTACTGGTAAATTATAATATGAACTTAGCAGTATCACATGAATTATCAGTTTTACTAGTTCAATTTCCATACAGTAATATATTTGAATTTACACATGGAAAAAATGTGGAATGAATGTTAGGATTTCCTTGTGAAAATTCCAGGTCTGGCTGTCTTATAAGCAGTTTACAATAGGTTTTCTACAAATAAAATAATAATATCTGCATCTGGTCCTTCCCCACCCACTCCCTCTAATCTCCTTGGGAAGTTCTGCTAAAATTATCAGTTAATGTAAAAAGAAAATAAAACACACACAGTCTTTGAAGCTGGCATAACTCTGGAGCGTTCTCCATCATGCAGCGACTGCAAACAGCAGCTATTAAGGCTGATAACCAGTAATTACCGCACAAAAATATTTAAAGAGCCGCTCCATTATCATCCCTAATCTAAAAATTATCCACTTCATGGCTCAGGGATTTGTGTTCTTTTTAAAGGAAAAGGAATTCATTCTTTGGTCTTTCTTCTTTTTTTAATGAACCATGAAAAGAAATTCCACAAGCTACACAGAAATGTTTGCTTGGCTCCTTAGGAATATTATCTTATTTCACATTGTAGTCACATGTTTATACCTACTGCATATATGTAATTCATCAGTTCAGTACATTCCAGCCTTTCTTCCTTCTACATACAGGTAGTCCTCGACTTATGACCACAATTGACTTTGACCCAAAATGTATGTTGTTAAGTGAGAATTTGTTAAGTGCGTTTCACCCCCATTTTACCACATTTCTTGCCACAGTTGTAAAGTGAATCGCTGCAGATGTTAAGTTAGTAACCTGGTTGTTAAGTGAATCTGACTTCTCCATTGACTTTGTTTGTCAGAAGATTGCAAAAAATGATCACATGACCCGGAGACACTGCAACAGTCATAAGTATGAACCAGTTGCCGAGCATCTGACTTTGAGTCACATGACCATGGGGATGCTGCAAAGGTTGTAACTGTGAAAAATGGTCATACAGTAGAACCTCTGGTCATGACTATACTTTGTTCCATAACTTTGGTTGCAACCCGATTTGGTCGTGACCCAGACCTAATTTTGGAAATTTGGCGCTTACAAAAAAAAAATTGCATGGAACGGGAAATCAGCCACGTAAAAAAAAAATGTGAATTTTTTTGGTCGGAACCTGATTTGGTTGCGGTCAGAAGCATTCGTGACCAGAGGTTCTACTGTAAGTCACTTTTTTCAGTGCCGTTGTAACTCTGAGTGGTCACTAAACGAACTGTTGTAAGTCAAGGACTACCTGTATTGACTGACAACCATTTATACACCAAATCAAGAAAGCTCACCCTGCAAAAGCACATGGTTGTCCTCCAATGGTCACTGTGATGTTACTTCCTGCATTGAGATGTCTTCCTCTGATGCTAATCCAGGTGCCCCCAGAAAGAGGCCCACGAGATGGGATGACTTGTGAGAAGGTAGGAGCCTGTCAAAAGGAAACACAGTCAGTTCACAGCATTCAGAAGATAGCCTTAATGTACAAGCATAACAAAAGGACTTATGAAAAGACTTGTAAGCAAGAATTTAAAAATAAAAATGGAAATTTCTTCGCATCTCAGATACTATATGGGTATCATATTGCTACAATACGCAATTAAACTCAGAACATAAAATCAATTATGAGGGTATTAGTGATAATTCAGTGCTAGTTCATACACAATTATTTCTCTATAATCTTATTGTTTGCACTTGTACATTACCTCAATCAACTAGTTCCTTTGATGTTTATAACAAGATAAAATACATAATAATTATAAAACCCCCAAAAATAAATAAAACAGGAGTCTAAAGGAATAATAAGGTTACAATTGATAAACAACAGATTACACTGGCTAAAGCTCAGCATTTTAAAGACTCAAGTAATTAAAATATTGGGTAAATATATCATAATTTTATACACTTGAACATGCACATATATTACAGTGCCTTACAGATAGGCAAATTGATGCTTTTCCAATGTTTTAGCTGTAACTGCCATCATTCGGAGAGAAAAGATTCTGAGAGGTCACCCTTATTTGTACCCCTCTACTAGCCAGAGAACACCTGTTTAACAATAAATGCTGTACAGAACAATCTTAGAAACTGACAAACAATTCTAACCAGCCAAAGTCTCATTAGTTGCTTCACAGTTTTGAGTAATTTTAGAAACTGCTATCAGCAGATGCCAAGCTCTAAATCAGTGAAAGGAAGCAGCTCATCATTGAGATGCTGCTGTTTAAATCTTGATCTAGTCCGATAGAAATTAGTTAATGACTGTTCCAGTCATATTTATGAGATGGGAAATTTTTCTTTCTTAGTTAAAATCACACAAGAATCCTAGTTTAAGCAAAAATGTCTTGAATCTTCTAAGGCTGAACAGATTGACTGGTAATTTATTTCTTGGCATGCCTTTTGTGCCTTTTTTTTTTAAATAAAGGTTAGGCTATAATTTCCGAATTAAATTAAAGTGCTATCTACCAACAAATAATAAACATGAGCATAGTTAGGATAAGGGATTGTGATAGAAAAACAATTAAACAAGGTAAATCCGTAGGGCAAAAATGGGATTCGATGGGGAGATGAAATAGCAAAAGCAAATGTCTAATATTTTAATCTTACCACAAATGTGAAGCTTTTTGGAGCTATAGCCTTGTAGCTGGGAGAACAATCTCTGACACACACTTCTACAGGAGCATCTTGAATTTTGCTGGGGCTGGCTTCTCCAATCTCACAGACGATCCTACAGAAGGCACATCAATTGAACATGTTATAAATACAAGAAATGTCAGTGGCTCTTATTACATATATAAGGTGTAGCTACCCTGCATATCACTGGCCATATCCCTATGTCAAATATTTCTGATGTTCTTGATTCTTTCTTTCAATCTTGTCATTATAATTGAATGGGCTGTTGTTATTTTAATTAAATGCCATTTAACAATTTCAGCAAATTATGCCTTAGCATACATCAAATTGGTGTTTGAACAATAGGCATATTAAAATTGCAGAATACATAAAATATTACAAGGGGAGCATAATTTAACTCAGTAGGGAATCAATTAAAATTTAATACAACTAAAAAGAAAAAAAACATTTATTTTCATTCTGTCCCTATCCTATCACAGTATGTGTTAATGTAATGTAATGCACATCCATAAGTTAAGCAGTGAAAAACATGCCCATACATTTTTGGCTTTGTATTTTGATTTACTATCTACAAGCAAAAAGAAAGACACCCACTAAATGTTCCTACATTGATTTTTCTTATTGTATCCTATTGATGTTTAAACTTGCTCTGTATTTTTCTATGTAATTTTAAACTAGGTAAATTTGAAGAGCAGGGAACACAGAATGTATGTGGCTAGTCAGAATTGACCAGCTTTAGATAGTGTGGCTTTGTAAACACGTATTTAACTCAGTGGGTTTTAAATTAACACGAAATATGCAGTGAAAAATCATTCTCTCCTCCTCCCCCCGCCCCCAAAAAACCCCAGGTACATTTTGTTTTCAAAATCAAAACTCTGTTAACGACTCACAGAATCATTATATTTTACCATCCAATATTTTCCAGAAATGATTTGTGAAACCAGAAGAATCTTTCTGACAGGATGTCACAGAAGATTTGGCATTCCCCTTATTATTTTGCCGTTGTTTTGTGGGACCAAACCCAGAGGAAGATCTGGCATTATTATTTTTAAGCTATCCTGCCATTCATTTTTTCCCTTAAATTGCTTGGAGAAATGCTTATACACTTGCCATCTCATTTAATAAAAACAGGAATCCTATGAGGAAGATTAGGGTGAAAGATAATTGCTTCTAGCATGAACTGGTGACCTTCATGGATAAGCAGGAATCTGAATCTTTATCCAAGTTCAGCTGCCTTATCAACGTCACCACATTGGCTCTTCCCAAAATAAGAAACAGTCATTTTAAAATGAGTTAAATCAAGAAGTGCTGATGGTGACTAATGCTCTAAAAGAAAAATCACAGCCATCTTTCCTTATTGGCAGCACACAAATCTTGACTGTCCTGCTTTTTATAGTTATATAGGATCTCATAAATGAATCTATTTTTTATATCCTACATAGTCATCTATAATTTGAAGGATACTCACTGCTCAGCACTGATATATTCACTTTCAATGGGGATACATATCACTTTCCCAACCCGTACACCCATGCGTACATCTTCAAACTTCAGGCCCAAGTTCTCACCAATGATGGTTAACCGAGTCCCACCTTGCCGGGGGCCTGTTTCAGGAAACAACTAAGAAGAAACAAAGCAGACTGTTTTGAAATCCATCAATGAATAGGCAATGAACATCAACATCTGCCCTAGCATTGTTATACCATCCTCATACTAGTAAGTATGATAGTATAAATTTTTAAAGTTTGAGGCAGGTTACCATTTACAATGAACTTATCAGTAAAAAAATTAAAATTGAAGTGATAATCATTTAAAATTCAAGGAGCCCTTCTATAGTTCCAAACAAGTTTCTATCATCGAAAGCAGTAATTTCTCTACCTCCTGAATTCCATTGTCCATTTTCTTACTACATTAACTTGCCATAATATATCCCACTGAACCGATCAGAATATGAAAATGGAAACCATAAATTCATATTCCACTTAGGAGATGGCTTGCTAACACTATTAGCATTGGACTTCACGATGGTCCAGGGAATCCTTCTTAGCATTCTGCTTGTTCAACCCTTGATGTTCTCAGAAAGCCTACTATTTCTTTCTCATGCTATGAATTATTAAAAGAAAAGCCATCATTTCAGAGCCTTCCTTACAAAGAAGACACCAATTAACTCATGTAAAATGGGGCTTATCTTTCTCTAGTAATTCTGGAATATCCCAGCACACAATAGTTTCTGCCAGCACCAGCTGGGGAAGGAAGAAAGCCCCAGTAGAGCATGATATGGCTCATTTGTTAGGATGATTCCCAATAAAATGGACAGGTGTGGCTTGACATATGCCAGCGTGATGACAGATGAGCCATGTGTTACAAGCCCACCATTGCCACTAACAAGGTAATTATGGGCAATTTTACACCACATTTTGCTGGGCCCCAGTGCTTGGCATACACCTGCAAGTGATAAAAAGGATTAATGGGCACCCAGCTGGGAAAGCTCTTCTGGGTCACCACAACCACAACCAAGGGAAGGGACTCCAGGGCCGAAACAGCATAAAAGGACCCAGCAAAATCAAGAACCAACTGATTACTTGATCAGACAAGCTGGCCCCCAGTCTCTGCACTAATCCTAGACAAAGGCTATGCATCCTTTCCTAAGCTTGGTACTGAGGAGGCTTAGGGATAGCAAAGAGCTTTGGAATGCATGCAATTCTTAATTTGCCCTGCTGAAAACTCTTAAATGCTCAGGAAACGTTTTATGTTTAAAAATAAACAGAAGACATAAAAGTATAGTTAAGACAAAGCCTCTTAGTACTGCCTACAGATCAGCTTTATACTGCCTCTACAAAATGCACAGGGATTGGCAAGGATCCAAGAGAAGGAATTTCTATATTTATGAGTCAGCCTGCAAGTTACTTCACTACATGCCCAGATCATGTTGTTTTTATTCAATTGATCTCAATAGAGATGATGAGTCATAAGCAAGCAAGTTTCCCAAAACCCGGTAAGCCCGAATTGTTCGGTTCTAGGCTTACATCTAGCACTGTAGCTGAAAAGTTATTTAAAGAGTCATTGAAATAAGCATAACAACCTGCAAACTTCAACTGGCCAAGAATGTAACAAGATGGACAATGATGCAATGATGCCCATCTCACTTCATGGAATGCCAGGTTGCTTTCAGGTATGATTCAAAGTGCTGGTTATGATCTATACACACACAGACACACACACACACAGTTTTATTGATTTTAATTTTGTAAGCTGCCCAGAGTCACCTTGTGGCGAGACAGGTAGCAAACAAAATCAATCAATCAATAAAATGCTTTCTATTGGGGATTCCTATTTTTTAGTTTGTTGGAGTCAGATGAGGTCAAACTGAAATGAGGGAAGGGAAGAGATTTTGTTTGTACACTTCCAGGAGAGGATGCAAATATAGATAACACCATCATTCTAGATTATTGACTATCAGATATTAAATGCATCAACTCAGTAAGGGGAGGGGGGATGAGAAAGAAAGGAACTAGGAAGATTCAAGGGTGGTTAGACAGTCCTGCCAATATCCTGAGCTCTAAATGCCAAATATCCAACTGCGTCTCCACCCTGCAACTCTGAATTTCTCTATTACTTGCTAGCCTTAACCAATTGATGATTTTATTTCAAGCATGCCATTATGAGAATTAAGAAAATGAGAGTGCAGGGAAGTTGGCAGGTAGCCTGACACACAGACCATGTGAAGCAGTTTTTATGAAGAGATCTGACAATCTTTTGTCTGAAATGGTATTGGTTGGACTAGATGACCTACAGGATCCCTTCCAACTCTGTTATTCTGTTAAGGCAGGAGACACCAGCCTTGCCTTAGCTCTCTGTATGACTATCCTCCGAATTTTGACTCGGCCAAAACCCAGAATCAACAAAATCTGCCAGGTTTTGAATTTCTCAAACCACTCCCCACCTGGAAAAGTTTAATACAACTTCCGAGATGCAATGTATGAAGTCCATTTCATCCATATCTATAATGACTCTCCCTATTGACAGATGGAGAAAAGGTTCTGCTGGATAATGACCATATGACAAGGTGCAGATCTGTTGCTGTTTGCCCAGAGCCAACGTGGACTATGAATACAAGACTACAAAGCCCATCTTTGTTCCCTGATTTGCAGGTTACTCCATTGTTAAACTATGATAAAGGCCTGAAGGAGTCTTGCCACACTATAGAATTTATGCAAGACAAGACAATTTGAAAACTGGAGTCTATCATTCACCTACATTTAATCTAATCATGCACTGCTATCCTGGATCAGAAGCAATGAAGCAGCTGTTACAACTTGAGTTACTGTTCCCTAAACAGGGCTCCTCTGGGTACCTGGTGAGTTGTGCTGTGGTTTGGTATTGTTAAATTAGTGCGAAAGGCTTCCATAGTTTGTTAGATTTCCCCCCTACTGCAGCAAAACTGACAAGGGCCACATGTTTAGGGAGAAGCAACATTGGAGAAAAGTTGACACTGCTTGACACACTGTGTGTGTGGGGTCACCGTTAAAACAAGACACTTGGGAACCAAAGCTGGCAGGAAAATCCAGCTATTTTGTTCTTTCCTTATACACAAACTCCCACACCAGCTCTGTCTGACAAACAGCAGCCCTCTTCATCTAATTGGTTTCAAAGCACAACCCTTCATATCTGCCAAGTGAATGTAGGAAATACCAGCCCCCAAATATGAAAATAATGAATCGTCTACTAAGTGTCTTGATTATTTGACCATTTAATTTCAGAATAGCTAATCTGTCCATGCAGTTGAGAATGTTATCTACAGAGCTTAAGAATGGAAGCAGAGAAGTGAGCCAAAGTTTGAAACAACACAACCATATAGGCCCAGCTTCAGTATTGCAAACTGGCAGTCAGCAAAGTGTATGTTAGTTGGGATCCAAAAAAGAGACTTTCATAGAAAAGTCTGGCAACAAAACGCAGCATTTTCATGTGGTAGATTCACTTCTTAATATCCAAAATATAATTTAAAGCAAAGGGAACGTTGGGGTCAGATTTTGGACAGTAATATCATGCCAAAGTGATAAAAGACAAAATAATGGCCTGACGTGGAGAGTGTTTTAATATTAACTCAAAATCTTTCAATTTCCTGTTAGTAAAGTAGGAATATTAAGATCACACTCAATCACTTCACTTGATTTTATTACAATAATAAGAGATAGCAATTGTGAAGTCTTAGCACAATTATAGTGCTGAAGGGAAGGGGTAACCACAACAATCTTTATTTATTTATTTGAATTGTCAATCGCTTACAAAATAATAGATATAAGTATAAACATGAGTAAGAATACAGAAAATAGGTACGATTAAATGGGGACAATAGGACAGGGACAGGAGGCACGATGGTGCACTTATGCACGCCCCTTGTCAAATCAATCAAGAGCAACTTAATTTAATTAGAAGATCACATAAATGCTTTTTATTCTGACATCCAGAACAATATTTTCTCACTGATTCTCCCAAATCAGCTCTCTTGGAGCTCTTCTACAATGCTTGTATTAGATTGGAGAAGTTGCAGCTGAAGCAGATTATCACCTTTTCTTCCTATCAAAGATCTTCTACAAATCTTCTTCATTGTTTTCTATGGCAATGTTTCAAGGAAGAGGAAGGCATTATCTGAGCAGCGCATCAAAAGATAGAGCTGAATTTATTTTTCAGCATTAAAATACTACTCTTCTAAAAGCTAAAATCTCAGATACCAGCTTTCTATTTTAAATGGATGTCCTTTAACCCCATTTCCCTTCAATCTAGCAGAAATCACAGGCTGGGATCATAATGGTAAGCTTTAACATTTAATTTTGCTTGGATTTTAGCTAATTACTATAACTGCACAATCTCTGAATCCACAATTTATGGCTTAATAAACAAACTGTTTTTGTGAGTGCTTTTTTTTAAGTATCTCAGCTTGCTGTGTAAACTCATCCACAGTCTCTGCCCCAAGAGAAACAGGCTTAGTAACTTTACTACTTGTATTTTCCAGGATTAAACAGACAAAAAAACCAAAAAAACTGCACAGCATATTTTACACCCCTGATCCCATGCATTCTGGATGACCCTAGCAAATAAACTATCACTGCATTTTCCTGAAGCCTGCACAGCAATACCTGTGAAAAAGCAATAACAATGTAACACTCACCCACCCCAAAGTACACAGTAATAAAGTATTTGATCTGCTTAAATGGGGTGTACAACTGCAGGAACAAGTTCTTAATTTAGTTTTCATAATTTAGTAATGTAGAGTTGTATTAGAATGAAGTGCTGATAATTACTTAAAAACTGCACATAAGCCATCCATATATACCCACTTGGTACCTCTGAGACTTTATTGTGGTCTTACATTATTAAACTTCTCCCCTTTTCCTATGACAACTGATACTTCACAACATAGTGTGCTCAGTTGGTTTATAAAAGCCCATAACTTATTCCTAGCACCATGTGTAGATATCATGAACCCAGATTTAGGCATCTCACATTCATATTTAAAAGGATAAAGCTTTTAAGAACCAAAAAAAATATTGCTTGGGGACATGATAAACTAAGAAACCTATTTTCTGCAGGTTTAAGATTGGGGGCTCTATTTAAAGCCATTAAAGATATGACAACCTTAAAATTTCTGCTGTTGCAATTTTGTTGACATGTGTTTATTAAGTTGTACAATGGTTAGCTGCAGTATTCAGGATCAAAAGATGTTTTCTTAACCAAAATCAAGGGAACAAATAAAAATTCCTTTCCTTCCCAATCAAAATTTAGAAACCAAGATTTGGAACCAGAACATTGGGGACATATGAGAGAAGATTTAGTTTGGTGCAAAATTAAAATAGTTGCAAACTATTGCTATTTTTAAAATGCGATATGTGTAAGAAAATTTTTGGTTGCTACAGCAAATGGTGGATGGAATAGATGTGACCTTCAGGGAAGCAAATTAAGACTGATCACCAAAATAAAAATTGTAACTGGAAAAAGTTGTGAAAAATGGAATAAGATCCCAAATACATGTGTTTGTTTATATATTTGCCAGGGAAGATTCTCCCAAAGGACTAGACTGACAGAATTTTAAAATAATTTTAAAATAATAGAATTAATAGCTACTAATTAAAATTAATTATCCTTTAAATAGGATAACACTCTTACAAGTTAAACAATCTACCATCTAGACTAGCATTTCTTAAACGTTTTTCTCTCATCACCCCTTCCCACTTTTAAAAATTATAGAGGACCCCAAAAGTGTCTTGGTTTGTATGGGCTAAATTTATTGATATTTAAGTATTAAAAAATAAAATTGATGCATTCATGGAATTATATATTGAATTATATATTGAATCATGTAAAAATTGAATTGAATTGAATCATGTAAAAATAACAATATTGAACCCATTAGAGGTTAACATAAATATTTGTATAACATATAAAAAATTTGTATAACATATAAAAAGTAATAATGAGAATATTTTAAATTACTGCAAACATCTTCAATATCTGGCAAATAATTTTGATTTTGCAGAATCCTGGGAGGGTCTTGGAGGCCCCTGAAGTCCTCAGACCACATTTTAAGAAACACTGATCTAGATCAATTTTCTCTCCTTCATGTACATAGAAACATACATATTCCCCACATTCTTCCAACAGAAACAGTCAAGGAGTGGGGTATCCATACCGGTGAGATGGGCTGTGACAAAAAGATCCCTTCTACTAGGACAGTAAAAGAAATAGGAGACCAAAACTGAATGATGAAATGAGAGGAAGAGATTATTGAGAGATTGTTCAACAATTACAAAACGTGTTAAAACCAGAAAGGAAACTGTACTAAACATGGTAAAACATTTTCAGACTAATATTCAATGGCATCTAGCTTTGCAGCAGAGATATCTGCAGTTTCCTGAACCTCTTGCTCTATCCTTTGTTTTCAACACCACCTTTCTATTCTTAGATGCAAAGATAACTGGATAGATATACAAAGTTCAAGACTAAACACAGAAGAAACTATATAGAAACCACATAAAAGCAGAGAATGTTGTTCTACCATAGCGGCTGATTTCTATCACAAATGCCTTGTAATGCAGTGAATATGTGCCAAATTCACTTCCAGCCCCTGCCTATTCGAGGAAATTGCCCTCAGAGTAATTCATTAGATCTGACCAATTGCCCTCAGAGCAATTCTTCAGATTTGAACAATGAACTCTTGCAAGCCACCAATATCGATTGATATTAAACGTCTCCATTCTACAGTGAGAGCAGGACAAAAGTCACAGGGAGAAGCTAAAGAGAAAAAGAGAAAAATTAGACCAAGAAATGGCATGTAGGATATGTATCTAACTCTCACCACTGAATCACATCCTCCCAATTGTCTACTGCAAGCATCTCTATATCATTTCATCAGCAGCATGTCAGCTATAGCAGTGGCATAATCAAATAAGCATTAGTATTCCATGAAATCTCATGAAAGAGAGAGGGGGATTTTACCACATTTATTAAAAAGAGCCTCTAAAAAGTAAAATGGCATGATAAAGTATTTGTAACAGCTGAAGAACTAGTAGTCTAAACTGACAGCAGTATTGTGTGCCACAGGAATGTTATACACACCAGCTTTCCCCAGCATGGTATCTGCCATATGTGTTACACGTCAAATCCTATAATTCTTAGCCTCCTCTGACGCTGTTTCATGATTTGCCAGGGAAATTCCCCTGATACCACAGCTAGGTAAGCTAAGGGATTATGAACATGAAAATCAGCAATGTACAAAGCTGATTAATGCCAACAGCTGTGGGATATGCCTATCAGTCCATAAAATATTACAGGACCAAGTATTTCCAGGCATCCTGTGACACAGCCAATTTCCTGTATGCTATTAAGAAAGAGAATGGAGAAAGGTTCTCTTCTTTGGCAGTGCAACCCCCATCCCAAACATACCTTAAGGATTTTGGGATCTGCACAACGGCTATTGCCATTGCTTGCATGCATCCAGCTGCTTTCCGATAGTGGGCAGTGTTGACGGAGGGAACATCGTTTTTCTGACACACACCAACCACACTCAAAGCGTGGATCTGCCTTCAGGCACAGCCCACAGCTTTCTCGCAGAGCTGAGCACTTGTACAAGTGAGCTGCAAAGGAAAGAATACACTCAAAGATAAATTGGTGCTGGGTGGAATTAGCTAAATAGACTATCCTCTGATGTGTAATTTTAGATGTTAGGCTTTTTTAAATTTCTAGTCCAACCCTCTACCCAATGTAGGAGTTCCCAAAGCATCTTGGACAAATGGTTGTCCAATATTTTCTTGAAAACCTCCAATGATGGGGCATCCACAACTCTGGGAGGCAGCTTAATAGTTCGGACTGTCAGGAAATGTCTCATTATTTCCAGGTTGTATCTCTCTCAGATGAACTTCCAGCCACTGATTCTTGTCTTGCCCTCGGGTCTTAGGGTGAATAAATTAACACCCTCTTCTCTGGGGCAGCCCTTCAAGTACTGGAAGACTGCTATCCTGTCGCCCCTCATATTCTTCTTCATTAAACAAAACATAAGCTAGTGCCTTTAGCCATTCCTCATAGGATTCAGCCTCTAAAACACTTATCATATTTGTTGCTCTTCTTTCCACTCTTGCTAGGGCCTCAGCATCTTTTTTATATTGTTGTGACCAAAACTGAACACAGTATTCCAAATGTGACCTCATCAGTGTAATATAGAGTGATGCAATTGCTTCCCTCAATCTTGATACTATCCCTCTGTCAATGCAACCCAGGTCAATACTGACTTTTTTGTCAGCTGCAGCGCATTACTGAGTCATACTTACATACACCAGGGCACCTACCGTGTTTCTCATATAATAAGGCCGGGTCTTATTTTTTTTTTGAGCCCCCCAAAAATGGCTAGGCCGTCTTTTCGGGGGTGACTTAATTCCCCCCCCCCTTGCATCTTAGGGCAGGCAGGCGGCAACGGCTTGGATGTTGACCTCGGCATTGGTGGGGCACTTCGTATCGGGGTCAACGCAGGCAGCACCATATCCGGGTGTGCAACAAAAGTACTTCCTAACAGCAAGCAAGCATTTCCCCCCCATTTCGCATGGTTTAATATAGGCCTTAATTTGGGGGAGGGGCTTAATTTCATTTCATGCCTATAAAACATGCTGGGACTTCCTATTGGGGGAGGCCGTATTGTTCGAGAAACAGGGTAGACTCATCTCATAGGCACTATTGTTGCATCAGACAAGGTCTATCTTGTACTGGTGGATATGGCTTTTCCTGCCTAAATGCAGGACTTTACTCGTCTCACGACTGAACTGCATCTTGTTGAATGGAGCCCAATGTGGAAGTCTGTTAAGATCCTTCTGAACTTGAAACTATCTTCCAAAGTGTTAGCAATAGGCCCAGCTTTGTGTCATCTGCAAATTTCTAATAAGCGCCCCTTCAATCCTCTCACTTAGGACATTTATGAACGTTCTAGGTTGCATTAGTAAAATAACTTTATCATGGTTTCCTGCTACACAGGATGTGCATCTAGTTAACTGAATAACTTGTAGCATTTCCAGAGACACATTAGACACAGAGAGAAATAACGCAGAGAAAAAGTTAAAAAACCAGATCTTTCCAGACTTTCTCCTTCAACTTTGATATGCATAAGGAACAATGTTTGCTCATATGGGCAAAATGTTTTGAATTTTCACTTGTGGCAGTTTGTTAATTCCAATATGGTCCCCAGCTGTCTGGTTCAAAGATTAAGTGTGGAGACAGTTTATTATGGAGAAAATTTTGTTATAACTAAACGTGTTTCTACATTCCCTATTCCAGCTTACCTTGGATATTTTGGGGATTGTCAATTATGAAGTTTCCATTCCACACAACAGAAAGGTTCACTGGGAGGTCACTGATGTCATTCCCTTCATAGAAATACTGCCAAAGAAGACACAACAGGGCACAGAGTTTATTAGTCAGCCTTACACAAAAATAGCAGATACAAACCAAGAGGCAAATCAAAGGCCAGTGGAGGACATCACATTATTCTCACCAATTTCAAGTACACCTACCTGGATCTTCCTCTGCCAATTATGACCATGTCAAAAGCAAGACAGATTGGTCAGACATGAAGACTCTCCAATAACCAACAACAACAACAATAACAACACAATTTTCTTTATATTTTTTCCTAGCTGCTTCTTTATAGTTCTGTCAGACAGAATGCACTTTGAGGGAAAGTCCAGAGTACCAATCCAAAGCATCTAAATTATTTTCCACTTTAATTTTCCCTTTGCCTACTTATGCAATGTTAAGACAGACTAGTTCTGGATTTGTAATATTCTTTACCAGTAGAGAATGATTGGTAGGAATTGAGCAAATCTACTGGATGTCAAATCATAAGCATAATTTATTTGAGCTGTTGAGGCTAATGGTCCTTGGCACAAAATTGTATCACGTAATAAACTGGGTTTGCTGTTAAAATACAATCTGAGAGTACACAAAACCTAAAATAAAGTGACTTTCAGACCTCTTCAAGTAATATACTAGCTATAAATGGGTGTTGTCACTGTATAAATTAATAAAAAGTACAAATTGAAGTTATTTTATTCTAATCATCATTCAGCGTCCAGGAATGTTGTGCACTTGTTCCACAAAATAAGACAACAGAGCAAGGAGCCTTTGTCTGAATAAATATTTAAACTGAGGAAGAATAGAATTTAAAACCTCCCAGCAACAGGAGACATTACTTTTGTCTCTGTTGAGCTGGCAAATACTGTTCGGCTTCTACAGCAGGAAAGAAAATGAAAATGCAACGGACTTAAGGAAGACTATCTCTCTAAGAAGGATGATTACAGAGGCACACAAATTGGGAATTGTATTTCCATCCTACATCACCATGAGCCTTCACCCCATCTATCTCCGTGAAAAATAAACCTAACCCAATCTCTTGCTTCAGACAAACTTCTTGCAGCCTCATCAATATTCCCTTCACAGTGCCTGCGTGCATGTGGAGGCTTAATCGATAGGAAGACAGGAAGGCAGTCGGAACCTTCCCTGACAGCTAATGACCTCCTTTGGCGAGAGATTCTCTGCTTTTCTCCGGAGAAAATGACAGGCGTGTCAGGAGAGATTAAATGAAAGATTCATAGCTTGCTGGAGTTTGTTAGGGAACTATGGATACTACAGGTGCAGCTTTCCCCCTCCTCTGGATAACATCCCCTCCCTGCTCAGCCACAGCATAGCCACCAAGGCGTAAGACAGCCAAAAAGATGAAGAAGGCAACAGGTATCTTCCCCAACCCATGTATCCTTCCAAGTCTGGCTTTTCTCTTCCTCCTCCTCCTCCTTCTCTTCAACTTCCATGGAAATCCAATTTGTCTTAATTTGTATTTTCTTTTTTAAAAATTGCTATAAAGCATACAGAATACAAGAGAACTGTTATGTATATAGAATGAGAAACAAAACACACCACAGAAACACTCACTTCTTGAAAGCTGTGTCAAATAATGTGACCAATCTTTTTTTTTTTTTGGCACAGAGAGCTAGCAACAACACAGAATCACAATATGAAGTATATACTAAAGAAATATTACAAGCAAGGGTGGGATTCAAATTTCTTAACAACCAGTTCTGTGGGCGTGGCCTAATTTGTGGGTGTGGCTTGGTGGTCATGTTACTGGCTGGGCATGGCTTGCTGACTGGCATGGCTAGGTGGTCATATGACTGGGGTGGGCGTAGCTAGGTGGCCATGTGACTGGCAAACCAAATATGAGTGGTCCTCACTTAACGGCCAATTGCTTAGCAAGTGTTCTAATTTATGACTGACCTCCCCAGAGGTACTTGACCTGTTTTTGGTGTTTTGACAGCCATACACACACACACACACACTTATGACCAGTTACAACATGCCACACAGTCTTGTGACTGAGGTTTTCTATGTTTTTTGCCAGTTTCCAATAATTCCTTCTGGTTTCTGGTTAAAAATGCCCATTGGGGAAAATGGACCTGTTTAACAACCAGTGTTTGCTTAATGACCACAAGGTTCACTTAACAATCATGGTGTTTGCCTAACCCAGGGGTCTGCAACCTTAACCACTCAAAGAGCCATTTTTCTATTTTCTTTTAAAAAGGTATCTCTGTCTGTCTTTCTTTATTTCTCCCTCTCTTTCTCATCTCTCTCGCTCTTTCTCATCTCTTTCTCCCTCTCTGTTTTTCATTTCTCTTTCTCTCTCTCATCTATAACTGTTAAGATTGGAAACTGTATTTTTAAATCTTATTTCTTTGCAGTTTTTTTCACACACATTTGTGTATATGTATCCAATACTTTCTTCCTTTCCGCTATGTATTCAAAATGGGCAATGATTGTGTGTGTGTGTGTTTGTGTAGCATGTGTATATGTGTGTTATGTATGTGTATGGATATGGATATATATTTCACTTTTAATGTGTGCCAGTGTACTTACAGTAAAAAATGACAATAAAAGTTATCTTATCCTATCTTCCTTCTTTCCTTCCCAACCCCATTCCTCCCCACACTCCATTTTGTGTTGGCTTCCCAGCCAAGTACTTACCAGGTCTGATCCTGTTTAGCTTTCTAAAATCAGCCTACTGAAATAAATACCAAACTAAACTGCCCAATAATTTACCTACCATTACTATCTTGCACCTGATTTCAATGTAAACAGCCAATCTGTAGTATTACTAAATTTTGCTAGGCATCTGATGCATGTTATTCTTTCTTCTTTGATAATCTATTCGAGAGGTCCCCAAACTTGGCAACTTTAAGACTTGTGGACTTCAACTCCCAGAATTCTACAGCCAGCTATGTCCACAAGTCTTAAAGTTGTCAAGTTTGGAGAGCCCTGACATAGATCAACCACATGTACATGAAGTACATACAAAGCACTTCCACACCATACAAATGGGTTACAAAGACAAAATGATGAAAAATGGGAGACACTGATTACAGCATAGACAAAAAAAACCCATATATAATTATTGGGTAGGGGATGATAGCAAAAAAGTAACATAAACCACTCATGGTTAAAACGTGCTTGCTTGACTCCCAGCACTTTAGGATTGTGCAGTCCATCGGCAGCCGTGCAAAGCCACCCAGTCCCTTAGAATTATCCATGCACTCTAGACACACGTACACACAGGCCCCTTATTCTTGCACGAAGGTGTCGAGCTCCGAGGGAGGTTCACCTGTTCGCACCCCAAGTAGACTGAAAGCCCCGCAGGGGATGGGGGATGCAGCAGCAGCAAGGCGGAGATGGCGATTCCGGGTGGTATAGGATCGTTTCCCCCCCCCCCCCAGCCAGCCATGCGGCTGCACACGTGGTGCATCAGGGCTTCCAGGCTCTGCTCCCCACAGACCTGTCAGCTGTCCTGGAGTTGATTAAGGGGCGCCTTGCTGACACGAGCCTCTAGCTGGGGAGAGGAGAGAAAGTTCACTCTTCTCTCCTCTCACTGGCAAGCACAGCCCCCCGCGGTGGCTATTCTGTGGCCAGCAGGACCAGGAGAACGCTCTCTCCTCTCCCTGGCAAGCATGGCCCCAGTCCCACAGTGGTTTTCCGTGGCCAGCGGGGGCAGAACGCTCTCTCCTCTCCTTGGCAAGCACAGCCCCAGCCCTTTGGCGGCTTTTCCATGGCCAGCGGGGGCAGGAGAACGCTCTCTCCTCTCCCTGGCAAGCACAGCCCCAGCCCTTCAGCGGCTTTTCCGTGGCCAGCGGGGGCAGGAGAACGCTCTCCCTGGCAAGCATGGCCCCAGCCCCGCAGCGGCTTTTCCGTGCCCAGTGGGGGTAGGAGAACACTCTCTACTCTCCCTAGCAAGCACAGCCCCAGCCCTGCGGTGGCTTTTCTGTGGCCAGTGGGGTAGGAGAACACTCTTCTCCTCTCCTGGCAAGCACGTGGGGGCTTTTCTGTGGCCAGGAGGAGAACGCTCTCTCCTCTCCCTGGCAAGCACAGCCCCAGCCCAGCAGCGGCTTTTCCGTGGCCAGCAGGGGCAGGAGAATGCTCTCTCCTCTCCTTGGCAAGCATGGTCCAGCCCAGGCAAGCCCAGGGATTGGGCGGGATGTTGGGAGACAGCGCAGCAGCCTAGGCTAACCCAGGTGTCAACTTGACCGGGGCTTGCTTGTAGGCTCACTCACCCAGGGAGATCAGGGCCGCGGTGAAAAGTAGGCAGCAATGGCGGGCAAAGGCAGGTTAGCAATGGCAGGTGAGATTAGGAATAACTGGATGGGGCAGGGAGCGGGCAGGCAGGAAGGGGCGGGGCCAACCAGGGGCGCAATTTACTAGTTATCCGACTGCTCAGACTCAAAACATCCAGTTCTAAAACTGCTGAAATTTAAGATCTTGGCATTTGTAAGATATTGTTGAAGAGAATGGAGGAGTCAAACAGGGAATTAGTCTGGAATCCCTATGTGGGAATAAGAGAGGAAAGTCTGACTACCTTTGAATGCCATTGAACCTTATCTAGCCTGATCCAGGTGCAAACTGCCAATTAGAGAAGATTCCTGTGTAATAGGCTGGAGCAATAAAAGAGTTAATTGAAGTCTTCACACGTGGATCTGATTGTTTGTGCCTGACAGATATTTGCTCATTAAATGAGCTTCTGCAATGGCGCCCGAGCCTGAAAAAATTATCAACCCCTGATCTATAATATTAATGATATAAAATATTCTTTAATTAAATTAAGCTGTTTAAAACCTGCTTTACCTATTTAGCATTCTTCACATATATATGCCCAGAGTCGTTGAATAATATATCTGCAGAGCACCAATTTGAGGAAGGCTTGCCTAAAGTGCAGAATATGATATTAAATGATTTTAAAATTAAAACATTTAAAATATTACATTCAACCATTAAGGCATTTCAACCAAGTGTCCTATCTGGCGGTTGATGTATTTATCTGAACTATTATTGTATTTTCATGAGGAACTTCTATTTGATTGCCAAGAATCACTTGATGGCACGTTGAATCAACCAATCATTTATTCATTAATTTTATTTCTCTTCCATAAATGCCTTTCCTAGAATAATCCTTCACCAGCATGGCACTGTCCAAGTGAACTGCTGAAGGTAACCTGGAAAACATTAAGCTGGAAAGGCTGGTCTGTATTACCATCTATCTGCCCCAAAGAATAGAATACAGAACTCTAAATACAGATTGTATAATCAAAAGTTCAGATAATTGAAGTGCAGCTAATATAAGCTGCAATATAATATATAAGCTATTTAAAGGTCAGTAGAGACTTGAAAATAATTGATGTTTGCATAATGTGGTACATGCAATTGAGTTAGTGCGTGTGACTGTATTTGTGTATGTTCATGTCCCATTCTTTTCTGGTTGTGCTAGACTAATTGGAAACAGGCCAAAGAAGCTGTCTATAGGAATAAGTTTTAAAAGGTCACGTATATTTACATAAAGGAAAAGTACCCATCATTTGGAAAGAGAAAAAGTGTTTTGGGAGGGTGGCAGGGAAGGATTTAGCTGTGACGAGCAGCGTGGCAGAATAAGTGAAATTGGCATTTTCAATTTGTACTCTGACATGTCTCATTTGGGGCCCTGGCATCTCAGAAAGGCATACAGCCTGCAGCTGTCCGAAACACTTATTTGCATTTCTCTGCCCTGGATCTTTTTGGAAATGAATTCCTTTTGAATAGGGTACAAAGTGGGAACTGGCAGATTATTAACTGTTTAGAAACCCGCTCTGACAAAAACAGTTTACACAGAAGAGACAGATATGTGCATTTTTGTCTCACGTAACATGACCCTTTCTATCTGACAAACATTTTTGGTGGTAATTATTAAGACTTCTGGTGATCTTCTGCAACATATGGGATAAATCCAGGACTTAGGCAAAATGAGGTTCATGTTCACTAATAATCAACTTTATTGCAATACCTCTTGTGATATTAAGACTGTTGTAGTACATATCTTTGATTCCCCTTGCTTCAAGGTAAGATATTATTCTTCCTTCCTTCCTTCCTTCCTTCCTTTCTTTCTTCCTTCCTTCCTTCCTTCCTTCCTTCCTTCCTTCCTTCCTTCCTTCCTTCCTTCCTTCCTTCCTTCCTTCCTTCCCCCCCTCCCTCTTGAATGCAATTTTGACAGCCCACGATGCATAGTTTGAAAGGGGCGTTGGTACTTACCTGTCACGCCCTTTCTCTGTGAGCTGTGAAGAGCATCCATTGATTGGGATATGCTTCTGTCACTCGTCTGATAGGCTGGGCTTTAATTGTGAGGACGCTCCTCCACCTCCTCAGGACTCCTCCCTAGTGTCCCCAGTTTTGGCGAAGTCGAAGTTATGAAAACCTTTCTTCTCCTTCACCCTTTCTAATACTTGGCCGGAATAGCATCCCACCAGATGAATAAGGGTGGGGATGGATGCTCTTCAGAGCTCACAAAACAAAGGCGTGTCAGGTAAGTACCAACGTCCCTTCTCCAGATGAGCTGTTCAGAGCATCCATTGATTGGGACATACCAAAACTTGGTGTGTCCTATGGGAGGGCTTCTGTCTGGTTCAGATTCCCCTTTTTCTTGGTCCCTATGGACCCTTTGTAACACTCTCCTGCCAAAACCAGCCTCCGCAGAGGTGAAGACATCAATCTTATAGTGGCTAATAAAAGGCGACGGCGAGGCCCATGTTGCTGCCTTGTAAATTTCCTCTATTGGCGCTTGTGGCCCATGCTGCTGATGTTGCAGCACTCCTGGTTGAATGAGCAGTGATGCCCCTGGGTACAGGAAGAGACTGTGCCTCGTAGGACTTGCTAATTGTGCTCTCAGCCAGCTACTGATCGTTGAGGAAGAGACCTTGCACCCAATGGTGGGTGGCTGAAAGGAAACGAAGAGAGCCTCTGTTTCCCTAAAACACGCCGTGCAGTTTAAATACATGCAGAGAGCTTGCCTTACGTCTAGTCTGTGCCATTGGCATACCAGAGTCTGTGTCGGCCTTGGACAAACGTTCAGGAGTGTCAGTTCCTGTGGTCTGTGGAAAGCCGAATTTATCTATGGGGTGAACGTTGGATCTGGACTAAGGACCACTCTGTCTGTATGAAAAATACAGAGCTCCTGTCTAACTTACAAGGCGGCTAGTTCCGAGATTCGTCTGGCCAATGTTATTGCAACCAAGCAAACCACCTTGTACATTAGAAAATGGAGACTCGTGGTCTTCAGGTGCTCAAAAGGAGTTTTTGTGAGTGTGGTAAGGACCTTGTTGAGGTCCCACATAGGATATTGATACACTACAGGAGGCCGTAAGTTTGTAGCCCCGCGCAAGAAGCTGCGTATGCGTGGGTGATGAGAAATGGACCGCAAGCCTCTCCAGGTGATGACTGATGCTATGGCCTCCCTTTTGGCCTGTTTATATGAAGATGATAATAACAAGATGTCATCTAAGTAACACTGCAGTCTAACAGGTGTTCCTCCGAGATGGGCAGCCAGAGCTGCCAGAACCTTCGTAAAGGTCCTCGGACAGATGATAACCTGAAGGGCAGGGCAACGTATTCAAAATGTTGATTATTATAACAAATCTAAGAAATTTGCTATGCGGGGGTCTAATTGGAATGTGGAGATAGGCCTCCATTAAGTCAATTGAGGTTAAAAAGTCGCCCTTTCCTATGCTCAGAAGGATGGACTGCAGTGTACTCATCTTAATCTTCCTATAAACTAGGGAACGATTAAGTCATTTTAAATCTAAAATTGCCCTCTATTCCCCCGAACTCTTTGGGACTAGAAAAGATAGTGAATAAAAGCCTTGCCCTTGCTGATCCGGTGCTACAGGTTGGATTGCCTGGATCTCCAATAAATGATTAATAGCTGTCTCCATCAGGCTCCTTTTAACAGGATCCCTGGAGAGAGTGCATGTCATGAAAAAGTTCTGGGGAGTGGATTGAAATTCTATAGTCAGGTTGAATCTTCTGGTATCTCTAATCCAGGAATCAGTGGTAGAGGAATCCCATCTGTCTGTGAAAGGCCTTAGCCTTCCACCAATAGGGGCACAGTCATGAGACTTATTTTGTGTGTCGGAAACCTCTGTTTCCTGTCCCTCGAAAGGTTCTTTTGGTCTGCCCTCCCCTTCGGTATCTATCTCCAAGATCGGAACTATCTGACTGTTGGTTATTCTTGTATCCAGACGCTCTCTGGAATCTGGAAAGAAATGTAGAGGGTATGAAGGAACCCCTCCGAAAGGGCTGGGAAGGTCTATTTTCTAATCTACGAAAAAGAGAGAGGTGAGTATCTTTTTCTTGCTTCTTGTCTCTATCAGAGATGGGTCAAGGGCAGCGCCAAACAATTTATCTCCTGATATTGGGGAAGAAGCAAGCTTCCACTTGTGTTTGATATCTGCTTGCCAATGTCTGAGCCATAGCAATCGACGAACTGTAACCTGAGATGCTATGGCTCGAGCAGATAATTTGACAGAATTGAATGTAGCATCCGCAGAGAATTCTGCAGCCGCTATTAGCTTGGCGAGTCTTTGTGTGCCCTGACATTGGAATTTGGGATGATCTCTCTCAGATGCCAGAGCCATCTGAGAGATGATCTAGTGAAAAAGGATGCGGCAGTTGCCACTCTTATGGCCCACGCATCTGATTGATGTGCCCTACATAGAGACAACTTGGCCCTATTTACCTTCTGGCTTGAGAGCCTCCTCTGCTTCAGTTGGAATTGCAGAGGAGGATGCCGATGCCACCACTGGTTCATCTACTACTGTGGTATTGAGAAGTTTAGAGAAATCAGAAGCCAAATTAAAAAATTTCTATCATATCCTGTAAGAGGGGGATATGCCACTGAAGAGGCCCCTTGTTTCTGGAGGAGGTCCAAGAACTTCTGCGGGACAGGTATGACTTCCTCTTCCATTATTGGTTGGGAGAAGATCAAATCGTCTGACTCCCCTTGCAGTAAAGATTGTTGGGCTGAGGGGGATATAATATCTAAACACTAATTGCCAGAACCAAATGCCTGGCAGACAAGACACACATAAAGACTGAACTATGCACCCTGACTAAAGTACTGACAGCCAACAGCTTCCACAAAAGCAAAATCACAGGCCTCATCCACAAAAACACACTGAGACATAATGGAGACCTAGAAGATGAACAGACCTATGGAGTAGCTGTCCTGCCCTACATAAGAGGTACTACAGACAAAATCAGTAAGATACTACACAGGCATCACATCAAGACTGCCTTCAAAACAGACAGAAAAATAGCAGCCATCCTAAGAAACCCCAAAGATAAAATTGACCTGGAAAACCAAGGCTTATATGAAGTCCCCTGTGCATCATGCCCGGCCACATACATTGGACAGACCAATAGAAGAATAATTACCTGCCTGGATGAACACAAAAATGCAGTAAAAAAGCTGGAACACACTTCCTCACTAGTCCAACACATGAAAGCCACAGGTCATAGCATTGACTTCAATGGCACCAAAACCCTAACCACTGTAGAAAACCCCAGCTACAGAATTATCAGAGAAGCCATGGAGATTGAAAAACGACCTGAAAGCATGAATAGAAGAGATGATTCCATCAGACAGTCAATTATCTGGAAGCCTGCACTCATAAACAAAAAAATCTCCACACCACAAGCCAGGCAAACACCTGGGCACAAACAGACCTCCCCGATACCTCCAGCTCAAACACACCCCAACCAGGCACCCAGATGAAACCTAGCTTCCTAATAAATGATAGCCGTCCGTTTACCCGAAGCCAAGCCACACTAAAAGCCTCCAATACAGGAAACACAATGTTGCCAGCCAATCAAGACAAAAAATGCTACAAAACAGACAGAAGATATTAGAAATACCAATCAAGCAGAACACACCAAACTCCAAGACCAATAAACACAGACCAAGACTCCCAACCAATCAGGATGAAGAAAAAACCATTCTAACACAGCAGTAGGCTAGCACCAAATTTAAAACAGAAACAGCTGTGAAAGCCTGACTCACAGACGAACACTATACAGAAGCCTGATGATGGCAGATGAGATTCTGCCGAAACGTTGCTACAACTTTAAAAGCACAACTATAATGACGTGGGAAAATACCCCAACAGAGCTGAATACCATACATACATACATACATACATACATACATACATACATACATACACACACACACACAAACACACACACATAGACATATATAAACGTATGTATATATGTGTGTGTGTGTATGTATGTATGTATGTATGTATGTATGCGATATTTATGGACCGTTGGCTAGTCCAGGGGCCTGCTCTAAGCAGAGGCAGGGAATCCTCTTGATATTTGTCCCCCCCCTCTTTTTTGTAAATTCAATATTATTATTATTATTATTATTATTATTATTATTATTATTATTATTATTATTATTATTATTATTATTATTATTATTATTATTATTTTATTGATAAGATTTTAATTATATCTGTGCACAGCTACTAAACATAAAATTATTGTGTTGTTACCAAACTTATAATTAGATGACTGAATATTGGAATCAAATTGTGAAGCTAAATAGAGAACACCTTTCAGGGCCTGTATTCAGTGATCCTGCAGTCACTGGCCCTCAACAGCTTCCTGCATAAGCAGATACAGGCCTTGGAGCTCGCTGTTACTGTGCTGCTATTTTCTGTGAGGGCTGCCAACTTAAAAGGAAACCCGATATTCAATCTCAGAAAGAAGTCAGCAATTGGCGTAAATGTCCCCTGGACTCTCACAGAGAGAGCCTTGTGAGGGCAAAGGGCCTCTCAACAGATAATGCAATGGAATTCTTATAAACAAAATGACATCAGCGTTGTTTTAGGTGTCAAGATGTAGCAGCAACTGTCACCTCTTATTGTGAGTCAATGCGAAGCTTTAACAGAGTTGGAAGGGACCTTGGAGGTCATCTAGTCCAACCTCCTGCTTATATTAGCCTCTATAGTTGTGCGGCTGACATACCGCACAACTATAGAGGCTAATATAAGCAGGGGGTTATAGTCATTATAGTTGTGCAGCTGACATAGAACTCACACCCTCCTGATTGTGAGGCAAGAGCGCTACCTCTAGGCCACCAGAGGTGATCTTGCAATCTAATGAGAATTTGAGAATTTGAGCAGGAGAACTCTGAGTCGTCCAGCTCCACCTGACCAATATGCCCTTGGCTCCTTCTGTAAACCCTGCGGGGGTATATCTGGAACTACAGAAATCTCCTGTTGGAGAGGTACCTGAGGGTTCTGTCCTGCTTAGTGACCGGACTGATAGGGAATCCCAATTGGAAGGAAAGATCTGTTGTTGGCCAGAGCAGTTTGCTGCACCCCCGCAGTGATACCTTGGCGTATCGCTAATTCCATCCATGCTCTCATCTTTGTGGGGATCTCTTCCAGTAAGTCATCATCTTGACAGAGTTGGGCCGCCGTTGGAGTAAATGTGGCCTCAGGAGCCCTTCGGGCCACTGGTACTGATCTAGATGGGCTACCTTGAGCTTGTGCAGCTGCACTGCCTCTGGATGACACAGACAGATCCAGGGGGTGGTTGCAGAGGGGGACTTGGAGCCTAAGTAGGCCTGGTGGGAGATGAAGTTTGATAATTTTCTTCAGCCTCCCGCATGTACTTCTTCATGTGCCTTTCTAGTGCCTGTTGGCATCTTTTTCTGCTGCTTTGGAGGTACCCTTTGAATGCTTTGATTTGTTTTGAGAATTTGACATGGCTCTTGAGGTTGTGGCTCTGGAGCTACTGCCCCTTGCCATTGTGACCACTTATTAGATTTCACTGTCATGTCAATGAGGCTGAGACGTTGGGAGGTTGGCACGCCCAGGGGCCTGTACCAGGAATGGACAGGGAACCCTTAAAACAATGCTCTCCCAGTTTTGTATAATCTTATGTAAGAATCATATTATTATTATTATTATTATTATTATTATTATTATTATTATTATTATTATTATTATTATTATTATTATTTTTTCTGAATTAGCCAAATTTTTGGAACACCTCACAGGCCTAGAAAGGAGGAATTGTTGAAATAAGTTGTAGGCCTGCAACAGCTTCCTGCACAGGTGGACACAGGTGTTATATATATATATATATATATATATATATATATATATATATATATATATATATATATATATATATATATATATATAAAGTTGTAGCTACAACTTTAAAAGAACAACTACAATGACGTGGGAAAATACCCGAACCAAGCCGAACACCATACATGTAAGTACCCGCGAAAACTTAAGAAAACAAATATATATATATATATATGTATGTATGTATGTATGTATGTATGTATGTATGTATGTATATGTTTGGGTCTTTTCCTGTGTAAGATAAGCCAACTTCCCCACCACTATATATAGGGAGAAGGCAGCTCCGATCACGTTTTGCTCACAGAAGCACGAAGCCGAAAGAACCAGCCTGAAGATGGCGAGTGGGACCTCGTCAAAACATACTCTCAATCTTACATGGGAAAAGACCTGAACATGCCAAGCCCTGCATATGTGTGTGTGTGTGTGTGTGTGTGTGCGTGCGTGCGTGTGTGTGTATGTATGTATGAGGGTGATTTCCCCTGGGTTCCAAGAGGAAGACCCCTGCTTGGGGGAAGAGAAGCCTCTCACAGTTCAAGAAATAAGATGCAGATCACCCCCATGTGGTTAGTGAGTCTGCAATGGCTCCAGCCGTTATTTCTTTTGGCGCATAATGAGTGAAGTCAGCTCAGCAGCAATTCCGCACCTTGTGGGGAGTCGATACTGCAGAATTCCCCCTGAATAAAAAGGCACAGTGGGGCAGACAAGTGCTGATGCCCTACCCAGACGGTGTTCCCAGGGGAGAGAGAGAAGCCTCGGACCCTTTTAAAATGGAGCCGCACCCGTCAAACGTGGTCGGCAGTAATCACAGAGGCTCGGATTGAAAAGGTTGCAATGGCACAGGCTAAGAAATGTGGGTTGTTAGCCATGCGGCTGAGGCGTTATCGCCTCCGATCACCCTGGGGGCGAGGAGATCACTCCCCGATGCTATGGAGAGCTACCCCAGCTTAATGTTTTATGCCGTAGGGAGCTGCTTGGCTCATTGATATGAAGAGCCTTAAAGAATTTTTTAGAGCTTAAAAGCAAACCTTTTTGTTTTCTCTTTTTGAAGTCTTTGCTATTCCAACCAAGGGAAAGGAAAAAAAGCTGCCTATATCCACGAAGGCTGAGCAAAAACTGGGGACGCTAGGGAGGAGTTCTGTGGAGGAGGAGGAGCATCCTCACAATTAAAGCCCAGCCTATCAGACAATCAACAGAAGCATATCCCAATCAATGGATGCTCTGAACAGCTCATCTGGAGAAAGATACATTCCTGAGCTCAACAATTGGTCTGCTTGGCTAAAGGACTACCTTTTCAGAGCGCAATGTAAAGAAGTCAGTTCTATAAATCATCATCTGAAGCCAGCAATGGTACACTGCAGATTTACAATGTATTATCTTATACTGTACATTGGAGAACTTGTTTGAAGCTAATGAATTCAATATCTTCAATGCAGCGAAGAATAAAGGCTACATTAGACAGCTAAAAACATGTCATCCATGTTCTTACATAATTAAGAAGGCACTGAATGTAATTTCTCTCTTTTAATGCTACATTGGACCAAAAGGATGGAATGCTGGTCTTGCCAATAATTGCTTAAGAGTATTCCTGGATTTTCAAATTCTGCATAAAGGAAGGGAATGGAAATGCATCCCAAGAGCTAGAGGGGAAGTTTAAAAGGTAGGACTTTTGAAGAAAGCAGGAAGGAAAGCAGCCAATAAATTTGAACTGCGGCCAACAATCTGACACCACATGAACTTGGGTGTTTTTACTTTATTTTATGTCAATTTTGTGTTTCACTGTTATCCTTAACTTATCTACTGTAGTTTTACTCTGACAATTTCTAACTATTTAAGATTGCAATGCAAAATACATGAATTTGGAAGGTAGTCTTCTGGAATCAATAGGGCTTATTTCCAAATAAACATGTGGTAGAAGATAATGAAGGTCAGTTTATTAAACAATCATTTTTGTTGATGTCTTACATTGCTTGTGGCTTTATGCCAATGTTGTTAACATCTCTCTATTCACATTTTTACAATTATACACTTCTGCAAATGTATTAGGCCGGCTTAATGGATGTAGCACACAGCAACCTGAATTTGCTTGTTAGGCTCTCACAAAATTACACTATCAGCAAACATTACATTATGCATATACACACAGTATCACAGAACGGTAGAACGTGTTAGGATGTTGGTTCCTTGGTTTTGGAGGACAACTCTGAAATTGTAATACAAATGTTTCCACACCAGCACCATTTAGATGGGGATGGCAGCATGCCTCTGTCCAAAAAACCTGGCAGAAATGTTTTAACACATTTCGAACTAGCCATTTTCCAGATCCGCCCATTGCATTTTATTCGTAAATTCTACTGTGTGTGCTCTCTCACTTTTACTTACTCTGGACGCAGAAAGCACAGGTGCCAGGCAGATTCCCAAGGAAGCAAGGACTATCCAGATCATCAACCAATAAAACACAGAGAAGAATGGATGCAGAGTCCTTTCCGAGGGAAGGAATGCACTGGCAGTGGCTACCATCAGCAGCATAGCAGGGAAAGAATTTTTACCCCACCTTTTGGATATCTATGCTGCTAAAGGCTCCACGGCCCTGATTTGAAACATTGATTCTTGCTGGAATTCTTAGGAAGGAAGGAGTAGCTTTAGCAATGCTACCTTTTGGAGGACTCTCAAAGCAAAACCTGTATGCCTATGTAATTATTGTTAGCACCACTGACATTTCATTCATTGTTTTTGCAAAAACAGCAGTGCCGCTCTTATTATCTACTATGCACCTTTACTGCTAGGGAAAAGCAACAGAGGATTTCTCATAACTTTTCAAGTTAATCTTCTTTATTTTTAAATGAAATAATGTCTAGGGAAAATAAATTGTGAATTCAGAAGATGGAACAAGCAAAGGGCTGGGTTGTACTGATTCTCCAAAGCACCTTACAAAGGGGCAGACCATGAGCCTCAGTAAGAAAGAATAAAAACATTGGAAAGGGAATTTCGGAGTTTACATTGGAAGCTTTCAAAAATTTCATGGGTAGGGGTAAGTAGAAACTATTACTTCTCTCCCAAGTCATGCTTTGATTTTTTTAAAAAAAATATATAAAACATTTGAAAAATAAGTTTGTTGATACATATGGTATTACCCTTTCATTATTTAACATGTGTGCATGCAGGGAGAAATAGAAGAGCAAAGGATGGGTTACAGAAATCATATTAGCCTTGCCTTTCACACTGACTGAAACGTATTTAGAGTCAATGCCAATTCCCCCAAAGACAGAAACATGAAATACCACTTGGACACTACTAAAAGTCAATTCCACTGTAATGTTTGTCTTTGCTGTTGCTTCAACTTCTATAAAATTCTGAATTTCCTCAATAAATATATATATCTGACAGACGGACACAATACAGAAGCCTGATGATGGCAGATGAGATTCTGCTGAAATGTTGCTACAACTTTAAAAGAACAACTACAATGACGTGTGTGTGTGTGTGTGTGTGTATGTATATGTGTATATATATGTATGTTTTCTTAAGTTTTTGCGGGTACTTACATGTATGGTATTCAGCTTTGTTCGGGTATTTTCCCACGTCATTAGAGGTGTGCTTTTAAAGTTGTAGCAACGTTTCGGCAGAATCTCATCTGCCATCATTACGCTTCTGCATTGTGTTCATCGAAAGCACAACTATAATGACGTGGGAAAATACCCAAACAAAGCTGAATACCCCATACACACACACACACACACACACACACACACACACACACACACACACACACACAGTTTGGACTCTTGTTGGATATGTTTTCATCTATGTTTTGAATAGAGCAACCAGCTCCTATCTTGTTTCATTTTGTATTTTATTTTTATAGTTTATTATATTACAACCTATAACAACCTACTTCTAAGTAGACCACAACCTACTTCTTAGTAAGCTAGAAAAAAGTGGAATAGATAGCACCACCACTAGATGGACTCACAACTGGCTGGCAAACCGTACTCAGTGAGTAGTCCTTAATGGGTCTAAGTCTACATGGAGGGAAGTAAGCAGTGGGGTACCACAAGTTTCCGTCTAAGGCCCTTCAATATCTTCATTAACAACTTAGATGAGGGAATAGAAGGGGACCAAATTTGCAGATGATACTAAGCTGGCAGGAATAGCTAACACCCAAGAAGATAGGCTCAAGATCCATATGGATTTTGACAGACTAGAACACTGGGCCATATCTAATAAAATGAAATTCAATGTAGAGAAAAATAAAGTCCTACACTTAGGCACGAAAAACCAAAAGTACATATAGAGACTGGGTGAAAGCAGGCTCAATAGCAGTAACTGTGAGAGGGATCTTGGAGTCTTAGTGGACAACCAGCTAAATATGAGCCAGCACTGTGCAGCAGCAGCCAAAAAAGCTAATGCAATCCTAAATTGTATTAACAGAGGGATACAGTTAAGATCAAGGGAAGTACTAATATCACTCTATAAAGCCTTAGTAACATCACACCAAAAGTACTGCATCCAGTTTTGGTCACCACATTATAAAAAAGATGTTGAGACTCTAGAAAAAGTAAAGAGAAGAGCAACCAGGATGATTAGGGGACTGGAGACTAAAACATACAACAAACAGTTGCAGGAACTGGGCTTGGCTAGTCTAGTAAAGAGAAGGACCAGGGGAGATATGATAGCGGTCTTCCAATATTTGAGGGGCTGCCACAGGGAGGAAGGGGTCAAGCTATTTTCTAAAGTGCCTGTAGGCCAGACAAGGAATAATGGATGGAAACTGAACAAGGAGAGATTTAACCTGGAAATAAGGAGAAACTTTCTGACAGTGAGAACAATAAACCAATGGAACAGCTTGCCCTCGGAAGTTGTGGGAGCGCCATCACTTGAGACTTTCAAGAAGAGATTGGACTGCCATTTGTCAGAAATGGTGTAAGGTCTCCCGCTTGAGTGGGGGATTGGACTAGATGACCTACAAGGTCCCTTCCAACTCTGATTATCTGTTAATATTGTAAGGCATTCAGAGTCAGATGGCACATAAACTGAATTAAATAAAGTACCTGCGTAGGTAGGATCTTGCTGTGTTATTGGCAAGGTTTGCCTTTTGTGATATTGTGTGGTCTTTCTTTCATTCCCTGCTGTAATATATTTTTGATGTTTTTAAAGTATCAATCAGGAATAACTCTATAATTGAAATTATTATGCATTGAATGTATATCCTGTGTAATGAATTTTGTTAGAGAGAGAATACAATTAATAGATATAAGTTAAAGTAACATTAAAATAAGCATTAAATTAATTTCACCATTCAAAAAATTTGTGTTTTTTTACTGATTTTTTTAGCACCAAGAAAGCTGGGCCAAACACAAACCTCCAAAGGAGTAATGTAGGAAGATTTCCTTTCCATTGAAATAGAAAGCTTTGATACCTGGAAGATTTCCAAAGGGGTCATTCCTTCAAAACCTAACAGTTAGAGTAGCTCCTAATAGATGAGCCAAATATTCAAATCCTATGTATGACTTAAATATTCAATACCAACAGTCAACATTGTATACCATATCCATAGTTCTTTCACACAAGCTTCATATGAGCACATTCCTTTGTGCTGCATTTTATACCAACTGAAAGTTCTGGACATTTTTCAAGGGTAGTACTACATACAGTGTGTTGGAGTAGTCAAGATGGAAGATAAGAAAAGCAGCAACTAAATGTTGCCAAACCCATTTCCCTAAGGAAGGGAGGCAACTGAGACTTTCGGCATTTTTGTGCAAAAGCACGCCTGACAAATCCAGTGATGGAACAGATTTAAGGAACACTTTCCAACTGTGAATCAGCTCTTTCAGTCAAAAAGAGGCTGACCTAAGCATCCCAAACCAATAACCTATTTATTAACAACAGTTTTATCTTTTGTAGATTAGTTCTTCTTTATCTTGTCCATTTTTTAACTTAGGGCACATTCAGAGCAATAGAAACATTATTGGTGACTTCCCACTCCAAAACCCAAGATGACTTTCCATAGAGGTCTCATATAGAACATAATGGGGACAAAATACCGTAGGTCAACACCTAAGAATTCAAACAATACTCTGTTCAGCACTACTTTCTGAACATTCTCTCAGAGGAAGAGCCAGAAGTGCTTTAGAAGGATTTCCCTAAGGTCCAGTTCAATCTTGCTGGAGCATATGCCATTTAATACAAGAAAGTAATGTTAGTCTGTTCCTTGTGGTTGCTGGAGAGTAGTAAATGAGAAACTGAAATACATCATTAGATGGGCTTCTGTTGACACTTAGTTTCATCTGACACAAGTCTGTCCAAATCCCTGAGATCTTCCACCTGAAAAGAATCTCAAAAATTGGACAAGACGTTTCTAAATTTTCATCCCTGCACCCTGTCCCAACATTGGGAGGGAAATCAAATTGGATCAGATAAAACAAATTGCTCAAACTGAGCTACCAACAGTACCTCCCTTTTTCTGGTAAACTTTCTTTATTGTTGTTGTTGTTGTTGTTGTTGTTGTTGTTGTTGTTATTATTATTATTATTATTATTATTATTATTATTATTATTATTATTATTATTAATATTAATATTAATATTAATATTATTATTAGAATAAACTCTCTTTCTTGTACAAAATTCTAGTAAATGAAATATCACAAAGTACATGGAACTTATACTGACCTATGTAAAAGAACAGCAGAGCAGAAGCTCAAGTGGATTTTCAGATGGGCTTCATATCAATCTGATCTGTCAGAAAAGTTTTTCTACTATCTGCTTCACTACTCTTAAAGCCCTAATAAAGCAGTGGGATGGTTTGGCTCTATCAAAGAGAAACAGGTTCTTAGAAGTGCCAATGTCAACCATGTCAATTACTTCCATTTTTCAGAGGTCAGCCATGGCACTTAACAGTATCACTGACAGATATCATAAGAAATTCCCCAAAGCATTCATAAAACTATTTAGATAATTCAAGTATTTTAACTGGATAGTTTTAAATGGTCGTTGACCCTCAGAAGTTTCTGTCAACTTTCATCTTAAAATTAACCAGAGAATGATATGACCATGACATCGGTGTTATAGACAGAGTCTCCATTTTTAGATCACAAACTTCAGGGAAACAAACAAACAAATCCAAAATCTTACCCTGTGGTAAGTGCGGAACAGACACTAGTTGGGACAGGCTGATCAACACTAAGGAGAGTATTAAATCATTAGCTGTTCTTAATTGAGGATTAATCAATGAGGATACTGAAATGCTACAAAACATGGTGTTATGGCATGTTTAAGTTTAAACAACGGCATGTTTAAGTTTATCCAAAATAAGCCAGGAGGAGGAACCATTCAACAGAAGTATAAATAGAATAATGACACATCCATAACTGGCCTGAATAACCAAATATAACATCTTCCATGGAAAACTAGAAGTTTATAAAATGGTGCATCTGGTTATCAAGATGAAATTTTAAAGACTGTTATTGTCCTTTCCCAACCATATTCCTATTCTACTGTATCACACCATAGTACGGTGGACAAAGGTGAGAGGCATAAATTCCCCACTCTTCAGTTTGCATATATCCATGATGAATACAAAGTTAAGGACTAGATAGCAATAGCACATAGATTTATATACCCCTTCATTGTGCTTTACAGCAGTGATCCCCAATCTTTTTTATGCCGCGGCCCGGTACCGGCATCAGCTGGGCGCCGCGGCCCGGTACCGGCATCAGCTGGGCGCCGCCATCTTTTTTATGAAAAAGTGCTTCCGGTGACCTCACCGGAAGCACTTTTTCATCAAAAAGATGGCGGCGCCATGCTCGGTGAGCTTTTCCGGTAGAAATGGCTTTCTACCGAAAAGCTCACCGAGGCGCTTGCGCCGCCATCTTTTTTTATGAAAAAGTGCTTCCAGTGAGCTTTCTACCGGAAAAGCTCACCGGAAGCACTTTTTCATAAAAAGATGGCGGCGCCCAGCAACCAGCGACCCGGTAGGACTTGTTCATGCGGAGCGTACCGGTCCGCGGACCGTGGTTGGGGACCCCTGCTTTACAGCACTCTCTAAGTGGTTTACAGACTCAGCATATTGCCCTCAACAATTTGGGTCCTCATTTTACTGACCTTAGAAGGATGGAAGGCTGAGTCAACCTTGAGCCACTCAGAATTGAACTCCTGGAATGGGCAGCCTAGAGTACTGCAAGTAACCACTGAAGCCCACGGCTCTTAGATAGCAGATAAAATCCTGGATAAAGGCTATTTTACCCAATAGGGCACAAAAAAGCAGGGGTTTTAAGTTGGAAGAGCTAAGTTGAAATGTTTGGTTCGACTGTAACCTTAAAGGAAGTTATCCTAGCCTTTTGCCAGACTGCATATTTTCACAAAATGGCCCCCAAAAATGGCTACTGATTCAATGCTTTGCTTCTGTCCATTTTTCAGTTCTCACTGTCCTCCATGATTCTGCTACAACTGTTAATCTCAGCAGGCCATAATCAACCAGCAATTTAGATTCCTCCCTACAACTGCTCTTAGTACTCATTAAAATACAAAAATAAAAGGAGGGTGCTCTCATCCCCAAGACCTTTCCAGTTATCCTTTAGGGTTGCTCCTCCTACAGTGGTAATTTCACTGCCAGCAATGTCTCTTCTGCAGGGAAAGATTTTTTTAAAAGACATAGAATTTTTTTAATTAATTAATTAATTAATTAATTCAATTTCTGTAGTTGCCTAGCCCAACCAATGTCTAGTTAGCAGTTCTAAAACTATAAAAATAATAAAAACATTTAAACAATGAAAACATCCAAAATTAATATATACAGTAGCTGAGATAACGAACCAATTAACAGTAAAGCTAAGAAATGATGCTCTTAGCACATTCAGAGCCCCAAGGCTCAGCTACACAGCCAGCCTTTCAGAAAGCCAGCAGGGTTGAAGCCATTCTAATCTCTGTGGGGAGAATATGTCACAGAGCAGGGGCTACTCTGGAAGAGGCCCAGCATCTGACGGGATCTGCAGCATGCCCAATCTGCTAGATCAAATTGGATGCGTTGAGATTCTTGGAAATTGATGTAATCCTGGGCAGACAGCCTCCGCTAGAAACATGAAGTTGAAGGCCTAACCCCTTAAGAAAACTGTTTCCCTCATGTAGTAAAGCAGATAAGGAGGCAGCCATCCAGATATGCATCTTTCCCTTTCTGAGTGTCCATGTACCCATAATTCTGTCTTCATTGTACATATCTTAAAGAAACAAGGAGTTTCAGACAGATGGATAAATATTTTAAAGATTAAAGAACAGCCCAGTCTTAATTAATACGCTTTAGCTTGAATCTCTGTGCTATATTCTTGCAGCATGCAAAACCAGCAAGAAAATCCCTCAATTTCTACTGCCGATTTGCCAGTTGTGATTGCTGCAGATACCTAACTTCAATACTTGGCACTTCAGCACAGGCATGGATGTACTCCAATTATTTTCGTTTAAGCTGCATTTATTTGTTGTTGACACAGATGGATCCTGTGCATGCCCTGAAAGCTCAAACAGGATTTCTATTTACTTTTTCTTTTTCTTTAAAAAAAACCCTATTTAGTTTACAACAGCACTCTGTGGTTACATACCACAGATTTAAACAGTAACTAATCAACACTTCTACCTGCCCCCTCACCCATTTGATGAAAAGCAAATCTATTTCATAATCCTTATTTTATTTACCAGAAGATTTTTTTTTAAAGTGATCTAAAATTAAACCAGAGCAAAATGAAACCAATGAGCTAAATCTGGCTTCCTGTACAATAGGTCCCTCTCAGTGGTGGGATTCAAAAATTTTTTTACTACTGGTTCTGTGGGCATAGCTTGGTGGGTGTAGCTTGGTGGGCATGGCAGGAGAAGGATACTGCAAAATCTCCATTCCCTCCTCACTCCTGGGAGAAGGTTACTGCAAAATCCCGTTCCCTCCTCTCCCCACTAATCTGCTTTCCAGCTCCATTCTCCTGTGCAGGGCAAAAAAATAAGACCCAGCCAATCAGCTGGGACTTGGGAGGCAGGGAATAGATGGGGGTGGGGCCAGTCAGAGATGGTGTTTGCTGGTTCTCCGAACTACTCAAAATTTCTGTTACTGGTTCTCTAGAACTGGTCAGAACCCACTGAATACCACCTCTGATCTCTCTGCTTTAGCTATAACTGTCTAAAACCGGAGAAGCCACCTCTTTATATAAAACAGGTTCCCGTAAACCTGTGATGGCAAACCTATGGCACGCATGCCAGAAGTGGCAACGCAGAGCAGCTTCTTCCAGCACATGAGAGGTCACCCGGAAGAGCCCCACTGAGCATGCATTGGCTCCCCGAACAGCCAGTTGATTGTCAGGTATCTGTAGCCCATGCGCGGGGGGAGACGTGTGTGGGAGATGCATGCGAAGAGGCATGCGGTGTGTGGTGAGGGTTTTGTGTGGATGCGCAGAGGTGTGCGGTGTGGGGATTTGCATGCGCATGCACAGAGTCGTGTGATGCGCACGCAGGGGGTGGGGGGAGTTGCATGCGCATTGCATGATGAGTGCAGGCACACGAGCACGCGTGCGCGCACACACACACTTTTGCACGCAACGTGGAAAAGGTTCGCCATCATGGCCATAAACAACCTGCCATCTGTCTGGCTGATCTCATGATAAAGGTTTCTCTATCTTTCCCTGCTCAAGTGAATTAAGTGTAACAAAGATATATAGTAAACAACTATCCTTCCTATTTTTTAAAAAAAAAAATATTACTCGATAAAAAGTGAACAGTGTACAAAAGAAAATATGAGAATAGAAAGGTTTTCCTTGCAAAAGAACCTATTGTTATTCTGTCTCCATGCAGGCATCAGTTATGGGTGACAAGAACCCCTGGCCTCTTGACTTCGGAGAATTATTACTGCTCAGAGTAGATGATATTGCCTAGATAGCACAATAGGGGGAGAAATATTTAAATTACCTAAATAGGAGACCATGTATGTGCTGGACAACTATAATTACCATGCTGACTGTATCAAAAGTAAGCCACGCAACCCAATACTCAGCTTTTACCCTCAACCACAACCCTACCTCAACCGATCCACCATCACCCAAGACTAGGCACGCACGCCCCCAACTACCTCAATTCCAACTACTGCCGGCCTTAAATGCAAACTACTCAATGCAAGAAGCCTCGTGAATAAAATACCTGAATTTCTCATCCTCCTAAATATGGCTAACTTTGACATTATATTTGTCTGTGAAACATGGCTCAATGCATCTCTCCCCGACTCCATTACCACAGTAAGAGACTATCATGTTTACCGATCAGATCGTGAAAATCGTCGAGGAGGTGGTGTTGCTATCTTCTAAAATATCCAAGTAAAGAGAAGAGCAACCAGGATGATTAGGGGACTGGAGACTAAAACATACAACAAACAGTTGCAGGAACTGGGCTTGGCTAGTCTAGTAAAGAGAAGGACCAGGGGAGATATGATAGCGGTCTTCCAATATTTGAGGGGCTGCCACAGGGAGGAAGGGTCAAGCTATTTTCTAAAGTGCCTGTAGGCCAGACAAGGAATAATGGATGGAAACTGAACAAGGAGAGATTTAACCTGGAAATAAGGAGAAACTTTCTGACAGTGAGAACAATAAACCAATGGAACAGCTTGCCCTCGGAAGTTGTGGGAGCGCCATCACTTGAGACTTTCAAGAAGAGATTGGACTGCCATTTGTCAGAAATGGTGTAGGGTCTCCCGCTTGAGTGGGGGATTGGACTAGATGACCTACAAGGTCCCTTCCAACTCTGATTATCTGTTAATATTGTAAGGCATTCAGAGTCAGATGGCACATAAACTGAATTAAATAAAGTACCTGGGTAGGTAGGATCTTGCTGTGTTATTGGCAAGGTTTGCCTTTTGTGATATTGTGTGGTCTTTCTTTCATTCCCTGCTGTAATATATTTTTGATGTTTTTAAAGTATCAATCAGGAATAACTCTATAATTGAAATTATTATGCATTGAATGTATATCCTGTGTAATGAATTTTGTTAGAGAGAATACAATTAATAGATATAAGTTAAAGTAACATTAAAATAAGCATTAAATTAATTTCACCATTCAAAAAATTTGTGTTTTTTTACAGATCTTTTTAGCACCAAGAAAGCTGGGCCAAACACAAACCTCCAAAGGAGTAATGTGGGAAAATTTCCTTTCCATTGAAATAGAAAGCTTTGATACCTGGAAGATTTCCAAAGGGGTCATTCCTTCAAAACCTAACAGGTAGAGTAGCTCCTAATAGATGAGCCAAATATTCAAGTCCTATGTATGACTTAAATATTCAATACCAACAGTCAACATTGTATACCATATCCGCAGTTCTTTCACACAAGCTTCATATGAGCACATTCCTCTGTGCTGCATTTTATACCAACTGAAAGTTCTGGACATTTTTCAAGGGTAGTACTACATACAGTGTGTTGGAGTAGTCAAGATGGAAGATAAGAAAAGCAGCAACTAACTGTTGCCAAACCCATTTCCCTAAGGAAGGGAGGCAACTGAGACTTTCGGCATTTTTGTGCAAAAGCACACCTGACAAATCCAGTGATGGAACAGATTTAAGGAACACTTTCCAACTGTGAATCAGCTCTTTCAATCAAAAAGGGGCTGACCTAAGCATCCCAAACCAATAACCTATTTATTAACAACAGTTTTATCTTCTGTAGATTAGTTCTTCTTTATCTTGTCCAACTTAGGCCACATTCAGAGCAATAGAAGCATTTTTGGTGACTTCCCACTCCAAAACCCAAGATGACCTCCCACAGAGGTCTCATATAGAACATAATGGGGACAAAATACCGTAGGTCAACACCTAAGAATTCAAACAATACTCTGTTCAGCACTACTTTCTGAACATTCTCTCAGAGGAAGAGCCAGAAGTGCTTTAGAAGGATTTCCCTAAGGTCCAGTTCAATCTTGCTGGAGCATATGCCATTTAATACAAGAAAGTAATGTTAGTCTGTTCCTTGTGGTTGCTGGAGAGTAGTAAATGAGAAACTGAAATACATCATTAGATGGGCTTCTGTTGACACTTAGTTTCATCTGACACAAGTCTGTCCAAATCCCTGAGATCTTCCACCTGAAAAGAATCTCAAAAATTGGACAAGACGTTTCTAAATTTTCATCCCTGCACCCTGTCCCAACATTGGGAGGGAAATCAAATTGGATCAGATAAAACAAATTGCTCAAACTGAGCTACCAACAGTACCTCCCTTTTTCTGGTAAACTTTCTTTATTGTTGTTGTTGTTGTTGTTGTTGTTGTTATTTATTATTATTATTATTATTATTATTATTATTATTATTATTATTATTATTATTATTATTTATTATTAATATTAATATTAATATTAATATTATTATTAGAATAAACTCTCTTTCTTGTAAAAAATTCTAGTAAATGAAATATCACAAAGTACATGGACCTTATACTGACCTATGTAAAGAACAGCAGAGCAGAAGCTCAAGTGGATTTCAGATGGGCTTCATATCAATCTGATCTGTCAGAAAAGTTTTTCTACTATCTGCTTCACTACTCTTAAAGCCCTAATAAAGCAGTGGGATGGTTTGGCTCTATCAAAGAGAAACAGGTTCTTAGAAGTGCCAATGTCAACCATGTCAATTACTTCCATTTTTCAGAGGTCAGCCATGGCACTTAACAGTATCACTGACAGATATCATAAGAAATTCCCCAAAGCATTCATAAAACTATTTAGATAATTCAAGTATTTTAACTGGATAGTTTTAAATGGTCGTTGACCCTCAGAAGTTTCTGTCAACTTTCATCTTAAAATTAACCAGAGAATGATATGACCATGACATCGGTGTTATAGACAGAGTCTCCATTTTTAGATCACAAACTTCAGGGAAACAAACAAACAAATCCAAAATCTTACCCTGTGGTAAGTGCGGAACAGACACTAGTTGGGACAGGCTGATCAACACTAAGGAGAGTATTAAATCATTAGCTGTTCTTAATTGAGGATTAATCAATGCTACAAAACATGGTGTTATGGGTAATTCAACGGCATGTTTAAGTTTAACCAAAATAAGCCAGGAGGAGGAACCATTCAACAAAAGTATAAATAGTATAATGACACATCCATAACTGGCCTGAATAACCAAATATAACATCTTCCGTGGAAAACTAGAAGTTTATAAAATGGTGCATCTGGTTATCAAGATGAAATTTTAAAGACTGTTATTGTCCTTTCCCAACCATATTCCTATTCTACTGTATCACACCATAGTACAGTGAACAAAGGTGGGAGGCATAAATTCCCCACTCTTCTGTTTGCATATATCCATAATGAATACAAAGTTAAGGACTAGATAGCAATAGCACATAGATTTATATACCCCTTCATTGTGCTTTACAGCACTCTCTAAGCGGTTTACAGACTCAGCATATTGCCCTCAACAATCTGGGTCCTCATTTTACTGACCTTAGAAGGATGGAAGGCTGAGTCAACCTTGAGCCACTCAGAATTGAACTCCTGGAATGGGCAGCCTAGAGTACTGCAAGTAACCACTGAAGCCCACGGCTCTTAGATAGCAGATAAAATCCTGGATAAAGGCTATTTTACCCAATAGGGCACAAAAAAGCAGGGGTTTTAAGTTGGAAGAGCTAAGTTGAAATGTTTGGTTCGACTGTAACCTTAAAGGAAGTTATCCTAGCCTTTTGCCAGACTGCATATTTTCACAAAATGGCCCCCACCATAAGCCAGCTACTGATTCAATGCTTTGCTTCTGTCCATTTTTCAGTTCTCACTGTCCTCCATGATTCTGCTACAACTGTTAATCTCAGCAGGCCATAATCAACCAGCAATTTAGATTCCTCCCTACAACTGCTCTTAGTACTCATTAAAATACAAAAATAAAAGGAGGGTGCTCTCATCCCCAAGACCTTTCCAGTTATCCTTTAGGGTTGCTCCTCCTACAGTGGTAATTTCACTGCCAGCAATGTCTCTTCTGCAGGGAAAGATTTTTTTAAAAGACGTGGAATTTTTTTAATTAATTAATTAATTAATTAATTCAATTTCTGTAGTCGCCTAGCCCAACCAATGTCTAGTTAGCAGTTCTAAAACTATAAAAATAATAAAAACATTTAAACAATGAAAACATCCAAAATTAATATATACAGTAGCTGAGATAACGAACCAATTAACAGTAAAGCTAAGAAATGATGCTCTTAGCACATTCAGAGCCCCAAGGCTCAGCTACACAGCCAGTCTTTCAGAAAGCCAGCAGGGTTGAAGCCATTCTAATCTCTGTGTGGAGAATATGTCACAGAGCAGGGGCTACTCTGGAAGAGGCCCAGCATCTGACGGGATCTGCAGCATGCCCAATCTGCTAGATCAAATTGGATGCGTTGAGATTCTTGGAAATTGATGTAATCCTGGGCAGACAGCCTCCGCTAGAAACATGAAGTTGAAGGCCTAACCCCTTAAGAAAACTGTTTCCCTCATGTAGTAAAGCAGATAAGGAGGCAGCCATCCAGATATGCATCTTTCCCTTTCTGAGTGTCCATGTACCCATAATTCTGTCTTCATTGTAGATATCTTAAAGAAACAAGGAGTTTCAGACAGATGGGTAAATATTTTAAAGATTAAAGAACAGCCCAGTCTTAATTAATACGCTTTAGCTTGAATCTCTGTGCTATATTCTTGCAGCATGCAAAACCAGCAAGAAAATCCCTCAATTTCTACTGCCGATTTGCCAGTTGTGATTGCTGCAGATACCTAACTTCAATACTTGGCACTTCAGCACAGGCATGGCTGTACTCCAATTATTTTCGTTTAAGCTGCATTTATTTGTTGTTGACACAGATGGATCCTGTGCATGCCCTGAAAGCTCAAACAGGATTTCTATTTACTTTTTCTTTTTCTTTAAAAAAAACCCTATTTAGTTTACAACAGCACTCTGTGGTTACATACCACAGATTTAAACAGTAACTAATCAACACTTCTACCTGCCCCCTCACCCATTTGATGAAAAGCAAATCTATTTCATAATCCTTATTTTATTTACCAGAAGATTTTTTTTTAAAGTGATCTAAAATTAAACCAGAGCAAAATGAAACCAATGCATTTTGAGCTAAATCTGGCTTCCTGTACAATAGGTCCCTCTCAGTGGTGGGATTCAAAAAATTTTTTACTACTGGTTCTGTGGGCATAGCTTGGTGGGTGTAGCTTGGTGGGCATGGCAGGAGAAGGATACTGCAAAATCTCCATTCCCTCCTCACTCCTGGGAGAAGGTTACTGCAAAATCCCGTTCCCTCCTCTCCCCACTAATCTGCTTTCCAGCTCCATTCTCCTGTGCAGGGCAACAAAATAAGACCCAGCCAATCAGCTGGGACTTGGGAGGCAGGGAATAGATGGGGGTGGGGCCAGTCAGAGATGGTGTTTGCTGGTTCTCCGAACTACTCAAAATTTCTGCTACTGGTTCTCTAGAACTGGTCAGAACCCACTGAATACCACCTCTGATCTCTGCTTTAGCTATAACTGTCTAAAACCGGAGAAGCCACCTCTTTATATAAAACAGGTTCCCGTAAACCTGTGATGGCAAACCTATGGCACGCGTGCCAGAAGTGGCAACGCAGAGCAGCTTCTTCCAGCACATGAGAGGACACCCGGAAGAGCCCCACTGAGCATGCATTGGCTCCCCCAACAGCCAGTTGATTGTCAGGTATCTGTAGCCCATGCGCGGGGGGAGACGTGTGTGGGAGATGCATGCGAAGAGGCATGCGGTGTGTGGTGAGGGTTTTGTGTGGATGCGCAGAGGTGTGCGGTGTGGGGATTTGCATGCGCATGCACAGAGTCATGTGATGCGCACGCAGGGGGTGGGGGGAGTTGCATGCGCATTGCATGATGAGTGCAGGCACACGAGCACGCGTGCGCGCACACACACACTTTTGGCACGCAACATGGAAAAGGTTCGCCATCATGGCCATAAACAACCTGCCATCTGTCTGGCTGATCTCATGATAAAGGTTTCTCTATCTTTCCCTGCTCAAGTGAATTAAGTGTAACAAAGATATATATTAAACAACTATCCTTCCTATTTTAAAAAAAAAAAATATTACTCGATAAAAAGTGAACAGTGTACAAAAGAAAATATGAGAATAGAAAGGTTTTCCTTGCAAAAGAACCTATTGTTATTCTGTCTCCATGCAGGCATCAGTTATGGGTGACAAGAACCCCTGGCCTCAAGACTTCGGAGAATTATTACTGCTCAGAGTAGATGATATTGCCTAGATAGCACAATAGGGGGAGAAATATTTAAATTACCTAAATAGGAGACCATGTATGTGCTGGACAACTATAATTGCTGCTGCATAAATGCTTGCATCACACAAAATAAAAACACCAGCATTTGGAAAAGTAGACAGAAAACATTTTGCAATAGGCTAATAACAGAGATATCTCTGGTTCCTAATAACTGAGGCCAAATCCAACCGCTTGTTCCTTTAGGCACTAAAATAGTTCCGTTCCAAGAAAAATAGGAAGCTGCCTTATTGCCAGGTCAGAGTGTTCCCCCATTTGGCCAGTATGATTAGTTCTCACCAGGATCCTTTCACATATTTCATGTTACCTCTGGTGGATCCCTTTTTAAATTGGAAATGTCAGAGTTCAGAGCATGCGCTCTGCCAAAAACTGGTATTCTCCTCCCCACGTGGCAGAAAATTACACACCTTTGACAATTTCAGCAATTTAATAAACAGAAAACTAGGAGGTGTTCAGATCGCCTTTTAACTAGGCACACCTATGACCTGCACACAAACTAAATGCTTTATCGGCAATCTCTTGGCCTCTTCATAATCACTATACAGGATTTTCAGTGGGATATGGCATTTATATATGTAATCCAAGTAACTGACAGTACAAATATACTGCAAAATTATAAAAGCAAAATTAAACACCATCAAAAAGAAGTAAAACATCAATAATGACATTGAAAAGTAACTGAGGAAGTGTAAAGTAGAGGATATATTAACAATTAGGACACAAAGCTACTTTTATCCTCTGACCTAATTGTCTCTATTCCTGATTGACTAATCAGTTGCCTTCTGCTAGTCTATATTTAATACTCCTTTTTTGAAAAATCTATACCAAATGCTTCTATATACAGCCCAATTGATCAGTCTTTGAAAATTAAAAAAAAAAACATTTGTAGGTGGACAGAAACATACGCAGATGGGCACACAGCATGACAAGCAAACAAGCAGATGGGTGTAGAAGGATACAGAAAAGTATAGATATGGAGACAAAGACAGAGGAATACCTAGAAAGAGAAATATGTGAATCTGGTGCAAAAAATCCATTACAGAAAAACATACCAAAGGGGAGACAAAGAAAACATTCACAGTGAGGATATTCTTAATTTTTGTTATTACTGTACATTGTTTTTAGAATGTACAAATTGGTATTCTCAAAATTCCAGCATTAAAATATCTCTTCCTTCTCAGAATATACAACCTGGAATAAATATTATATACTTTACTCTATAAACTGTTCTTTTTAAGCTGACAAATCTCTTTGTAAGAGCATTTTCCACCATCAGCTGGTGTTTAAACAAGTCAAATTATACTTTTGTGCCTTATACATTTTATGTAGAGTTTATGTGGAGTTATCTGCTTAATATTCCCCTTGATTAAGTTTCATCTTATTCCACCTAATCAAGCATCAAATAGTTACCAAGTTCTTTGAAAAACAATGGCCAAGTGCCTGGGAGGTTTGAAAACAGGATATAAATGTTATTCAGTTTAGGATTTACTGACTGCGCAGTCACCAGGAAAAGAAATACATGATTCAGTTTACACACCACCTATTGTATGTTCAACTATTTATTTGGTTTTAGTGCATGCATGTGAATCCAGCTTTGTGGCTTGAAAATCGTAAGTACAGAGTACTCATATTCAGTACAGAGCATGAAACAAATTGTAGCTAAAACAAGCAATAGTTTAAAGGAATGTGTGAACACAATCTACGCATACATTTTAATTCAATACATTTGCCAATGTTAATTGGGATTGGAATTCAGTTGCTATGCATAAAGCACCATATCACATGACTCTGCTGCTTAACAGTGGCAGTTCTGGTTATCACTGCTAAGCAAATTACCATGGGTCACTGAGTGAGGACCTCACGTGATTGCAACTTCTAACTTCCTGCTGGCTTCTCCACTGACTTTACTTGTGGCAAACTGGCAGGGATTGCAAATTGCAATTGTGACCACAGGAAGCTGCAACAGCTGAGATTTTGAAGACCAGTTATATGTACCACTCGTTTAGCACTGTCACATATTTGATGCTGAATGAGTGGACATTAAATAAGGACCATCTTTACTTACATATGTATTAAGAGTACTGGTCTTTGACTGCAATAAATTTTGAATTGATTGATTGATCCTATTAAGACCTATTGTTTCCGAGCAGCAGAAATGCCTTTAGGACATCTTTGATGTATTTATAGGGGAGTGTCAACTAGGATAGATTAGACTTAAAACATAACACTTTAACCAAAATAAGTTTGTTTATCTAATGGGCAATGTGTGATAGGAAGGTCTGGTATTTTAATAGGCCTAATCTTTTTCTATTCAATTCTTTTTATTGCTGTAATATAAATATGGTTCCATTAGAATGAGAAACCTAGATTCCTTTATGTTCCTTTTCTATGTGTTTGAATCTGAATGGCAAAGGAAGATCGTTTCTGAGCTGGTCTCCTGGATTCATGCAGAACACTATTGCAGTGTACACATCCACCTTAAACACACATACTCACACAAACACCTTCCAACCTCATTTCCCTTGGCTGTTTTCTACACAAATAGTACAGCTGCAACTGTGTTCTATTTTTCTATAGTTGATGACCTCCATGCCTTCTTAGCACTATGGGGATGACAGTAATGTGCATTGTATCTCATTGGAGCTCAACTGCAATTCATCATTATTTTATCGGTTGGAATTTAATTGGATCCTATCAAACTCTCCTGATACTCCCTTTTCACGCTAAACACTGCTGCAGAAAGATAAATGTTGGTGCTGCTTGGAAAGAGAGAGCGAGGGAGGGTTTTTTCCCCACTTCACAAATATTTCTAAATGCATAAGACCCAGCCCCATTTCTCCTTCTGTTTCATACACTATAGGTGTGCAATGCACATAATAAAGTCTTTTGTATGATTTATGTACTCCAAGCCCAGTGAAATACACGAACACATTCATACACAGACAGAGGGTTTGCTATCTGCTTTGTTCCACATTTGTTTTCTCCACGCCTAACATTATTTTTCTCTATCACTGCTTCCAGCTGAGTCTTCCTCTCTTATAAATTCACCTAATTCTAAAGCTGCCTATCTTGCAAGTTCAGCATATTTAGTGTGTCAATTTTTTTTGCCATTCAGTGTGATTTTGTAAACTCAAGTCTAAAATGAAAGATGCACGTTTTAGTTGAAAATGTATTACATCTTTGTGTTACACTTTTATACGCCACATATATTTTATATGCATTAACATTTGGGATACACATAATGGTTAGTTGCTATTTAGAATGGTTTTTTGCTGTATCTTTGTATTTCCTCATTTAAATTACTTTTACTATACTTAATCTGCACATATTTATTTAAAATATATGTCCTTGGGTGCTTTTTCTATCTTCTTTGTGCAGCTCTAAATGGGGAAGAAAGTCCCATATTTACTCATTAAATTCATCCTGCAAAAACTAACTATATTAAAACAGTAAATATAATTTCCAGGGATTATGCACAATGAATTCTTTCTACTAGGGCTGTGATGGCAAACCTATGACATGCGTGCCACAGGTGGCACTCAGAGCCCTCTCTCTGAGTATGCAAGCCATCGCCCCAGCTCACCTCCACTACACATGCGCACACGTGCCTCCCACCACTGAGCTGGTCTTTGGGTCTCTGCCGCGCATGCGTGGATGGGCCGTGCACATGCACTGGGGTCACACATGTGTGGGCTGTGTGAGCATGTGTGGGGGTGGGGGGGTCATGCACACATGCATGGGGGCATGGGGCAGTCACGCTTGCATATGCCGGGGTGGGGTACATGCACAGGATGTGCACGCATTGCATTTTGAAGAACTATTGAATAGTTCCACTGTGAACCTGTCAATCTTTGTAATCCAGAATTGGTGGGAATGACAGAAAAGGTTGTCCCAGAAGTGGCACTTTGAGAAATGTTAAAATATCTGCCTAGAGAAGGGGTCACCAACCTCCAGGTCACGGACTGGTACTGGTCCGTGGCTTATTAGGAATTGGGTCGTACCAGTGAGAGAAGCTTCAACTGTGCATGCACAGAATCTAGGCACCGCACAAAATCACTCCCCCAACCCACAAGGGTCTCTGAAAAAAATATTTTCCATAGAAGTATTTTTTTTGTGCCCAACGGATTGGAGACCCCTGGCCTAGACCACTGAGGGCAAAATAAATAATTAAATACAACTAAAGATAAGATTTAAACTCATAAAGACAGTGAAATACTAATATTAGTTTACCCTTATTATGTCTACTGAATGTTGTCCAAAATGCTTTTTAGGATGACCTGCTCCCTGAAGAGAATTGATGGACAAGAAGAATTTCCTTCAGGTTACTGTGACCTATTGGCACACATTTTACAGAGAACATACTTCATATTCACTGACAGTTAGAAACCTGGTAGACCCAGAACCCAGTGAAATGACTGCAGCAAATTTTGGCAAAATCTTGCTTCTTAATATTGTTTTTCGTAAATGAGTAAAGTTTAAAGATATGGATGTTTTTCTTTAATAATCAAACTTTGGGGGGGGAGAAGAGGCAGATTATAGTTTAGTGGTTTTTAAGGCTTTTCAAAATGTCAGCAGATTCAGGGACAGCTGGTTCTCAGGAGATATGGTATTCCAGACAGCAGGCGCTGGGACATTTAATGTAATCAAGAGTGATCAGTTTTATTCTCTGGAATCAAGGTTTCAATGTCTCTCTTCTCTTTTTTCAAACATTAAAGTAGTAAAATAGAAAAAAAATAGATAAATACAAGAGAATTTGCATAGAACAAGTGGACCAATTGTAACTACCTGAAGAAAGTAGTCATATGCTACAAAATATAACTGTTCCACTATTGGTACACTATCTAACTATTCCCACCCAAAAAACCCACTGTCTCTCAAGGAAAACAAATCAGGACTAAAAAAGCACCAGCAGTAAATAAGTGAGTAAAATTACTAGCAATTTGTCCATGGTAGCAAGACAGGACTAGCAGATTATGGGATAATAAATGTGAATTGACCTGTATGCCAGAAGAATTGTCCAGCTCAAGCAGACCAAAGGGATATATAATCTGCCATCTTGATTCCAAACATCAGCTCCCTCAATGTCTAAAATAAGGCATGAAAGCGACAGAGTTCCTCTGCTCCTTTGTCTGGCATCATGAATGTACATTCTTTGAACAAGGAATTTAAATTTACAGTGAATGACTGACCACAAGATGCTCGTTTATGTACACTTTATAAATACACTTAATCCTTTTTCAAAACCTTTTAAAATGTCAAGTCTCACAATTTTCCTGCCAGCGTGGACATGCCTGAAGATTCCAGAAGCTGGAGTTCACATAGCTGGAAGTTGCCTAGGTTGGAAACACTGATTTAAACAATTACTGTTTTTGTAGAGAAACCAGACAGAAGAACGGATGGATGGAGCAATATTAACAGCAACAAATGTCCTCATTCAAATAATGAAATCCACTATGTCTCTCATAAATGATTATTGTAACATAGTTGTATGCTTGTTATCCAACATAAACTAGATATGTAAGTGTAAATCAAAGTGGTTTTTTTTTAATCCAAATAACAAAATATCATGCAAAATTATGTAATTTTGTACGGAATAAAGCATTATAATCAAGCTAGGTGAAATAGGAAGGGGGACACCAAAAACAGGAAAATAAACATGCAAAATTGGTAGTTGTATATTAAGACAAAACCTAGATGCAAACTTTGAAAGCATGAACATACTCTTGAAATTGAAAGATCTAGAATGACAGCTATTGTGAAAATGGAAATCAAATACTGAATTAAATATAAGTTTAAAATGTCAATATCCAAAACATTAAAAAAAAACCTAAAATACAAGGTATGGAATGCAAACCTGGCAAAAAGCTAAGGCAAAAATGATAATTCTAATAAAATATTGTTTCAGATATAATTCCTGGTCTCAAGCAGAAAGGAAGACAAGATGAGAGAAGACAAAATACAATTGGATTTTTGAACCATATGCCAAAAACTGAGTGAAACTGCACCCATTTATACAAATACTTGAGATTTATGGAGTTAAAATAGTTGTATTTTCATAATTTGTTTTTACAGAGGTTAGAATCAATTCCACTCATTCACGTATTCTACTGTGATAGAATGTGCACCTGGAAAAGCAGTGCAGGAGAGTTTTGGCAACACAGAACTTTCCCAAGGAGAGGTCTGAATTAAGAGAGGTGGAGCTGGATGGGGAAGGGTAGCCATACCTTAGATCTAGGGGATTAGAATATTTTTTTCCATTAGGTGTAAGCAGTAAAGGATTAAACTCAATTGGATTTCACCAGGCTTGGGCCAAACACTCATGGTGATGTCATTTCATAGGAAAATATAAACATCAACTCGTTCCCATAAATAAAACTCAGGATTGTTCTTTTTTTTCATGACAAATGCAATCCTGAGAATATCCATGACTTTTCCCATGCAAAATTATAAACACATATGCAAATGAAATGAGACATGCTGCCTAGTTTGAAGTAGAAGTGATTACGGAACAATAATTCTTTCTTAAATGAGCTTTTCTTGTATTCTAAGCCTTTTTTAACCCCAGAAACTCTATATTCTGCTTTTGAGCCTTTGTTTATCCACTTCCATTATCAACTTTTAGATCAGAACGCTTTCTGAGCACATGTCCAAACAATATCTCCCGGCCCATTTCTCCATAGTAGCATTTCTGTAGTCTTATAATTAATAGGCTGACAGAAATTCCATTGGGATTTAATGGCCTCCCTTTACACAAAATCTATATATGGTTTAAACTAGAGGAATGCAGAACTATGCTGCAAAAAAAAAAAATCCCATGGCATTTCCCTAGCACCCTTTTTTGTTAATAAAACAATAACAGTATAGACGGAATTCATGCTCCCCAGTCTTGTGCTTATAGATGAGAATATGCTCTTCCTTCTTTCAGGTTTTGTGTTGCTATAGATACAGAATTCCTTCCCCGTGGGCTGTATTTCAAATACAACCTTCAGGACCCATTAAGCTAACACTTTTGCTACTGTTCAGCCATGCTGTTTATTGTTAAACAGTGTCCTTCAGTATAAAGCAGACCAAATCTCTTTAGAATGAAGGAAGCTCAATTGTGAAATGGGAAGCTTTAAAGAAAAGATTTGTAGGGAAAGGCCCTGACCCTGAATGTTCAAGACCCAGCAAAAAATAATAGAACAGAAGATACTTGGTGCTGACAGGATTCAAACTCTCGTTCACCATTTTGAGAGTTCGATGGAAATGGGGCCATGGGACACTTCATGAAAGCAGGGATGAGGAAGCTATTTGTAATCACAGATTACCTGAAAGCCAGTATTTTGGAGTAAGGAAAGACAGAATGCTGGATTAGCCACAGGTTGACGGTCAGATCCATGTCTGTCTTTTATTTTTCTTGTTAAAAATACAATGAAGCAAGCCCAAATCCTCAAAGAAAGAAAGTGGAAAGGATGCATCAAAGAAGCATGAACAGACAGAAAATCGTAAGGATGTGTATTCGTACAGAACATTCAGAATCGCTTTTCATGAGAGACCATATTTATCCAAAAAGAAGGGAGGCAGCACTAAATTTAAGACAATGGTTGTAAAGACAATGTGCTTCCATCACAGTACTCTTAGTCAATCTAAGTTAGATTTTCTGATTTTATTTAAAACTATTTGAGAAAAACAAAATCTCCCTTTCAGTCGTATAATCAATACTGTGTATTAACATAAGACACAGACATATGCCTTGTCGGGTCCTACAGGCTGATCAATATATTTTATTAATGTTATTAATTTTTATTTCAAAGAACATGTTACTGAACTTAGAAATGTATAAAGGTCACATGTCAAATGGATAAGGAGGTGTTTAAAAGAAAATGGCAATCAAACTTTTAACGTAATTTATATAATATGTCAGCCTGACTTAGTATATTCTACACAGGGGGGGAGGGGGGGGGAGAGATTAAAGAATAGGTAGTTTAAAAGTCCATAGTGTAGTGAATGAACTTTTAAAGATGTACTTTTTCAACTCATATAAACTTAACCAGCTGTCTCATCAATTCCCACTGAGGTTTTATATGGAATCATTTTTGTCTTCTTTAGAATAGGGAACCCAACCTTCTAAGACATGAGTGTCAAACTCGCGGTGTCATGTTGCCATCACATGATGTATCGCAATGTTTCTTTCCTTCACGCAGCTGGGGTGGGTGTGGCCTGCACATGACACATCCGGCTGCGGGCTACCCATTTGACGCCCCTGATCCAAGACCTATTACAGATTTTTGCTGAATTTGATTGAACTCCATTTCTCAGATACCTAGGCTGTTTTAATCAACTTAGTATGCTGTATGATTTTATTTGATTCATTTTCAGTGATACAAACATGCATTTTGCTAAAAGACCTGCTCTAAACTTTAATACATTTAAAACTGATAAAAACTCTAAGCTCACAGCTAAACTTCCAGTAGAGTGGTGCAACTAAGAGATTTAACCAGATGACTCAGTCTCTTGAAACAGATCTTCATTCTAATATGATTTCTCCCAAAGCACATCAAAATTATTATTCTGAAGCATTCACACTACCTACTAGCAAATTTTTCTAACATCTCCACATTCCAGTCAACCTGATTTCAAGCTGAATGTAATAAGACTATGTATATGTTTCACTGACAGGATTCAGAGACAGAGCAGTTAACAGGCCTCCTGTAAAGGAAATAGCCATTTGGTTGACCTCTAAACTAAAGAACTGTCTCTGAACTAAAAATTAGGAAAGTAGCAAAGTTGTATTGTGTACAGTGCAACTATCAGTGGCCAAGGAATAATCCATCCTTCATAACATAAGCTAGATGAGTGCTCTCTCTCTCACACACTCTCTCTCAACCTCTATGTCAGTGTTTCTCAACCCTGCCAAGTAAGTTTAAGATGGGTGGACTTCAATTTCCAGAATTCCCCAGCCAGCCATGTTGGCTGGGGCATTCTGGGCATTCAAGTCCACCAATCTTAAACTTGGCAAAGTTGACAAATACTGCTCTTGATCATCCATCATGAATATTCCCTTAAACCCTAAGACAGTGCATACTCCATTTTTACTACCTGCTCTTTTTTGTTCCATACATTAAGGTTTTCAAAAACATCTTAAGTTAAATTTCTAAATGTGTATTAATATTACCTATATACATTCTGCCTGAAGGATGAATTATGGAGATGCAAGAATCCACAGCCATGCAATACAAAGTAAAGAGGGGAAAAAGAAATAGAAGTCACCAGTGGTTCTTCACAATTCTGATTATATAGGAATTATTTCTCTGAAACTGGAATTTCTGGAATTATTATTTCCAAAATATGTTAGCTGATTAAAACCAACCATAGGTAGTCATCACTAAAAAACTGAAATTGGGTCTGGCAAATTCTGTCACTAACCAATGCTAATATCACATAACTGTAACAGACTTGCAACTTCATTCTGCCATGCCCATTAAGTGAATAACCCAGAGCTATTAAGCGAAACTTATGACCATGACTTGTGATTTTACTGCTGACTTCTTCATTGACCTTGCTCATTGCAAGTAATCTATGAGGCATGTGAATGGTAAATTTCAATCATATGACTGCAAGGATAGTATAATGGTCATAAGTGTGAGGACCAGTTGTAAAGTTATTGCTAAATTTATTGGCTGCCCATCTCATTTGTCTGAAATGGTATACGGTTTCCTGCCTAAGCAGGGAGTTGGACTAGAAAACTTCCAAGGTCCCTTCCAATTTTGCTATCCTGTCCTATCCTATCCTATCCTTCATGGTTTGAGGCAACTCTTAGTAGCCAAGAATGTGGTAAGATATACAAATATCCAAACCATTATAAATATAAAAACAGATTCAAAGTTCAAAGCCTTTATTGTCATTGTACATCATGTATACAATGAAATTGGTTAAAATTGCAAAAAAAAAAAAAAAAAAACCAAACTAAAAATATAGGTTTGGAGCAGAGAGGTGGGAGTTCCTTCGTTAATGCACCAATCACCTGCAGCCAACAGCTTCTCTTTCAGGACCCCATTTTAATTTTTTTCAGTGCTGATGTAATTTCAAATGGTTGCTAAGCAGGGCAGTCATTAACCAAGGATTACCTTGATTTTGCATATATTACTTATTACTTTAATATTACTTTTTTCACAGAGTACCTGAGGATAATTATGTCGTGTTGTTTACAGTTTAGCATCCTTTCTCCTTTACCCTGCTTGCTTATTTTAGTCAGCTTTCCTGGTGATACAGTTATCTCAGTTTTCTAGTTTATATCTTCCTTCTTTGGGAATACAGTTGATTTGAGGTACATTAGCATTAGCTGTAAAAATACATTTTTGTCTTACTATTAGTCTCACCAGGATCCTAACTCACCCCAAAACCAACACAGCTTCTCTCCTGCAGATGTTATTTCAATTAAGCGGGCAGGGAGATAAGTCCTCAAGACTGTAATGCCTAGAGCGAACACAAAATCCCAGATATCCAGAATCAGAGTGCCCAAGACATCTACTATATATACTATAAGTTCAACCAATACAGATTCCATCCTTATTTTCTGATCTGAATTTCAACTGATTGACAGTGTCTCCATTTAAATTAGGCTTCAATTTGTGTTTCACTCAATTGTTCTATTCTGTCTAATATTATGACAGTAATTTAGAACCTGGAACAGCTTCTTTGGATTTTGTTGGAAAGGAAATAGACTTGGGGCATCAAATGCCAAAACTCAAGTAAAGTCTGCCAGTAGTTTCATGTATATCAAAACAGACAATTGGAGACAAACTTTTTTGAGCTGAGGGCTGCATTTCATTTTCAAACTACATAATAGAGATGACACTTCTAAACATGGTTCCAGAATAAAATTAAATTTCTTAATGTAACTAAAATTAATCACATCTAATCTAATTTCTCCCCATACAGTATACTTAATCAAGTCTCCTTTTCATAACACATTAAAATTATAATTCATCACCAATTTGGGGATTATACTCAAAACTGTGGAGGGCTGCAGGATATAAATCTGAGCTATGGGGAAAGAATATAGCATAAAATAGACAATTACAAAAAGTTCTATGTTCTGAACTTTCCCTTTTGAGAAGAACTAGGAAAATGTAAGGAACAGATTATATGAGTTTATTCTTCCCCCCCATCCCAGTAAATAAAGAACTTTATTTTTAAACTGAACTCCATTTTAATGTTTCTTGCTCGCAGCTGCCACCTGTCCAGCAATCCTGTCCAGATCTCTCTGTACCTGAGGAATAAACTTGAGACCTCCCTCCTGGTCCTTCTCCACTATTTTGAGCCTTTCCAAAGCCTGGAGCACCCTCCTGGCAACACACACTTTTGGAACCCCGGCTGAAGTGACTGGGCATCACACCATTGCACTGGTGCCCCCGATAGATCTTGGTCATGGAGCTGACTACAGCACCACCCTGAAGATAAAGGTGGCAGGTTGTGGATGTAGCTTTGGTATAAAACCAGTTTTCATCATATGGAGACATTTTTTTTATAGTTGGCTAGTTTGATTGTGTCCGCCCATTCAGGTACCTTTAGTTTACCTGTCTTTTTGAGAAAGGCTGCAAGTGCCCATGCAAACTCCTACTGGTTGATGTCTTTTACAGTTATTCCAGGCATCGTGTTGTCACCACAGTGCTACCAGGCAGGAAAAAGCCATATAAGTTTATTCTTAAAGGCTACCAAATAGGCAATTTTACCAAATTTTGTTATATATGGGCCATAATGGAACAGTTCACTGGATAGTTCATTGGATGCATTCTATGCAGACTGAAAAATGAAGACAAGGTAATAGTTTACTTGTTGACACTAATTACCCATACAATTCTTGGATGGAGTGATTGGACACCTCCAGTGTCCAATCTAGAATTTCCTATCAATATTATTCTATTGTCCTTCTGCTAGTTTAACTACACTTCATTCCCCTGAGCTGATATGGTCTATTCAGAACAGAGCCTTCAATAAAGGCGTGATGATTAGAAGATAGCCCAGAAGGCTAGCCAAGAAATGGTATGTCTCTGCAGATTAGCACATTAAATTTACCACTCTTTATGATCAGAGCTCCCTTAAGACCATTCATCCAATACTCTGGTACTATGAGGGATGTAGAACTTCTTGAAACAATAACAGCACCTGCTGCTGCCTTTGTTATTATTATTTTTTCTGTCAAAAGAGCACTCATGGCAATTAAGTAATCTCACGTGAGAATTCTAGCCTGACCTAATTAAAAACATTTGGTTTCTCATCCAGGAAGTATTTGGGGATAGGACAATATGGACACAAGGGGGGGTATCTTCTCCCCCCCCAAAACATACCTCCGAATGTTTTATTTAATTTTTATGTTTTATTTAATTTTTATCCTGCCTTTATTACTTTATAAGTAGCCCAAGGTGGAGAATATACATAATACTATTTCCTCCCCACTCCTCCACAACAATAACAACACAACAACAAAATGAATGAGACCAGAATGCTAAATCTTAGAGAAAAACCTGGATGAAGCTCAATAACTATATTTTCCATTAAAAAATGGGGGGTAAAGACCAACCCACTAAAAAAAGTCAATGTTAATTAGGCAAACTGAGCAAAGAACACAAATACATCCTTCCTGATACAGTGTAAGGAGTATATGCAGGAACATGAAGAGCCATCTATAGATATAATTAATGCATAACTGCAAGACATGAGAAGATTCCAAATATTTTACAGGTTGAGAAGGTTAAGTAATTTCCTACACATCTCAGTCTTCCTCTATATCCAAGGCCAAAAGAAATTTTTCAAAAGACAGTTCTGGGCTATGGACTCACCGAGGTATTCTGACATTGGATGCTGCTACTGTTGAAACGCAGGGCAGTAACACGGGAGGGGTTCCCAGGGATATGGAAGATGCATTCATAATTGCGCTGTCCAGACTGTGGCTGTGGCAGGTTTTTGGCGGTTAAAGTGATAGGCTTCACCACACCAACAGGGATATAGATCTGGGTGCTTGGAAGGATCTGTGGGCAGTCCTGTGAGAGAGAAAGATTTAAAAAACAGGTTTTACATATTTGTTTCATGTCTGATAGCAACGGTGTGAGCATTAATACCAATCTAATTTATAGTACTACTTTACTGTGTTTAGCTTTGAAATAAGAAATCAGCTGCCACAAAGAAAAGGGAGTCAAAGCTATTTTCCAAAGCACCTGAAGGCAGGACAAGAAGCAATGGGTGGAAACTAATCAAGGAGAGAAACAACCTAGAACTAAGGAGAAATTTCCTGACAGTTAGAACAATTAATCAGTGGAACAACTTGCCTCCAGAAGTTGTGGATGCTCCAACACTGGAAGTTTTAAAGAAGAGATTGGATAACCATTTGTCTAAAGTGGTGTAGGGTTTCCTGCCTAAGCAGGGGGTTGGACTGGAAGACCTCCAAGGTCCCTTTCAACTCTTATTCTATTGTTATATAAGGTTAACTTTAATGTGAATATGATAGCATTAACCACTTTATAAAGCTATTCATTTTAATTAAACATAAAGCATAAAGCAAAGTTGTTATTCAAATGACACACTTCGCTAGTGACTGATCTACATTTGGAAATGCTCTCCATAAAAGATTCTCCTTGCTATCATCCTACTTTTCAACTAATGAAGATCCTCCAGTCTGTTATTTTCATATTTTACTCTTCCTCACCTGGATGCTCTCAACATTTGTGGTTTCCTGGCATTTTTTTCTACTAACTCAGCTTCTTCTTCCCTTACCAGTCTTGGTTTTTTGTCAAAGCCTTTCCAGAATTCTGGATCATGCGCTTTCCTACTGCCCCGAAAGAGCAGTGAAGTGATCTGTCTCCAATTACTCCAGTTTGTATAAGCATTATTCCCAGACCACAAAAATGTCTGATTCATGACATCTCTGCTTATAGATAACAAGACCATTTAATGATTCAAAATACAGCTCATAAAACGTCATGGTTGTGCTCATGTTAACCCAAGTCATCACTGTTAGGTACAATTAATTACAAAATTCTGCTTTGGGTTTGGTTTTACTTCTGTGATATTTACACATCTCTAGATCAGAAGATCACAAATACTAATACTAATGTTACTGCTCCTCCCATCCTATCAGTGGAAAAAAGTACTAATACTTAGCTTTGCATATTATCATGGAAAGGGTGTATTAGAAATGGAACAGCATCTCATAGCCTAATGACATTCCTGGGCAGAGCCCTCAATGGGTGGGTGGGGGAACAGTAGGGATTCAAGGAAATTTAAGGGCATGTTAACAGCACCCTCTGGATGTCTGTCTTGTACAGATATCCGATCATAAAGCACACACCTGTGGAGTTGTTCCTTACCACCCTACTGGTCTCTCAGACTCAGAAAACTCTCTAGGGCTCAGTTTACTTTATCTATTTCATGGATATATAGGTATACTTCAAAGCCCTGGATGCAGACACCATTTTATGTTCTTGTGTAGGCGCTAAAGGCAATGCCAGAGATAATTAAAAATATAGCTTATAGATCAGATTACTTCTGAGTCTGGCACCTTGCTTTGCCACACACTGATTTCTAGAGATTTGCAAAATGGTTTGAACATGAACCTCTTGGAGCACTGACCTTCTAATGATTCATGCATGAAGCGAACGATGCATAATCCAAAATAATGTAGTATGGTATTTTGTTTCAGACACAGACCAACTTGAACTTTTTGTAGGTGGGAAATGTTTTGAGAGTGAAACCATTCTGGTTAGTGATGTCATTGGAAACTGTCTTGCCACTTGCAATTCGGATGTTATTTTTCTGGCCAAGAGAATCCTGGTTGTCAACCCTACTAGATAGAGCAGACCAGAAAACCAATAGGAAGCCATACTTTACTGAGAGAGGCTATAATAACTGTATCGTACAAACGTAGACCACGTCACTTAATTCCCTCATCCCTTCCCTCCATCCCCTCTCTTTCTAACATACCATAAAGCTCTCTGTTGCTGAAACACTTCAAACTCTTATAAATTTTATTTAACAAAACATGGAACACCCAATTTACTTTGAATTATGTTACATTCAACCACTAACAATTCAAAATAATTTCCTTCAGAATAAAATTATTTGTTTCAAGATTTGAAAAGTTTTTTCATGTACACCTCTACTAATTTTGGATGATAATGATGTTGTTATTCAAAAGAATTTTAAAAAATGAAAACAGGTAGGAGATTTTCATATAAGTCATAGGGGCATCATGTGGATGTCCAAGATAATTATTTCTCTTTCTTTCTTGCTTTACTATTCAAAGTGCTTTGTTAAGCAGAAGTAATTATTTGTGGAAATATGGCCCGTAACAAATACTACATAACAGGGATCACAATACACATGTATTTGGAATGATTGGGTTTTCATTTTTTCTTGTGTGCCCATTGCAAAGAGAATAAAAAGGGTTTGCAACACAATGTAGGCTGACAGTTCTGTCACAAAAGCTGCCAGTGAATTAAAAAAAACAGAAGGACCTTCGAGTATCAGACAAGCTGTTTACCATGGTATTTCACTATTCAACTTGCTATGAAAGGAAAGGCCAAGGCAATGTTGACAAGAACACTAGAGAAAATCAATGCAGTACAGTGGAAATAACACTGGAGAAAGCACTTCAAGCCAAGTTTGAATTTATCATCTGCTATGAAGCTCATAAGGTGGACGTGAACCACTCTATTATCGCTATCCTATCTCCTAAGCTAAACACATTTATCAACGTATAACTGTGCCCAAATAAATAAAACGTATCACAGCTTAACCTGATGGCTTGGTTTACACTTACTGAGACTCTAACTGAGATCTCACAATATGTCGAACCTCAAACTATGCAACTTCACTTTAGCCACATACGGAGGGAAAATCCACAGGCTTATGAGAGAATAAAACAAATATGAATGACGGCAAATATATATGTCCCAGGATAATGTTGCAGGATCCAGTCTGGGTTGATCACTGGGACCAGAGCCTTAATCTTCCAAGCTGTCATACTCATGTACTCACCCTCAAGGAACTACATATTCTGATAGAAATTCTCTGAGGATGGGCTCCCATAAGAGTTCAAAAGCTTGGAAGACTAACTGTCTGGTCCTGGTGACTGACCCAGATTGATCCTGCAAAACAAATATGGTGGAAACCATACACTGAAATTTAAGTTCCTAAATGTAGGCTGAGATACAAATATTAGGTATGATACTAAGAAATCTGGCTTTTGCTATTTAAGGATGCACTAATCTAAGGGTGCTGTTTCTCCAAGGCTTAACCCAAATAAAAGGCAACATATACCAAATAAATAGCAAGATTAAGGGTATAATATCTCTATTTATTTAGTAGCACATGCCCTCTGAAAGCAACAATAAAATCTATAAAGGTGCTTAACTTTATCATTTAGGTGGTTAACAAATGTTAACTCCTCCTTGTTGACAGTACACTATGTCAAACAAGCCGCAGAACAACAAGATGGGATGTGGATCCTGACAAGCCAAAATATCAATCTTCCTTTTTCTGCCTGTCTGACCTAGAAATACAACCTGACCTAATATTAAAAAAAAAGAACCTTCAAAAACCCCAAATCTATTACAAAGTTATTTTTCAGAAGATCATCCAGCTCTGTCTAGCAGGACTCGGCGCATCTCCCCATTACTTTGTGATACCAATCACCGGCAACAAATCATGGTATCTCTGGATGCTCTGGTGGAAATGCTGCAGTTACATTTGATGGAAACCAAGATTCATTTTTGACTGAGCCAAATGCTCAACTACCATCTGAGTCATGGGTGAGCTTTCCCAATTACCTTCAACAAGTGGCTGTTCAGCAGCTGGCAAAGTAGAGGCCAAAAGCTCTTCATACCACTTTTTGCTCTCACACTACCATCTTGGCTTTCCAAAAGCCTAGCTGCAATACTCAAGAGAATAGAGGAGAATAAAAATAAACAGGACCAGCCAGGAAAACAACCCTGGATCCCAGAAGGGTACCACTTCAGCAATAATACCCTGATGCAATACCCAGATTAGCCAACCTAAAGGGCCTAATGGCAAAGGCATTCCTGTCTTAAATAGCAGAGTGAGAAGAGAATAACATGTTTTCAAGCTAAGTGTTACAGACTTCAAAAACTGGCCTTAGGAGCCTAAAGATATGTATGCTCATTGGGGACTTCCTTAGAGGCAAACTAGCATACGCTTAAATTTAGCACAATTCAGAAAGGCTTATTCTATAAAATACAGCATATAGCAAAAGCTAGAAAGAGGTGTGTCTTTCTATACCAGGAATGACTGCCAAATATCCAAAGGCCTGGTATCTTAAAGAACTTTACAGGAATTCTCACCAATCTATCCCTTGTGTCAATGAACTATCAAAACTACAAAAACAAACAAACTAGCTCAGAATAGTTGGCAAATGCCTCCTCCCTCTCTCTAAGCTCCATGAATATTGAGTTTCTGGGTTTCTAAAGTTCAAACAAGTTTTTCTCACTTTTTTTTTTCAGATGAATTCAACATCCTGTTCCTGTTGCCTCAATACTCCTGAAAAAGGGACATGTTGAGAAATTCATTATTAGCTATGAATTTGATTATTACTGCTCTCTGATCTTGGATAACCAAATTCATGGGACATCCTGGTAAATGGGCCAGAAGTATGTGCTATTATAACTATGGAGAGTCCTTAAAAGTGCCTACAAAGCAATCTGACACAAAATAGGCCTCCTCAGATGCCTAGACAAATACAGTAAATGAGCTAATGTCTTTTTCCATCCTAAAGATATACACATTTTAGTGATTTTTCAGCCAGAAATGTTCCAATCCTGCTATGTTATATTTGGCATATATAGGGAATAGTGCCTAATTAAACAAAAATTCTGCTGTATTGAAAAACAGGAAGCACCTGGTACCTATTGATTTTTTTTTCTAGAGAGCTTCATGACTCAGCATTCATGACACTGGAGTGAAAGTTCCTCAGAAGAAATGGCTCTGAAGCTAGTTGGGTTTTGTTCCATGCTTTTGAATAGCCAATTCTCAGGATTAATGAGAACATCTCCTTATTCAAATACCACAAGCTTATCAACTGCTTAGCCAACTTATATTTTCCTGGATAGCAGAGACACTGAATTTTGGACAGCTGTGTGAATGACAATATTGTCATCTACCCATTTAATTACACTGTAACGTACTAAGTTACGGGTCCCCAATCCCCAGTCCATGGGCTGGCACCGGTACATGGCATGCCAGAAACCAGGCCATGCAAACAAGGCCAAGCTCCATCCATGGGATGCAGGCAACACATGAAACCATGCTCCCTCCGGTCCATGGAAAAGCCTCTCTCCATGAAAGCGATCCCTGGTGCCCAAAAGACTGGTGACCGCTATTCTAAGTCATGCCTGCACAGATACATTTGCACATCTTTTTCAAAATCACATATTGATGTATCTTGATAACATTGAGATAATAGAATGCTCTGATCATTTACAAAAGTAAGAAACAAAAGTTAAAAGTGAAAGGTCAAGTGTCCTCTGAATGACAAGCAGGGGTGGGATTCAAATTGTTTAACAATTGGTTCTGTGGGCGTGGCTTAGTTGGTGGGCATGGATTTGTGGTCATGTGACCAGGTGGACGTGGCTTTGTGGTCATGTTATTGGCTGGACGTGGCCAAGTCAATATCACTCACATTGAGGCACGCATCTCCTCGCCTGGCCTCTCATGACTGTGGGGATGCTGCAACAGTTGTAAGTGTGAAAAATGGTCATAAGTCACTTTTTTCAGTGCCATTGTAACTTTAAATGGTCACTCCACACAAGCAAAGCACCAGCAAAGGAAGGAAAAAAATCTCCAGAGAAGTTCCTGAGACAGGAAGTCTAGTCCTGCCAAGAATGTAATAAGGGTTAACAGAGAGGCAGTTTCTGTAAGCAACACCAGAATGTTTCCTTCCTGCCTTCCTTACAGGATTAGGCCAGTAATTTCTTCTAACAACCGGTTCTCCGAGCTGCTTAGAATGTTAACAGTCAGTTCTAACGAATAGGTGCAAACTGGTAGAATCCCAACCTTGGTGACAAGATGATAGAAAGGATCAAACTTATTAAATAGAAAAAATGCTCAATGCTGAGATCTCCATCCATCACAGTAATCTTTCCTGTTATATTTAACAAACTGTTTTTCTCGTTTTTATTTATTTCATTATTATCTATAGAAACTTTAAAAAAAAAACCAACCACCAATTTATCTCCCTAGCTTCTCCCAAACTGTAGAATGTTTTTCTACTGAAAGTTTCAACAGACCTCAAGAGCCTCATAAATTTTAGAAAAGCTATTATGAACCAATTCAGAATCAATAAAAGTAACTTTTGGGCAGTTTGGTTGGGGGTCCAGACAACAGATTCCCTGGTATTTTGCCAGCAAATGTGACTGGCATCTTTGGAGGCAAGATGGTCTATGTATTTTCAGATATTTATCAAAGACAGCCTGGTGTCTGAAGATACCAGTTAAATGCCAGGAAATCTGTTGTCTAGACCACAGTTTATGAACTCTGAATCCCAATACTGCCCAACAGATAGCAGCCATGAAACTCTACACCATTAAAAGTTAACTATTTTATTTTCCCTATTTTCATCATTTTTTTTCAAAACTAGAGATGTCTGTTATTAACTCCTAATTAATATACCGATAGCTATTTCTGAGGCTACTTGGTTGCTTATTTACTAGAAACAACAGGGGAAAGGGAACACACTGAACAAAATTGTTAGGGAATAAACTACAGTAAGCACCTGCCTTCAAAGAATGTGTTTCATCAATTTCATCTCTCTCCTTCCACCTGCTTTCAATTTTATCAAATCATGCTTTGATTAGATAAGAAAATTAGGAGATTGTTTTGTTTCACTATCCAAATTGCATCCTGTTGTCATTCAAAGATTTTGAATTAAAAATAATAATTAGGCAGTCTAGGTGTTAAAGTGGGAAGTTGTGTTCTAGCTACAAACAGCCTGAATACAGAACAATTATTTTAAAAATATAGAATTATGGGACATCAAGAAAAATGGGTTTAATACCCCTTTCACAAAGGCACAGAAAAGCACCTGTTCACAAGCCAAATGAACTACGCAATGAATAAAGACTTGTGTAGTGCCTACAAAAACAGGATAATCCTTCTTCTATGTAGCTTTTCTTGAACATGCCAATGGGCTGGAGTGTGCTAGAATTCAAAAGCAAAGAGACCTAGTTGGTATTACACATGAATTAATATTATATAACTTTATACTTGCACACAACACCTTATATAACGTTATACAGATTGTGCTTCCCTGACTTGGTATTCCTAACAGGAATTTAACAAACAATGAATCAGAAACAAAGAAGGGTTAAAAATCTATGGGTTAAAAGTCAGAGCCAGAGGAATTTTTCATTTATTTATTTTTTTGCTAAAATGTACAAGATGCAGATTCCTTCCAATACAACCAGACTCAGAGCTTGCCTAAAAGAGCTTTAAGGAATTGTTCAACACTTATGAAAGAAAGGGTAGCAATCCAAAGAGACAGATGTCTTCACTCATCCACTTGCTCCCAACTGTAAAAAAAATTCCACAATGAAAGTGGTGATATCCTCTGCCCATTCAATGCTATTTTGACCACTTGAGTTTGGAAGCTATAAGAGAACACAATGCCTGAGTGAATACTAGTGACTGCTTGTTCCATCCTGAGCAATGAGCATATAAATCAGGGTATTGTATTTTTCTGCCGGTAGTTAAGCATGAGCAGACATACGATGCCATATACTGATCACTACCATATACTTCAGCACTACAAAGGAAGTACGATTTGTTCATTATTACATACAATTTCCTTGAAAATACATTTGTCCCCTTTCAGATTTTCTGAATTTTGTATATCTTTGCTATTGAATGTTAACAGAGTTTCATGTGGATTCTACTACTGGCAAAAGTATTCAATCCCTAAGATTATCAGGTGATTTGAAGGAGAAATTAGAGACAGATGTTTCAATTAATGGGATTCTAATCAGATGTGAGTAAGGGAGGTCCTGTCTTATTTAAAGAACAGAATTCTGGATATTCAATATCAAAGTCTCATCTTCACAACTTGAGTAAATCAAAGTAGAACTTTCTGGCTTGAATGAAAAAGGTACAAGGAGACGCAAAACAATATCCAGCAATCTGCAGGATCTCTTTTCTTTACTACAATGTTTGTGATTAAATCAGAAAAGTACTCAGTAAATATAAGGTTCATGGGAGTGTAGCAAGGTGGAAGCCAAGGCTTGCCAAGAAGAATAGTGCTGCTTATGGAATCCTTGGTGCCCTCTGAGCTTGGCTGTTCGCTTGCAGATATTTCATTAACCAGCTAGGTAACTTGATCAGTGCTACTGAGTGTGGATTTGCTCCCTGTTTATATACAGCAGCAGAGTGGGAGGCAGGGATCTACCAGTTCCTTCATTTACCAGGTTGGGTAATTTACGATGTGCTTCCCTGCAAGCTGCCGGCAGATGCTGCCTGCAGAGAAGCAGCCTTTCAAAAAGCCCCTTTTTCCTGCTTTTTTAACTGCAGCTGTGCCTCGCATGGCAGCTGAAGTTGAAAAAATCAGGAAATAAAGGTCAGGTAACAGCCCGGGTGGGCGAGTGGGCAAAAACATCAGCAGACATAGAACTGGTTCTATGTCTGCTGCTCTTCAGAGCTACTGGTTCTACAGAGGTGGACAGAACCGGTAGAAATCCACCCCTGGTGGGAGGGGTTGTGGTTTTCTCTTTGACCTGAGTTTCGTTTTCTGCTTACTTGTTTGTATGATGTTAATCCTTGCTTATCTGGGTGTTGGCTACTAGCAAGGATGTGTTCCAGTGGTAGGATTCAAAAATTTTTACTACTGGTTCTGTTGGCATGGCTTGGTGGGTGTGCCGTGTCTTGGTGGGCACGGCAGGGAAAGGATACTGTAAAATCTCCATTCCCACCCAACTCCTGGGGAAGGTTACTGTAAAATCCCCCCCACTAACCTGCTTTCCAGCTCCGTTCTCCTGTGCAGGGCAACAAAAGAGGACCCAGCCGATCACCTGGGACTCAGGAGGCAGAGAATAGATGGGGGCAGGGCCAGTCAGAGGTGGTATTTGCTGATTCTCAAAACTACTCGAAATTTCCACTACCAGTTCTTCAGAACTGGTCAGAACCTGCTGAATACCCACCTCTGATGTGTTCTGCTCCTTTTGTTTCCTTCTTAGTTTTTTATTATCTCTTTTGAATGGTGGGTACATATGGCTTATCTCTATATGTCTACTGATAGTTGATTTGTCTGAACCCCAAGCTTCTAGGAGTTCTCTAGCAGTTTTGGACTTAGCTTAGTCTAGAATACTCAGTTTCCCAGCTGAAACTATATTTGAGTTTGATCACATGTTATGAAATTAAGGAGTTTTCATCTTGTCTTCTGGGTGCTCTATGATGTTTATGGATGTGCTCTGCTAGTCTTAGCGGCAGTATCCCTTAACTGTAAGAGTGATACAGACACAGTAGTGACAAAAGAGATAAAGAGAGGGCTTACAGAAATCTGAGCATTTTTCATTTATTTATTTAGAGAAGGCACTTGCTTAAGACTACAGGGATCACAATTGGTGCCTTTTGTTTTGTGTGAACCACATCCTTTTAACAATTGCATAAACGTAGCTTAGAGCAAAGCATAAATTTAGTCAGTATGCTCTCTCTCTCTCCTACCAGTTTATATCTCAGAAAGCATCTGCTTTTACAGAGGCTGGTGGAGAGCGGGGGGGAATGTAGCTTCTCCTCAATTTCTATATATAAGACAATGGTCCTTTCATCTTGATCATCCATATTCTTCTGGGAGAACAGGCTCACCAACTCCAGCAGAAGTTTTTGCCTTCAGCAATTGTTGACAGAATTTGACACATAATAAATAAAATAAATCCCTCTCTCCCTTTCACATAACCAGTCCTTGCAAAAGCAATCACATTGCTGGTGGCTGGGTGCTGGATGAATGACTGCCAATCTGTTGTGGTTCCTCCTTGGAGGCTGGTGCTCCCAGAAATGATAAAGGGTGAGACTGGGAGAAGGGAAAGGTGGGGGTGGGTGGGGGAGAATTAATTGCTTATTGCCAGAAGCTTGAGTTCTTTAATGTGGAGCTGACACTCATCAGTCCAGAATGACTGCCAGGCAGAAGTCATAGTGGGAAATGATACAAGGAGAGAGAGAAGTGAAAAATATAGCTGAGGGCATCTCCACTATGCCAGTGCTCACAACCAAAGATTAGAATGAGATTCATCTAGTACAACACAGGAGCTGTCAAACTGGCTATCCCACTGCAGATTGCAGCGCAAAACGTGAAGGATAATCTGTGAAATGAAATAAACCACAACAGGCAAATGGTAGGAGCTAAATCCAAGTCAAGGTTGTGTCCAAAGAACCATTACCACTCACTCAAAGTCATAGGACAACAAATGAGGCCTGGGTGGGGTGGGTGGGAATTGCCATTATCATGCCAAACCAAATGCAAAATGGAAAATAGAGTAAGGGTCACATTAAGTTTAAAATTGGATTGCATGGGAAGAGAAGAAACAGATGCACATTTCAAACAGTTGCATGCAGAACTATTAAGAGTTTAGTTTATAACCTGATCATGCTATGTCTGGAGATGCTAGTTTTTATTGTCCAGTTATGAAGGAGAAGAGATGCTTTCAAGGTTTGAACAGACAGTTGCACCATTTATTTAAAAAACAACAACCATGTATGCTCCTTCCCATCCACCATTACAAATAAGCTTCTTGTGACTTCCGGTTGCTCTTCCATTGTATCAGAGCAGAATCCACGATCGTGCATGGTTTCACTCTGTGCTCACTTGTTGGAGGGTCCTGATTGAGACCGGAACCACCCTGGAGGGGTGATGAAGAAAGGGGAAACTGCTTGGAGGGTTGAGGGAAGACGCATCTCCCCTCCCTGAAAATAAAACCCACTGAAGACAAGTTGCAGTGGTGGTCAAAAATGGCCACCATGAAGATGGGAAGCAGTACGGGAAACTAAGACTGTACTGGAGCGGTGAAACTGCAAGCGGAGTATGAAGCAGATGAAATATATGGACATTAAGGTACCCTGGAATTAAGAAACAAAGAACTATTTTGGATGAAAGTGTGTAGAAGCAGTGATGAGAGAGAGAGAGAGAAGGAAATTGGAACTTATAAAACTGGCTTTGAATATTGAAATGAATTAATTTGGAGGTGACAACTCAGAGGAAAATATTTGATCACAAAAGGCTTGGAAACTAAATTGGATAATTTTTGGACTTTTGGCACTAAAATAGGCATAAGTAAATGCTGGAATTGAATGTGTTAAAAGAAATAATAGCTAATAGCTAGAATTAGCGAAATTAATAAAAGTTTTACAGAAAAAAGGGGGAAGTGAAAGAAAGGGTAGAACATGGAAATAGAACTGAGAGCACCAACTATGGGTACAGGAAAAATGTCAGTGACTCTTTGAAAAGTGTTTGGTCTTTTTAAAATTGGAACTTGGAACTTAAAAGAAAATAAGAGGAACCCCATTATAATAAAATAAAAACCCTGAAAAGTAAAATACTAGAATATTACAAGGAGGAAAGATATTTGAAGAAATTGTTTTGGAACTACCTGGTGACTCTGGAACCTGGAAACAAAGATTTATGGACATTGATTGTTGAAATGGCATATAAAAGATGCTGAAACAACTTACTAGACATTTAGATTGGATATAATTATCCAGGAAGGGGAAAAAAGGAGCAGCGTACAAAATGGGAGAATTATTTGTGGAAATAAGATTGAATCTACAAGGCATAAGGAAATGATGAAAGTAAACTTGGAAATGTGCAGTAATATACTACAAAAACTAGAAATGGCGATTCAGATTGAAGAAGAACAAAGAGAACCAGAGGGGGAGGAGTTAAATAAACAAGAAACCAGTCTTGAAGATCAAGTGGAACAACAAACATACAAAGGGGGGGAGAACTAAAGTTAAAAAATTGTGGTTTGATATAATGAAAGGGAGAATGGTTTGGAAGGTTACACAAAGGAAAAGGAAAAAGCAGAAGAGGGAATTACAGAAGAAAGATCGAGAGAGAGGGGGGGGATAAAATAAATAATTGGAATGAGAAATGGAGGGAACTAATAAAAGGAAAAAGGGGAATTAAGAGAAAGGACCAGAAAATAAAGAGAAGCAGGAAGCAAACAAGAATGAAAAGAAATTACATAGTTAGGATAATGAGAGACAATGGGTAAAAGAAGGATAGGGAAGGAGATTCTGCTAGGTAATATGTTGTAATATATAAAAGTAAGGATTTGAAAATAAATAAGATTGGAACTGATACTTTTTTTTTCTTTTTAAGGATTATCATTATAGCAGATATAGATTTTATCAAAATAGATATGGAAATGGGAATTTATTACAAGAATATTAACTGATAATCAGCGATGAATAAAATTAAAATGAATTATGAGAATTGTAATGGAAAGATTAATATCAGTTTATATAATTAATTGAACAGATTAATATTTTTGAAATATATAGATGATTTACAAGGCAATTGAGAAAAAAAATACCATGCGGAATCTGACTTAAAATATATATGTATATGTGATATGTAGGAGATAGGAGAATATTGTTATTAATGTAGAATGAGGTAATTAAAAAATGACTATACTATGGTTAATTTTTATAATGAATTAAAGGGAATAAATGGAGGGAAAGTACAAGGTAAATAGGTGGTAAACTCGAATTGGCAACTAAAGGGGACAATTTTTTGAACTAGTAGAACAAGGATGAAATTATTGAATAATAAATGGAATAACAGTATGTGATAAAATTGCAAATATGACAGATAAAAGTAACATGTGTAATGAATATAGAAATGAAATAAGAATCTTTGATACTATTATAAAGTAAGATATGATAATATTTTAAGAAAAATGAAATAAGATATGAACTGAAATTGGATAAAATAAGTTTAATGAATTTAATATTTGAGAATATTTAAAAGAAAATAGAATAAGTAATAATGTGATATGAAATTGAACAAGAAAGGTAAATATGTAATTATGGTCATGTTTGTATTGAAATGTAAAAACCTGGAACTACACTGCTCGCCAAAAGAAATTTTTTTTTTAAATATAAAAACAAAAGAAGAAATTGAATAATGAAATTATCATGTATGTTTAAACAATATGGTGATTGGCATTAGAAGAATGTACTGGAATATTGAATAATTAAATAATAAAGGATTATAATTTAATACAAATATGTGTATTAACATTAGAATGATATAAGTTGGATGAATGTAAGAGATATGATTGTTGATATTTTTGTTTGTACCAAAATGTACGATGCTTAGGTGCCACACTGTTTATGCATTGATGTATATATGCAGAATAAAAATAAAAAACTTTAAAAAAAAACAAATAAGCTTCTTGCATATAATGCAAGGAAGTCAGAAAGCAAAAGGGAAGCATTGTATGTGAAAGAGAATGTTTAATCTGTAATATTAAAAAAAGCTCTTAGAATATATTTACTCATAAGTGTAACGGGCTCCAACTGATATTAATTTTCTAGCCTACATTTTCCAGAAGACAACCTGGACCCTTACAAACCAGAATGATATTGTGGCAAAAGCTTTTATATAAATAGAGCTACTGATCCATGATACTCAGAAATAGCAATAGTACAGGACAGAGGCATTTGGTGTGGTATACTAAATATGGATATATATATTTTTGCAAATGACAGAAATATAGCCATAGCACTTAGACTTATATACCATTTCACAGTGCTTTACAGCCCTCTGTAAGTGGTTTACAGAGTCAGCCTATTGCCTCCAACAATCTGGGTCCTCATTTTACCCACTTTGGAAGGATGGAAGGCTAAGTCAACCTTGAGCCTGGTGAGATTTGAACTGCCAAATTGCAGGCAGCCAGCAGGCAGCAGAAGTAGCCTGCAGTACTGCACTCTAACCACTGCACCACCACCACAATTCTTTTACATCCTGTTGACAGGACTGAATATCAAAATGTCTTTTAACACATAACACAATTGTTTATAGTTTATACGTAATATAGTTTATAGTATATAATTTATACTTTGAGGAGACATAGGAGAATTTTATGGTGAAATAAACCTGACTGCAAAACAAAACGATTTTCACAAGTTAAATTGGCATTTCAAGTATCTTCCAAATATTGCTTACAATATACATATCTATTAATCAGCACACAAATAGCTACAGGAATGTGTTCTTAATTTGCTTCAGGTTCTTACTGTGAATTTCTTCATAAACAAATAGGCAAATCGCACATGCTGTCCAGCTCATAAAGCAAGATGACAAACTGAAAGACATAAAACTAAAATAATAGTCCCAAACAGTCCAATTCATCTTGTTTCTATGAGATACCACATAGTGGTCTACAGAACTACCAATGAAGCCAGCCTCAGAGACTTTTCCATCAGAGCTGAAGATTACTGACATTAAGTCTATGGTGATTCATAATTGCATCTTCTAGTTTTTGTTTCATGTTATAAATGAATAAATATGTTTTTAGGTTATCTGCATTCTAACCTTAAAATGTAGAGTAGGCCTGCACAACATATGACCCAAAGCCACATGCAACCATCAAGCAGCCTAGTGCAACATTTTTTGAAAACTTAACAAATCCCTTTGCTAAAAGTTACCATCATCAGGAAGGCTTCACCACCACCACTAGTTTTTCTTAACCACTGTGATGACCCAGGGTGGGGATACAAAATAAACACAGTCACAAAAACCCGGTGAAGCCCCTTTTATTTCTTCACTTTGCTTCCAAGCTCCAAATATCCTTGATGGAAGACAAAAAAACTCCCACACAAGCAGTTACAAGAAGGACGGAAAAAACAACACAAACCAGGCAGGATAAGGGCTGGAGGACATCCACAGATAACAGAACACACACTTAGAAGGAAGCCAAACTCAGAGAGGAATCATAAACTAAATATATTTTCAGTCGCCCGTACTTTGTTTCCAGTCGCCCGTACATATGTCCGTCCTCTTATTCAGTTGTCACAGCTGCAGCCCATGAAGAAGGTCAAAGCCCTCTCCTCCCAAGTAAACCATACCTCTCCCTTATCCTCTCCTCCCTGTGAGCCCTAGGATGGAGAGGGGATGGGCCTGGGCCCTCCTCTGACTGCCCAGCCAGCCTCTGCCCTTCCCCAGCCTCCCCCACAACCTCTGGAGCCACACTTCCACTCCCTGTCAGCTGTTCCTCCTCTGACTCAGAGTCAGTCTCCACCAGGGGCATGACAACCACCTTCCCTCTGGAAGACATGCTGCTGAGTGCCTTTGATGCCTCCAATCCTCAGTGACGTTGCTATTGCTGCAGGAAGTCACCGAACACACATCAGCACACCAGATACTCCTTGGTAGTCCACTATTCTTTTTATTGTGTCAGTGTGGCATTTTCTGTGGTATGAGTTATACCTGCCTGTTCTAAATGAAATAATGCTGAACATTACTGAACTGTCACTAGGCAGAACATTTCAAGCCTTGACATTATAGACCATCACTTAAATATGAGCTAGCCGTGTGCTGCAGCTGCCAAAAAAGCCAACACAGTTCTAGGCTGCATTAACAGAGAGATAGACTCAAGATCATAAGAAGTGTTAGTGCAACGTAAAAATGCCTTTGTAAGGCCACACTTGGAATATTACAACCCAATTTTGGTTGCCACAATATAAAAAAAAATGTTGATACTCTAAAAAGAATGCAGAGAAGAGCACAAAGATGATTAGGAGACTGGAAGCTAAAACATATAAAGAGCGGTTTCAGGAATTGGGTATTTCTAGTTTAATGAAAAGAAGGATCAAAGCACTTGAAGGAGGACAAGAAGCAATGGGTGGAAACTAATCAAGGAGAGAACCAACCTAGAACTAAGGAGAAATTTCCTGACATAAGAACATGAGAACATAAACAAGTGAAACAGTTTGCCTTTAGAAGTTGTGGGTGGGTGGTCCAACACTGGAGGTTTTTAAGAAGGGACTGGGCAGCCATTTGTCTGAAATGTTATAGAGTTTGAGCAGGGGGTTGGACTAAAAGACCTCCAAGGTCCCTTCAAACTCTGTTGTTCTATTATTCTGTTATATACTTCTATATTTTAAATTTACCCGTCATTTTAAAGCACAGTACATACATTATATCCATAGAATTGCACTGAATTTGACTTTTCAGACTGGTATTTCACCAGGAATATTTGTCAGCAGCTGTTTGAGTTTCTGAAGGCTCTACCTTGCTTTACCAGTGAGTATAATTAGCTTTATTCTTAAACAGGACTACTTTCTCCAAACAAACTAACATGAGATGTTTCAATATACAGAATTGATAAACCCAGGTAAATTTACAGACTTTGCTACTTATCCAAATCATAAGTGAATGAAAGTAACTTTTCATGAGATGGGCAGCCTTGTAAATTTGATGCATAAATAAAATTAATAGAAACAGAAACTAGCTGTTAGGGAGTAGCAAGAATTAACACTTTGCAAGAAATATAAAAGTTAATTGTTTTATATTAAAAAGGAAACCCAGCCACCCAAATAGTTCTATTATCCAAGTTTATTATCCAATATATCATTAGATTTCAGCATTTTTGTCCCCTTGCAGATCAAAAGCCAAACTCTACTTATTCCTTAGGGGAATAAGTCAAATGATAAAAGCTCAAAATTATTCAAATTATGGTTTGAAGATAGAATTTAAGTTGACTCATTTCCGCAGGGCATGTGCCCTGTCACTTATAATTATTGATTCTCCTTGACAGTTCAAATACTTTAATCACTCAGTGATTAAATTAACTAAGGTGGAATAGATATAAAAAAATCACAGCATTTTTTTAAAACAGATGTTTTACTTAAGCTATATGTTACAATTTTCCTTAAGACTTTAGATGTAAACATGCATACAGTTTTCCTGAAAGCCAGTTTATAAGTAATTTGAAGAAAAAAACCCTGTCCACCATTACAACTTATTTTGGTTAGAAGAGTCCTCAGATAATGGAGCAAGAAAAGGAGCTTATAAAATGCCTGAAGGCTAAAATGACAGTCTGATAAAGATGAGAGAAGAAAAAGGAAGAAAGGGTCCTAGAGAAGATAACCGTGACCTCTCTGAAATGGACTTGCTGGCCTGTGGGCTTCTTTCTTAATGGTTTGCACAGGGACTCTAAGAGAAAACTACAAAAGGATAAAGAAGTTAAATCCTCTAGTTCTTGAAAGACTCGGTTTCTTTGTTAAACAGAGCATTCCAACATACGCATGATAAACAAGACTAGTGTTTATCCAAGCAAATGTCATGTCTGTTTAAATCTCTGGATCAACTTTTGGGAAGCTTTGGAATGCCCTTCCCTGTAACACTTACTTCATACTAAATGCCATGAAAACAATATTATGTTTTTTTACCATATAAAATATACAGTGAAGATGTCTGCAAACATTTATGAAAAAATACAAAAAACAAATAAAATAGTTTCCTTTCTATACTATTTTATATTTTACTTTAAAAGATTTGTATGTTTATGGTCACCCACCTTAAAACAACTCAGCTGACAACAATAAAACTATAAAAACCATTTAAAAAACTAAAAACCCAGTGACTCAATCAATTTTCCAGGGTGCCCCAACAACCTTTTATAGGCTTTAACACTCTACCCCAGTACCTGAGTAAATGGCAAGGTTTTAATGGCCTTCAGGAACACTAAAAGAGTGGGGGCCTTCTGGATTGTTGAGGGCAATATATTCTATAAAGGAGGGGCAGCCACAGATAAAATCTACTTCCAAGGTTCCATTAGATGATAATGTTTCCAAGGGACCTCGAGCATCCCCTTCCTACTCAATCTAGTGGGATGGACAGATATGTCCAAAAAAAAAGGCAGTCCAGCAAACAGCCTGAACCTGGTCCTGGTCCTATGCTATGTAGAGGTGTAAAGATAATAATCAGAACCTTGAACTGCACCTGAAACAAAATTAGAAGTCTGTGCAGCTTGCATCACAGGTATGTAACAAGGGAAAATCTAGAGGTGCCCAATACCATGCATACCTCTAGGTTTCCCCATATTCTACCCATGTTGTACAACCCAAACTTTCACATCTTTGTCTAAATCTCTACTGCACAGCAACATTTCAAGTCTCCTCAGTCTTTTCTTATTCTGATGCTTAAGTAGATATATGGATTACCCAATATTGAATCAAATGATTACTATTGTTTTTGAACCCTGGGTTTGATCCTTCTTTAAATGAAATGGGCTGTATCATCTAAGAAATGAAAAAAGAGACAAGAGGAGAAAACAGATCAACTGTAACACTGAGCAAAAAAGGCAGACGTGGGTGTATACCTCAGACATGTTTACACGGCCTTCAAGGAACGAACAGTCTCCTGCATTGTGAGTACAAATGTGACGATATTTACACCAGTGGCAAGGGAAGGATCCATTCACACAGGACAGGCAGCTGTAAAAAAAAAAGGCATGCATTAATACTTTCAGAAACATCTTGATTATATAAGAGCTCATCTTTTTTCATTATTACTAGCAGTGTGTCATAAACAAAAGAGGCTCATGACAAAGATCCAGAAAGTTTTGACAATATATACAATAAGTGAAGAAGTGAACATCAGGGCAAGAAATGTAAAACTTGTACTATATACAATGGAACCTGTGGGGAAGATTTTATAGGTTAGGACAGTGGATTAACATCTGGATAGGGCCCTAAGTACTGACATCTCTATTGTTGCTAAAAGCCTCAATGACTTTCTGGCAAAATGTTTGCCATATAATACAAATCATAAAATGGCAATGGGAGAAACACATCATCCCTTAGGATCATAATAGGATATAGAGTGAAATGTCAATGAAAAATGTCCCTTACAGTGTCCTCCAAGTCTTTTTCCACAGTTTTATGTCCTTAGTTCCATGTTGAGACAACCGAGTTCACTACTGAATCAAAGACGAGAACACTATATAGAAGCTAAGACACCACCTTCAGTGACTGCAAACACAGAACTTTACAAATGTCACAGTTTAATATTCACATTCCTTAGCCCTTGTGTCAACCGCCTTCTCCTTTCTCCTCACTGGGGCCTCATAATGCTTTCCGTGTGATTAAATCTGTGTCCCAATGACCTCGGCTTCCAACTTGGCAGCATTACAATTCTTTCTTTCCATCGATATGCACTATGGGTTGAGAAACAGACTTTGTGCGCTTTATTTTGAGATGTATGAAAAGCAATTTAAATAAACAGATAGAAAAACAACAGAGTTTCATTGAGTGGAGAAAAATATTGCGTGGGGAGGGGGGATGCAGTTACCGAAAATCTGAGTCAGATTAACATTTGAAGAGTTGTTATAATAAGATTATATTTTTAACAACATACTACAGTATCTTCTATTATCTACTCATGTTGCTTCTGTGCATTCTATACCCTTCAAAAGGATGGAAGGCTGAGTCAACCCTGAGGTCCATCAAGATTGAATCACAGGCTGGACTTCCGGTTTGCAGGGCTTTGGCGGCAGGCAGGACTCCGCGATCGTGCACGGTTTCTGCCTGGGCTCGCCGCTGGAGCGTCCCGAGCCAGTTGGCTTTGGGGCTAAGCCACCCCGTAGAGGTGGCGAAGAGGGGGGAGATCCCAGCAGGGTCGAGGAAAGCCGCATCTTTCCTCCCCATCTGGCTAAACTCCCTTTCCCGAAGGTGGTAAGAGCGGCGGTCAGAAATGGCCGCCTCAAAGAAGCACTCATCCGGGAAAGAAAGTGCAGGAGGAAGTTAAGAAGTGAAAGTTTTGGCTGACTGGGATAAGAAGCAACAACTAAGGTATCCTGGAATTTAATTTTTTTAAAAAAGATACATCGCTCCCAAGGAAGATTCGGAAGCAGCGAATGAAAGTGAAAAGGGAAAGTTTTTTTTTTCACTCTCCTTCCTTACGTTGACAGCGAACAGAGATGAATGAGAAATTGGAAAAACCCGCTTTGGCATTAATAGGTAAACTGGATAATTAAATGTCATGGGGACAATAAGGATTTCTGAACACTAAAAAAAACAAAAACTTTTTTTTTTGCTGTAAGTGGGAAGGGAGAGGAAAAGAATAAGAGCAGGATTCGGAAGGAGGAGACTGCCTGGAATTTAAAAGAATCTGATTAAATCCTAACAAGACTTCTAAAAGATACATTTTAACTGGAACTTTGTAACTAAACAGTAACCCCAAGAAGAGAAAGTGAAAAAAAAAGAAAGTGTTAAAAGAAACAGCTTGTGTGTATTTGGATTGCTTGGTGACTTTGGGACTTTTGGAAATTATATTTGAATGACTAAAAACACTTGGGTGGTTGTTTGAAAACAATTTTTTTACAATGGCATCACTTGTGGATGAACTGAAAATGGAATTTAAAAAATACAAAGAAGAGGAACAAGAAGGGAAGGGCTCTCTTGGCTCTGTTTTTCAATTCTTAGAAATGGTGATCTGTACTTACGAGAAACTACAAGAAAAGACTGCACAACAAGAAGATTGGGACAAAGAAAAAGCCATCTTTAATGAACAAGTAACTTTATTTGGGGAAGAAAGGGGAAAGGAGGGAAAGAGAATGGAGAATTTAAGACCTAAAAAACAGCCAAAAAAGGGAAAAATAATGTGAAAAGTGGATATAATGTTAGAAAGCAACCGAAAAGGGGAATACAGAAGAGGGAAATGGAGGTGGAGAGACAAGGGGGTAAAAAGGGCAGAGAGAAGAAGCAAGGGAGGAAGGAAGGGAAGAGAAGCTACAAAGGTATGGAGCAAGATGTAAAGAAACAGGACTTATTTAGAGATAATGGGTAAAAACTTAACTGACAAAAGTGATTCTGCAAAGGTACATAAGATTGTATTGTTATATTTGTATTAGAAATAATGTTAGAAAATTTGAAACAACATATGATTAAAAAGTGGGATAAAATACTCAGTGTAATTCAGTGAAACTTTTGTGAACAAAATAAATGAAATGAAATAAATGAGAGAATTGAATTAGGAAGGAATGGGAACATTTTAATGATACAATGTTTTAAAATATAAGTGAAGTGTGGGGGGGGAAATAACTATGGAAAGTTTATAAGTGTTCCCATAGAAGTATGATACTTGTTTGAAAAGTAATGGGTAAAATGTTTAAGATTTAAATGAATATTAATATTAACGATAGATTTGAATTGGTATGGATTGTTGTTTTAATTATATTATATATTTATAATTTTTTCTCTTTTTAAAATATAGTGTATAATTTTAGAACGTACTAAGCAGAATCTGAATGGAGGTTATGTATTATACTAAGTGTTATAAATTTAGGGGAAAGAGATAAAGGCGTCATACTCCAATCAGTGATTACAGGAGAAATTTTGTTTAATGAGAAAGATAATAGACAGCTGGAAACAGGACAGACAAAGAATATAAGTATACTGATCTGAACTGAGATGAAATAAATAAAATTAAATTAAAAAAGTTAAAAGAGGGGAGAAGCTATATAGAAAATGTAGAATGGTAACAAGATATGGAATGGTATATAAAATGAGCATGAATTGGAATTTGTGTCTGTACGAAGAGATGTAACCCGGGATCAAACTGCTTTCAAAAAAGATGTTTTATGTTTTTATGTTTTATGTTTTGTTTGTTTATGTTTGTTTTTAAAAATCAATAAAAAATTTTTTTTTTAAAAAAAAGATAGAATCACAGGCTGTGGGCAGAGTGTTGCCTATAATAATGCATTTTAATCACAGCACCACCAGGGCTCAAAATAATTAGTGGGTTGTTGGTTTTTTTTGATAGATTAAGAATTCTTTAACTTCATTTTCCCCAATGTTCAAACCTATAATCTCAATTTTATTTATGAGTTTTTGATCTTCATTCCCATTTGTCTCTGTTTTGTTCACACCTGAGAGACAGATTCAGGAGCTCATTGGTAGTCTTTATTTGTGATATGTGTGAGGATGGGAAAGGAAGGGAAACAAACAGATGAAGTAAACAGACCTCTAGTTTCTGTTTTAAAATCAGTAGGAGCCTTCTTTCTCATACTGACAATAGTAAGGGCTGTTACTAATCCAGAAACATCAGATAAATAGAAATCATATTCCCCAGTTTCTGGTACACCAGGGCCCAATTATACCTGCAAAAACAGAATGCTACTATCTGGGTTTGCTGTAAATGTGTTATGTTTTCAATTGTCATCTTATTCAGGCAAATGTTTTTTATCTCAGCATTAGAGGAATGAAGATTTGTATGAGACCTGAGGAGAAGCAAAATCAATTCCCATATTTATATAGCTTTGGTGAGCAATGTGAATAAAGTCTTGTTAAGAAAAATAATCAGGAGATGGGTTGCCCTGACTGTAACTAGGTAATTCAAATCACAGTTAGTCATTAATCCACCCATGTTTAGCCCACTTTCTATAGTTGAGTAACCAAAGACTTAACAATTTGTAGAACTTTGGTGTTATTACTAAAGATACAAAAAAACAACTATTTTCTGGAAGTTTATTTGTGTTTTCATTCCCAAACCAAAAAACAGATTTAACAAACATGTTTATTTATCTCATCTATTTATATATCACATATATCCATACTTAAATACATGTGTGATTATGCATTTTTAAAATACCTAAAATGGTACAATCATAATTGGTGGCAAAATATTGAATAATTTCATTATCTGGGAAGAAACCATTAAATATTTTACATAAAAATGTATGAAGTTAATCCTTGCATATCAGATTCAAAAGATGTTATGTACCATGTGATGACAAAAACATTCAGCACTATGGGGACACCACTGGATTTCAGTGGGTACAATACAAAATTCTCAATTCCATGCACTCGCTTTGAACTCACTGGGCCATATAGCCTTTTCCAATTATTCATACCTGTTGCATCAGCAAATAAACCCCCATGAGGGAAAAACAAAAAAAAATGCCCAACTTTGTGTCAAAAGAAATATAGTAACAGAAGCAGTTAGATAAGATAGCACATAGATCTGACATCCAATCTCATCAGTGAAACATCAGCTGAACCCATTTTTGAGATGCCCACAAAAATCAACAGCTTTGAGAATAAATACAATGATTTTAATTGGGAGGGTATAGGAGACACGCATATTATTTTATTTCCACCTTCCACATTGTATAGTATTAATTCTGCTTGTCACAAGCAAAAATGTGTGTCAGTTATAAAGTACGCGAATGGCGATCAATGACTGAAAGTTGTGTGACAGTTGCAAATGTATATCTGTTGTGTGAAGCATGCAAACGGTGTGTGTGTGTGACACTGCAATGGCTGTAAATGCAAGTTTTGGTTTTACTACTGTTGTAACTTCAAATGATTGCTGCACAAGGTAGTGAGTATGCAAGGGCTATCTGCTTATAATACACATGTATTATATTTCTAGACTTTTGCTAAGTTCACTTAATGGGTAAGTTTAATGCAGCAATATTTATGTTTGAGAGATTAATAATGTGAAAATGAAAGTGAATTACTCCAGTGCCAACATTAATTCTTTAAGCAGGGATGAAATAATTCAATGTGAGGAACTAAACGCAACTTCAATTGGGGTTTATTAGTGGGTAGTCCTATGCACCAATCTCTATTACCATCTTCCATCCTTTTTTGGAAGTTTTTCCTCTGCCACTGCTAAGGAAAAAGAAATACTTTTCATCTCAACTGATCACCCTGGCAATATCCACTGAGATTTCTTATTTTATCAGAGTACAAGAGCCAGGGAGACTCTTCAAACTTCTATTGAGATCTGAATATGCTTCATTCAAAATTAAGCATTATAGCATGTTTGGGAGTTTATCCCCTATATCCATATGTCATCACTATCTGTTTATGTTTCAGCAGCAGGTTGCTTGACAGCCTGACACCATCTGTTCCATCTCTCCTTTTTCCTGGGGTGAACATTGTTTACTGAAAATATTCAGGGACTAAACATTTTTAACGTTTAGAGAAAGTAACTGCATTTCCACAACTTACATATTTGGTCAAACTGGCTCAACTCAGTCATAATAGGCTCAAGCCCAATCTTCCTTTCAAATATAAGTATTGTTTGAGAGGTAATACTCAAATCCTTTCATCTAGTTCAGGTAATCTCTTCACAAGTGACATTTCCAGCAAATAAAGCTGTAAATTGATTAATCTGATCTAGAATGAATGGAAAAATTCTGGGGGGCGGGGAGCTAGACCGAAGTACTATTTCCATCTCTGCTACAAAGTAGTACTTGAAATGTGTTAATTAAATTTCTGCTTGGGTTGTGAGTTGGCTAGACAGGATTTCACATTTTTGTAAAAAGCCCATTAAATCTAAGATAATGAGAGAATGGCAATACCATCCTTCAAAAGTTATGCTTTATATTTTTAGACAATTAAAGCCACTTTTGTTTCTTTTACTGCTGTCGTTTTAACTAGGTTTCACAGCATCTGAATTATGATCGATTCTCACGCTTGCCTGAGGTCAGGTTGGTTTGATTTTGCATTATACTGGATATTAATGTAATTCTGGAAGCAGGGCTATATAATATATAAAAAGCGCTATAAAAAAGGTTCTCAAAGCTTCATGGGAATATTGGAGGGCACAATGCCCTCTAGTGGAGAACATCTTTGCAACTTATTTTTAAGTATTTTCTCAAAATATCAAATAATCAGAGATGCAAAGCCTTTGCCTGCTAATTAGGTCTAAAAATATTCAAAAAAATGTGCAGTCCTACACAAACTTCTGGATTCTGCTATGTGAATCTTTCTTTTGCAGTCAAGATTACTGGGTGATGCAAACCAGAGTTTATGCTAGTTTATAGATGGTTTTGTTTTTTTTTGACCCAGTAGCCTCAATTACCTAATAGATGTTCAAGAACCACAAAGATCTTGATGTAATTGCAATATTTTCTGGCAGTCTCTGTCTACAAACCTACTTTCTTTATAGTGCTCTGTGAATGTATTTTGAGCAGAATTAGCAGAAGGGCCAAATAATGCCATCCAGCAGCAGTATGTATGAAAAAAAGTTTTTTCTAAAAAAGAAAAAAAAAAACCTTAAAAGTCAAAAGAGGTTGTGAACAATGGGATGCTTCATTCTAGCTGTCCCCACATAGGAAGAAAAAAATTAGGGTGAGATGAGTAAATTCACATAAATCCAAACAACATCAATATTTAAAAAACAAGGGGAAAACAAGTCTTTTAATTGCAAGGCTATCTTGCTGATTTTAGCAGTTTGGGGATCATTGTACCTGTGAAACTATCCGACGTACCTTTCTTCCATCTTTACAATACTGTTATTCCTTATTGCCAGCCTAATTTATGAAATGCTTTATTTCAATTCACTTAGAATACAATACTAAAAGAACAAAGATAGCACCAATATTATTTATGACTGGCAAAGATTCTGTAATAATACCCTTATTGAAATTTTCATACACAAATAATATATAATGAAAAATACTTCCGGTAAATGTGGACATACCCTAACCCTGACCCTCATTATTGCAGCTGTTAACTTAAATTAATGTATTTCCATGGCTTCCTCCACAGTCCAGATATAATAACAGAGCAGTTATCTGAGGAGCAGAAAACATTGTATCAAAGTTCCTTTTTACAGATACACATTTAAGGAGAAACACACTCATCTTGCAAGAGAGTTAGGCAGTCACCCAAGTAGGTGAGATCAGTGTAGAACTAATGCCACTTCAGTGGTCAAATGCACTAAAACTGGATTTATTACAAAGAACATTTAATAAACTCCCTCAAAACCAATTAACCAATTAATGTTCAGTACATTTGCAATGTTTTCACTTTAACATTGTACATTACATTGAAATATGCAACAAGATGCTAAAAGACTGAATTTTCTTGGAAAATGCAATCTTTAATATATGTCATGTTACATATTACTGAGTAATAACCCAAATGAACCTATAGACTCACAAACTATATACAAGTATTCACTTCACAGATTCCAATTAAAATTTTAGATAATCTACTGAGGAAATGATAAACCATAGTTGCTTGATTACATTTACAGAAAAAGTAAACATATTGTCTGTACTGAATGCATTACATCAAGTTCAATGTAACATACCCACAAGTATTTGTAGCATATGTAGATAAGAATATACATGAAGACTATTGAGTAGGGATGATTATAAACACCAGTGTCTGAATGATACACATACCCGGACAGGCTCTTGCCACTTGAGAATTTCCCATTTTCTGAATATGAAGCTTAAATACTAATGGAAAGAATTCCAGAATTAATATTCTTTCCTCAAAGTTCATATCATTAGGGTCCTATTCAGGTGTCACTTTTTAATTTCTTCTCATGTACAGATTTTACTGCATAGGATTGCTCCTGCAATGCTTACTTTTTATGTTTATAAAGCATGGGAAACAAGTTCTTTCTTTCATCTCTGATTTTTCAAGCTGACCATTCTTCTGTAGGTTTGTGCATGACTTTTCTGAAAAAGAGTAAGAGTCATGCACAAATCTAAAGAAGAAAAAGAATATAAGAGAAAGCAAATTATTTTTAAAAGATAGAGTGACAGAGGAAGGAATGGAGTGAGAATAGCCAGCTTTAAAGAAGTTTGGAAACAAAATGTAATTGAAATACAGGTAATCCTCGACTTACAACCACAACTGAGCATAACATTTATGTTGTTAAGTGAGACATTTATTGAGTTTTGACCCATTTTACAACCTTTCTTGTCATTGTTGTTAAGTGAATCAATGCAGCTGTTAAGTTAGTAACACGGTTGTTGAGTGAATCTGGTTTCCCAGTTGATTTTGCTTGTCAAAAGGTTGCAAAAAGTGATCACATGACCTTGGGACACAGCAACGGTCATAAGTATGAGGCAGTTGCCAAGCATCTGAAATTTGATCACATGATCATGGGAATGCTGCAAAGGCTGTAAGTGTGAAAAAAGGTTATAAACCACTTTTTTCAGAACAGTTGCAACTTTGAACAGTCACTAAATGAACTGTTGTAAGTCAAGGAGTACCTGTAATCTAATAAGGAAAATGCAGAAAGAAAGATTTGGGAGTGACTATTTGAATCAGTAGAACGTGATATGATGGGAGATACCAACTTTACTAACACACATACACCAGGGGTGGGATTGTACCTGGTCGGACTGGTTCTATAGAACCAGTTGTTACGATTCTGCGCAGTTTGGAGAACCAGCAAATCATGCCACTGGCTGGACCCTCCCCTCCCCACCCCTACCCACTCACCCCAGGAAACAAGTCATGCCTACCTAGTCACATGACTACTAAGCCACACCCACAAATTAGGCCACACCCACACAACTGGTTAAGAAATTTTAATCCCGCCCCTGACATACACATATGGTTACTTTAATATACTTTTGATGTGCTTGGTAAGTAACTACATAAATATTGTAACTTTTTAACATTTTGTTTGTTGAATTTCTAGAGCGTGTCAAATTTTTAAACTTTTAATTTCCAAACATTAGGAACGTTCAAAAGTTGTGACATGCCTTGAGGATTGTAAAGCTATTTTGGTTACTGTAATATAATTTAGAGGTGCTTGGTAAATAACTACATAAATATCATAACTTTTTAACATTTTGTTTGTTTCATTTGTTCTAGTAACTCACAGGTTTCAATACTGTAATGTACTCTGGTTGCAGAACAGAACTCCAATGCCAAAATCACATCAGACAGTTTATAGTCAAGACAACACAATAAAGCTCTAAAAACACATATTTTTAAAAAGGGATTATTTAAATAGGCAAATAATAATTTAACTCTGGTTAATTGTTAGTTTTAATGGCTAGTTTAAATATCTGTTTTTACTTTTATCTTTCTATCATGAAGTGCCAAGAGACATTGGTTGTCAGCAGTAAAACAAGCTTAATTAATTGACTAACTGATGTTATTTGATTTTTGACTGCCTACCTCAAAGATAAAACATCCTATAAAATATAATTTTTTTCAAGAATCAGTTACAAGGTAGGGAACATTATTCGTATTCTCTAATACAGAATTCCTTTCTTACAAGGAAGAGAATCAACATCTGTATGGACAATTAGGTTGATCTTTGATCTGCTATATAAGAAGCCTACTGGTTGGTACATCATGCTACAAATATCTTCCTAATTCTATTAAGAGACAATGATTTGGCGTTTTTCATCTGCTCTTATATTACTTCTGGCTGGAAGAAGTCATCATTGTTAGATGGTGAGGTTCCTGTCAAAACGGCTTGTCTCTGAGATACAGTCAACAAAATGGCTGTCAGTTTGGAAATCCATTAGGACAGTCAGAAGGCTAAGGGCACACAATTTATACTTCTAAATGTATGGTTTTTTTACAGGTTTATTGTGTCATAGCAGAATGCATTACTATTCAGTGAACATCAGGGTTAAACTAGACTGAGAAGCCATCTAACAAGAGAATGATTCTCGGCATCTTACACTTACAAAGAAAAAGAACATCCTATGCACCCAGACAAAAACATATGATGCTGGATGGTATTCCCTTATCAGAATAAGAAAATGAATGAAGTTATTTTGGAAAGATAAAAATGTTAAGGAAGACATAGAAAACTTGGCTCGTATATTTTGGTTAAAATATTTTGATCTCTCAAAATCAATGCTGTCAGGTCAGGCAGTCATCTGTTCTGATAGTGCTATTTTAAATTCTGGATTAGACATAGTAAAATTATTATCCCTTTATGTAATTTTAGAGGAAAAATTGATCTGGTGTGCATTACTGAGATTTTACTGGATGGGCATCTCACCAGCAATGCCTTTTTGGATATTTGGTCCAAACGTCATTGAGGGTGGAAGGCTGTTGGAGAGCTGGGGCTGCTAACATTATAGAGATCCCCTTGCCTCTCGCTGAAATCTAACACTAATTCTGAAACCATGTACTTGGTTGTTAAGGAAGAGAAATAGGGCAGTCTGGTGTTAAAGATAGCCAGGTAAAACAGCCCCATGTATTATTTTTCATACTTCCTGGCACTTTACCTGGCTTAGCTGGCTGAGGTAAATCTAAGAGATCGATGTTGGAGAGCCCCAGTAGGTTTAGGAGTCTTCAAGATTCATGCTAAAGGTTCCTTCACAAATCTAATTCAGAATGTCATGGTCCTGACACTTACAGAACTTTTGAGTTCATCTAATACAAGGGTCTTCAAACTTGGCAGTTTAAGACTTGTGGACTTCAACTCCTAGATTTCCTGAGCGAACATGACTGGAGAAGGAATTCTGGGAGTTGAAGTCCACAAGTGTTAAAGTTGTCAAGTTTGAAGGCCCCTGATCTAATAGTTTGACACATATAATAGGTCAACTTTTGATTCAATTTTTTTTCTTGACAACTTGGCAAAGAGAAGGGACTCTATATGTATGTGGGGAGATTAGAATTGATTTGAAAAGGGCAGACCACTTTCTCTTGACTTTCAGACTAGTATTGACAGAAGGATTCCTGAATGTGTAGAGCAGGGGTGTCAAACTCATGTCCCGCAGGCCAGATACATCATGCATTGGCCATGACCACCCTCCAGTTTAGCAAAGGGGAAAAAAGTTGCAATACATCATCACATGATGACACATAACGCCAGGAGTTTGACACCCCTGGCGTAGAGTATTATCCTGCTAGCAAGACTAATGATCCTGTCAAGGGTCTTGTCAAGTCATGCAAACATGAGACAGAAAGGGCCACCAATACAAATACTCCTCGGCATTTTCTTTTCTTTTCCTTTTCTTCTTTGCTCTATACTGTAATAGGATAAATCTTGATATTTTCTATTATTTTCTTATTTTATTTATTACTTTATTTGTATCCAGCTTTTATTAATTTTGCAAATAGAGATAGAGAATGTATCCAATATACCTTCTTCCGTCTGTTGTTCCCACAACAACTTTCTGAGCTATGCTGGGCTGAGAAAGAGGGACTGGCCCAAGATCACCCAGCTGGCTTTCATGGCTAAGGTGAGTCTAGAACTCATAGTCTTCTGCCTGGGGCTTAACCAGTAAACCAAACTGGCTCTCAATTTCAATGCAAATTTCAATGCAAACATTTTCAGTGCAAATTTCCATGTATTTAATAATGTTTATAATATGATTAAATTTATGAATATTTCTGTTATTTATAAAGCTTAAGCAAAAAGTAAAAACTCTATCAATATTAATAGTGTTTTGGGATCTCAAAATGGCAAACACAAAATTATTTAACTGCTCATTCAAAATTGAGCATAACATAAAGCTACAGATTATAGAACGGAACATGGAATCATTGGCATGAATTATAAAGGTGAATAGTAGAAAATTAAAGAGAGAAAGTGTGCCTAGGAAACTTGATCTGTCTGCATATAATCAAAATGTAAGATTAATGCTCAGAACAATTTGATACACATCGCCAGAGGAACAATGAAAAGAAATAGGAGACACTGAAAACTGGAGCAGCCCCCCAAAAATGTGAACATTTCAAAGAGGAAAAGATCCAAGTGGCTTTCAGTACAAACTATCACAATAGTCAGGAAAAAAAGGAGCATGAAAGCCTTGGGCAACAAACAGAACAACACAGACTTTCAACATCAAGCAAAAAGGGATAAGGATTCTTGATGAAGACATCTAACAAGCAGAAGTAAATAACAAAAACAAGAGAATGACAGGTGCTTTAAAAGACTGGAGAAATCACAAGAAAATATATAGCTAAGATAAGTCATCAAGTAATCATGGAAGTGAACTGAGAGAGGCAAACGAGATTAAAGGAAGATGAAAAGAATGTGCTGAAATCCTTTACGGATAGGATTACAGAATGACGTAGAGAGAATATATTCAATAACTGACACTTCTAGAAAGCTGCCAAAAGTACAAGTACCAAGTTCAAAAGGAAACTTAACTGATCAATTTAAATATTTAGGCAAAGAGGCAGTTAAAGTGCTAGCATCCCTATGTCAACAAATATGGAATAAGACTATGCTGCTTAAAAGTTGAAATATATTAATATACCTATAATACCAAAAAAGAGAGATAAAAGATAATGTACAAATTAATGTACAAATATATCTAAAGGGTTTGTTTGTTTGTTTGTTTTTAAAAAGAATCATATATGGAGAAATATCAATAACAGATTTCAGAAAAGGCAGAGGGAGATATCATATAGTTAACTTAAGATGGATATAATGTAGAACATTCAGCAAAACCTTTGATTGTGTAGTTCATGTCAGTCAGAGTGTAAAATATATTAAGGTCAATAAAGTGCCTTATTCTTCTTCTGGAGAACCAGGTTCATAATAACCAGATGGTTCAGAATATGGATGGGAGTGAGACAAGGATGCACATTATCCCCACATCTTTTCAACTTATACCGTAAATATATTTATATGGATGGTAGGCATGGAAGAAAAGCTGGAATTAAAGATGAAACTCTACTCTAAAGACAGATATGTCAAACTCAAGGCCCATGGGCCAGATCCAGCCCACAATCTGGTTAGATCTGGCCCGCAGTGCTGTACTGGAGACAGCGAGGGGCCGACCTCTGCTGCCTTGGTACTGGTTCACCATAGCCTGGCTGGGTGCTCCGCTGGGCATGCGCACAGGAGGTGGCGAGCATGCGGGGGATGGTGTGCAGCTGACCTGTAATGAACACTGTCTTGCCCCACAGGCTGATCATTTTGTCGGTTGTAGTACAGCAGCGTATAAAGCCCCAGTAGCAGTGCCGTGCCCACCACCAGCACCTCTGCAGCCTGCAAGTGCTTCCCTTTCACCAGGATGGCCCCCACCCTCCACATTTTAGCGACCTCAGAAGGATAGTAGGCTGAGTCAATCTTCCTTGTGTGTCTAATCACACTTGGTCAATAAAGAATTAATTCATTAATCCCCTCAAATGAAGTCCTGGAATTCTAGAACTTGATTTGTTCTCAATTTGTCTTTGTCCCTTCCAATACCATTCTTCACAAACTTTAACAAGTCTTTTTTGTACATCCAACATAAATTATCCAGGACACTCTTGATTTGGTAAAATATCAACTGGTTTCATCTATGTATCATTGTAGCATCTCCTTCCATATCATACCCATAGCTCATCATTTTTAAATCCACTGTCAAATCAGATTCAATCCTATCTGGAAAAGAGTGTTCCTTTTCCATATCAGTTTCTAAACAAAATATGTCTATAATGACAGACATTTTTAAAATTCACAGTTAAGTGTGAGTTCTACTTCAGCCTTAGGCATACAAATCTGCTGGGCGGCTTTGAACTAGTCACTGTCTCTCAGGCCAATGTACCTCACAGGGCTTTTGTTGTTATGAAAATAACAAGAGGATGGAGTATTAAGCACTGCCTTGAGTTATTTATAAAAATAAAAGCAGGATTTTAAAAAAACCTCTAAAAACATTGTTCACAAATATCCTCCAATTTTAAAGAATTTTGCTACATTCTATATTAGTAAGTGAAACTCACATGCTTTTTCCTTTTGATTTTAATTTTTAATTCCTTCTGGTTCCTCTAATGTCCAACCTTCAAAATCCCATCTTTTCCTTCTCCTTCTACCTCTCTCTCCCTCCCCCCCTCACACACACACACACACACACACACTTCAAAACAACAGCATTTTTCCACAGTGCTTTAAATCTGCCAGCAAACCTGCCAGAGACTACACTAAGTTTCCTTGTGAAGAGTAGCTGTCTGGATAGTTCATGGGCAATCCCAGTCCTCTCCTTGTCTAGAGAGGAATTGCTAAGATTTGACTTTGCACTTCAATTCTTCATTCTGCCACAGTCATTAACTCCACTCTCAGGGAAACTATCATTAATTTGCCATTTCTTTCCCAGAAGTGCCAATTCCTAGTATCCTGACCATTCATCTCACTTAAACCATAAAATTAGGTGAAATTAAGCCAATCCTATTGAACAGTACATACCCTGATCGTTACATTCCAAGATAAATACAGCTGAGTCTTTTCTATTTTTCTATGAGTCCTTCACATCACATACTATCTGCATTTTTAAACTGGAATATTAAAGACTAAATAATTCAGACAAAGAAAGCAGATGTTCTACCACTGAGCTACAGCCCTTACCCACCGAGGGTTGCCTGCTAAATAGCAGCTCGTGTAGAACAATGTAGTCTGTCATCAAATGGCAACAGTTGCCAGGAAAAAAAAAATCACATTAGAGTCCACACACTTAATTCTTGTGGATATATTGTATGTCTTCACACATAGTCTTCCAAACCCAATTCAGAGTTTGATTTATGAAATCTTAACAGCCCCTTTGTATCTTCTGAAATCTATTTCTAAATCTGACAAAACAGTATTTTCCTAACTATTCTGCTTGCTAAAACTAGATACCACTAACCCTCTAACTTATTCTTTTATTAGATAAAACCCTCCTTTTGGAAATCTGTCAAAGTCACAATTTAGAATATTTTCCAGGGTTTTCTTTGTTTCCAATGGTGCTATAGAAAATGCACAAGCAGATTTACATTTTGCAAATGTTAGGATGAAAGAAAGCAAGGGTATTTTATACACTATGATCCCAAATCTATTTTTCCCCAGTCCAGTATATTTGTCTTGCAAATATTCTGAGATTTTGGAGAACATCATGATAGTTCTTCAGCTGATATCAACTAACTGTGCCAGCTTTACTGAAGCAGCTCCAATTTGCCCAAGTTACTGAGAAGACCCCCTCTAATAATTTGAAATTTTAATCCATCTATAGGAGAAAAATAACCCAATGCTCAAATTCTTAAGTTTTAATCCCAAAGCATAATGTCCAAATACAGAAGTTGTAAGAAGTAACTCTAAAAAGTAACTTTGAAAAATCATATGAAGTATCTCAATGCTCAAGTTCCTAGCATTTGACCTGAAGTAACACTGCCCAAATGTAAAAATCATAATTCATGGAGATAAGTAAACTCCAAAAGAAGACTAACTGAAGTTTAGGGACTGTTTAAGGACTGCTCCTGATACTGGGATTTATCCATTTTAAAAAGAAATATTTTACAGATTTCCCGCTGAAAGAAGTCTGAAATCTGGAGTAAAAATATATTAAATACAAGTATATGCTTATTTATACTTGCTGGTTAAATTTCTCTCTAAAAGAAGTCTGAAAACCAGAGTAAAAATATATTAAATACAAATATATGCTTGTTTATACTTGCTGATTAAATGTACAGTATCATGCTGCCAGGGATCAAATGTATTTTAAAAAAATCCAGACCAAAATGCATGATATTGGTCCCCCTTTCATAACTCCATATTTAAAAGTTGTGAACCAAGTGTTTTATTTTAGTTTTAAGGGTTTTTTTTTTTATATTTCTGAAATTGCAATGTAGCTACACAGGCTTTTTCCAATATGTTTCCAATCATGACAGCCAGACTAAAGAAGATTCCCACACAACTTGTTTATTGTTCGCAGGGGTTTTTCTGATAGCAGTAATACAAGCTCCTATATTTTTATAATGCTTCCTCAGAAAGGTACCATCAATTCCCCCAAAATGTGGACAATACGTACATATTTCAAGAAACAAAAGGTTTTCTATAAGCACTGCTTAGCATGATGTACAATATAATCTTTGTGGTAATTCAGTTTCTGCCTAGCTGAACCTCCTTGGATCTCCAGACTTAAGTAAAATCTGTTCTTCAGTCCATCAAGCTTGTACACAACATATTGTCATGTTCCTTGACAAGCATTTTGATATATTAGGATTCGGTTAAAAATGGTCTCACAGGCAAAACATTCAGTTATAAGTAAATAACTGACAGAATGAATACAAAAGTAGTGTTTTTCAAGTCACAGGTGTTTGCTACCTTCTATAAATTAGCTACCTTCTATAAATTAAAAACCATAAATAATCATCTTGTGGCAACCTGCCTAGAACATGTCCATTAAGTGCCTAATACACCATCTGGAAAGTGATCATGTCTAAACATATCCAAGAGAAGTGTAAGTATCAGAAAAAGACCAATATTGGTACTCTAGATTGTATCACAAAGCATGCAACCGTAAGAGATGTCTACTACCCTTTATTTATCATCACATATCTTTTTATGTGACATTACTTAATCAAACTGCTCCGCTATTCACTTTGCTAGAGAACACACAGTACTGTAGGAGATATAAAAGAGTTTCTTAGTACTAGTTGCTGAGAATACATAAAAGAAAACAGCTGCTGCCTTAATACATTTGAAAGTACCCAGAGGTATTCAGATGGCCATGCATGTTGAAAAAAACCATGCTAGACCAAGAATACTTGGATCAAATTAACCACATAACCTTTAATGTCCATTCTGAATGTTACATATAAGTGACACTTGTACTTACTAGATTTTTTCAAATCTCACCTTTATTACTTTATAAGTAACACAAGGCAGTCAACATACATAATATTATTTCCTCCTATTTTCCCCACAACAACAAATCTGGAAATTGAGTTGGACTGAGAGAAAATGACCGGCCCAAAGCCACCCAGCTGGTTATCATGCCTGAGGCAGGATTAGAATTCAGTCTTTTGGTTTCTAGGTCTGGATCTTCACTAACTGATTCCAAACTGATTCTCTTTTATTTATATGAAATAAATATATGAATAAACAATAGTATGCACTAAAAGCAAATGCTCAATGTGTGTGTGTGTGTGTGTGTGTGTGTGTCCGTGTGTATCTGCACTATATTGACAAATTAGAAGCAAAAATTGCTTAGAATTTAATTTATGTCCACTACGTTACTTTTAGAAATGATAACAGATCTTGCATTCTTCAGCCTAGAAAACAAACTAATGCATGCTTCAAGTTTACAACCTACTGAATGTTCAAAGGCAGATTCAATGAAGGAGAAAGAAAGAGCATGTTGTTTTCAAAAAATATTTCAAACATACCAGTTTTCATTTAAAAAAACTGTTTTAAAATATTGTCTAAGCAAATCCTGTAGCAAGAAGCAAGCTAAATTATGTAAGGTTGAACAGAGATTTAATTGGCATACTAACTGATTGCAAGTTAATATACAATGACAAACATTTATTTATGTATTTGTTTTTCAGTGAACTTATTTGATTGGACTTCTTTCTTTATGATGAACCTCAAAGTCAGATGACAGCAAAGGAACTCATTGTAAACAACTCGTGCTATCAATATTTCTAAAGTGATTTTATAAATATTAATACAAACCATAATTTGCTTTTTAAAATAATTCATCTAAAATTGAAATTCAATCTTATCATAAATCAGCAACAGTGGCTGTTTATTGCAGAGGTTTTTTGGCTCTTTTTTACTTTTTGCATATATTAATGTTTAAAAACAGCATCCTTATTGTGCCTTTCTTGAACAAAACATACTTTTTATTGTCTCTTTTATAAAGCCACTTTTGTTTGTGTTCATACACATGTAAAAATGTACACCTCAATGAAATATCTTTAGACTAAAATATCAAACAAAGAGAAACCAAATCTGAAAAAAAAAAACATCATTTTCTCCAAAAAGGATCAAGATAAAAAAGAAAGTCCTGCTCAAAAATCTGTCTCCTTCCCTGCCTATACAATCCACCCCTTTACTTTACTATTCAGAAGCCAAAATATGTTCTCTAAAGCTTCGTTTCTCAACCTTGGAAGCTTTTAAGATGTGTGGACTTCAGCTCTCAGAATTCCACAGCCAACATGGGAATTCTGGGAGTTGACATCCACACATCTTAAAGCAGCCAAGGTTGAGAAACACAGTTCCAAAGGAACTGTCGGTGTACTGATTTCCCAGTTGTAGCCTTGGCATCACTTCTCTGTCCGGAAAAGCTACAATGGACTTTCCTACGTGCATATTTTACACTCCGCTGCCCAGATCAGAGTTTTGACTATTCTATTTTGCTATCCAACTTTTATACCCTAGACTAGAGAGTTCTCTTGGATGCAGGAATTTTCACAGGAAACAAGTGTGGGCACGTTCCCCCTTTCCTGCCCAGCAGATCTAGTATCAAGTAATAGATTATACTGCAGGTATGTTAAGCACCTCTTAGGCTTCTAGCATCTCAATATATCCTTCACTTTCCTAAATATTAAAAAGAAATCTTCCCTAAAATTATTGTCACAGCATTTGGCAACAGAACTTAAAATATCTCAAAGATGCTTTTTCAAGAGTTTAGGGTTGAGGTTAGGATTGAGGTTAGGGTTAGGGTTCAACTGAAGAACTGACAAGCTGAACAAGCTTCTTGGATGATAAGTGAAACGTCTTCAAAGAAAAACTAGAAAGTCCAGTTGCCTCTTGAAAAAGCACCATAGGGACAACCATGACCTGAATCATTGAGAATCTCCATAGGATTTAAAATAGTTACTTTGCCTATGAAAATAATTTGTCAAATATTATAGAAACATAGCTCTATTATGCAACCACAAATACAGCCATCCCAACATGTAAGCAAGATATTGAAAGCAGACAGGAAAGGCCCCATGTAAAATTCATTTATTTCAATGATGCTTACGCAAACACCTCTCAATATTCATAATTTTCCAATTCATCATTTCAGCCCACCAACCAGCCTCCCCAACAAATAAATATTTAGTAAGAAAAAGATTCAGACTGGCCCTATTAAGTGTTTTTGTGATAACTACCCTGTTTCTCCAACAATATGGCCTCCCCCAATAGGAAGTCCCAGCATGTTTTATAGGCATGAAATGAAATTAAGCCCCTCCCCCAAATTAAGGCCTATATTAAAACATGCAAAATGGGGGGGAATGGTGGGGGGGGGCTTGCCGTTAGGAAGTACTTTGGTTGCACACCTGGATATGGTGCTGCCTGCGTTGACCCCAATATGAAGTGCCCCACCAATGACAAGGTCAACATCCAAGCCATGACTGCCTGCCCGCCCGAAGATGCAAGGGGGGGGGGAATTAAGTCACCCCTGAAAAGATGGCCTAGCCATTTTTTGGGGGCTCAAAAAAAAATAAGACCCGGCCTTATTATATGAGAAACACGGTAGCTAGTTGTTGGAAAATAAACCTTTGGCTCAGTCTGAGGTCCTAAGAGCTCTGGAACAGGTTTTCATTGAAGATATTCCTGTACTTGGCTCCATTCAGCTTTTCCTCAATCCTGATGAGTCTCCCAGTCCCTGCTGTTGAAAAACACACCCACAGCATTATGCTGCCACCACCATGCTTTACGATTGGGAATGGTATTGGGCAGGAGATGAATGGTGCCCAGTTTTCTTCAGATGCAATGTTTAGAATTGAGGCCGAACAGTTCAATCTTGGTTTCATCAGACCTGATAATCTTGTTCCTCACAGTTTGAGAGTCCTTCAGGTACATTTTTGCAAACTCCAAATGGACTTTCATGTGTTTTGCACGGAGCAGAGGCTTCCATCTAGACACTCTACCATAAAGCCCAGATGGATGGAGAACTGCAGTGATGGTTGTCCTTCTGGAACTCTGTCCCATATCTTCACAGGATCCCGGAACTCAGTCAGAGTGACTATTGGGTTCTTGATCACCTTTCTTACTAAGGCCCTTCTCCCCCAATTGCTCAGTTTGACCGGGCAACCAGCTCTTGGAAGAGTCTTGGTTGTGCCAAACATCCTCCATTTGAGAATTATGGAGGCCACTATGCTCTTAGGAACCTTCAGTGCAGCAGAAATTTTATTGTAGCCTTCCCCATATCCATGCTTTGCAATAATCCTGTCTTTGAGCTCTGCAGGCAGTTCCTTCAACCTAATGATTTTGTTTTGCTACAACAAGCATTGTCAGCTGTGAGGCCTTCTATAGAGAAGTGTGTGACTTTCCAAATCATGTCCATTTAATTTACCACAGGTCAACTCCAATCAAGGAGAAGAAACATGCCAGCAACAATCAAGGGAAATGGGAGGCACCAGACCTAAATTTCACATGTTGTTGCAAATGTGTGGTCTGACTACTTATGCCAATGTGATCTTTCAGTTTTTTCTTTTTAATAAATTTATAGACATTTCTAAAATTCTGTTTTCACTTTGTCATTATAGGGTACTGAGTGTAGATTAACGAGGGGGGAAAAACTTCAACACCTGTAGAATCAGGCTGCAGCATAACAAAACTGACAAAAGTGAAGGGGGCTTGAATACTTTCTGAGTGCCCTGGATATACCACTTCATAGTGCTTTAGAGCCCTCTCTAAGCGGTTTACAAAGTCAGCAGTTACATTGCCCCCAACAATTTGGGTCATCATTTTACCAATCTCAGAAAGATGGAATGCAGAGTCAATCTTGAATCGAATTTCTGGCAGTCAGCAGAATTAGCCTGCAATACTTTATTCTAACCACTACACCACCACGATTCTTTGCTATGCGATCTCTAAACTCTATGCAGGAATTAAGAGCTCTCATAGATGTACCAACTTTAAATAATACTGCCAATCATGTATCTGCATCCCCACGGGAAGCGCTGTTCTTCCAAGAATTAAGGCATCTTTCCCCATTAACTAATCTTTTCAATTTATGTTCTAAGTCTATGTAATACTGATAAACGAGTTTTGCGAACTAAATTTCACAAGATCACTCAAAGAATATAAATACCAAACATCCTAAGGAAATGTATATAACTATCTCTATAGAATCAACATGTGGTTTTAATTAAATCATTTGTTATAAAAGTACATACATGCAGCTTTGGTTGCCTAGTTTTTGGGCCAAATCATATTTTATCAGCCAAGCAATGGTATAATTTTCCTTAAAATAAATATGTCAATCCTGAAAACAGTGTCTGACTTTTCCCTCGTTTGATTGCTTTTACTATACACTATTCATAGCCTTATTTCAGAGCGAGTCCAAAAACATTCAGAATAACAAGTATTTTAGGTTACTTACGATTGATGAACACTACAGTTGTAAAATACAAAATCCACAGATGCAAACTTCTTCCCTGTCTCTTTGGATTTAAGATAAAGCTTTACCACTCGCTTATCACCTAGAAAGAAAACAAAGCAAGCACAGAGATCAACAAACTGGTGATCGACATGGATATCTGTGAAAATAAAGACTTTTAATTTGACTGGATTGGAATAAATAGTTCTGACTGAACTGAGAAATAGTCTCAGTGAATACAAAGACATGAGAAAACATTAATCATGGAGGAACAAGATCCATCCAAACCACTTTTCTTCTTTCTAGATAACTTTAATGGTTTAGAGAGAAAGTAATCTTGCTTAGTGCAAAACTAAAAAAAAAAAAAAGCTGGTGAAAGACTCTGATAATAGATCTTTAACTGCCTACTGCAGAATTTATATTTGGCATTCTCCACCTTAAATACCTCTCTAGATCTAATCTGGAAACTTTCTGAAGATGTAATTGGCAAAAGTGTCTGATTGAATTTTTTAAAAAATGGGGAACCAAAAGATTTGTAGCAAATATACCTCAATGAAAAATTAGCTTCAGCAAATCGCTGGATTGGTCTCAAGCTACTCTATCCAAGTTAGTATATCCAATGACTTTTTCAGACCCTCCATTAATATGCATCTCAATTATTGCCCTTCTTTCTTTGTTTACACATTACCTCTCCCTCAGGCCAATATGGTATATTTTAAGGAATTTAGATTTCTCTATTGCAAAAACAACCCGAGTATCTGAGGTCAGAATAGATTATACCATCTGAACAGAAGAACTAAATTATCTGCCTTCCATCTAGGGACAGAAACAACAACGTATTTTTAGACAGTGCTTATTATTACAGAGAGCAATCTTTTCCAACCTTGGCAGCCCTGGGGAATTCAACTAGGTGTTGAAGTATACACATCTTCACATTGCCAAAATTGAACAATTCTGACCCTGGGAAGAAGGGTTTTGTAATGGAATAAAAATATTACAAGAAGTATAGACTCATAAAAATAAACTGGTTCAGTTTTTGTATTACTTAAATATTTGTTGAAAAAATCAGTTCCCTAAGTACACTCAGTTTATTCTATATTTAACTGTTGCAGGATGATGAGACGATATTAACTCACCTTGTCCTCTGGTAATAGGTATCACATCTTTTGTAGATGGAGAACTACAGTAGATTCTGCCATCTTCAATGCGGCTTTCAGATTCAGTGAAATCTTCAAAGGAACAATTCACACCAGCCAGGAGATCAGGAACATTCCAAGCTTGCAAAACCAGCTGACAGAAGAAGAAAAAATCTATTCAATGATCTGTGGTTGTTGTTGTTTTAAAAGGGGGGATTTTATCTGCACTTCTATAACTGTCTGGTTTGGTTCTGCAACCCAACAGGACAGACACAGATTCAGAGGATAATTAGAACTGCAGGAAAAAAAACAATTACTACCAACTTCCCTTCCATTGAGGACCTGTATACTGCAGAAGTCAAAAAAGAGGGCTGTGAAAATATTTGCAGACCCCTCACATCCCGAACATAAACTGTTTCAACTCCTTCCCTCAAAACAACGCCATAGAGCACTGCACACCAGAACAACAAGACACAAGAACAGTTTTTCCCCCGAACGCCATCATTCTGCTAAACAAATAATCCCCTCAACACTGTCCAACTATTTACAAAGTCTGCACTACTATTACTATTAATCTTCTCATCACTCCTTATCGCCCATGTCCTCCCACTTGTGACTGTATGACTGTAACTTTGTCGCTTGTATCCTTATGATCTATATTGACTGTTTTCTATTATGATTTGATTGCTTATTGTACCCTAGGACTATCATTAAGTGTTTTACCTTATGATTCTTGACTCTTGACTCTTGACGAATGTATCTTTTCTTTTATGTATATTGAGAGCATTTGCACCAAGACAAATTCCTTGTGTGTCCAATCACACTTGGCCAATAAAGAATTCTAATCTATAACAAAACCTGCATACTTCACCATCTTAAAGAAATATACTGACATAGTATTTATATAGTTATACGGAATTTGAAATAAAATGACCCACCGGGACTTCCGACATGGTGACTGATATATTCTTAGGCTGAACGGTAAGTTGAACACACTGGTGCAGATCTGAGGCAAAACGTTGGTGTTCATCAGCTCGATCACAACGCTCCTTCCGAGAACAGCTGTGGAAAAAAGCAAAACAAAAAAACAAAAAAACAATGTCTATCAGACTGTGGTAATCTTTAGCTACAACTAATAATGTTCTCATGTTGCTATACTGATGATTAATTACATGCAAAGACCAATCTTATTTTCATCTGCTGGTTCATTTTAGTTTTATTTAAATTCTAGTCCACCTTTCATAACTGCTTTGTCAGTTACAATTGAAATGGAATAAAAGTTGCACAACTAAACGAGAAAGTCCTTAACGCTATTTCTATATTACACAATTAATAAAAGAGACCATACATATTATCAATTGAAAACATGCTTCACAATGCACACTGAAAGTTCACATTCAAATAATCACAGAAATATTTATTTGGTAATTCAACTTATTTTTGTATATTATATTTTGCTCTTGAACCCACATCCATGTTTATAAGAAAACTAACGCCTAGGTCAAGATGGCATGTTTCAAAGAATCTTACTGGGGAAAAAAAAATAAAGATGGGCTTTATGTATTATTTTACCAACATTAAAATTAATCTTAATGAGAAAGGAATAAAAGGAAACATTTTACAAACACAGGTGTATCTTCTCAGAGGAAGCCTTAATGATAGTACAAAGGTTTGCTTCTAGAAGGTTATTAAAATTTATGTTTTAACCGCAATAAAAGCTGAATTATGAGAACAAGCCTTATTCTCCTGTTTTGGTTTGCTTGCTAAATTAAATTTCAATCTTTCTCTCTCAAAATTAGTCCTTTAAACAAAGATACCCATCGGTAGATGTTATTACTCCTCAAAGTTAAATCACTATCTTTATGATAGGATCTTAATTTCATCTGCAATTGTGCAAGGGTTATTAACTATGTAACACAATAATCTAACAAATACTTACCATGCTGAACAGCTTCTTAATATTCAGTGTTCGTATAAATGCTTGCAAGTGTGCAGTGAGCTTCATGTGCTTTTGCACTTGATCTTTACAAAACCACTGCATGGTAAGTCACAGAATAGGAAAGAATCTCAATACGTATTTCATCCAGTATGATGATTATGCAAGAAATCCTTTAGAACTGTATTAGCTAACCAGACCTTTATTTTTTTTAAAAAAAAGAAGGAAAGACAATCCATTTCACTATCAAAACATAGTGGTTATCTAAAAGCTAAGAGAATATTCCTAAAGTTACAAAATGTCTTGTAATTTGAACTAGTTGATCTGGATTCTATAAACAACTGCTCCTTCGTCTCTGTAACAGTTCTTCAAATATGCAAAGAGGAATACTCTGAATCAAGTCTTCTCAGAATAAGCATATGCAATGCTTACAATCTTTCAACATACAAATCACCATCCTCTAGACATATCCTAGCTCATAACATTCTTCTTAAAATATGACAGTCAAAACTGCTTTTTTCACTACGCAAGTAGGAGTCAACAGTAAGAGTAACTTACTGGTTAAGTTTTTACCTAGTAGGTAAGAATAAGAAAGAGTAACATTGAGACTCGTTCCTGTTCTGTGACTTATTATGTAGTGGTTTTGTAAAAATCAGCAAGTTCGTGGCAGAGTCAAAATTCAAGCTGGGAATTTTGTGATTCAGTTCTCAATATCTGTGTGACACTGATGTAACTTTATACCTGGGCAATTTATATGTCTGAATTAGATCCTTTTAAAAAAATTTCTGTAGGGCTCATCTTTTAATATCCTACCCTAATCAGTTCCGTGCTCTTCCTATCTCATGTACTGTGGTTTTAATGGACCTGGAGTCCTGCTTCAATTTCTTTTGAGCCTAACAGTTCATCACACTCATCTATGCTCTCGATTAAGCAACTCCAAGCAATTTCAAATAAGCAGCTGCAAATATTCCATCTATTTCATCAAAGGCAGCCACTCGGCTGCTCCCTGTAGCACTGTTCTATCCAGGTATTCTGCCTCCATTAGTAAGTTTAAATGGGCTTCTTTAACTTCTTCTCCCTGCATTTGTGATAACATTATTTCATTATAGAAAGCATTTAATTAAGCAGAGGGCAATACAGTAAAAGCAGATACACATGCACCTTTCAAGGTCTTGGTAATCTCAATGATTTATCTCCCTAGCAAGTGCCAGCATGACACTGCAGAATGGAGTTCCTGAGCCACTACAACATTCCACCTATATCCTTGGTATGCTTCAGGGAAAGAGATGTCTTTGAATTTTAATTAAAATGCTCCACATGGCTAAACAGTCAGGACTCTGTAGTTTCTAACAACTTTTCCCCCTCAAGCCCAAAGAAAATCACCCTTTTAATGTCTTTCAATTTTTGTTTTGCCCCTTCTCTTTTATGCTTTCATTGGTAACCCTATATGAGAACTCTAGTTCCTGAGTTAAAGACACTGAATTCTAAATTAGTTTTAATCCATAAGCAGCAGATGCACACAATCTTCAGAGAACACCAGACGAATGAGTTATAAAAGATAACGTCTTCCTCATACTACTCCTCTGCAGCTAAAACAGGGCTAGAGCTGATTCCCCCAGAATATTTCCTTGTTGCCAAAGGTTCTGGGATTGGCATCTCAACACTGCCTCAGTTCAAGCCAATTTCAAAAGTTAAGAATCTTAACTTTTCCAATATGACAAACAAGAAGCATTGGGGTACCTGCATTTGATGCATCAATCAACGTAACTGGAAACATTTGTTAGCTACAAGTACTGGCATTTCATGCTGAGCAATCAAATTGCATTTGTAAAAGTGTTAAGAAATTTTCTTTAAACGGTAGACTAAGACAAAGTATTTTCAAGCAGAAAGAACTACATATGCTACATTAATGCCATTACCCCCACCACCTGCCCATTTTCCATTAGTCCGAGTAATTAAATATCTAAACGTATTATATATGCATAGAGGTGTACATGTGTGTATCACTATTAAGATGCCGCATGCCCTCTGTAAATAAATAAATCATGGACAACTGGTTTCAGGGCAGCAAACTATTTTGGGGAATGCATAGTCTGTGTCAATCTATGCTAGAATGAGGGTGACTCCTGCTGTGTTTCAAGATAGGAAGTAGAGAATTTAGTCCTCAGCCACCCACACATCAGACACTCAGAAGCTGCCGATGCAGTAGACAACTGGCAACTCAGAGCTGGCTGCCATCAATCAGCTTTACAGCATAAAGCATTTACCACAGAGGCAAGAGGAGACTAACTATACATACCAGACATTGAGGTTTACTTCTCTCAGCTTGAAATAAACAGGTGAAGCCTAACAGCAATTCTTTGCTCTATTCCCCACTGTGCTGGTTCCACATTCATGCAAATCAGCAGGATAAAGGATTCCTGACAACTACAGTGGACCGAAATTTTTAATCCATACAAAAATTTGCTGAGGTGTCCCACCATAGGAGATTCAAGGTTGAATCTACATGACAGGCTGGCTCACTCAAGCAAAACAAGTAATTTTCCCAACATTACAAAAAGAAATGATAATGTCATCCTTATCCTTATCATAGTTATAACATTTTTATGAGTATGCACAGCACTTCAATCTTATTATTGCAATCTTATAATAACTCCATAAACGCAGTATTATATAAACATGAGAGAGAGAGAGAGAGAGCAGTGCTTCACTAAGAAATAGCATTTTCTTTCACTGAATTCCATTAGACAGCAAAACTTCACAGCTTCCTGCTTTTTACTTTTTTATAGAAGTTAACCAGGTGCCCCCAAAAGCCCATAAACAGATCTAGAAATGAATTCCTCCTCCGGCTCTTTCCTCGTGACTTCACGTTCAATAGTCTCTTGTTTCTGAATAATTAGATCTCATAGCAGCATTGTGACTGATGCACTCCAAACTCACCTCTTGTCAAGGCCTCCGGTCATTTTTCAACCCTATGCTTTCTACCATTTTTCTTTTTTTCTATTGGTCCTTCTTACCTTAGCACACATTGTTTTAATGCATGGTTTAACTTAATTTTAACTAATATGGGCATCTTTTGCTACTTTCCCTCATTTACACTCTTCCAAAGGTTCTGCTTATGTACAGTATTTCATACCAACATATGCTTGATGAAAGGAACTATGATAGGTGTTACACAGAACATAATATTAATACATTTTGTTGTATTTTATTTTATTGGTGAAATTTAACAATTGCAACAATTACACTAGTGATCCTACAGTAAAATGCACATCCCAGAGATTAAAATAAGCTTTAAAAAACTACTAATATCTATAAAGCAGCAACAAAGTCTTTCAGTCTCTAAACTTAACATTACATGAGGGTTCTTTTATGCTCTCTGAGCTTGTTGTTTCTTGCAGTTGTTTCATTACCAATTAGGTAACATCATCAGTGATGATGATAATCAGTGATGATCTTACCTAGATGGGTAATGAAACATCTGCAATGAAACAACCAATGAAAGGATCCCTCAGCTCAATCCTGAGTACAAATATTCTCTTTTATTGTTAACATTGCATCTAGACCATGGTGGGCCATGAGAAAATTTTGGTGGGCCACAGCATGCTGAGGCGGGGAGGCGGGGCAATCCTGCAGTCTCCCGTGTCGTGGCTGCTGCCTCCTGCCTCAGCGCACCAAGGAGGCCGAGCAGCAGTGGGAAGAGCGCAGACCTCCTGAGCCACAGGAAGCAGCTGCCCTCAGGTGAAGATGTTGTGAGGGGGAGGCTCGACCCCCTCTTCCTCCTCACCAGAAGCGCTCACACACTCAGCGGGAAGGAGGTGGCTTGTCTGGGGCCAGAAGGGTAGTGAGTGCTTTGCGCATGAGTGCTTCTGTTGAGGAGGAAGAGAAGCTTCGGGGGGCACAGGAGATCGCGCCCTCCCCTCGCAGGCTAGGAAACACCCGGGAAGAGCTCCAATGCCGCAATCTCCCATGCCCCTGCCCTCAGGAGCTTCTCTTCCTCCTCGCCAGAACCTCTCACATGCTCAGCGGGAAGGAAGAGGCTTGTCGGGGGCCAGAGGGCCGGTGAGTGATTTGCATGTGAGCACTTCTTTCGAGGAGGAAGAGAAGCTTCTGGGGGGGACAAGCCTCCCCCTTGCAACATCTTCCCTTGAGGGTATCGCTGGCAGCCGCTCAACCTCCTTGATGCATGGAGGCAAGAGGCAGGAGATGATACCAATTCAGAGGATCCTTTTCCTTCACCCCACCCTCTTGCAGGCCAGGCCTATGCCACGATGTCACGTGCATATGAGTCATCCACCGCCAGTATCACCCCTGTTGCCCCACCTTCCCGACAACCATCTCTGGTCTTCAGCACATGGCTCATCAGCCCAGAGTGAAGGTTGCCTGCTGTGCTGAACCATGCACACCCATGCCTGCCACTCTTCCCAGCACAGAAAGCAACCCCTCTCGGCTTGGATTCTGGGTTTGTGACTGGTATGTCTTAACTGGGACCGGGATGACTCACCTCGCCCACAGGACCACTGAGTACCAGCTGCCAACTCCTTTCCCCACACATCAAGTCTTACCATGGGAAAGAGAGCAGCTGGGGTATCAGTGTAGCTGTTCAGTTAGTTCGTAATCTCTGGAGGAGGAGGAGGAGGAGGAGGAGGAGGAGGAGGAGGAGGAGGAGGAGGAGGAGGAGGAGGAGGAGGAGGAGGAGGAGGAGGAGGCAGTAGTGGAGAAGCAAGCCAGGTGTTAAAGACCCGAGGTGGGGAGAGACTTCCAGCCCAGCCCTCCTTCCCTCTCCCAACTCCAGGTAGCCACATCTGGCAAAGGAGGGAGTTTTCATCTGACTTGGGGGAGATATGAAATGACAGGAGACCAGATTTGAGGGGGAGGAGCTCTGCTTTTCTTATATATATATTTGTTATAATTAAATAAGCATTTTTATATTTAAAAATATATATTTACATATATTTATAAGTTAAAAATTCAATTTTTTAAATAATACATTTATATTTAATATAAAAAATAAAATTTTTATATTAAATATATTACCTTTTTTAAAAAATTCATGTTAGTGGTCCTCCAGATTTAAAAGTATGAGTTTGGTGGTCTCTAAGGTCCAAAAGGTTGGTAACCCCTGATCTAGACAATACAGAACCATATTCTTCTTTGTACATGACCTTGTTACTAAACTGAAGATTAATTGTACTATTGTAACAGGTTTATAAGCATTCAAAACATCGGAAGTAAGGCTTCCACAATGGAATAAAGTTTTTGTATATAAATATAAAGGAGTGTGGAGAAGGAGACACCATCAACCCAAACCAAATCAAACCAAATTCAGCATACTTACACATTATGTAGGACACACCAACCACAGTGAGGATCTCTAGAACCCAGGCACAGTGCACATGTTGTATATTGCTCACAGCTTTCCACTGGCACGCGAGTCACCTGGAGGACAAGCACTGGTGTTAAATAAACTCTTACTTCAGAGACTTTCAAGATGCAGTTCTTACTCATGTGAAATTCCCAGGGCTTCCTCTTTATCACCATTTACCACCAGACAACTGGAAATAGTTCATTTCAGCACCCTTATTCATTGATTACAAGGGAAGGAAAAGTAAAAAATCCAGAAGTAGGAGCTAAAAGAGAGAGAAGTGCACCACACTTTGTCATAATACCAGTGCTATGGAATGATATTCCTCCTGAGATCCATCTAGCTCCAACAGTGATGGCATTCTTCACAGCCTTAAAGATCTAGCTGTTCTCTACACCTTGAGTTAGGGTGGATGGTATCCTGCTGCATTTGTTGGGGGGGAGGGGTGCTGTTACCTGGACTTGCCATAAGTTCTTGTTCTTTTTAATAATTTTATTACAATGCATTTTCCAGTTTATTTGTTCTTGCCAGTGCATAAATTATAAAAATTTAATTTAATATAATTTAAAAGAGGTCTTGTCTGAAACAAAGATGCACTTCTTGGCAACTCAAGACAACAATTTCCCAACACCAACTCTCTCTGTTTAATACTATGTCATAACATTATGGATTGGTACTAAGGGGAAGGAATTATGGTTACCAACCATCTTTTAAACATTCAATTCTCCTTTGATATAGGTAATTGGGAAGGGGTGTTATGACAACCAGCTGTTGAAAAGAATACTTCATTGCTTCTGCCAGAAGAAAACGCCACTGCCTTTGTGGAAACAGATGGCAAGCACTGAAAACAGGTGAAGCAGAGGACTCTTTGTCTACCACCCCAATTGTTCTCCATGGACTACACAACATGATTACAATGTAATCATTAAGGGGGGGGAGCAATTCAGTTAGCATTGAAAGCATTCTAGAATTCAAAATTATGTTATCATTCCTTCAGCTTGTTCTGCTATTTCAAGGGAAGCATACTTTCACACACACCCTAAACTGAGATCTCCACTTGACCTTTAAATAATGTGGTAGGATTACACTCCAGAAAATATGCAGGACCTTGATAAGGTAGTTATTTTACTGTAGACAGTTACAGCAAATATGATTACCCCCCTAGGAAATTCTCCCCTAGGAAATCACATCTAAGCATGTTGCTTTAGTGGCTATTTGTGGATGGGGGAGGGGCTTGTTAATCTGCATGTGGCCATTTTTGGCCTAATATTTCACCTTCCTCAAATCCATAATCCTTCACGAACAGTTAGGAAATACTATAGTTTTCGCTAACCCGTATCCTCTACATATATTATATGAGGGATCCCTTCATCATCTGCCAGCATAATTCCCTTATGATCATTCTGCATATCAGCTAGGGCACTAGCATGGTGGGAAAGTGGAGTATAATTCAGCCCACTATTTTTAGTGCTATAAAACCTGAAATGATGCTGAAATGAAATAGCTAAATTTCAGTAAAATAATATGCATACATTCCCTAACTGAAATAGTTTGTGCTGAAATCACCTAAGGACTGATTCAGGAATTATCAGAAAAGGATCTAACTGAACATTACAACAGCATTTTAGATATGAAAATTAGGTATTTCTTTTTGAAGAGATAAGATAGGAAGTAGGAATGTCAACAAAGGTACAGGTAGCCTCGTACAAATTAAGTAGTTTTATAAGGGGGAGAACAAAATGCAAGCTTGCTTTGCTCATGGATTAAAATAATTTTACACTTCCCAATTGCCACATTTAAAGCCAAATACCTTCAGTGGGCCTAAAAGGGTCAGTGACATATGGGTCAAATACCCAGCTTCTTTCTAAGTCCAAGGTCAATGATTGGAGGCACCCTGCTACTTCTTTGAGGTTGCTGATCACAACAGAAGGAAAAGAAAGCACATCTTTTGTGCTTTCAATTTTCTCAATGTTCCCCTGCGACATTCCCGAGTCTAAAAAATAAAACTCTGGGTCTGTTCGATCAGTTTCCAACTCAGAGGAACCTATACCCAAGCATCAACTAAGAAGAACTGATGTTTCTAAAAGAGAAAAAAGGAAATATCATGAAGATGGGAATGGCTGAAAGGAACCTATACTCCACAACATAGACTAGAGTGGTGTGAAACAGAACACTAACAACTGCTTAATGCGCGCCTTGCTAGTATGAATGCTTTCCCAGCATGTATCTCTTGTTTGGATAACAACTGAATCTTCTCAACCTTAACAAAAGACAATACTAACCTAGCTTTCCAAAGTATGTGGGCAAACATCTTTACCCCATTTTAGATTTCCATGTTATCCTATTCTTTCTCAAAGAGTATTGATAAATATAGCATATTTATATCACCTAATGTCTGCAAGGTAATAACCAATCCAAGAGTGTTCAATGAATATCAGAAAAAATATAGTCACACTAGACCAGTGATGGCTAATCTTTTTGTCATTGCGTGCCGAAAGTGCATGCATGTGCATGCACACATACCTGTACCCATAATGCAATGCATGCATGACCCTCTGTGTTCCCCCCACACATGTGCACATGACCGCCCACGCTCCCCTATGTATGCACACATGACACCTACAACTCCCCCCCACACACACACACATGACTCACCTGCCCCCTTGCACATGCAGATGTCTCTCCCGCATGCACCTTGCCCCCCATGCATGTGTGGCAGATACCCAAAAAACAGCTGGCTGGCAGGAGGCACGCATGCATGCGCAGTGGAACTGAGCTGGGGCAACAGCTCATGTGCCAGCAGAGATGGCTCTGTGTGCCACTTCCGACACACAGTTCGCCATCACAGCACTAGACCATGAACTTTTATAAATCACAGCAGCTTCTTGGCCCAATATACCAAAATCAAACAAGCCAAATTACATTTTCATACTCCGCTTCAACTTCACTATCATGTCTCTTCAATTTAGAAACTTGTTTTCCATAGTTCTTTCCTGGCCATATGGACAGAGCCTCATCTATGTTGAAATTAGACAGGCATTGGGTGAATGTATATGGCTAAGAAATGGGGTCACTCCAGAAGTGGGCTGCACATACTTTAGCAACCGGTTCACTGAAAATGGGAAGCTTGTGTGAACATGCCCCCTTTGCAGCTTGCACGCGGCTACAAAACCATGGGAATTTCCTGCACGCGGCAGCTAGGGTGAGTGGATTGGGCGAGGCACGGGAAGCAGCTGGGCTGTGAGGGTGGGACATGTGAGCAAAAAAGTGAGATATATAGAACGGCATAGCACCGATGGTTGTAACTACCAGTCTGGGCGAACCAGTCTGAACCGGCAGCAGCCCACCACTGGGTCATTCACTTCATTTTCCTGTAAAATTTGTATTCATTCTCTCCTTTAATGAAAACAGAGTTACTGACTGCCACTAATTTCTGCTGGATATACAGGTGAAACTCGAAAAATTAGAATATCATGCAAAAGTTCATTTATTTCAGTAATGCAACTTAAAAGGTGAAACTAATATATGAGATAGACTCATTACATGCAAAGCAAGATAGTTCAAGCCGTGTCATAATCGAAATGATTATGGCTTACAGCTCATGAAAACCCCAAATCCACAATCTCAGAAAATTAGAATATTGTGAAAAGGTTCAATATTCTAGGCTCAAAGTGTCCCACTCTAATCAGCTAATTAAGCCATAACACCTGCAAAGGGTTCCTGAGCCTTTAAATGGTCTCTCAGTCTGGTTCAGTAGGAATCAGTCATGGGAAAGACTGCTGACCTGACAGTTGTGCAGAGAACCATCATTGACACCCTCCATAAGGAGGGAAAGCCTCAAAAGGTAATTGAAAAAGAAGTTGGATGTTCCCAAAGTGCTGTATCAAAGCACATTAATAGAAAGTTATGTGGAAGGGAAAAGTGTGGAAGAAAAAGGTGCACAAGCAGCAGGGATGACTGCAGCCTAGAGAGGATTGTCAGGAAAAGGCCATTCAAAAGTGTTGGGGACTTTCACAAGGAGTGGACTGAGGCTGGAGTCGGTGCATCAAGAGCCACCGCACACAGACAGATTCTGGACATGGGCTTCAAATGTCGTATTCCTCTTGTCAAGCCACTCCTGAACAACAAACAATGTCAGAAGCGTCTTACCTGGGCTAAAGAAAAAGAGAACTGGTCTGTTACTCAGTGGTCCAAAGTCCTCTTTTCTGATGAGAGCAACTTTTGCAACTCATTTGGAAACCAAGGACGCAGAGTCTGGAGGAAGAATGGAGAGGCACACACTGCAAGACGCTTGAAGTCCAGTGTGAAGTTTCTACAGTCTGTGTTGATTTGGGGAGCCATGTCATCTGCTGGTGTTGGTCCACTGTGCTTCATTAAGTCCAGGGTCAACGCAGCCGTCTACCAGGAGATTTTGGAGCACTTCATGCTTCCTTCCGCAGACAAACTTTATGGGGATGCTGACTTCATTTTCCAGCAGGACTTGGCACCTGCCCACACTGCCAAAAGCACCAAAACTTGGTTCAATGACTGTGGGATTACTGTGCTTGATTGGCCAGAAAACTCACCTGACCTGAACCCCATAGAGAATCTATGGGGCATTGCCAAGAGAAAGATGAGAGACATGAGACCGAACAATGCAGAAGAGCTGAAGGCCACTATTGAAGCATCCTGGTCTTCCATAACATCTCAGCAGTGCCACAGGCTGATAGTTTCCATGCCACAATAAGGCAATAATTGCTGCAAAAGGGGCCCAAACCAAGTACTGAGTCCATATGCATGCTTGTACTTTTCAGAGGTCCGATATTGTTCTATGTACAATCCTTGTTTTATTGATTGCATGTAATATTCTAATTTTCTGAGATTGTGGATTTGGGGTTTTCATGAGCTGTAAGCCATAATCATCTCAATTATGACTCATATATTAGTTTCACCTTTTAAGTTGCGTTACTGAAATAAATGAACTTTTGCAGGATATTCTAATTTTTCGAGTTTCACCTGTATCTAGAATAGTTTCAGTATGGATGAAAGAGCAATAAGGCTGAAAGTCTCAAAATATGTACACATTTCTCAGTTGCTATGTATTTATTTTGTATCTAATGTACTGTATATCTATCTCTCCAGAAAACAGCCAGAAATATCTATTTATCTGTTCCATTCATTTAATATTTTTGAGAAATTGATTTCAACAATTTTCTGGCAATCAATGTTTATCTTATTTACCAAACAGTTTATCAGTTACTCTTCATTATTAAAAACAGAAAACAGAAAAGGAAGCAGACAGCAATACCAGCATCCCTCTGTAGATCCACTTCTGATCACAGTATTATTAGCAAGACTTTTATATTACTCTCTTTTTATAGACAACCAAAATGTGAAATAAAATCCAACTCCTGGACAATTGGCTAATCAGAAAAGCCTGGTTCAGAAAGCAACTAACCTTGCTTTTTTAATAATAAAAAAACAGCATGATTAACAACTTTAGAAATTATTCTCCAAACCTTTAAACCATTTATACAGGTTAGAAGAAGGCACACCATTGTGCATTTCATCTGTGAATACATAGGTGGCTCTGAGTCCCAGTATGGAAGCACAGACACAATGGGACCACAGTAGGACCACTGGAGTCCATAAACATTTGTAGAAGCACATATAGCATATACAATTTCATGGCCTCTAGGATCTGACTATATACACACACCAGTAAAGTCTTTCTACTGCCCTCTAGCTTTAGGAAACTGTAATAAAACCTATACTGACTTCCAGGCCAAATAAATGTGTTGTTTTAATCTCCTGCCTTTGGGATCCCCAACCCAACCAGAGTGAGTCGGATTGCCTATAAAAACTCCCCTTATTGCAATCTGCAAAGTAATTGCGGAACTGCATTAATGCAAAGCACTATTCTTTATTTCCATAAAGGCAGCCCAGGCTTTCTTCGAAAATAAAGCAACAGTTGAATGTTATTTCCCTAAATGTGCCAACCTGTCAAAAAATAAAAAAAGGACAAAGTTAAATGGAACTAGGGGTTAAAATCACAGAATCACCGGGTTGAAAAGAAACTTAGATTCATCTGCAGCATCCACTGAAACATCTCTGACAGCTTGCCTGCAGGGGCACAGTCTTAAATCTTATTGTTGGAGGGAGTTTTACCAAGTCGCCTTTTGGGTACCTCCTCTAAATTTAAATGATTAGTTGATTTTGATTGAGATGTGATATTTGATGGAGCACTGTATGGTTTGTTTGCTTTTTAAAGAAGGAGAGTTTCAGCCTATTCAACTGTCTAACACCTTATATAGTCAGAAAGTTGATCCTGATGTCTACAACCTTGAATCTATTTCCTTGAACTCTGGCACACAGATTCTAGTCAAGCTATATGTACTAACAGAAAATAAGTCCATTTCCTCTTCTATAAAACAACTCTTCACCTATTTGAAGACTGCTATCGTATTTTCCTTCAGTCAGCTTTTCTGTGAGCTAAATATACTCAGATGCTTTAACTGTTCCCTGTAAGGCTTGCTTTCCAGACTATCTCACTGGGCCTCTGCTCAACTTGCTGTATCTGTCACTATTCATTTTGAACTGAGGAGTCCATTGCTGTCAGAGTGGTCCAAAGGAATATGGTCAGGGAAGAGAAAAATAAAACAATAACTTCCCATAGTCAGTTTTTATATTCCTGTCAATGCAACTCAATCGTATTTGCCTTTTTAGCAGCTGCATCACATAGCTGGCTGTTTAACTTGTTTACATTTCTCTCTGTAAAATTCCTTCCTATTGGCTTCAACCCACTGCTCAAGCCTGTCTAGATTTTTTTAATCTTCTATTTTTATCTAAAACATTAGCTACCCTTCCAGGTTGTGTCATTTTTTGGAATATCCTAGAGATCCATAGATAATACCGGTTTGTCTTCTGATAAATTGTTATTTTGAGATTGACTATAGATGCAGTGAGTATTAGTTTGGTGAAATGGTTAAGGAAGCAAGCTACAAACCAGGAGACTGAGAGTTATAGTCTTACTGTAGGTACAAAGCCAACTGGGTGACCTCAGGTCAGCCCTTGGAAGAAGGCACCGACATTCATAGATAGTAACTCAGCAAAAAAGAAGTAGATGAGGCACAGTATCTTCCTACTGTCAATCAGTTGAAAACTACTCACACTATGTTTCCAAGCAGCCAAATTGGGTTCATCAAACTCCAGGTAAGCCATTGCAACAAACTAGTGTATTGCTTAGGTTGAAAGACCACAACTTGTGTAGGCATCCCTAAGTGACTTCTGCAATCTTTGTTTTACTAAATGTTCTATCCAGGCCAAGAAGATGAATAATGAGGAAAGAACCTCCGGAAATGGAAAAAATAATGTTAGTTACCCCAAAGTGCTTGTTTTAAAATCAAGCACTTCTCTTTCCAGAAGTCTCATCAAACAGAGAATTTATGTTTGAAATTTATCTTAGGTTCAAAAGACTTCTGAAAATCCCAAATTAGTTATGCTATTATAAGTGAATCAAATGAAAACTCAAAGTAAACCGCACCAAACTTGATTGCAGGAAATACGACTTCAGCAATAGAGTGGTCAATGTCTGGAATACTCTACCCGACTCTGTAGTTTCTTCCCCAAACCCCAAAAACTTTAACCTTAGACTGTCTACTATTGACCTCACCCCTTTCCTAAGAGGTCTGTAGGGGGTGCATAAGCGCACCAACGTGCCTACCGTCCCTGTCCTATTGTTTCTCTTATTCTTTTATTTTTCTTATATGTACCCATTTCATGTATTCACAACTATGTATACACTTATACTTATTATCTTGTAAACAATTGGCAAATCAAATAAATAAATAAATAAATAAATAAAAGGGAGTAACTAACAACCACTACTCATAACAAAATTTATATGTTCAGAAGTTGCAAACACTGATTCTTGAGTGGTCATATGGAAGAGCTCTTGGACTTGTTCCTTGCACATGATATATGTTCTGTATGCAACAGTAAATGCTACAGGATACTTCAGGCATGCTTTCCAGGCTTAGTTTTCCATGCTCTGATTTCTATATCAACATACACATTTCTGTTACAAAGTGCATTGGCTGAAAACTTTGTTTCCCCATATCACAAATGCCTTGATCTTTTTTTTTTTTTAAGAAAAAAAACTCAACCAAACAGATTGTAAAACACGTTTTGTATCACCACTGTAAGGAAGAAAAAGCCAGCTTGGTGGCTTTGGGCCAGTCAGTTTCCCTCAACTCTAAAAAGAAGGCAATGGCTGACCACTCACTTCTGAAAAGCTTGCCTAGAGCTGGCCTTGTTTATGTGGTTGCCAGAAGTCAATATGGAAGTCACACAAACATACACAAAAAATTGCTTTATTAGGAGGGTATCTTTTGCTGCAATTGCGACTGATGCTGAAAGATTCAGTTCCTAGCTCCCAATTCTCAAACTCTTATTATCACCAACAACAGAGGGTAACCCTCATTTTAAAAACCATGGGAGATTCTTGCACTAATTTGTCTTTGCCCCAGACACAAACTATAACCCTCATTCTTTTTAATCTGCCATGAGGAGTCACCCTTAAGGGGTTACAAGTTCTTTATTAATTGCTCCTCCAGATTTGATTAAAATCCCCTCATTCCTCAGGCCCTTTGAGCTCTGTTACAACTGCTCATTTAATTACTTTCCACCAACATCCTGATAACAGCATGCTATGGATGAAAGCTATTTTTATTACACAAATGTGAGAGAAAGGGACCTGTACAAGCAGAATGATTCTTGAGTCAGTGTCATCACAGCAACTTGAAATGTCAAAAGCCTCCTCTTGTTGTATCCAAGGAGATTTGAGCCTTAGTTGTAAAATGAACCATATGTGATATTCAATCGTTTCATGTATTGTACATAGATGTCCATGTTCAAAAGAATCCCTAAAACCCACTAATTACAGAGTTATCACAACACCTTCTCCTGTATGCGTTGTCCATGCTCTGTGAGGGACTTCTTTCACTTGCCCCCTCCCAGAAAATAAATTTAGTATGGGCCTCTGATTTTGTATTTTGCTTTCTTCTATGGAACAATGGCCTCTCTTCCAGGGCAGAGCATGGGTCTGTGAGATATAAAGATAACTACGATTGATCAATTAAAGCAGGGGTGTCAAACTCAAGGCCCGCAGGCCAAATCTGGCTTATGAGGTACTTAGGTCTGGCTCACAGAGCTTCTCTGAAAAGAGCAAAGGTCCGGCCTGTGGTGCCTCTGCCAATGAAAATGGAGCTTGGGAGGGCTGTGTGCATTTTTGCTGGCAGAGGGTTGCAGGAGGCTGTCACAGCCAGAAACGGAGCTTGGATGCCCATTTTCGCTGGCAGAGTGCTCGAGCCGCCTCAGGTGCTCCCGCCACAAGTGACATAGAGCTGGCCAGACCCATCCTGGCCATTCCCACCCCACCCCACCCCCCAAGGACAAACACAACTCTGATGCGGCCCTCAATGAAACTGAATTTGACACCCCTGAATTAAAGTATGGAAAAGAATATTGCTTCTGGAATTCTTCTTAAAAACGGCTGTGCTCTAGATCACATGCTTGGAAGGAGGAGAGAGATTAAAAAGGGGAAGTCAGCAATTTTTCGCTTTTTGTTTTTTTTTAAAAAAAAAGGTAATTATGTATAGCTAAGCATAGTACATGACCTATTTTTCCCCTCGTAACAATCCTTGAAGTTGTTGTGCAGGAAAGCAACTGAGCCAACGTTATGAATGAGTTTCTGTGGTTGAGGGAGAACTAGAACCTGGTCTGCCACCTCCTTGCCCAACACTTAAAGCCAGTCTATCTCAATCTTCATAACTTTAAGGTATCTGGACTTTAACTCCCAGAATGCCCCAGTCAGTCATGCTGGCTGCAGCATTCTGGGAACTGTAGTTCATCCACTTATTTTAAAGTTGCCAACATTGGGAAACACTGGTTTCAATTGATAACATTAACACATTGCTCTATAACACCTTCTAAGTCTCTAACCAATGGCTTCTTCCATAAGGATCTTTCCAGTCTCCAGGCTAACCCATTAAAAAAAAAAATAAAGGGCTTTTAAATAATTTCTTTCCAAAGACCCATTAATTTCAAAAAATTGAGAAATCCTGGCTGGCAAAATTCCTTCTGCTGGCTTGGATTATGGAATCAAGAAAAGCCCTGGTAGTTCTGTTTCTTTGACACATGCTGCTTCTCTCTTCTCTTTCTACAATTACTTACTGAAACTGAAGTACATGTTGCCTTTCTATTGAGAAGTCAGCTTGAATTGGCCTCCATGTAACCACCCCTGCTGTTGACACATGTAAAACATAGTCCTAGCTCTGGTTTGTGTGCAGATGTTCCACTATAAGCATCAGCACCATGGGGTGACCAGCTCTGCCCTTTAGAGCATTATCCAGAATCCAGTTCAGGTCTCTGTATGAAAATGACATACATTATTTGCCCTCATAAAGAAGGAAGTCATCCTTTCCTTCTGCAACTTAACCCTCTTAAAACGTACCTGTCCACAAGTACTAGAGATGTGGGGCAAGGAGGAGTGATCCTACTAGTCCTAAGAGTCCCATCTTCTGTTTCAATGGGATTCTGCCTTAGAAGGTTCCCAGCTCTAGCCACTTCTAAACTGAAGCCCAAATTTTTTAAATCACTAACCCCAGCAGAAGCCTACATGAAAACAGTCCAAGGTTTACCTCACTAGATTAGAATAGGTAACAAATTGTGGGAAATTACTACTTCTAGATATCACTCCTAAATTATAGATGAATCTGTCAAATATCTCGCAATAGCCTCAAACTACCCTTTTTTAACTCCTTTCAGATTGCTTCAAATGCTGCGTACAGTGGAGACAATTTACCTTCATCACATTAAAGCAGAATCTTATTTTCACCCCTAGGCAAGTGAGAACTTCTGATAGAATCCAGAGGCTTTGGATGGCATTTGTTCAGCTCTGGAAACATATTTTGAATTTCTAGAAATCTGTCTTTCACAGAAGAAAACAGGGATATCATGAGAAGTTAGATCTCTGTGCTCAGGCGCCTGGGATTTTTCCAAGGCCTGCTTGACCGTTTAACTACCAAGGGGACATGCAATCTTTCGAAGCAGGCCATTTTCTTTCATAGCAGGTGTGCCACTTCAGCCTCAAGCACTGGAACAAAAGAAGCTGTTTTGAAAGAGGTATTTAGCAGCTAAGCCTGCAAGTTTTGAAAGAGTTAGATAGGCAGGCGTTCTAAGTGGGACTGGGATATGAGTAAATGCTGATAAGTATTGATGAAGGAGGAAAGGATTCTGTACTACAGAAAATATCTGATTTTATCAGCTCAGAATTCAAAAGAAAGAATGACTGCAATGTAAGATAAGATTTTTGCTGTATTTTCTTTCTGTATTTCTCTTGTCTAAAGAGCAGCCACATATTATATATCTCTTTCTGAGCAGAATTTATCCTTCATTTCAAATTTAATTGTTATTTATGCATTTATAAGATTTATGCCCCACCCTTTCATGATAAAGCAGGGTACACCTAGGTACCTGTTAGCTAAGGTGACTGAAACAACTTTCTGGGCTCGTTTGGGGCTACTAGTCCATGATCTCTCAGACTGGTCTATTTCTGCAATGTTTTAGCCAGAGATTATCCAATCTATAGATCATCCAATCTATAGATGGGTATGCAGGTAGTCCTTAACTAAGAACCATTCATTTAGTGGCAATTTGACGTTACAATGGCACTGAAAAAAGTGACTTATGAACATTTTCACATTTCCAACCGTTGCAACATCCCCATAGTCACATGACCAAAATTCAGACTGACTCGTGTTTACGACAGTTGCATTGTCCCAGGGTCATAGGATCACCTTTTGTGATCCTATGACCCTGGGACAATTCTTACAAGCAAACTCAATGGGGAAGCCAGATTCACTCAACAGCCTTGCTACTAAGTTAACAATGGCAATGACTCACTTAACAGCTGCTGCAAGAAAGGTCATAAAAGGGAGCAAAACCCAACAACTGTCTTGCTTAGCCACAAAAATTTTGGGCTCACTTGTGGTCGTAAGCTGACAACTGTCTGTATTCATTACCTTTCCACTGTGATTGCAAACATTTCAAAATGCCATTTTACACGAAAGAAGAACCAAGTTTTTTTTTTCAATGTCTTCATCTGTTTTAAAATAAAACCTCTAAAGGAATGGCATAGTAAACTGTTTAGTAAACTGTTTAGAGAGTTTGTAGTGCCTTTATTTTACATGCCTGAACCATATGTTTTTATACCAGTTTACTCTTCCATTTGAAGTGTTCGCATTTAAACAGATGAACTTAAATCAGATGGTTGTGGTGCATTTATACAAGTGCTTTTGTATATCTTTTCCTGAAGAAGACAGTCATAGGCATACAACCAGGTGTGGGATGTTGCCAGTATAACAACCGGTTCGCTGCCCGTGCATGAACAGCAATTCAAAAATCCTTACCTGCTATGTTAATTTGGGGGAGCAACATAGCTGAAGAGCAGCAATCTGCTCTTCCGCACTGATCAGCTGAGACGATAAAGGTCAGTACAGTGCAGGGGCAGGTGGGCAGGCCCACATGATCGTCAGAGCGAACTGGTTCGCTCCTAGCTGATCTTCAGAGATAGGTGTTCACCTGTACAAGTCCGAACTGGCAGAATCCCACCCAGTGGTGGGATTCAATTTTTTTTACTACCAGTTCTGTGGGTGTGGCTTGGTGGGCGTGGCTTGGCTTGGCGGGTCTGGCTTGGTGGGCATGGCAGGGGAAGGATACTGTAAAATCTCCATTCCCACCCCACTCCTTGGGGAAGGTTACTGCAAAATCCCCATTCCTTCCCCATGCCACTAACCTGCTTTCCAGCTCCGTTCTCCTATGCAGGGCAACAAAAGAAGACCCAGCTGATCAGCTGGTACTTGGAAGGCAGAGAATAGATGGGGGCAGGGCCAGTCAGAGGTGGTATTTGCCAGTTCTCTGAACTACTCAAAATTTCCGCTTCCGGTTCTCCAGAACTGGTCAGAACCTGATGAATACCACCTCTGACCCCACCCCTGGATACAACTGATGTTACAGACACCTCCAGACTAGATATCTGTAATGCAGAGCAGTACATGTAGGCAACACCTAGAAGTATCTAAAAGTTTCAATTAGGAAGATCCTGAATTAAAGATTTTCCAAAAAAACAAACAAATAGAAGTCCCGTGCAATCCCTAGCTACCCCTGCCTGACTACCTGGAGTTGGCAATTCCCACTAAAAACTTTCTTAGAATTTTTTTTTCTGTAACCAATATATTTGGCACATGTGGACATGCTTACAAGCATGCACATGAATATGCAAGTCATCATGACCTTTAACCTTGGAGAATCGCACAGCAGACATATTGAATATTGAAACAATTAGCCACAATACCACCCATATGCCAAAGGTGCTTTTCAAAGGGCAACTGAACTTCCTTGGTTTCGTCCCTTAAAAACATTTTGCTTCTCATCCAAGAAGTTTCTTCAGCTTCTTGGCTGCCTTTTGAAAAGCACCTTTATGACAAAGATGACCTGGATGATTGAGAATCTCCATAGGCAGTACCATTTCTGGCATTTCTTACCTATATTAATACCTGTTTATCTTGCTCAAATAGTACAGAAGATATTTCTATAATACCTATAGCAAAGTCAATCTGACAAATAGTGTTTTTTTCCCAAGAGAGTTCTAATAAGTTTAGAACAGATGCTAAATGCATCTACATTTGCTTTCAAGCAATGGCATTTTGAATACTGTCCAGAGTCACTTTATTGGAGTAGCATATACATTTATTAAATGAATAAACAAGTTTATCTTTCCATTCCACTTCAACTAAATATTTTTATTCATTCCATGAGCAAACAACTGAACGTTCAATCAGATATAAACATGGTGAGGAAAAGCCTGATTCCTCTTATTGCAAAATTAAATGTACTTGCAACAGTTCCACTATTGAAACCCATACCTTCCTCTTCTCTATATAAAGTAAATCTGGACATTTAATATTTTGAACCAAGGAGATATTATGGATCAAAAGTATTTCTGCTGTTGTAACCTTTTTGTCTACATTTTATTCCTTAGTCAATCTCTAATTCTGGAAGAAAACTCAGATGGAAGTTTCTGAGGAGGTAAAATAGGAACTATAATAAGAGTTTTAACATTCCTCCATTCACACTTTTAAAAAAAACAGATCAGGAATGAGCAAATTTTTGAGGGTCAGGGACTGTGCTTAACAATTTTGGGATGCTTTGGGATAACAGTTGATGGGATATAGATTTTCTGTATTAGTAGAAGTAATAGTAACAGTACCTGTATTAGTATTAGCATTATTTGGGGGAACGGTTTGGGAGAGGTTTTTCTGTTGTCATCTGTTTGTTCTCCCTTAATACATATATTAATTAATATAGAATTGCCTATTGAGTAGATAGCCTTACAAATGGAATAAACAAAAAACAAACATTCTGCGACTTATGGTGGCTAGGTCTATATATTATATAAAGCCCAAATAACACTATGCTATAAATTCTGGTTTATAAACCACAATAGCTAGGTTCATACATTCACCCTAGGATAAAACAAAATTATTTAGCAGAATAGGTGAACTAACCCAACAATGATAGGTGCCTGCCTGGACTGAGAAATATTTGAACTGCAATAAGACATCAGCCAGGCACTCCATTTTTGAAAAGATATTGTTAGTAAAAAGGATTAAGGGCGGTTAAACTGCTGGTACAAATGTTTTCACAAGCAATAGATTTTGTGTGTTTGCAGGCAATAACAATGTCAAAGTTCCAACTAATAAACCCAACCAAAGCAAGCACAATGTACTACTGTACTGTAGTAACATATGGAGAAAGAAACAGGGAAGCACCTGATCAGTACTTGTTGCCATTAAAAACAAAAATGGAATTTATTAGGAAACTATATTGAATAGATGAAGATACACCATCATGTTCATTCTTGAACATAAATCCATTTTTGTAGTAACTGCCAGCCACTAGATCCACAAGCAGAAGGCATTTTATAGTCGGTTGTGATGTGCCTTTTATTCATTTATTTTATCACATTTATATGGCTATCCATTTGACAAAAATGACTCTGGACAGCATAGAACCATTTATTAAAATAACAAATGTATAAAAACAGTCATCGTTAAAATATGAAAACTGCAAGGCCAACCACAATAATGGAGCCATCTTAGAATTTCACTGGTCCCCTGGGATCCCAAGCATGTTGACAAGGAGATGGACCTAACCTCACTTTAGGAGGGGGGGAGAGAATGTCCCATTAGGCAGGTGCCACAGCAGGGAAGGCTCACCTCTTGGGACCTGCCAAATTCCCTAGCAGTTGGAACCCACAGCATTTCTCTTCTGCCAGACCTCATGGAACGGGAGATATAATTAGGGAGAGGCAGTCCCTTAGATAATTCAGTCACATGCCATGAAGGGCTTTGAAGATTAAAACTAGCAACATGAATTGGACCCAGCCAGTGCTTCTCCCAGAGCTGTTCTGTCTGGAGCAGATCTAGGAACAGGTCCAACAGGTGTACAACACAAAGTTATGCAAAGGCCTCCTAACTACAACTGTCACCTGCAGGGTAGGAATTATGAGTACAGGAGGATCTCTAGCACCAAAGATGGTATAGTCTTACAACTGGCATGTCCTCCGTGCCACTCAGTTTTGCCAGAGTGTACCTGAAGCCTATTATCCCATTTTCAGACCCTTCCATCTTCCAGGCACTGGGCTACAATGTTCACAGCATTGCTTAATACACCAGGAGCAAAGATATATAATTATCAGCAACATAGTGATGATACCTCACCTCATAGCAATGAATGAGGTCTCCCAGTAGCCTCATATAGATGTTGCATCACTACTAACTGGAACTGACTCTGGAGAAATGAGGCGAGCACCACAAGACTGTGTTGGCCATCCCTTATCCTTGGGGGTGATTCAGAAGGATACTATGATTGATGGTATCGAAAGCAATACACTGATTTGCATTATACTGCTTTTGTCCATGTGTAGGGCTTGCTAAAACTGAAATTTACTGAGTGAATTCATATAAACTATCATATGGTACAATAAAAACTGCTCATTTTTAAAATGATCTCTTAAAACAGCCATCCCTCTATAAAGGTGCTGCTTGTCAGTCATACAAATACTTTTATTCCAATGATCTACATCACCAGTCTATAAATTTTTTGTTCAATTCATCCAAAGAATCTTGCCCTAAGTTAATGCACTGTGCTTGAAATGTTCCATTTGCAGCAAAGATTAAAAAGAAACCTCTAATCATCTGGTTATGGGTTCCCTAGAGTTGGGTTTATGCAAATGAAATGTAATACAAATTTAGATTCTTACCTGTTTCTCACTCATGGCATAAAGATATTGCAGATCAGGGCTCAGCACTAAATCCCGCAAAATTGGACTGCCATCATGGGCTATCACATTTTCATATTGCAAGGCTGAATGTCCAATGGGATTGGCAGGATCAACTAAGATCTGAAAGAAACAGGGAACATGTAAGAAGCATGAAAATTGGTGCAATTTTTGCAAAATTAAGATGGCTTTCATTTATTAGGTTGCAAAGACACAGTGTTCCAAGTTCTATACAAGTACAGGTAGTCCTTGTTGAATGGCACTAAGTTTACAACTGTTCAAAGTTACCATGACACTGAAAGAGGGGAACTAATGACCTAGTTGTCGCCACTGTAGCATTCCCAGTCACATGATCACCATCAGCATTTGGCAATGTCAACTGTTTCATAATTACAATGGTTGCAGTGTCTGTAGTTACGTGATCACCATTTGCAACGTTCACTGCTGACTTTTTAACAAACAATGGGGAAGCCAGCAGGAAATTGCAAAAGGCAAACATGTGACCATGGAATGTTGCAACCATAATTTACATAACAGCAACAAGTACAACTACTAACACAAATCAGTACAATCATGTGATGTTGCACTTTACAACTATAGTGCTTAGTGAAGGAGTTGCTAGTCCCAATTAGCATTGTTAAGCATAACATATATTTAGTCTTTACTATTTCAATTATTACTTCATAGTTTCCTATCCTACCAACTTCATGATAATTGAAAAAGTAAGTTAATGTGAGTATCCAACAGTACCACCCCCAAGAATTGGTTTTGCTTGGCAATGGAAAATGCAGCTTTGTGAAATAGAAATAGGTATAGATTTTCCTAAAATACTTTATTTGTTTTTGCTTTTTTAACAAACAAAAAAAATAAGAAAAAATAAGAATTATCAATTGCATTTGGTTAGTTAATAATTTCTCTGCCTTTTCAAGAACATTTGAGTTATCACTTTTATGTCTTTTACAATAAAAAACAACAACAATTATTTCCATTTGGTTTTCATTGAAGATTTATTTGATGCATTTGTATACCACTTGCCATTATTATGAACTCTGAGTGCACTACAGTTAAAATAATAAATTTGAAAAAATGAAGCAGGCAATTACTGGATAATGTGTATTAGTATCTCTAGAGAAAGTGCCAGTAAGAGGTATGTTGAGCATTACTGACCATCACCATGTAGAAAATATAAAAATCCTTTAATTAGGGCAAGTTTTCCATTATCAATTTCTCTACGGGCTGAATTGGATGGAGGAAGAATGGTAGCTGCTTGTGAACTTCAGCCTCTCTTGCGGTAGCCTCAGAAATATTGCACATCCAACAAAGAGGCTTTACCTCTCATGGATACAGATCCTTTTTCTTTTACCTGTCATTACAGCCTATCTCCTTTGCCAGAGCAATTACACATTTACCACCTTTCAGCATTTACCATCTCGTACATTTGCTGGAATCATTACTGGAATTAATCATCTTTGGGTTTTTTTTAATGATGAATTATATATGCTTTGTTTTAGCCAGCTCCCCTTACCCAATGAACTTTCCAATAATCTAATAGTTGCATTGCCCTTGAAAGGTTCTCCAGCCTATCAAGAAGGTGGAGCACCTACAGTAAACCACTCAATGACACCCATCCTAGAAGATCCTCAAAAACTTGGTTTTGTCATTTGGACTGGAGATCTCATGAAAGCACTAACATCCCATGCAAAGAAGGTGCATAATGAGAGCCAAGAGAATGAAGACAAATTTCACCACTATTTCGACATTACAATCAAGGGCCCGTATATTCTATTAGAAGTTATACTTCATAAAAGGAGTGAGGGTCAATCAGCATATTTGTTCCCGACACAGCAGGGATATAGCAAATGCTGTAATCCCATTAATAATAGTGACAATAAATCTTATCCAAAAAGATTTGCTTTCACCACAGAGGAAATAACGGCATTAAAAGGCATTATAAGATCCTATTCAACTCATGATAGGGACAGAATATAACTAGGGTAATTCTCTTCGTTCAGCTGCCATCAAGATGCTCATCATGCTTCTCTTTTATCTATTTGCACTGAAAGTTGTCTCTTTTTTTTCCTTTCTGCAATTAAAACTCTTAGAAGCCAACTTGTAAAACCTGAATTGTGGAGAAAATGGGGAATAACCTTAATCCTGAAATCTGGATTCAATCGTCTTTTGGCCCTACAATCTATCTAGACCAGGGGTCTTCAAACCTGGCAGCTTTAAGACTTGTGGACTTCAACTCTCAGAATTCCTCCTCCTGTCATGTTAGCTCAGGAATTCTGGGAGTTGAAGTCCACAAGTCTTAAAGCGGCCAGGTTTGAAGACCCTTGATCTAGACAAAGATAATGTACAGGTAGTCTTCGACTTACAACAGTTCGCTTAATGACCATTCGATGTTACAACAGCACTGAAAAACTTATGACTGTTTTTCACACTTACAACCATTGCAAGTGTCCCCATTTTCACATGCTTAAAATTGCTTGGCAACTGGTTCATATTTATGATGGTTGCAGTATCTCGGATCATGTGATCACCTTTTGCAACCTTCTGACAAGCAAAATCAATAGGGAAGCCAGATTCACTTCACAACCTTGTTACCAACTTACCAACTGCAATGATTTACTTAACTGGAGCAAGAAAGATCATAAAATAGGGCAAAACTCACATTGACAAATGTCTCAGTTAACAAAAGACATTTTGGGCTCAATTGTGGTCGTAGGTCAAGAATTGCCTATACTAATTCCAATGACCATTTAAACTATATACAGTCCCAAAATTGGTGGCATGAATAAACATTCAGAATGGATTATCCTTTGAAATCCATTATCACAATGGTGTGGACGTAGCTCCACTCATTCACCTACTAGAATCTGGGGTCACATAATAAAGTTGAAAGTTGAAAAGTTCGGAACAGACAAAAGAAAGCATTACTTTGTACAATGAACGATTTTGCTTCCCCAAGATCTCTATTCATTTTTAGGGGTTTTAAAAGAGAACAAAACAGATTCATAGTGGATGTGGTCCATAATGGCTACTTATCAAAATGCTTTTATGCTTCCCCAATCAGATACAAAATGCTCTTTTATACAATCTGTTGGAAATATAAGCAGGAGGGTGCTACTATGATCTTGCTCCCTTTGTGGATTTCTTATATGGTTAGCAATTGTGAGAAATATAACCTACAACTAGACAAGCCTTGCGTTTTGATTCGTGTTGTTTTATATACTTACATTCTATTCCCTGTGAACTGCAGCAATACCTGGTCAACAAATCTAAGTGACTTTGAGCAGAATGTTGTACTAAGAAAGTATTTCACGACAAAGGAGTAACTGATACCCTTTGTGCAACAGTAAATAATTGGACTGATTTCACTGGCCTATCCATTATTTTTGCAACTCCAGCCAAAGTACTGCCCCTCCCACTCCAATAAAGCCCCACAAAATGGTTTGCAGCCTCATTCCTAGTCTGCAATAAATAGACTCCCTCCGTCCATTTGCATAGTTTCCAATCAGGCAAAGGAAGTGAGGCTTAGAAGGCAGGATCCTGGCGTGTGGCTGATTAGCATGGAAATATATGCGGCTCACAAACAAACCAGGGCCTGCTTAATTAGAGCAGAGCCTTTGATTCACTGCCAACATCCAGCACACACATACCAGCCCGGGATTATTTTTAGACGGTTTTACAAAACAAATGTATTTGATTAAGAGAGACGCCCCAGAGTGAAAGAAGATAGATCAGCAGCAGCAGAGATATAGACAGGCTGGTCCCCTACAGCGAACAGGGCTTGGGCTCATTGTGAAGGTGTCCAGGAATGCAGGTGTGATTGCAAGAAGCCTTCACACACAGCCTGACAGCTGCTCAGCTAATATGTAGCAAGTCCTGGAATGTGTGTCGGCAGCTGCCAATTCCTCATCCCAACACGTTCCCTAAAATTGCTAGTCTGAAACTTCCCTCATTCCATAGCTGGATCCGATGACCATATCTCCCTCCTATCTCTCTGCCCCTCTCCCATACTCTACATTCCCTTTTAAGTTCTTGGCTGCCAACTCATCCTCCCATCCACCCACCCACCCATTCGTTCTTTCTTGCTTCGGCTTATCACTGCAATCCATTTAGCTCATTCCAATCCGTTTAACATCAGGCTAAATGGAAAATATGCGAGGCAGGCACACCTTCATTTTTCACCAGACATACTGTATGGTGAAATATACTGTTAGAAGTCAAAACTGGGGGCCCTCCCATTTCTGCCGTATGTTCTAAGATATTGAAACAATGAAAGAAAATTATGATCCAGTTTCATACACCAAAATAAAGGCAGGGATAAGCTGTTTTAAACACATCCTTTCATTAATCTTACAGGCTGGGCTCTTTTTCCTGTTTAGCAAATATAGGTCATTACTAAAAACTGTTAACCACCTAATGGGTAATTATTTCTCCCTGAATACTTTAAACGCTTTACCAACAGGCCAGTATTTTAAAGTTAATACAATATCTGCATTAGTAATCAACATTACTCTAGATATACCGAGATTTTCTCCTGTTCAAAGTCATTTGTGCTAGAAATTCCATCCATCAATAAAAATAAAAAAATTAAAATTAAAAATAGACAATTTAATTAAAGCCACCCAAAAGATCTACCAATTCCTAATTCTTAAAGCTAAGTCAAAAATAAAGTCTTACAAATTAATCAGTGGAATAGCTTGCCTTCCAGAGTTGTGGGTGTTCCCCCACTGGAGATTTTCAAAAATAGACTAGACCAGGGGACAACCATTTGATTGGGATGGCCTTGAGCAGGGGGTGGACTAGAAGACCTCCTAGATCCCTTCTAGGTTTGTTTTTTTCAAATTTCTTTAAAACAGACCTGTATCACATTGTTATTAAAATATGCAAAGGGCTTATGATTTCAGCACAAAGTGTGGCAAGTCTTAGGATATATTTGCTTCAAAATATTCAAGTTCCAAGCTTAACCAAACCCCAAGGAAAATGTTATCCCTCAATCACAGGATATCAAAGCAACCAGACTATTTCTCAGCTGATGTCCTACGCATATAAAGCAACCAAAGGGAGACAGTACTTCTAAGAGCTTTCCTCTATCCAATGAAAACCACTAGTATAACATAACAAATAGGACCAATTTTCAAAAACTATAGTTTGACAAGTAATAAACTCAAATATCATTGATATCTATGGATTCATGGCTGGCAGGGAGCTTAATACCATTTCGTTCATGCCACAGCCTAATTCTCACTAATTTCAGTGGATAAGGAATTCAGTGTAACTCTGAAAGTTGCAAACTGCCATTTAATCTAGTGTTTAATTGGAAAAAAAAAAAAAACCTCTTTCTTATGCTGAGAGAGATGAGTGGTTTCTAAATCTCTCTGTGAGTGAGAAAGGGAGGCTGTGTAAAAAATAAACACTTCCTGTTCCATGTGGCTGTAATTACTGGGTTTGTCAACTTCAGGAATTAACTGAGAAGCATCCCATGGACATTTTAAGCATGGTAACAGTTTCCCGTAGGCTGAATTCCTATGACAAATACACCTTTTCAGTCCTTTTAAGGGCCATATTCATCATTCAATCAATATATTCCTATTCTAGTTTTAAAATCAATTGGTGGTAAATAAAAGCAATTCCAGTAGTAACTTTTCACTATCAGTGGCAATTCTACAATTTATATCAATCTACTGTTTATGTGACATGATCCTATGAAAAAAAAAATAGAGCACCAAATGGGAAAACATTAATTCAATTGTCGCTGCTTCATTGAGGCAGGCATCAGAGACAGCAGGATACAATAAATAGTGTGTAATATTTGCACTAAGAGATCTGAGGAGGCATGAAGCCAGTTGAGGAGACCTTAATTTAGGCACTTTCTCAATCTAATCTTTCTCAGAGGGCAGCTAAGGAGACACAGTGAGATAATCCTACACGTGCCACGCTAAACTCCATTAGGGAGGATAGTATGAAAGTATTTGGCTTGAGCTAGCTTAACATCACAGAAATAGATTATAACCTTTTTTAAGGGAAGAAAAAGACATCTCCGCGGCTTATGCTATCATCAAAACACAAGTTAATAGTATTCACGCCTCAATGAACACAATTGGATTTCTTTCAGGATATGTTCTCAACTTAACAACAATATGTTTAGTGACCGTTCCAACTTCCAACGCTGTTGAAAAAAAGTTATTTATGACCTGTCACTGCACTTACGACTGTAGCAACATCCCCACAGTTACGGTCAAAATTTGAGTGCTTGGCAACTGGCATGTATTTGCATGGTGGCAGCATCCCAGATTCATAAGATCGCCATTCGTGACCTTCCCAGCCAGCTTCCAACAAGCAAAGCCAATGGGGGAAACCAGATCACAGCTATGTGATTCATTTAACAATGGGGGCAAGTAAACTTGGGTGGAACTTAACATCCACCCTGCTTAGCAACAGAAATTCTGGACCCAATTGTGGTTGTAAGTCAAGGACTACTTATACATGCCATTTGTCTTGTGTGTAATGTATATTTTATGAATGCCAAAACGGTTGCAGAAGAGGCAGTTACAACTATGTTCTTCAGATGTATTGAGGCTACAATTCCCAGAATTCTTAGCGTCTGCCTACCATCTCTGGAATATGCAATTCGAAAAGGCTATAAAGTTTGATTATGCCATGGAATTAAATCCATACTTCTGCCTACCTATACTATATTTGGCTACACTCCAATGTAAGAGAATTACATTACTGAAGATCTTGAAGCATATATTCAAAAACTATTAGCCACCACTCCGAGAGTCAAACCTCTTCTCAAGAAACTAAAAGTAGCAACTGTGCTGTCAAAGAATATATTTTCCTGCAGCACCTTCGATTGTTTAGAGACCCAAATGAATGAGAAAGATCCTGCTCTGAATATTTAGTTTCACTCTGTTCCAAATAATTATTTTCATGTGAAGTTTGTGACAGCCCAGGTCCTTGGAAGTTGAAGAAAACGAAGAGGCAAAAGAAACAGCATCCAATAACCTAATATAAAATGGGTATTTACATCTCCAAGTCACGTATTATGAGACCCAGAATCAAAATCCAGTCTACATTCCAGGGCCCAAATCATCTACCTCAGGGGTATTAAAGTGGCGGCCCATGGGCCACATCCGTCACATGCAGGCCACGCCCACCCCAGCTCCATGAAGGAGAAAAACATTGCAAAACGTCATGTGACGGTAACGTGATGCAGCGAATTTGACAACCATGATCTACCTGTTTCACAGTGAGTGAAACCTTTCTTCCCAGACTCATATATCTTATTTATTTCCTCTCGGTAGGCAGTGGTGGTATTCAGCAGGTTCCGACCAGTTCTGGAGAACCGGTAGCAGAAATTTTGAGTAGTTCGGAGAACCTCTGGCTGGAGATTTTACAGTATCCTTCCTCTGCCACGCCCACCAAGCCACACCCACAGAACCGGTAGTAAAAAAATCTGAATCCCACCACTGGGTAGGCAGTAACGTAGCCTACATGACACATGGAAACTAGGTCTTTAAATCAAATATATCTACTGCCATTCCCTCTTATGATTGGTTCCCCATTCTACCAATGAAAATAAACATTTATTTCTCCCGCTCAATCACCAAAAAAGCCCCATTAAAAAATAAGAAAAAGCTCGATTAACCTTTCTCCTCATCCTGATATGTTAATTACTCAAATAATAATAATTGCTCTAATTTCTCATTGACAGTTCTCTTCCTGCTTCATCAGCTTTGGGTAAGTGAGTCATCATACTGTGCTGATATTTTCAAAATGAAACTTATAATGTAATTTATTTACGGAATAAAAAAAACAGTAGGAAAGCAAAATAGGGAGTAATATAAGAATTTACGGGTTATATAAACAAGAATTCTTTATCATATCTAACTTCACAAATTAGCAACAACACAGCAAGAAAGGAACTGGCTGTGCAATTTCAGGTGTCAGTATGTAAAACTTCCATGTATCCAATAAAACCAACTCAAAATTAGGTAATGTAACTAAGTAGCGTTCAAAGTTTATAACTAAAATTATCATTTTTTTATCAACTAATGGGCTATCTTATGCCCATTCAACAGGTCGCCCAACACTTTAGAACAATTTACATCCAGCCCCCATCATTCCCTTTTAAGGAAGGAAGATCTTTTCCACTTACAATAAACTTCAGGAAAAGCCAGAGTATTGAGAAGTACTGATTGTGTTTGTTGATGATCTGTGATTGAGATGATATAGGTGAGTCAATCTGGCCTGCTTTGATCTTTAAGGAATTAAAAGTGGCTACAGGAAGTTTGTACTTTCAGATTTGCAAGATTCTATTAATATAGCTTTACAATAAAGTACCGTTTCTCCAACAATACAGCCTCCCCCAATAGGAAATCCCAGCATGTTTTATAGGCATGAAATGAAATTAAGCCCCTCCCCCCAAATTAAGGCCTATAATAAAACATGCAAAATGGGGGGGAATGGTGGAGGGGTCTTGCCGTCAGGAAGTACTTTTGTTGCACACCCAGATCTGGTGCTGCCTGTGTTGACCCCGATACAAAGTACCCCACCAACGCCGAGGTCAACATCCAAGCCATCGCCGCCCGCCTGCAGATGCAACGGGGGGGGGGGAATTAAGTCACCCCCGAAAAGACGGCCTAGCCATTTTTTCGGGGCTCAAAAAAAAATAAGACCCGGCCTTATTATATGAGAAACACGGTAGAAATAGTTCAATTTGTTGTGTTTCCTTGGCTTAGAGGACAGGTGACAGCTCTCCTGTTCAACATCTACATGAAGCAGCTAGATGAGGTCATCCATCGATATGAAGTCAGGTATACCAATTATATCTAGCTGAATATTACTCCATTGTATATTTCATCCAGGACTAACCAAGTGATGCTATCAATTCTTGGCCTGGTGCCTGAAGACGCTTAAAGAACAGATTAAGATTAAGCTGTGAATATTTCGACTACCCAAATTTGCAGATTTTCCATTTTTAATCCCAAATGGAATTGCAGTGCTCCATTTGGGACTGGGGGAGAATTCAGGAATCCTTCTGGACTTGCAGCTCCTGCTCAAGGAGCAGGTGGAAGCCAAGCCCTGGAGGGTCTTCATCTCATGCACTAATTCCATCTATTGCTGAAGATGTTCTTTACAATCATTCATGCTTTACTCAGTTTGTGTGTAGACAATTATGACATGCTCTATATGGGGCAGTTCTTGAAGATCATTTGAAAGCTGCAGTTGGTCCAGAACGTGGCAGCACAAAATAGAAAATATGCAAATGCAGTGTGACTGTCTGTTAATATCAGTTCTGGTCTAGTGATCTGTATGGGGTCAAAGGTTAAAAAACTCCAATCCATATTTTGACACTCCTTTAATATAATAAGATTTCATTACTACAGCAAAGCCAAAAATAGCACTGAAAAAGAGAAAATGAAAACAAGGAAAGAACTCGGAGGAAAAAAAAGATGCAGATATTGCTTTGAATAAGACAGGTCTTTTGTCTGGAAGATAAAAGTTGCTTTCTTACAAATATCATCTTGGTTGCCTTAAAGAACAATTTATGAGAATCCTCAGTGGTTTCTTAATAACTTAACGGTTGCCTAAACCGAACAGTCGCTTTGTCAGCTGTATTACAGCTGAAATCAGGAAGAAAATTCTAGTTTCATGTTTATAAAAGGAACCAGTCTTTAAAAGAGAGAGAGAAAGAGAACTGGGTAGCATGTGGCTCATTGAAGCACACACAGAATACAAATGCTAAAGGATCACTTTGGCACCACAAGTAAGTAACTTTGTTCGCTGGCTACAAACATAATTTTCAAGTTTCTTTCAGCATGGAAAATAGACTGTTTAGGTTATAAGAATAGACAGTAGCTTGGAGGGAGGGAGGGAGGGAGGGAGGGAAGGAAGGAAGGAAGGAAGGAAGGAAGGAAGGAAGGAAGGAAGGAAGGAAGGGAGGGAGGGAGGGAGGGAGGAAGGAAGGGCCAAAACTGCCTACAATGATCATAAAATAAATTGGTCTCAATTAGAAGATCATGAAGAAACATTGAATAACACGGTCAATGGAAGTGCTATCTTAGGACCACTGTGCATTCTTTGGGAAATAGGAGGAGGATAATATCCCGATGAAGATGCAGAGAGTTATTTTTCTTTCACTATTGGTGACATTAGCCACCAATAAAACTGTGCAGAGTTTAGAAAGCTAGCATTGTCCCACTAGGTAATGAAAAATTTAGAGGACGAGGCAATAGTAATCAATCCCCATCATGAAAAGCCAAGTCAGAAAACTATCTGCTGGGCTAATGCAATGAATTCACACAATCTCCTTCAGGACAAAATCACTCATACCAGCTCAGAGTTAAATGCTATTGGGAAGATTCAACAGACATGGCAGAAGCTTCGTCATACAGGTTTATCTAGGATGGGTCTGAACCATCTATGGATCCTTAGGAAGTCCAGAGTCTCCATGTACGATCCTGTCTAAACCTCATAGTAAAAGCTGCCATGGAAGTAATAGGAGACTGCATAAAGACATTGGTAAGTCCTTTTGGGAATGAGGGGTGTTCCTTTTAAATAATGCTAGATCTGCCCTTCCTCAGAAGCTACTTGACACCACTGTTTTAGGGAAGGATAGTTAGAAGATAATTAAACTTCAGTTATTGAGAGTCCTGTTTGAAGTACATTACTTGGACTTGTTCCACTCAAAATTCTGGCCTGGTTGTGGGACTGAAACCACATTGATTGTTTCAAAAACCTCTTGTTTGTGATCTCTGGAAGCTTAGGATAGGGAAAATGCTACTCTCTTGGTCTTATTTGATCTCTCAGCAGTTTTTAATTCAATTAGTCATAATATAGGCTGGCTCCAAGTGATAGGCATTGTTTTGTGGTGCTCTTCCTGTATTCAGTTTTATTCAGGGGTAGTGAGAAAGGGGAGGTTAAATCCCACTACGGAATGTTACATAATTTGTCTCTCTCTCCCTCCAAATAACATCTAAATGAAATTGCTGGGAAAAGTCATCTGCTAGTGTGGGATGACGCATCATCAATTATTTATCTCTACCCTGGGCCAAACAGAAAATAGATGACCTAGTGTTATTGCAGGAAAGCTGTTGGGACATGGATGGGCAAAACAGCCATAGACTGAATCTCAGCAAGACAAAGTGGTTGTGGATCCAGAGGCCAAGTATTTCCATAATTTTTGACATACTGCACTCTGCAAGATGGAGCTGGCTCACTATCTGATGGTTCTTCTTGATTCTGGCTGAACAGCAGCCAGAAGAGCTTTCACGCAATTACAGTATATCTTTTGTGCCAATTGCAGTCATTTCTGGTACAGAATAATTTGCTCTTGGTCACTCATGCCATTGTCACTCTACAGCTGGATTATTCCAATTTGCTCTCCACAGGACTCTCCTTGAAGATCATTCAATAGCTTCAGCCTGATTCAGCCTGCAGCAGCCTAAATAACTGTGGGAAGATCTAGAATCTCTTTATGTAATACCACTACACTACTACTGTGGAAACTGGTTCCCAGTTAGCTTTGAATGAAATTCAAGGTGTTGGTTACAGCCTTTAAAACCCTATATGATGTCAGGTATCTCATGAGATTACTTTCTCAAAGTTAAATCTGCTCATCTGGTAGGTTCTAGTAGAGAGGGCCTGGTGAGCATCTCAAATCAAAAGAACTACCACCTATGATGAATTAGTACTCCAGGCTTTACAGTGATGTCCCATGCATTTGGAATAGCCTAGGTAAAAAAATATAAATGTTTCCCCTATCCAGTCATGTCCAGCTCCGGAGGGTAGTGCTCATCTATAGTTCTCTTCTGAGGGAGCCAGCATTGTCTGAACATGCTTCCGTGATCATGTGGCTGGCATAACTATATGCCAAGGCATATGCAACACTGTTACCTTCTCACTAAAGAGGCACAACCTTTTCTGCTAGGACACCCAGATTGCTAAACTAATTCCCCCAGAGACTGGCCTCAGCACTATTGACTTCCTAGAACAGGGGTGTCAAACTCAAGGCCCATGAGCCAGATCCAGCCTACAGGGTGCTTAGATTTGGCCTGCGGGACTGCCCTGGAAACAGCAAAGGACTGCCGGTGGGGCTTCTGCCAGTGAAAATGGAGCTCCATTTTCACTGACAGAGCGCTCCGGCCACCACAGGTGCCCCTGATAGAAGTCACATCGAGATGGCCACACCCATCTGGCCTCCACGCCTCCCCCGAGGTCAAACACAACCCTGATGCAGCCCTCAATAAAATCGAGTTTGACACCCATCCTAGAAGATTCTCAAAAACTTGGTTTTGTCATTTGGACTGGAGATCTCATGAAAGCGTAGCATCCATTAAATGTCTGCATTATGTACAGATTTAAAACACGCTCTCTCCTGTCTTTTTAATGTTATGTTCTTCTTAACTATTTTCAACTGGGTTGATTGTTTAGCTTTGTGTTTTAATTATGTATGCAACTCAGAGTCATGTGGCTGAGATGGGCAACAATAAATAACCCAGTCAGTCAGTCAGTCAGTCAGTCATTTGGAATCTACTTGGAATCCTCAAAAATGGAGTGGCATATAAGCCAAAATTATAATAATTTTAAAAATTAAATGGCATCCATTGGTCCCAAATTAATCAGAAAGCCAAGTCCTCTACCAATTGCATATGTTATAAAGCACAGCACTAACACAAGTTCTGTCAACTTATGTTCTTCAGATAGTTTCATGGATATGTAGGATTTCAGAAGCCTCTATAAATATCTGGACAAAAGTAAGACATAAAGGTGCCTGGTGTCTGGGTAATATTATACTTCAGATATATGCAGTTGCTCCTGGTAAGATATTTAAGATAAGATAATGTATAACTGTGAGTTGGCAAGGAAAGCTATGTAACAAATAAAAAGAGCAAGAAGAATGTGGAATGTACTGTTTGAAAAAACTTTGGAGAATCAGCAAGAATAATTTTGGAGTATCACAAAAACAGCACAATAGTAAGCAATTAGGCAGAAAGAAGAGGAAGCAGTCAGGGATAATATTTTACTAGTATTTTTGCCTTCTGTCTTTGTCCAGCTTAGAGCTGGATTGTAACTATGCAAGTTAGAAATTGGGAGTCAGTATATTGATTTGTTTTTCTGCTTTGCAAAGTGTATGTATTGAAATTACACTCTTTTGATTTTAATATAGCCCAAGTTATTTTTCTCAACTTCAGATAAGTTATTCCCATGAGTTTTAGACGCTTCAACAAAAAATTGCTGTGTGTAATCACATCTCTAAAAATATCCTTTTATTCCTGCATCTATTTTGATAATCTATGCAGGCAAGTTTGTAAATATGTATAAACGAGGATGCATGATAACTTTGTACCAAAAATTCATGACTTCTTAAGGCTGAGTTCACTCTATTGCACTCAAAATTAATAGCTCATGATTACAATGTAAATTTTCCTCAGTAAATCGGTGGCTTATCCCTCACATGTCCTCAGATAATGGATAGGTCAAGTGAGGTCACTGATCAATATTGTCATGCGTCTTCCAAGATGATGAAGAGGGCTTGCCCTTCTTCCCACACAATATTGATGTCGATGTCGTATTGTATTGTATTGTACTGCATTGTGCTGCATTGCATTGCATTGCATTGCATTGCATTGCATTGCATTGCATTGCATTGCATTGCATTGCATTGCATTATGCCTTTATTACTTTATAAGTAACTCAAGGTAGTGAAAATACATAATACTCCTCCTCCTTTCAACAACAACATTGTGAGGTAGACTGGGCTGAGACAGAATGACTGGCCCAAAGTCACCCAGTTGACTTTCATGCCTAAGGCAGGATCAGAACTCAGTCTCCTGGTTTCTAGGCCAGCACTTTAACCACTACACCAAAGTGATTTCTGTATATAACTTAAAAGTTCCTAAGATCAGTTATTTTATATTAAAGACAGATTTAAATCCCTATCCCTATTATTACTGTATACTGTTGCTACCTATATTGCAAAGTTCCTATATCGTTTTGGAAAAGGTGATCACATGGTTGCTTTTATTGCCACCTTTCCCTTCCCACATCTATTGTGGTAGATTCAATCGCCTTTCAATAAAGATGTATACCCATTAATATGCTACACTGGCTCTTCTGCAAACAAATAGCCTAATCATAAACATAATTTCTGCTTTGAAGAAAGAAAACATTTTGAGAAATGTGTCAAAAGTGTGAAATTCTAAATAAATATAAGGGAATTAATTTGCATGATTTTAATGACGGTTCTCAGAAATCTCTTATACTTCGGAGAATTTTTTTTTTTTTTTAAATTCATGCTATGAGTGTGGATTTTTTGAAAATGCTTCTTCAGTACTGATGCTGGCATGTCTCAAATGGGCTTTTAGGGTTAGTCAGTCTTTCTTAAGCCTGGTTTCTGGATCTTCAGTTCCAGATTCTTCTTCATCTAACATCTTCACAGGAGATAGGATCATTCTAGTCCCGTGTTGGCGAACCGGTGGCACGCAGAGCCCTCTCTGTGGCATGCGTGCAGTCGCCAGCTGCTCTTCTGGTTTCCAGTGCACGTATGCACACTGGCCAGCTGATCTTCACATTTCTAGTGCTCCAGCGCATGCGCATTCCAATTTGGGAACTCAGTGCTGAAAAGGTTCACCATCACTGCTAATCCATCCAACTGTCTCAGTACATAGAAGCCCTTGGTCTATACTCAAGAGTTAAGAAGAATAAGATTTAGTTAGTATTTGAATGAGAGAGTAAAGGAGATTACAGGGGCTATAGACTAAAACCAAAACAAAACAGCTTGGAAAAAGGCACTTTTAGTCTGTTGCCAAAATTGCACAGAAACCTTCACAAAAAATACACCAGATGAACTCAACCCGCAGGAGACTTTAACTTTTAACCCATTCATCAATAGCTCACAACTCTGTACTTTTCTCAGGTAGAAATGAAGCACTTAATTAATAAAATCATATTAAGAATAATTGAAAAGTCAAAGATCAAAGCGAAGCAAAAAAGTTGAAAGAGCTAGGTTGAATATTACACAGACTAAAAACTACTTCAATTAGACGCACATAGTTGTAGCGCAAAAAAAGACAGGGTAGTTTGTCAATGTTTCAAAGCACCAGAGAAATGCAAATTGGAATTGCAATTCCTGTATATCTGCAAAACTCTTGACCTTCCCACTGTGGATCCGTCCTTCCCTATTTCTCATTCTTGCCTGCTCCTCCCCCCCCCCTTCTCTGGCACAATGCTCTGTGATGCTTTGTACTCTTATCTGTATGTGGCTGTGATTAATTCGCAGTGGCTGGCAGCAACAACAAGACGGGGGCGCTTTAGTCTGCTGCCATACTTCAAAGGCAAAGACTTATCTGCTAAAAACACACTTTGCAACCTTTTCAGGGGAGCCCTTTCCAGTTCTCCAGGGCTCGTGGGGTGCTAAGGAGCAGTGCAAAAGAACAGCTTATTTATGGCACTGCCTTTCAAAGCCCCTTTTCCCCTCCCCCCCTCCCTCCTTTCCCATTTGTCCTTCAAGTTCCCGTGCTATGCTCTGGGGTGACACCTTCTGGAAGATATGAGGAGAGTCCATTCCAGAGATATTTCTGCAGGGAGGGCAAAGGGAGAAAGGAAGATAATATAGTGATACTTGCAAAACATTCCATACTTTCACACCATCCGTTGCCTTTCCCCCTTCGAGTTTGATACATAGAAACAAAGTGGTGTTGCCACTGATTTAGAACAGGTACAAAAAGTAAAACACTATTGCCAAAAAGCAGAACAGGGAAAAGACGTCATACATGCACCCATGAAATCATTTCTTGCTCTAGTCTCAACTCACCAAGATAGCCAGAATTGCATTATAACATTTGCTCACAGCAAAGTCTACCTTCTGTTACCCTATGTTTCTCACTGGACTCCCAACACCCCACATGGTTTATTTCAGCATTTAGGCACTCCCCAAAATCTCATTCACAACCGAATCACCCTATTACGTTACTTCTCCTGAAACTCAATAGGTTCAGACACAGCATTCAAGATAGAGCGGGCAGAACAGAGACTGAGTACAACAGCAGGAGGCATTTAATAAGAAATTTCAGTTATCACTGCTTAGCCAGACACCAGTGCCAGGATAGGGAACTTATGGCTTGAATAGATCTGAAAGGCAATGGTTACAGAAACATCTCTGTGTGTATCCTAGAATCTAATCCCAATAATTCTCCAGTATTTTAGAGACAGGGAACCACTTCCCACATCCTTGAAAAGTACCATTCCAAGCACTGCAAATCCAAAAGCTTCAATTTAAAGACCAACATTATGTGGTTTTATCATTATGATTGGAAAAAGCAGCTAATATTTACTCAGAAGTCAATGTATTTATTGCAAATAATAAATTTATAATGCTATAAAGAGGTTATTGTATAAATACCATAGCGGTGTAAAATAAACATCTGAAGCTTTATTAATAGAGTACAGCTTTTAAATTTTAAGGCATCGTGATCCTTTATTGTTTAGAAGTAGGTAGGTGTTATATTCCAAAGTGACATCATTATGGGGGGAAAAGGGGGTGGGGGAAATCCTGAAACATTAAATTAAAGCAAATAAAAGAATATTGCTTCTTTGTGTTTTAAAGTTTATTGACACTGGGAGTTCCAAACACTTCCGTATTCAAGAGAATCAGTAAGTATGACCTGAAATTACACAGATAATTCTGAACCAGCCATAGGGAAGTCAGGGAATTCCTATCTTCAATGTCTAGCAGTAATCTGTCAAATCACATTTAGAACAAATGGTGCTGAGAGTTTCTGGAGATTATCAATCATCCAGGTCATGGCTATCCCAAGGGTACTTTTAAAAAGGCATTTTGAAGGGGTTTGTTATTTTCATTGAAAATATTTCACTTCTCATCCAAGAAGCTTTTATACTTCAGAAATGAAGAAGTTTCTTAGATGAGAAGCGAAATGTTGTTGTTGTTGTTGTCCAGTTGCCTTTTGGAAAGAAGCACCATTGGGAAAAGGAGCTGAGATTTCCACACAGCCCAAGAGATACATACAACAGATAACAGATAATCAGAGTTGGAAGGGACCTTATAGGTCATCTAGTCCAACCCCACCCCACCCCGCCCAAGCGGGAGACCCTACACCATTTCTGACAAATGGCAGTCCAATCTGTTCTTGAAAGTCTCAAGTGATGGCGCTGCCACATCTTCCGAGGGCAAGCTGTTCCATTGGTTAATTGTTCTCACTGTCAAAAAGTTTCTCCTTATTTCCAGGTTAAATCTCTCCTTGTTTAGTTTCCATCCATTATTCTTTGTCTGGCCTACAGGCACTTTAGAAAATAGCTTGACCCCTTCTTCTTTGTGGCAGCCCCTCAGATATTGGAAGACCACTATCATGTCTCCCCTGGTCCTTCTCTTCACTAGACTAGCCAAGCCCAGTTCCTGCAACCGTTCTTCGTATGTTTTAGCCTCCAGTCCCCTAATCATCCTGGTTGCTCTTCTCTGTACTTTTTCTAGAGTCTCAACATCTTTTTTATAATGTGGTGAACAAAACTGGAAGCAGTACTCTAGGTGTGGTCTTACTAAGGCTTTATAGAGTGGAATTAGTACCTCACTTGATCTCACAAATGCTGAGTTGTACAGAATACAGGTAGTCCCCGACTTACAACAGTTCATTTACTGGCCATTCAAAGTTACAATGGCACTGAAAAAAAATGACTTGTAACAGTTGCAACCTCTGCAGCATCCCCTTGGTCATGTGATCAAAATTCAGACGCTTGGCAACTGGTTCATATTTATGACTGTTGCTGTGTCCCATGGTCAGGTGATCACGTTTTGTGACCTTGGGACAAGCAAAGACAATGGGGAAGCCAGTTTCACTTAACAACCAGGCTACTAACTTGTCAACTGCAGTGATTCACTTAACAACTGAGGCAAAAAAGGTTGTAAAATGGGACAAAACTCACTTAGCAAATGCCTCACTTAAAAACAGAAATTTGGGGGTCAAATGTGGTCATAAGTCAAGAACTACCTGTACCAGGCTTCTGCAGAATTATAAATGCAGAGTTTCAAGAGATTTATACCTAAGCTTGTAGATCTCCTAACTGTTGATAAACTTATTCAATAGTAAGTTTCCATGACTAAGAAGTCTGGTCTCAAGAATTATTCTAAACAAAGGATATTTGTTTATTTGTTCATTTTCAAAAACATTATGCTGTATTTTTACTTTCAAATAGATGTTTTCTGCAACCAGTGATTACCCTCAAATGATCACACACAGAACTTTTTGCACTGACTACAGCCATATACAGCAAGGACTACATTGTGGTCACAGGCAAGGTTCCTCCAAATCAAGGAAGACTTTGAAAGGTAACAGTCATTCTAAATAAACAATTTGTTGACACAGCTGGAAATAGATTTTGCCACACAGTTGTTGCCTAGAAGAGGAAAGTGCTGAAAAGGGGACAAGCATAGGCAATGCCATCTGGTCACCAAGTTGCAAAGTGATCTTGAATACCTAGAACACAAAATTGCAACTCTTGGCTCTCTGTAAAGATAAATAAACCAAATTCACTGAATCAGCTTTATAGCATTAACTCTAAATAACTTCAAGGATAATGTTCTTGTTTAAAGATAAAAACTAGCATTCAGAGCCTGCTCTTTAGTTAAGCAAGCAAGCATGTTTGCTTTAGTGAATAATAAAGATGGGTATTTTCTCTGAACAGTCTCTTTCTTTCTGAGAATGTGTTTTTCCCCCAACTTCATGGCTTTTGGGCATTTTCTAAAGCTGGTTTTAATTGCTTCTGGATGTTTGTAATGCTCAAACTGTTTTATTCTTTTTTAATATTCAGTTGTTGAATATGAGGTTATTTGTTCATGTTATTATCCTATTTATCTAGTGATATTCTGCTGCTACTGTTTTCTGTATAATTCATCAAATCTTTATATGTGTTTGCATTTTATGAACTTATGTCATTTATTTACCAAAGTAAAATGTTTTGGAAGGATGACCTATCTTAAAAGTGTTTTTATAAATGCATTATTAAGCAACAATGCCCCCATCAACTGAGAATACAACGCAGCCCTTCTCACCTCCTACAATCCACATCTCTGTTAATATGACAGCCTGTGACTCTGGAAATGCCAAATATTCCATTTATCTAAAAGCAAGTGACTCAGGAGGCATTTCGCTGCCTGGCAGTACTAAATTGTAATTCCACAGTTCCATAGAGTGATCCTTTTTAACCCAGAAAACTGTCCCAGAGGTTCAGCCTTCCCCACTGTTCATTGGGGTGAGAGGAAAGGGTTGTATAACAATCCGACTTTCTCATTATTTACAGCAGACTCACTACTGAACACCAAAATCCTCTCGTCCATCAGCTTCATAGCTACATCTCATCAATAATATATTTGGGGATAGGGCAGGATGAGCTGCTGCCTTCCATTCTGAGAAAAACTAATTTCCCATTTAATAAAGATTAATACAAGCATGACTTCAATCCCAGACCTTGTATTGCTACAAGCCAGAAAATATTGGAACTTTAATTATAGCAGCATAAGGCCAAAAAGGAAAAAAAAAAGCCAGGGAGATACTTAATCAAAATCAATGTTCATAAGAGCAACAAACTCTTAACAGCTCACATTCACTGACAGATATGACATCAGTTAATCTAAACTGATTTAAAGTAAATGTTATTAATGGGTCCACTCTGCATGACTGAGTCTTGGCTGCGGCAGTAGGCAGGCTTACTAAACTTTAAGCGTCTGTTCAGACTAGGCTCACATCAGCTGCCTGCTTTCTTAAAAAATACTAGCGATTTCATCACTTGTCCATCCATACTGCTTACATGCTTTACCAAAAAAGCAGATCCAAATTCATTGTGGACTAAATCAGAAGGTGATCAGAAATCCCCAGGCTTGCTATTAATTTAAAAACAATACATTCTCAACCAGAGTCATTCACCTGTTCCTGATTTCCCTGAAAATCAAGTTATCTGTCTCAAAATCAAAATTGTTTTCTAAAACTCCATACAATAATACAACTTCTTTTTAGCACAAATTGTTGACTTTGGCCCATTAAAGCCCTACATTGTTTAGGGCTGAAAAATCTACCCTCTATTTGTCTATTTACCAGTTTGTGGTTGTTAAAATTTACATGCAAGGGCCTTTTAAAATTTCCCACAATTTCTGAAGTACATGTGGGTCACATAATAGAGGGCGTCACCCTGAATCATTTTCTAACTGTCCAACACAGCCTCTATTCTTTAGCAGATTGTATATATTGAACTGGTCAAGTGAAATCCACTCCTGTTATTTCTTAATGGCTTTCAATCCCAGTGACTACAGTACTCTTCTTCTGAATCACTTGGCCAAAACAGGTGTGGAAACATATGATTAAATGGCTGTTCTGACTTTAATGGGAGGATAGCTTTCAAAAGTTGAAGTTGGATTACTTCTTGGTCTTTGATCTGTACTCATCCCCCATGCCTCCATGGTTTTTAACATCTCTATAATAAAACAAGAAAAGGTTCCAGAGATACAAAATTCAGTGATTTTAACTTCAATCTTTCTACATGTCTCTAAAGATATAGTGGAACTTTGCTTCTATAGAGTTCGTGAATAAAATATAGCGGTCGTGGAGGTGAGGTAACAAATGGAGATGTAATGCAGTCAAGATGAAGGTAACTTCATCTGTCTAAAACTACGTTGGCTTTATTTTTCCTATTTATTAGATTACACTTTGTCCAAACATTCAGATTACTGTCTGAGCGTGTTTCTAGTCTTAGATAGTAGAAAAAAGTTCTTTAGTATACTGTAATGCTTTTTGTAATGCTTTCCTAGATATGCATGCGTATTTTTGTGTCATGTTATTTCGAATGCTCTCCATGCACAGATTCTCTTGAAAAGTATTCAGAAACTGTCGTACTATGGACAAGGTGGGGGTAGCAGTGGGGAGTTGGAGTATATATCTCTAGTACATTCTCATGTCTTTCAAAACCCTATTCAAGGTTATATGCATAATCTTTATAGATTAAAGGGTAGCTAAAGAATCCACTGTATCTAAAAGAACATTTACTTTCATACATTAGTGACTGCCCATTTAATTATTTAGAGGATGTCTTATATCACATCAGTTACCTGAGCTGAAGTTGCTTAAATAGAACAGGGCTATCACCAAGATTTTAAAGCTCCCTATATTTGAAGATATGTTTGGCATTCTACCTTTCTTTTTCCTGATGGATCATTAAAAGCATTTTTACTTAATATTTTATAACTTTTTTGGCTTCTATCCCTTCCTTTGCTTTCTCCTTAATTAACTGTTCCTATTTTGATTCTTGATATAATTAACATATTATACCAGTGACGTGAGAGTTGGTTTTTTTGTGGCATCATTTTTTCATAGGTTCAAGTTTAACAGCCCAGCTCTAGCGGTGCTTCACATCCAATCACTGCCTGGATCAATGATAAAGTGAACGGATGGCAATATTGTGGGATGAAACATCAGGGCAAACTTAACCTTTATAGCAGGGGTATCAAACTCAATTTCATTGAGGGCCGCATCAGGGTTATTTCTGACCTTGGGGAGCCAGGGTGGCCGTGGCCAGGATGGGCACAGCCAGCTCAACTTCACTCGTGTCAGGGGCGCTTGTGGTGGCCTGAGCATTCTGCCAGCAAAAAACGGGCTCCCAAGCTCCATTTTTGGCTGTGGTAGCTTCCTGCAATCCTCTGCCAGTGTAAACAGAGCTCGGAGGGCTGCCCACGGCCCTCAAAAGCTCCATTTTTGGCTCTGACATCATCGTACAATCCTCTGCCAGCGAAAACGGGCATCATTTTTGCAGGCAGAGGCATCATGGGCTAGCTCTTTCCAGGGTGGCCCCGTGGGCCAGATCTAAGTATCCCTTTGACACCCCTGCTTTATAGTGTGATTGTTAACTTACTTGGGTTGCTTTCAATGTTCAACTGAAGCTACATAAAATATTTTTTACAAACTCTTAGTCAAGATTTTTCCAAATACCATTTTGCTTTGCTTTCAAGATACTTTCTCCTACTTGGGCATGAAACTTTGATCTTTATATGAAAACAGTTTGAACCAGGGGTGGGATTCAACCGGCATTACTACCGGTTCAGTGATTATGTTTTGCTTGCAGGTGCACAGCATTTGAGACGCCTCTTTTTTCCTGCTTTTTCAACCTCAGCTGTGCCACACAAAGCAGCTGAGGTTGAAAAAGCAGGAAATAAAGGACAGGTAAGAGCCCAGGCAGGCAGGTGGGCCAAACAGCAGCAAACAACGAACCGGTTTGGTGTCTGCTGCTCTTCAGAACTACCGGTTCTATAGAGCCAGGCAGAACCAGTAGCATCTCACCCCTGGTTTGAACTCAAGGTCCTGCTGACATTATATGTTTACTCCTCTGTTTCCTTGTCCCTCTACCAAATGGAGTAAACTATTAAAACACCAATTTTAAAGCCAGGAATAAGCTCAGAACTTCATATGCATTGCTTACCTATACCAATAGATCAAACCACAACTAATTTCAAAAATCTTCCTCTGAATAAGTTCTTACATCTCCATGCATGCAAAAAAAAAAACAACTATGAAGAACTTACAATTTTATATACTGTAGCTATACACACATGGCTTAAATCATAACTGTTCTGTTCTTAGCTGGCAACAAGCAAAACCAGGTTTAAAAAGTAAATGAATCTGAAGCCTGCCAAGGAAATGGCTATCCCTCCAAAGGCCCCAAATGTTAGTCCCACAGCAGTGAGAATATTATTCTTTAAGACATAATAAAACTCAGCTGCACATATAGGGCTGTGAGAATAAGAAACTGGAGACTCTCTTTGGGGAATTATTGTATAATATATAACGGTAGTCTTAACCAGCTGCTGCTATATCATCCTTACCCCAGAAAGAGGAGCCAGGTGCTTTTCTGACCATGTATTGAATGCCATTAATATCAGTTTCAATTCTGTTTTCTCTGCTTTTACTTTTTCCTAATGATGTCTTTGGCACTAGTTTAACAGAGGCACAGGAAACAGCACATGTGACATGGAAACCAGATTTACCTATGCATTGTTGACTTCCAAAGGAGCCATTTTACGCAGGCTGCATATCACAAAAGATGCTGCAACCCAGATCTGAAACCAAACAACTTACACAGTGCTGTTCATGAGAAGAGACCACCAAACATGTAAAGTAACAAGAACGTTAGCTTCTAGCATCAACATTTGGCTGGAAGCACAGCAAATCCTGAAGATTTATCACACGTTTAAAACAGCATTCATGTTGGACCCCTCCAATCACATTCCATAACTAAACCAATATCCATACTGCACAATCACAATTATTTTGTTAATTCAATCACTATCAAGTTTTATAGGCATAGTTGATCAGTCACAACTGTCACAATATCCATTTATTTCTAAAATAATCTTCACTAAAAAGTGGCCTTTATTAGGTGATACTGTATACTCTTTATGTAATACCATTAGAAACAAAACAACTTCTTCATTTTTTTAAAGAATACGAATATGGAATTAACCATTTCAAATGGTCCCATGTTGACTATCCAAAATGTCTTTTTCTAAAGCACTGATGGTTCAGCTAAGGAAGGCTGTCAAACTCATGGCCTCTGGGCAGGATGCGTCATGTGCTGGCCATGCCAATGCCTGGTTTAGCAAAGGGGGGGGAGGGAAGTCCCAATACATCATGTGATGCCACTGTGACAACATGAGTTTGACACCCCTGAGCTAAGGAGAGCTCCCTCATCCTTTTTAACTCAAGATTTTAAACTGTGGTTTTGTTTCAACACTTTTTTCTTCTGTAACCATACCGTATCATTGTCTTTATCTCCCCACCACCACAATTCTTATAAAGCAGTATAAATTTACATAAATATAAATTAATGCAATATCATGCAGATCATCCTTGGGGATATTTCAGATCCCCCTGAATGCACCGTAAATTAGAATGCTGAATTAGTAACTCACAGACTTTGGCTGCACTCTGCCTGAGAGATCTCAACGTAAGAGATATGCACTGCCAATAAAGGGTTAAGATGATTCCCTCTCACCACAGAGACTAAGAGACAGCTGATCTAATGCTCTAAGCCCCTTGCCCTCTTCCCCTTCCACCCCCATCTGCTAGGCACTGAGCCAGGCATGTGCTGGTAGCCAGTTGCAGCAACCTTCTCCTCCCCCCTAACTAATCGGCTTCTCCCCATCCACTAAGAAGGATAAAGACAGAAGACAATAGCCTCTTTCTTCCCAAGCTGCTGCTGCTCAAGGCTATTAATCTCTATGCAGGGGAGGAGAATGCTGGATTTTGGCCAATTTACAACAAAGTCAGATTTTTTTAAAGCCCCAAATGATCCTTGTGTGAGCTTATTCATGGGCTCCGAACATGACCCCAGCACTAAAGGGTGATGCTGCGTCAGCAGAGCTGTATGCATATGAAGTATGTGTATGTCAATAACACAATCTTGGCTCTCATCGTGAAAACCCATCTCTTGTGCCGACAGGTCTCTAAGAAAATATGCTAGCAGAGAATAAGAGAGAGAGAGGGGGAATGAGTGGAGGAGACTATAAACAATTTAAACTATAGGAAGCAACAACTTGAAATGAGCACCTGTCTTGCTATTACACCCCTTTAGGACTGCAAAAGATCTCATTCTGCAAGTAATAAGATATGTCAGATTTATAATTTGATCTTGGGGACAAAATACACATCATGTACAGCAAGTATTCTGCATTTGTTGTATCCTAGGCACACCTGGTAACCCATTCTGGATTGCATCCAGAAGTTAGATCTTCTTTTGATCTAAATCTTGCAATATCATATATACTATTTTATTATATTTCAAGAGCTTCTCCCTTGTGTGAAAAACTGCAGGTAGACCAGAATATACTATCTAGAAGCCATTCCAATGAAAAGTCACTTGACAGTGAGATGGGTAGCATATCAGTTTAATACATAAATTCATGGTCACCCATTGATGAAGCTGTTGGATAGCACACCCTCTACTGCAGTGGAAAATAAGAAATGGAGTCATGAAAGATAGATACAAGTGGTCAAAGCAAAACCTATTTACCCTAATCATTCATGGAATCTGATGTGCAACCTGCAGTCGGTCTCACAGTAAAAGGATAGAGGTATGGACCCAAGAGACTAAGAATAGATAGTAACTTCAGTCATGTAATCCTAAATTTTGTGAAGAGGATAGTGATGGCATCCTTCTGACTCTTCTACTCTGCAGGAAGGACAGAGATGTGCTTTCCAGGTGGCCTGGTCCACAACACTTATGATAACTTGATGTTCACAGATGAAGTGGAGATGTAGCTCATCAGAAATCCTGAAGTAAGATTCACCAATTGCGTCAGAAAAAAATTGTAAGTGAAAGAGAGGAGTACCATTTTGCTCATGCTTCAGGCAGGGGAAAAAAATGATTTGTGAATCTTAATCCCAAATAAACATTTGTCTCGTTTAAATCAGGATGCAACATTAATTTTGATAGTTTTAAGCAAATAAATTAGTTATACTATATACAGTGATGATTCACCTGAAATCTGCAGCATTTAAACATCTGACAAACATGAAAGCCACTTATGTAACCTAAAATACAGTAGTGAATTCACTTTCATGCAATGCACTTATCATCCCCACGTTAACTATATATCAAAATTACATTCTTATTTTGCTTTGCAAAATTACCTCAAACTATAAATGGAGGCCACTCTTTCATACTTCTTTCCTTTGGGTTAAATGCCTATTTCAAAGTGCAAAGGAATTCTAAGAGTCGACTCAGGGTTCCATAACAACAGCAACAGCAAAAAATGTTTTTAAAAAAGCTAATAAGAACTGTTTAAGAGAGATTAAAATATCTTAACAGAGAGTGAATTTTTATTCTAATTGCCCTCTTTTAAAATCAGTAATAATGGAACAGAAATTAAAAGTCTGAATAAGACTAATGGATCACAGGGGACTCACAACTCACTATAAAAAGCTTATCTCCCTTCAGTGTCCTCAGTAGGGTATAAATGTGCACAACAAATGGGTCCGGAATTCTGGGAGTTGAAGTTCCCAGCTCATAAAAGGGCCATAGTTGCCCACCCCCTGACCTCCAGTCTCCAGACATTGGGAAAATGCTTCCATTACATCACCAGTAAAGTCCAGTAAGGTGATGTAGGTATTGTTACTGTTCTAATGATAACCCAACTTAATACACAAGTTCTCCTAGTAATATCTCATGTAGATATTCAACAACAGGGGAAGAAAGACTGACTCCTGAGGCACTCTACATATGAAGGCACAAAGCCAACCTCTCCTGCCCATTTATCACCAAGTAGAACCACCTGTTCAGGTAGGAAAATAACCACTGGAAAAAACAGTGTCTTTTACTTGCAGGCAATCTAAAGGGATACAATGACAATTACATCAAAACTGGTAATGGGACAAAAAGTGATACATTAGGTCCCAACAAAAATAATCCCCAGTTCATGCCCAGGCCTGAATTCAGATTAAAAGTACAGATAATATGTTTCTTTCAGAGCATTTTGCAAGCTGGATTCTTATTGTCTCAACAACTCTCCCCACCCTCCGCCCCCAAAAAAGTTTTGAGACTGGACGGTACTTGTCAGATATAGGTGAATCAATGGGAGGCTTCATTGCCCTCTCTCACAGAGAGGTGTTGATTATCACTTTTATCCAACCTACAATGACTCTGACTGATTCTCAAAAAGCCAAGAAGGAAATGAGTCTGGAATACAAGTAGCAGAAGTCAAGTTTGGCACTCCAGAGATTGCTTCTGCTGTAATTTTTTTTAATCTCTAAAATAAGGTGCCACCTGGGATCAGCATGCAAAGAAAGATGTTGCTTCAGAGTATCACTGCTGACCAAATCACTGTGAATATCTCCTAGTGCCTCCTGGAATCCAACTGGATCCAAGAGGTTCCTGGGGCGGGTCATCTGAATCAATTCAAAATACTGGATATCACCTTTAAAGACTTAAATGGCATAAGACCAATTTAATTGCAAGCCTAGAGTGTGCATTTCTAGACCCTATCTTTTAAATGCTGCTATCTATAGAACCCAGGAAGCATGCTTTCTCCACAACACTTTTTCCCAGTTGGAGCTCCCAAGATCCAACATTTCCATTTTGGAAAGCCATAAAGAAATCCAATTCAGATTGCAAGTTGTCCATAGGATTCGGGCAACCCACAAGCGCCCACCCCCCACCCCCACCCCCCAAAAAGTTCTACAACATATTCTGTCTCTCCAAGGATTGGAATTGTTTCACATGACCTTCATATGGGATTAAAACTTGTAAACTAGTGGAATGCCTTGGAATGTTGGTAACTGCCTTGAGGCTACTATTTCACAACAACAATTAGACCCATTCCAGAATCTTTGAAACAAAAGCAGTTTTATAATTAGAAAACTAATTGAAGCATTTCTTCACATAATGCAAGTAAATAGGAATAAGAATAAACTGTCAGCAAGTTTCATCTATGTTATACATTAATCCTGTAATTGTGATATTATTTTTGTACGATAACTCAGTACAGTAATTATTTTTATATGAATTGAGGGGTAAAATGGTTACTGGTCAGTGTAACCCCTTTCAATACAAGCGCAATGCTGTCCATTCTACCCATTTATAAACAGTCTCCTCATTTCACAGTAGCAACTTCATCTTATTTGTCCATATTTGCCCCCACTGCTTCCTCGGCAAGCTGGCAGCTGCTCCTGCAAGTCTTTGAGCCATTGATTTCAATGACTTGTCCTTCAAATTTCTTCTGGCTTTGTGCCTAGTCAGTATTGCCTAGGTACTCTCAGGAACAAATATCTCTATTATTATAGCCATCATTTTCCAATCAACGTAGCTCTCCATTGAATCAATTGAAAGATGGTGAACTGTAGAACAGATGAAGAAATCAATGTGTTGTTTGCCCTGGCCTTTTTTCACAGAATCGGGATACCACAAGAAACCCAAAGGTAGTCAGTCTGTGTTTAACTATGTTCACAAGGACTGACTGAGTGAAGTAATTTGGACACATTGAGCTATAGAATTTAGCCTTCTTAATGACTGAATTTATGTCACTTCCCCAGCACATTAGCTACTCAGGAACCCCAAAGGAACCCCAATGGCTTTTTGATATGATAAAGCATTTTCAACATAATAAAATAATGTCCTAGTGGTATTTAAATCTTGTTCCCTCTGGTTCTTCCACAAGAAACCATCTCAGCTGATAAAAATCACATAGATTGACAACACGGTAATGTCACAACCAATAAAACCTGGTCAAGTTATGGCTTAGACATGATCACACAACGATTTCAATTGCTGCAGGTTCCACACTGCTAAAATCTAAGATTCCTAACAAGATGTTCAAAAGGAATATGCTGCCTTTAATTTTTTGCTGCCATTTCTGTGAAAAGCAGATATTCCCCATTCCTCCAGAAATAGGTTTAATACATTTTTATTTTCCTTTTTTGCTCAACAGTAAGATGGGTGAGATGCTAAAGACTTCTGAAGAATTTCTTTCATAAGCACATTATTGGTCTATTGTAAACATAATGTTATGCCAGGAATGTTTAAACTATAGTATTTTTATAAACCCTTGTTCATCCATAATGCTAAGTTTTAAAAAGCTGTATTATGGCACAGCAGTATGTGTAGCTTTAGGCAATTCACCCCCCAATTCCTGATTTGTAACATAAATGAGTCTTAAATGCTTGCAAGGCATATGGGATTATTTTAGTAATACAGTCTCAGCAGTGGAAATATTTCTGTCATACTCTTATCAGGGATTCTGAATTCATAGTCAAGAATTATCCACAGTGGAAAAATATCCCGTTCGTAGCCTTGAGAATAACTAACTTTTCTAATGTGACATCATAGGCATCCAGGAAAGAAGTAAGATGGGACTTCATACATGTTCTTATTCTTTGAAAATATTCAACAAAATGTCACCGTTTCATCTTTTTGACTTAGGGGGTTGATACAGGGTCCAATTGACAAAACAAGCCATAAATAAATATTCATCCGAAATCAGATACAGAGTTCATAGATAGATAGGAACTTTGCCGGCTTACTTTTCAGTCCATGCCTGATATAGATGATAGCAATAGCACTTAGACTTATATACAGCTTCACAGTGCTTTACAGTCCTCTCAAAGCAGTTTACAGCGTAAGCATATTGCCCCCAAAAATTTGGGTCCTCATTTTACCCACCCTGGAAAAATGGAAGGCTGAGCCAACCTTGAGCCTAGTGACATTTGAACTATCCAATTGCAGGCAGCTGGCAGGCAACCGAAGTAGTCTGCAGTACTGCACTCTAACCACTGAGCCACCATGGCTCATAGCGCCCACAAAGGCTGCCTTATGAGTTCTGCCTATCTTCTTTTGGCTAGCTCAGGAAAAATGGAAATATTACCAATTGTTTTGCCAAATTCCTAAAGGAAATGTCATAGCAGAGACCTTAAATTAGGCCCATTCTATGTACAATGGATTTTCCACACAATCTATTAGGAGCACTTCTATATTGCTACATGGGGCCCTGTGAGAGTTCTTACCTTTTCCTCTATGAATCAGCTAGAACAGGGGACCTTAACACCCACAGGCTTGGCCCACTACTGGGCCACAGCCCATTTGGAACCAGGCTGCAGAAGTGGTGAGCAAGTGTGCACGTAGCTCTACTTACGCGAGCAGCAGGCAAGCACATGTGCGCAAGTGATGGGCACACATGTCCAACACTTGTGCATATGGAGCTGTGTGGATATGCGCTCACCCACTGCTCGCACTGAACCATCCCCTCTTCTCCCCACTCCCACCCCCTGGTCCTCAAAGCCAGAAAGGTTGGAAAACTACTACGCTAAGACTTTCTCTAGTCTAGATACAGCTGTGGAGAGCTAAAAAAAATGACAACTACCTGATAGAAAGAACCTTTTTTTCCCCCTTTATTTACCATATTTGCTTTCCTAAAAAGCATGGAAATGAGGAAAAAGCCAATCAATCATTATCTAATGGACTAGCCTTTGGACCAACCAGAAAGCAATGGGGGAATGGAAGCAAGTCTTCACATCACCTCTGCTTTAGGGGGAGAGAGGGGAATCCTAGGAGGCAGGATTTCCCATCAATAGAAAGCTGGTTGCAATGCAAATACAGGGAGGAAAAACAACACAGCAAATATATAGTTCACTGCATTTCCTCTAGAGCAGCACGAACCAAGTAACTTTGTAAGTTAAATGATTCAGAATATGAAGGTCACTGGAGCCCAATGTGTCATGGAGAGACATCTACTGGGAGGCTTCCTTGTGCAATTAATTGGCAACTGTGAGAACAGATTGCTGGACTAGACAGGTCAGGGGTCTAATCCAATAGGGCACTGTTTCTGCTCTGATGAAGATTCCTTATGTCAGACATTACACCAGTGTGAGTAAATAAGCACAGACATATAGATACGTCTTCCCATAATCTGGTCCCTTTCTGTATGTTACAGTTCCATCTATATCTGAGGGACTCCAAGTTCAGGAAGACTGAAAGAGGTATGTGTATACATTTATACATACACACTCTACATACCTGTAGTTACGATTACTTAGAACTATGTCACAGTTAAGAAAATCCCCCTTTCTGTTACTTATACATTAAATGGAAATAATGCCATTGTCACTACTTTGCATTGCTTTTCTGTAATGGAATCTTCATATTTTATTTGTTAAGAACACATGAGGATGAATGTGGAATTGTCTGAACTTGTGAAATTAAAAACAAATGTAATATGTTTTCTGACACACTGAACGTGCTTATTAGTAATAGTGAAAGGCAGTAAAACTATACATAAAATATGTGCCCGAAAATGTTGGCCAGAATAAAAAACAGTGAACTGATGAACAGAGAGAACAACAATCTTAAATTTAAAATAATGAGTACATAAGGAATTCATAAATCTTCATTCATAAATTCATAATAAACTGCTTTATTGAAAACTAGAAATAAACCAGAATCAGTCTTAAAAGAAAAGAAAAGCTATCACAATTTACCTGGCCAATTCCTGTGCTGTTTCCCTTTTAAGATGTTCTGATTTTGCACTCTATGGGTTGTTAGAGGATTAAGCATTAGGAGTACCACCTCTCCCTCAATATAACTCAGGTAACCCCATATAAAAAATGAATCACAATGAACAGATAGTAAGTCACACTTACAAGCATTATCTCTAAAATTAATTGTGGTTTACTGTCCCCAAACAAACTGATTTTATTACTCAGGCCACAATATCAAATTTTATTCACACCTTATTTTCTGTGTTTATATTTTCAACATGTTCTCATTAGGCTATGGTAAAAAAACCATGCAGCTCAATTTTATGAAATTTACCTAGAAACAGTCTCTTTAAATTTGTTGGAGAGTAAATGTACAAAAGGATACAATTTTGAACTTTTTATCAGAAAGAGAGTAAAAGAGTGAAAACTAATTTTAAAAGCTTTTTCAGGCTCAACTTCAGTTATTAAAATTTAGCAAGATACTCAAGAGTTTTTCAACCTTCCAGAAGAAATAAATTTCACAGTTATTAACCATCTGATAAGGGAACTAGTCCCATGGTTAATTTTATCTTTGATTAAATCTTTGCTGCAAACCTCTGGAAGTAATGCAGGATATCCACAGCATATACTATTTCTAGATTTTAGAAGGTCAGTTAGAGCAGAAAATCCTGTGGGGAAGTGTTTATGCTGAGAAAACCTCTAGTGTTAATTACTGAACAGAAGGTTGTGGCAAGTAGAACAAAATGAAATTAAAGCCCCTTTCAATTTATCACCCTCTTCATAAACACCACTCAAGCAACATAGCTAGGGAAAAAATATTAAAGCATTTTAATAATCATCATATTATCCTGATGGGCTCTTAACCGTCGCTAACTTATTAACCCTTAATTTATCATCAAATCACATTATATGTTTGAAAATTGTACACAAGCATGATTTTAATGCCAACTAAAAGTTGGATAATATAAATTGATCTTTGCATCTTCAGCAATAGAAGGAACAGTTTTAGATTGGGGATAAAGAATGACTATAGCCCTTGGAAGGTTCCTATCTTTATGCAGCCAATGTGCTGTTTCACAATTGCTCTGTAAATCTACAGCACTGGACAGCCAGAACACATCTACAATGGAAGAGATTATAAATGATCTTCAAAAAAAACCTCCAGTTTTGCACTGAATCCTGCTTAGTTGTCACAATTAGCCAATATGCATTGCAACTTAGCATATTCTTCCTGACTTTCTAGCTTTCCAAAGTATCTACCTGTTAGAAATCTCATTCCAGCTTCTGCAAATATTTTTAAAGTAATGAAACATGTCACGTGAATATATAATCCATTATTTCTACTACTGTGTAAATAGGTAAACAATTTGCCACATAGAACAAAATAGCACAAATGTCCATACTGTGGATTACGCCCAGTCTGCTCAAGATCACCCAATGAAAAAGAAAGCTTACTATGTTGGCAACACTGAACCTTAGCTTGTCGATGGCCACTATTAGTAGGGGAGATAGACCCTCTCAGTGTTTGCTCCTAGGCTTAGTAACTCCCTGCCAGAGAAGATCAGATTCACTTTTCCTCTGCTTTTTACCTGCAAGCCTGCAAAACCATATTAATTTAAGCAATCTTTAGGAATAAGATTTGATAGGGAGATAATCTTTGCTCCATTAGTAGTTCAATTGATATTCTGACTGCATTCAAAACTACATTTTAAATTAGCTTTTTAAAAACAAAATTATTGTTACTCACGTGAAACTCCACTTATTAGAGGGAAAGGCAAAGCAGAATCCTTAAATGAATAAATGCAATTTCAGCCGAAGAAAAATGTGGCACAATAATAAATCACTATTTTAATACCAATCAATGACTTAATGCCCAATTTTAAACAAATATCCATACCAGTAAAAATTGACAAAAGAAAAATTTAAAAATGATACAGGTAATCCTCGATTTACAACCACAATTGGGCCTGGAATTTCTATCTCTAAGGGATAAAGTGAGATACCTCATGACTGCATTGCTTAGCAACTGCATCCCAGGCCTCCCCATCGCCATAGTTAACTGAGAATTGTGGGTCATTAAAGCAAGACGTTCTGAGCTGATTCCTCCAGCCTGGAACTTTAATAAGGTAAGGGACTTTCTCTATCTCCTGCTGTTGAGCCAGGATAAGGATGATCTGTGCACTATGGATAATAACAGTCAAAAGCAGCCCAAGCTGTGAGGTACCAAAAAAAGACTTTGCTGCTGTTTTCTTTTGTTTGGGGGAGGGGGATGTGAAGCCCCACCCCAGATATCTTTGGAAAGGGATTTTTAGTATGATGTGGCTCTCAGGCTGTTTTTGATTTTATTTTTTTCACAATGCAAACCCCAAGGCCAGCAGCCTGGACAGCCATGCCTTCTCAGCAATGGAAGCAGAATGATGAGGAAGGTAAATTTGGGCGTTGAAGCACAAGGCAGCGGTGGCCAGAAAGGCATAGAGGGAGGGGAGAGATTGGCAGGTAATGGGAGTTAAAACATCCCTGTTGTTATAACTGTAGGAAAGATGCCAAGTGCCCAGAGTTTGATCATGTGACCACAAAAGGCTCTGCAATGGCATGGGTCATAAGCCTCTTTGTTCAGCACCATCATAATTTTGAAGGGCCAATTTAAAAAAAGGACACGAGGACTATCTGTAATATTTTGATCATATAATGGTTAAAAAAGGTTTTTATCTTTCCCTGAAACTCATTATTTCAGTTTAGAAATAAAGAATATCCAAAGGTCAATAAACGTATTTACTTATACTGTACTATATAAAATATACTATTTTCTTATGCTATTTATACTTTATTGTACTATTTGTAATTGACTAATTGAACATAATGGCTGGAATTCTTAAGCAGAAAAATTACTGATTAGTGTTTTCCTCTCATCCTTTCTCTCAGTATTACACAATTGTTTTACTCCTTCCCTACATATTTCGAATAGAAAGACAAAGTTTTCAGGGTGCTAGCTCACACAGATAAATCTCAAGTGTGTGTGTTTTTTTAGAAGATAAGTAATAAATCAACCTCCACTGCTAGCAAACTACAACCAAGGAACATATAATTCTGTTTTCTTCCACACAATCCATTTCTCAATTTCCTTCTTCTATCCAGAAAATATTAAAACAGGTTATTTCCCACCCACAATAATGCCCTGTTCTTCTCTCTTCCCCTGACAATTTGTACCAAGATTTCAGCAAGGAAGTCCAACAGTCTGTTTCCAAAATCTTGGCCAATTCCTGAATATGGAAGAAAAATGCATTTGGATATAGGCAAAGTTCTTTCCCCACACCTCTAAACAACCACAGTCTGCATAATTATACACATTTAGTATGCAGAAGCAAATTACTTCTGAACACATGCTTAAGGCAGGATTTTTAATCAGGCTAAGCTCCCAACTGTGTGCGCATATACATACATATATTCCCATCCTTGTTTTTCCCACCTTTTCTCCATCTTTTCATTTTTAATATATATCCCACACTTTTATCAATAAATTAGTTGAGGAGGTGGAAGCCAGACAACATTTATGTCAATGAAACTTGCCCTTCCCCTCCTTTTCCGAAACCCTCGCTGAAGCTACAACAGAAAGAGTTAGCCAGCCAAGAATGAAATCTTTTAATTTACATTTATACTGAACACCTTTAGGCAAAATTTTAAGACAGGAACAAATAAGTAAATGCATTCAGAATAATACTTTTAAATGGCCATTTCTCTCCTTGCCTCAGAGTACAAAAGTAATAGTTATGTGAGCAACAGTTATAATTTTGATGTCACCAATTCTAATGGATTATTCTGGATTCAGATTACATAAACTATTCTGATAGGCAGTTTGTTTTATGACGCCTATTCTGGGTTTCAGCTGCTGTTGCTGTCAAATTGCATAGCACAAATAAAAGAGGGGTAGTAAAAATGATGGCATTTGGACAATTATCTTCCCTCTGTGAAAAAGCTTTATAAAACATATGCCACCCCAGTTTCAGCATTTTGATCAAGGCAGGTGATTAAAGCTTAAAAGTCTGTCATTGGAAGCTGTATACTGATTATTACTTATTTCTTCAGGTTCCTAGTTCCATTACTTAAGTTCCCAAATTAAAGTCAATTCCTAAAACTGGCTGCTTTCTAAATATATTTCAATGCATACCTTTAATGAATAGTTAATTGTTAATGGAACATTTCTAAACACTTGTGTGACAGATTTAGACTTCTGAAGATACAAACATGTTTATATTTGGATTATACAGAATGGAACAAAGACATTGAAGTGACTAGACAGAGGCATTTCAAAATATATGCTTTGGCACTACTGAGCCTTTTACAGAACACTATGGAACCAAGAGACCTCTAAAATAAGATCCCTCCTTTTCTGTCTTCTGCACAGTAGTGGATTTTTAAGCTGTGCAGATGCAGATAGAAAACTCAACCAGACGTCCATAACGAAGTACATTTATTGGTTCATCAGGTATCCTCATAACTCACATTTGTGACAAAGTTCTTCTTTAATGACCAATCCTTTGCATATCTGCCTTGTAGGTAAAAAGATGATTTATCTTCTACCCTTTTTCCCTCATGTTGTAGCGATAGAAGTAAAACAGTTACCATGAGTCCGTGAATTCAGGGAAAAGTGAGGAAACTCCCCCAACCCATCGAGGTCAATTTAGTGACCAATCAGGATTACAGATGTGGTCACGTGATATGGACTACATTTCCCAGGATACCTTTAACTACATTTATGCATTTCCTTAAGGGGACAGCTCATAATTCCTAAGTAACTATCCAATTCCCATAGACTGGCTGGGACAGCACACTCCCCACCTGGAATTGTAAATACCACTATTAAGAGAGGAGAAAAAAAATTAACTATAAACTAAGATAAGCAGTAAACAGTAATACTATGAATAGCAGATAACTATATAACTAAGATAAACAGTTAGCTATATAACCAAGAACAGTAAACATTAATAAAGCATCAAACAGAGCAAAGCATGCAAAGCTTGAGGTTCAATTTTCAAGTTTGGCCTCTTGGTGCAAGTCTGCTGGTCACCTCTGGTGGCCTTTTAGGGTGTACAGGTACTCTTTGTGGCAAAGGTGAAAGTCTGGTGGTCGCTTCTGGTGGCCTTTTAGGGCTGACAGGTACTCTTGGTGGCAAAGGAGAAAGTCTGGTGGTCACTTCTGGCAGCCTTTTAGGGTTGACAGGTACTCTTGCTTCCACGGTGTCAAAGGGCATCGGGAAGCTGTTGGAAAGGGTGTTGCGGAGGCATATGCCCGTGTAGAGTGTCTTAGTGGACGTCTGGTGGTTGTTGGCGACCATTTAGGTGTCCTAGTGAAAGTGTGCTGATCACTGGCAGCCTTTTACTCAACAGCATTCTTGTTTTCGATGGTGCTAAAGGTTGTTGGAATGGATCATGCTAAGGTATTTGCCTGGGTTGGAGCCTGCACCCGATTGACACTGACAATTCCTATGATCCCCCATCCTAGTGGAGATTTGATGGCCACTGGGCTGTCTACAGGGCCGCCGACTAACTCAGAGAAGAGAAAGGCGCGTGGGGCATTATTTCCCAACAAGAGTAGGATCTCAGCCTCCAGATCTAGAGCGGGAAAGTGATGAGCCAGGTACTGTAGGTGAGGTATGCTACTTATGACCTCAAGTGTTGTGATCTGACTGCGATCGTTCAGTATCCCATCACATTCAAATACGGGTGGTAGTGGGAACTGGAACATCCATCCAATGACTATGCAGAGTCCAGTAGCACTCCACCCCACCGTGCTTCTTGGTCCATGGCACGTTGATACAGTGAAGGGAAGTTCGTCCTGTTGCACCTCAAAGAATGTGGGTCTGGCAAGGGTGCAGGTGCTTTGAATGTCTATCCGCACGTACATTTCACGGCATCTTCCGGCGTCCTTCAGGGTACACTTTGGTTAAACAGATGGGAAGACATGAACGAGGGCATGGTGAGTCGGCACACAGTGCTGTGCAGTTGACACTCATCCTTGGTTTTGGTTGCGGTTTGTCAGTCTGCCGAGGAGCCCTGCATGCTTCTGTGTTACGTTGAGGCTTCTTGTCTGAAGGAGGGTTACAAGATATCTGCAGCAGCGGCTCCGAGTCTGGATGCAGCACGGTCAGGTGCATAAGTTGTATTGCACCTTGGCTGTGCAGTACTTGGATGGGTGTTTGGATTTGCAACACTTGTAGCAGTATTGGTACTTCCTTAGCAACTCTTTTTGTTGGGTCAACTCTTTTTGTTGGATTTCGCTGCAAACCCAGTGCAACTGTTCAGTGAGTGACGAGTGTGGTGCATAGGACAAAACTGTATTCTCCTGTAGTGCATTGAGAAGCGCGGCCTGGAGAGAGTTTTTCTCTTTCCAGATGCAGTGTTCACGTTCTTTGTTCGCCTCCTCGAAGCATTGAATGTGTTCTTGGTGCTCTGGGTCTTCCAGGTTCGACTGTATATACTTGAGCTTACTTTCACTGTCTCTCCACCGTGTGAGATGCTCCTCTAACTCCTTCTGCATTAGGAAGAGGCTCTTGAGGGGCAACTTGGTTTTGGAGGTGTCACAGATCTTGACCAGCTCCGTCCATGTGTTTACATGATGGAGAAACTGCCTTTCCCAATCCTCTCTGAAGCGTGTCACCCCGGGTGAGGTAAGCTTCATATGCTGTCTGAAGTCGTAGGTCTTCTGAGGTATTGCGGCTTCTCCAGAGGGTTGGACATCTAAAGGCAGTTGTTGGGAACCAGGTTCCACGTTTACGACAAGGGTGGGTGGAGGATTCGGGTCTTCTGGTACATCAGAGACATCTGTCATGGCTGAGGAATTTGACATGCTTCAAATTGGCAAAGGGAGAATTTTGGAAAATTTAGTGGTTTTCCATGTAATTCCTTTTTTGTACTAGGGGGCACTATGCGCAGGTAGAAGAAGGTAGGATTTCTGCTGAATTTAGTACTTGAGCATGTAGGTGGTGCTGCAGAGTCTGGGCGATGCTAGTACAGCACACAGTATGGCTGTTTCTAGGGTGCGTTGTGAGCTTGCAACACAAGGGGCACTAGAGATTGCATTGCGAAGTCTGAAGATTTGAGGGCTGAACGTAGAAATATGCCTGCTAGTGTGGCTTGCTCCACAAGGAGGCACTAGAGGTTGCGTTGCGAAGTCTAGAGACTTGAGGGCTGAACGCAGAAATTCACCTGTCAGCGTTGCTTGCTACACAAGAGGGCACTAGAGGGTCTGGCAGACGCTGTTGCTACGCCTATGTTAGGTTGCAGTTACTCGAGACCTTTGAATTACATTGATTAAATTGTCCACAATAGTTGCAAAAAGGGATTGTCATTGAATAAACACTCTGGTCAAATTTGAGAAACTATGTAAAAAAAATATCAAAATCTGGGAAATTTCTCCTTGAGCCCCAGATGTAGCTGTGGGCTGCTTTGCTTAGGTCTGTTGGGTTGCAGTTAATCTTGGAACATTTGAATTAAATTGATTAAATTGTCCACAATAGTTTCAAAAAAGGGATTATCAATGCAAACACATATTGGAAAACTCAGGGAGATTTTTCTTTGAGCCCCAGAAGTTGCTGTGGGCTGCTTTAAGGTTCAGGAAATCCCCTTTCTGGAGAGTAAGCATTAACAAGTCAGCAGAGACAGCAAGGCTTCCTGAGCCTCTGTTGTTGGATAGAGAAAGAGGGGGGGAATTCCTCCCAGCAGCCAAGCGGGCTTTTTAAAATATATGTTGCACAGAGAAAGAGAAAAAGAAGATCAAATTCCTTTGCTTGGGAGGAAAAAGGAAGTCACTGTAGGTTTTTTTCAAGCGAAGGAACACTTTCAGCATTTGTATAGAGTTTTGAATCAAAAGGGTCTGCCTCATGGCAGACTGTTTCTATGGTGATGAGGAATGCAAGGTATCTTTATTGGTCACTTCCTGCTGAACACAGGAACAGAAAGAGATAGGGGAAAAAAGGCAAACCCTCTCCAACTGTTGAGAATTGTAGCTTCATCTGCATTTGAAAAAAAAAGTTTGTAGGTAGTAACTGGGGAGAAGCAGGACAGATGGGTAAAACCTGGCTCCTGCCTTTGTTTTTTGACTCTTCCCAGTTAGGAGTTGTAATTTGAGACACGTCACTTCTTTCGCTGTAAAGGAGGGGGAATTTGCCCCTTCCTGGCTTGATACGAAGACAAAGGAACCCTGGCAAATTTGATAGCCTTTGAAAGCCAGAGTGTAGGATATTTGGAAAGTCTCTTGCGTAAAGGGGGAAGGGGGTATTCTTGCCCCTCCCTGCAATTCAAACTGAGGCACAGAGCTTAGCATTCTACATTCACTCCTGGCTTCAACATTACTTTGCTTTATCACAAATCCAAATTAACAGTCTTTATAGTGATGGGCTTCAGGACTTCATATTTTAAATCATTTTTTTACTTTTTAATCCTCTTTTGGCATCAGGAATTCAAATTAAGCAATCCTTTTACTTTTCTTGGGCTTCAGGAATACAAAAGCCATCTTTTACTTTTCTGTCTTCTGCACAGTAGTAGATTTTTAAGCTGTGCAGATGCAGATAGATAACTCAACCAGACGTCCATAACGAAGTACATTTATTGGTTCATCAGGTATCCTCATAACTCACATTTGTGACAAAGTTCTTCTTTAATGACCAATCCTTTGCATATCTGCCTTGTAGGTAAAAAGATGGTTTATCTTCTATCCTTTTTCCCTCATGTTGTAGTGATAGAAGTAAAACAGTTATCACAAGTCCGTGAATTCAGGGAAAAGTGAGGAAACTCCCCCAACCCATTGAGGGTCAATTTAGTGACCAATCAGGATAACAGATGTGGTCACGTGATATGGACTATATTTCTCAGGATACCTTCCCAGGATACTACATTTTCCAGGATAACTATATTTACCATGATGCATTCCCTTAAGGGGACAGCTCATAATTCCTAAGTAACTATCCAATTCCCATAGACTGGCTGGGACAGCACACCTCCATTAAGCTTGTTAAATCTGTAATTTTGCTCCCAAACCAGTGGTGGTATTCTACCAGTTTGGCCCAGTTCTGCTGAGCCAGTAGCAGTGATGAGCAGCAGAGACCGAACTGGTTCTCTCTGCCACTCTGCTATTGGGTTCACCCGCCTTTTATCTTCTGAAGTTGAAGCGCAGCTGCTTTGTGCGGGACAGCAGAGTGCTGCGCAACAGGTGCTAAAGCAACCAGAAGAGTGCAGGCTTGCAGGAGGTGAGTTGGAACGCCTCTGCGCCTGCGCAAACACCTCTGCACCTGCACAAAGTGCATGTTGGGCCTGTGCATGCATGCAAAGTGTGTGCACACACACAAACGCACCCGCGAAGCCACGGCCACCGAACCGGTGGTAAAAGTTTTTTAATTCCACCACTGTCCCAAACATAACATCTTTGAAATAAGTTATCTGGTATACAAAGCAACTCCTGTCAATACAACAGTTCAATAAAAGAATCAGAAAGGAATCTGTCTGCAATATAGTTGCCCTGCAAAAAGTATTTTTTTAAAAAAGGATATTCACATAATTTCTTCAAGCAGTCTTGTGATTTTAACACAAACACAAGGGAGGGCAGGGGGAAGCAACTAAACAGAAACTGTTCCTTTGACTCAAGTAGCAGAAAGGCCTAAGTGGTCTTGGCATATTCTAAGGGTACCATGAATGAAGCACTCAAGTCTCTGTCCTGTTTAGGGAAGCTACAGGCTAGAAGTGATGTTAATTAAAGTTTTAATTACTGTAACTAAATGACTGGTATAATTACATTATTCTCCTGGAGACCTCAAACTGATTAAGAATCACATACAGAATCTTTGAGTTGATTTGATTTTTAATTAAACATATTAGAAATGTGTGAGGGTTTGCTAGACAGTGGGTTCAGCCTTATCACTTTATAGTTTCTTCTGCTTTAAAGACTTAACCTGACATATGCACCCCATAGTAGTGAGAATGAATCTATAGTTATAATCACTTATAGTGCATTTTCAAACATATCAGCCTGAAAGTAATTCTCATTTTGTACAATTGAAAATAAAAGTTGCACCTTAAGTGCTTCAGAAAATTTTCTAGATGTCTTGCAAATGTTCTGAGTTTACTGAGTGGTAATATATGGTTATCATTTTTAATTCGGTTCCTGATTGGAGATGAAGGGTGCCTACATGTGCCTTCACACCTCCATTCAAACCAGTCACTTTATCAGGAATGGTTAACACTGAAACAACAGAGAAGCTCTTCAAAACATCTTTTCCAATTTTCCAAACCAGTAAGTATTTTATAATAATTATTTATTTTATTTACATCTGCTTTTCCTTCAAAGAACTTCATTATGTGACAGGGGTTTTTTTCCAGAACAGAATGAATAGCAAGCAAGTGATGCAGCAAATCAATTTCTCCAAGAGTTCTTTGTCTGAAAATAACACATTCTTCTGAAGTTTATTCAAAGGGATAATTCCAGATGGAACATCTGGTTGAATATGCGACTAAGCATAATAATAATAATAATAATAATAATAATAATAATAATAATAATAATAATAATAATAATAATAATAATAATAATAATAGTTTATGAACTTCTTTTAACCTTGTTTTATGCCACCCAGAGTCACTTAGTCATTGTTTTGTAAGTTGGATAGCTATAGGTAGTCATTGACTTACAACCATTCATTTATCAATATAAGTTACAATGGTCTTGGGAACCTTTGCCATAAGTTTGGATTTGTGACTTACAACCTATACTCACACCTACAACCAGGCACCATCCCTACAGTCATACAATTCAGATATTTGGCAACCGGCTTATATTTATATCCTGCAAGCATGTAGTCATGATTTGCAAATTTCTTTGCTGATTTCCAGCAAAAAAAACATCAATCAGGAAAGCTGGATTCACTTAACCATGTGATTTACATAACTGAGATGATTCACTTAATAAGTGCCATAAAAATTGTCATAAAATCAGGTCTGACTTGACTTACAAACGTGACAACTTATGACAGAAATTCAATTTCCAATTGTAGTTGTAAGTTGAAGACTACCTATGTATAAACTAGATAAGTGATAAATAGATAGATTGGTTAACATCATTGCCCAGAGGATCATTGGTTGCCCTCTCCCCTCTTTGGAAGAGCTTTATAGCTTCCGCTGCCTTAAAAAAGTTCAAAACATTCTCAAAGGTCCATCTCATCCTGGGAACCCTTTTTTTGAACTATTACCATCTGGCAGACGGTACAAAATAATAAAAACAAGGACAAATAGGCTGAAAAGCAGCTTTTATCCCAGGGCAGTAGCTCTTTTGAATTCTGCTGTATAGTGCAGTGTTGGTGTACTGTCAGAGATTTTCAGTTCAATGTGTGAAGGGTGAAGGATGTGTGTTTGTGTTTATTTTCATGGTCATGATATGCACTGAAGATGGTGTTTGATTTCGTTGTAGGAGTTGCAATGACAATAAAGTAAACTAACTGGATGGATGGATGGATGGATGGATGGATGGATGGATGGATGGATGGATGGATGGATGGATGAGAGTGTGAGAGAGAGAGAGAGAGAGTGAGTGAGTGAGTGAGTGAGTGAGTGAGTGAGTGATCAGACAGACAGACATGCAATTTCTAATTACTTGAACATCACATATACATTTTTCTTCTTGAAGAAAGGATGGTGAATAGTACTCCACATTTGTCTAAGGTTATAATAATTTCTATTGCTGCTCCATTTTTTCTCTGCTTAAAATGGTACTAATAAAATAGAATAAAAACATGCTTCTGCTTGTACTTCAAATTTCCTAGTGTGGATTCACTTAACTGTTTTTCTAAAAATACATATTGTCCCTTTGTAAGTGCTTCTCAGCTCCAAAAGAAGGCAAAACCTTTTTGGAATTACACTATATTTTATGTCACTTGTAAAGCAAGAGGTTATGTCATAGGCGCAACATTCCATTTTCCACTCTTGCCCTACCAGTCATTAGTTGAGGGGTAGAAGAACCGACATTTATTTCTCCACTGCTATTAACATCAAATAAATATTGGGAGGAAACAGGGTTAAAACTCTTCTATGCAGGGACTTTGCATGTACTGGGTCACATGGGTTAAAACTGTTATATTCCTCTGAGCATTTCCAATTGAAGAGACAGTTTAATACACCAATCAAGAATGCCTGTTCATGCAGCTTCTAAAACATTTCATAGAGATTATTGTGCCTCCCCCAAATTTCCCCATCACATTATGTATTATTCTCCATTATTGATGTATCACACTTATCCAAGTAAAGAGTTCAGTTAATCACCAGTGTTAATAGTACTAAAATCAAATAATTACCACGCTAGGCCCTGTGAACTTCCTATAGAATTACTGATCCTATTCATAATTACTGGAAGGAGGAAAAAGGTGTCATGCAAATACTTTAATCTGCAAAATTGATTCATTTAAGTAGCCCAAAATTTTATTAGTGTTAAACTATGCCAGTCAACTAACTCCATCCATCCATATGACCAATTTACTAGACAGTACTAGGAGGAGGAGAAAAAATAGAGTTCCATCAAGAATTGCCATCTCCATTTCCTTAGTATTCTTGCTCCCTTGCAGTTCTTCAGAGCTTGAAAAATTTCCCCTAGGTAACAGTCAATGACCATTTAAAGCAGGGGTGTCCAACCTTGGCCACTTTAAGACCTGTGGACTTCAACTCCCAGAATTTCCTATCCAGCCATACCTGATTTAGAGATATGGCAAACCTTCTAACAAATGCACTGTCCTCATCAGGTTTTGAAGGGGCCACAACGTGTTCTGAAAACAAATGCTATCACGTTTAAGTCCCATGTTTTGTAGATGGAAGTCAGAAAGGCACTCGTTTTTTTTCTCTAATACAAAATTAAATTAACCAATAATCCAACTCTTATAAAGCTACCTCCCTTAGAAGCCTCACTGAAATACATGTAGCGTTAAAGTAAAGCTTCTTTTGAGTCAAGTTTCATGTAGCTTTCTAGGCAACAGTCCAAAAAGATTTGTTCTTGCAAACCTTTTTCTTCCCTTTACTTTCCAGCACAGTCTATAGTCCTCGTAGTTTCCCATTTAATAGTTACAATATTTAGGTTGGGATTTTTTTCCCCAAAATAAATCAAAGATAGGTAGGTGCATAGTCATTTCAGTTTTACTGAAACTCTTACTGGCCACACAGACAGATTTTCTTCAGGATGAGCTGTCCTCACCCTGGTGTTTTTTTTTTAAGAGTACATTCAGTGGTGCATTCATTGCTGTTGTTATTAAGTAAATCTACCGTGTTGATAATGGATCTTCACATTCTTACTATGTTTCCCACCATTATGGGCTTCTCAAGGGGACTGGATTGATAATTAAATCAGACCATGATTGTAGTTGGTTACCAGAAATGTTAGAAACTGAAGATGGAATACAAAACAGGAAAAACCTGGACATTTACTGACAAAATTCAGTAATTTATAGTAATTTAAGTATAAGTTTTTGTTTTAATGTTGAGAGCCATACAGAGTGATGTACTGAGACGGGCAGCTATATAAATAGATTAAATCAATAAAATTCCTGTCTTGCTTTAAATTATATAATTTAAGTATTTATTTAAAAATACACCACCACAAAACAACAATTTAAATTATTCTGACATTCTTGTTCCATCCTTTTCAAGGGGTGGCTTTACTTAACTTTTCACAACAACTTCTTTTATTATTTTCACATTTCATTATTTTCAATTAATATTTTACTAAAGAAGAAGCTATACCAAACATCTACTCCATTAGTTTTTCAGACATTTTAAAATGCATTAAATACAATTTGCAGAATAATGGACTGCTAATTGTGATACACAACCAAAATTTTAACTAATATTGAGGATTACTTAGTGTTGTTCTAATGATACAGCAACAGTACATATGTTTATTAGAGAGAAGATGGTAGAAGAACTGACCTCAATTACTCTGAGGAACCCTTTGCTGATATATTAACCTTTATTTTAGAAATATATCACTTGTAACTTTAAGAATATCTTTAAAATGACAACACACAAGCCTTTAAAATATTAATGAAACAGAAACACCAGAGAATTATCTTAAAGCAATTTTCCTAAGGTATCCTTTCCAAATAATAATAACAGACACAACCATAGAATAATTCCCAGATAAATATATCAGAATTTTAAATGAGACATAATTACTTCGACAAGGTTAAAGTAGCTAATGCAAGTAGAATAAAGAATCCTAATCACATCTCATATCAGACAGATCATTTATAATTAGGAAGCATGCTTTAAAAATGCACAAAGTTATCCATGCAATGGAGTAATTCATAACTTCTCCAAGGGCCAAACTGGGACCTTTTGGAATCAATTAAAATAATGCATAGTTTTTAAAAAATACACAGATACACAGAAAAAATGCAGCACACACCTTCAGTCTTTAAGAAAAGAATGAAAAAATTAAAGTCCAGAGGTCTGCAACATCCTGAATGAATTCAACACAACTGATAGTAGGAATGGAATAATACATTTGATCAGAAGAATGGTGGCAGTCCCCAAACCACCTCAGTCACAGCTGAGTCATGCTTGAATGAATTATGCAAGACAAAGAATATAGGTATCCACACATCTACGATCGATCTTGCTTTTCTCCAAACAGATTGCTAATATTTATTCTCTGCATGAGGACAGACAAAATAAGATTGGGTATAAATGTATGTTTAGGAAGTCTCTAAACTAGTCCCTTTGCCCCACTCTGTGTACTTAGAATCATATAAAGTCCACAAATCTATTCTGGTGTCTTCTCTCTTCCACAATCTGAAGCAGAAATTCAATATGAATGGCATTCACCCATACCTATCTATTCTTCAATATTAACACTGGATAACGCAAGCAGCATGTGCTACAGAGAACAAAGCACTCCACACCAGACATGTCTGCCCAATTCAAGGAACTCTCCTTGAACACAGTCCAAGTGGCTTAAGTTAGCAAAGCCAAGAACAGCAAAAGGAAAAAAATATTTGTAGACTATACACAAACACAAGGGAAAATTCAACTACAAAGAAAACTGAACTGTACAAATATGGCTGACTTGAATTTGGTGCAGAACATGCATAAAATATGTAAGACATATATATTCAGCAATATAATTGCAAAAGCTATGTGAATTTTTACAGCTTCTTGTCATAGTCATAATTTTTACAGACATAGGGTTCCCTTCGAATTGTACACATTTTTAATACGTAGGTATTTGGCCAATATTGGTAAATCTATTACTGTTTGACAAAAAAAAAAAAAAAGTTAAAACAATGGGAACAACAAAATACACCTATACAATAACTATTCCCAAAGTGTATGTAAGCAAGATAGCCAGATTCGGTCTACCACACCCGATTTGAAAAAATCTGATCAATCTCTAAGTGGCATCACACACACACACACACACACACACACACACAGAGAGAGAGAGAGAGAGATACACACATACACACACAAATATAAAAAGCCAGGTACATTTTCTTTTTTTTTCTTTGCCACGATATAGAAGTCAGTCAGATTTGTTTGTATCCTAAATCTTATAATCCTAGCCCAAATCCTAGTTCAAACTGAAACACATAAATAACTAAAACCAAGGTTTTTTTTAAATCAATTTTAGTAAAAGTTTTAAATGAAACAAATATAGTAAAGAAAAGCTCAAAATCAGCCAAAAGTCCTGGTTCTTTCCACATAGGTTTCCAGCACAGGGCTTCTGGAACAATATAATGTATGGCACTGTACTAATCTGTCTTTAAGCACTCAATTGTATTCAATCATATAGAAAGAAATGGTAATTATTTGATTTTAACAAGAATATAACATGTAGGTACTAAACCTCAGACCTCGTTCAGATAAGGTCTCAGCTTAAAAAAAAAAGAAGCAAATTTTCTAGTCCCTCTTTGTCAGGATGACACAATAGCCTCTTTTAACTGGAGGGACAAATCAAGAATATACCAACAGTAATATAATAACACTTAATAATAACTCTGATGGCTCAGAACAATGTAAAAGCTTATGGAAACAATCGTGAAATGTATCTTTTCTAACTCCAATTGCCTATCCTAGAACTATAAATTTTCTGCATAGTAGCTTCCAGCTTCAGGATAAAACTTAGGATGTGTACAACCTGTGCTAAACTTGAGTTCACTGCCACAGAACAGGTGTCTGCATTCTAATGGCATGATTTGTCCAGAATTCTTTAACTACTTTAATACAAAGATAATGATGGGCTTTCAAGGTTTTTTTTTAAATTGTGTGTGAGATTGTATTTGCAGTTTGCTTTACAACTTGCTCTTATGTTCTTGTAAAATATTAACAAGCTACTGACGAGGTCAGGAAAAATTACTCATCAGACATGCTGGGGAAATGCATTTGCATACCAAGGTGTGCAGAGATATATTTTACAAACATGATTTACTGTAGCCAAGATGTTTCACCTAGCATTTATGGAGGTATACAAGAATTCATACTCAACTATTCAAAACTTTTATATAAGGTCTCACTGTTCATGTCTTTCTTCCCAAGATACTGCTGAATCATTAATCAGGACTGAGTAAGGAATTGCAGTCAGGTTTGAAATACTCATTTAACACACAAAATACATACATAATATAAAATACAGATTCTCTGCACAAATCTTTCTGATTATAACAACAAAGAGAAGAGCCCTGAATTCCATTGTACCTTCTCCTTGAAGCTGATTGGGAACTGTTAAAGAAAACTAGCTCAACTGTAATTAGAGTGCCTTCTGTCAGGTTCTGTTCTAGCACTGAAAACTGGAGAGAGAAATCAAGTACACCTATGCAAGAACAATTTCAGCATGCTGCAGTTGAGAGTCTACCAGGGAGATACTGGAGGTATGCCAAGGAGGATACAGAATCATAAATACTACAACTGCCCCCTTCAACTCCACCTCTTCAATACAGAGTCATCCGTGCTGTTCTCAGTCAGCATTAAGTGAATGGAAGGACAACCAAAATTTGGTGTGAAATGGAGCTTCCCAAGCTTCTTTCTGCATATTAAAGCTACTATTCAATTTAAGGTATATAATGTTACATATAGGGGCACCCTTGAAAACTACACAGAAACTACAAATATTACAGAATGCAGCAACACACTGTGTTGCCCATTTACCATCTGCTGCACTCATTACGAATGGGCTTCCAGTGGAATTTAAGACATTGATTCTTGCCTATAGATCCCTTCATAACTTAGGACCTGGATATATGCAGGTAAGATCTGTTAGAGCTGGCATGTTCCAAGTGCTGTAAATCAATGTCATTCTGTGAGATCCTGGAAATCAGCCTTTTCTGTGGCTGCGGAGCTATGGAATAACATTTCCCATGAAGCTCACATGGCCCTAACCCTATGTGTTTTAATAAATCTTTTTTTAAATGTCTCCTCAAGCAGGCCTTATGATCTATTCCCTAGTGCAGTTATACTTTATGTCTCTGATTGAGTTTCTTCTCTCCCTGATATATTGCAAAATAATGCTCTCATAAGTCTATTAGCTTGGGCTTATTTTGTGTGGGTTGCCTAGAGTTGTTTACATGACTGAGGAATAATTTAAGATGAATGAATGAATGGATGATTAGTCATTATATTTGGAGACTGCTTTTTACATGGTCCTTAATATATTTTATAACTTTTCATCAAAATGAATGTAGAATTGATGAATTGATTCACCAAATGTACCAACGTAGTATTTCATGTATTCTGTTCTCTTGACAATCTTGCTGAATCAGTTCCAGAAATACATTCAACAATCAAGCTGAGAAACAAAACTGATGAATATTTTAGTTACATGTCATCAGTGCAAAGAAAAAGTTTGAAAGACTGCTATTCCCTTTATATGAAAAAGAAGTTGGATCTTACCATGTTCCTATGTTACGTTCACGCAAACAGCTTTTGTAAAAGGTTGGGGGGGGGGTTCTGGTCTTTTTACAACATCGGCAATGGCATAATATTGGAATTGACACTTTCCTGCCGTGTGAGAAAAGGAGTTAAGGCTAACTAGTAATTCTGTTTTCTGGGGAGTAACAGATGGTAAAAATCAGAAGTAACTAAATCAAGATTGCTTTAAAAGAGAAGTAAAATAAGGACTAAGCATAAGAAATTCAGAATTGATAATTCAGGGTGAAAACATGTTGAAAAATAAAAATGAATGGTAACAACTCTGGTGTGAAAGAAAAGCCCAGCTTTTCTAATACACGTTGCAATAAATGTTTTGAAAGGGATAAAGTAAGTAAGAATGGATGAAATTGGTGTGCTAGAACTAGAAAAATATTTCAGTTACTAAAAAGTTAATATTCATATGTTATGCGTAGTGATAAGCTAAATTACTGCTAATAGCTAACCATTTCACTTAACAAATGCATATATTATATAAATTGGACAAATTATTTTACAACTTCCTCTCTTCAGAACTTGCACACACACTGCACTAATTCTTAATTTTGATTATTGCAATTATTCTGCCAACAGTCTCCTCCCACACCTCAGTTTAGTCTCCTTTTAGCTAGTACTGCATGGAACTAAAAGAGGGGATATTCGTCACTCTGTCCAGATAAATACCGGACATCTTTTCTGACAGCTTCAAGCTGAAATTCTTGCTGAGCTTCTTCACAAACATCTGCTGAAGCTTCTTGGCTCCCAGTTTTCCAGATTATTCAACCACACCTATCTCATCCCAATCTCTCTGTTCCTTAGTAACCAAACTAAAGTTACCAATGAATCCATCATCTTGGCTTAATATAAAGATGTCCTCTATACAACCTTTTTTTTTTATCAAATTCCCTCAAATACTGTCAAAACCCTACCCCATTGTTTCCCACTGCTGAGAATACCAGGATTTGAAATCCACATATAACACAATTCTGACCTACAGCAAATAAAATTCACACCTGCTCTTAAATGGGCTCTTGTCTTTGCTGTCCTTTGTGAACAACATTCAGAACTGATTTTCCAAAGTAAAGGAACTTATTTGTGAAAATGTTCTGAAGTCCCAAGTCCTTGCTTCCTTCCTTTATTACATATTATAACCAATGACTTAAAAATCAACAAGGGCAGGATTGAGCTCTTTTAGGGGCCAACTGTCCTTAGCTACTCATTCTAACAATAAGATGCTGCCAAACACTTTTACAGCACCATGCTTTTAACTTGCTCTTCTCTTCCCACTTTCCCCTTTTAAATCTTGGGAAGGATTTGACAGAATCTTGTAACATTCTGCAGTTGAAATTGGCAGGTCTTAAATTAATTGACTACAATTTTACACAACAACATGTTTAGCTGAAAATTGGCCTGGGGCCTGTTGGCTTGCCACAGTTCCCCTGACACTTTTCAGAAAACCTTTAAAAAAAAAAAAGCAAATCTAGGCAAAAGGAACAGATTGCCTGTGTGACCCACTCCCTGCCAAAATCACTCCCCTCCCTTTTTATATTCCTTGCTTCTCAGGACTACTCTAAACTCCACTAATGTTTTCCCAGCTCTCATTACCAGCTTGTTAAATCATTCTAATCCTCTCCACGGAGTTCTCTCCTATAAATTCCATACAGCTTCCATTTCTACATGGTTGTCAGCCTGCTGGTTTCCCCTTAATGGCCACTGTGCAATAATCTGAATACATACAAACTGACCTGAATCTGATTGTGACAGATTCATTAAGAGACAATAATTTCAAAAAAAAATAGTCCAATAGTCTGGCAACTATATAATAACACTGGCATAACCAAACTCAGATTTATTTTTGCATTTTATCCTCAATATTTGGCATAGCTGATCTGGTCAATATTAAATCCAGAAGAACTTGTGTAGCTGCCATTCTTTTACTTAGCTTAAGCACAATTTGTTATTCATGTCAAAAAGAACCTGAGCTAGTGATTAAAGTACAACTGTTTGAATTTCAGTTATGATTTTTGGTCACGTTGCAAGATGCCATGACCAACCGAGATGTCATGGGACATGTGGACTTGTCTTCACAGACTGTGAAATTTTGATTGCTTTACTCCTTTAGCTCTTCCTTCCATTATCACAAGGAAGGTGTAATTTTCAGAAAAAGTTGAGATAACAGGGCTTTGATGAAATGGTAATTTCATTAGATTATTTTTCTCCATAAACTTTTACCTAGATACTAATATAAAACTGTAAGAACTACTATATGAATTTGGCTTTTTTAACCCTGCCTTTGCCATCCCATTTTTCTTTTATGTCATTTTTTTATCATAAGCTTATGAACAAGAATGATTTTTTTAAGTTTACTAATGAAAGCCCCTTTAGAAATATTTTAAGTGAAAAAGTAGGATAAAAATATTTTACCAAAGAAGAAGGAAGAAGAGACAGCATAGGAAATTTATAAATTAAGCAGAAAAATGAAGATAAGCATAACCTGTGGCTTTAATAAGATGACAACTGAAGAAAGACCAAGCAAGACCTACACCAGAAGCAATGGCCATGGGATCAGCCTAGATTCCACTATAACAACTGGATGTGACCTAGAGATTGAGTCAATCATATTGTGGATCAGGGGTGTCAAACTAATGTCATCATGGCAGTGTCAGGTGACATATCCGGACCTTTTTCCCGTTCGCTAAACAGGGTGTGGGTGTGGCCAGCACGTGACACATGCGGCCCATGGGCCAGGAGTTTGACAGCCCTGTTGTGGATCCTTAAAATAGGAATCTTTCACTGAAAGTTTGAGTCCAGATTCTTGCAGACCACATGACATGTCCCAGGAAGCTGACGCCCTACCACATAGACAAGTAATGAAGACCATTCCATTCAGTTCCAACAGTTCAAAATACTGGGCTTTGCAGGTCCAAAGGAGACCTGCAAAGCTTCAAATGAGACAAATGCCTGATGTTGGCATTGCACAACACAGCCCTCCTCCCCAAAAAACCATACCTGATTAATTGACTCCACGCTGAAGGACCTGACCAAGTAGAATAGACAGAGGAGCCTTCCTATATAATCCTATTTATACAAAGAGAAAAGGGATGAAAACTAGATGGTATCTTTACAATTCCATCTGGTTTATTGGTTTAAGTTGACAGATAATTTGCTGATTTGCTGACTAAACCAAGAAAACCCTGAAGTATTGTTTCTGAATGTGTAAAACTAAAATCTGTCTCCCCAAAGAGATTATTAGTTTTTACTCATTCCTTCCTTTCTACAGTACTGGAAAGAAGGCTCAGACAGGTAAGAGAAAACAAGAACAATACAACTATAAGAAAAAAGAAGATCTGCTTGTAAATACTGAAATATAAACCCAAAAGATCATTCTCAAATCATCCTCCCTGCAATGAATGTTTGAAACAATTAACTTGTTGAAGGAAGTAATTAGTTTAGGTAGGCTGACTATGTTGTTTTTCTTTCAATAATGTATGTGCGGTTGTTGCCTTCCCTTGCTTTCATTATATTTTCCATTTCCCAATAAACTGACAGTCCTTATTGTTACAGCTTTGGCTTCACTGCTTCTGTGAGGGAATTTTGCATTAAAAGCTTCTCCACATAAAGACTGCACATAGAGCTATCTTGTGTGTTTCAGGATTGCTATAGTTCTGTTAAGGTTTACAGGCTTATACAGGAAGATCCAAATCACCTTTCTATTTTCTTAGACTGAAGAAAAGCTAAGAATACTTCAGTTGGACAAAGTAGGGGCATCAGGAGGAGTTTAGCCTGACTGTCACCTATTATAATTACCTTTTACAGATGAATCTTTAGGAGGAGTCTGCCAAGAAAGCCTTTAAATTATTCCTCCTCCAATTTATAGAACATAGAAGATGTGCTTTAGCACAATCAGCACAAATGTGTGGACTTCCACTTCCAGAATTCCCAGTAAAGATTTTTATTTAACAAATTTATATCGCTGCTCAACTCACACACAATGATTCCTGGTAATATACAGAAATAAAAAGCCACAATTTAAAACTCCTAATTCCACCCCCTCCAGGAGTGGCTTTGTATCAGCCTAGGTTCCCCAAGCTGATAGAACTATGACTTTGGGGATTTTCAGAAAAATAACAAAGTGGGGGGGGCAATATTATTTCTGGGGGAAAAAGTTCCATGGGAAAGGAGCCACTATAGACAAGGGCCTTTTTCTTGCTGCCACCACCTATATTTCCTTAATAGTTGGCACCTGCAACATGCCCTGCTTTCCACTCTGGTGGGCCGGGAAGATGTAACTGGGAAGAGGCAGTTCTTCAAATAATTTAGTCCAAACCATGTAGGGTTTTACAGATGATAACCAGCACCTTGAATTGCACCCAGAAGCAAATCAGCAACCAATGCAACTCTCTCAATTTTGGAAGTGGAAATCCACACATGCTAGAGATTATTTCCAAATTGCTAAAAGGTCTTCCACTCCTCAAGGGGGGAAAAAGCATATCCTACGGTTAGAAAATAAGGCATCAATTCAATTCTTAACTCATTGGGATTAGATACTCCCCATGACACACTAAAACCTTGCCACACTGCACCCTGCTATCTTTTCAAGTGAAGATCAAAACAACGTATCTTTCCCTTATAATTTTTCCATTCAAAATTTCTTGGTCTCGGATGGTTTGTTTGTTTTTTAGAAATGCAATTGTAAGTCATGTCACCAAAAAATGGAATTTTTTTTTCACTCCTGGTCATTAGTGATCAGTAAAAACAGGTGAAGTCAAAAGATTGAGCATCTTGTCTGTAATGTTCAGTGCTTAATTCCATAAAAGAAAGAATTATACTTTCCCCAAACCAGTGTTTCATTTTAACATAAAGAAAATTTGGGTCTGATTCATATGTTTCATTAGTGTTATGTTTGCAGCTGAGAATGCAAATCTCAAGGGTACCGTTTTATAAAACTGGAAAGTAGACTGTATGAAGTAATCCCACATGTTCAAAACTGATATTAACCATACTTGTGCTTTATGTAGTTCTTAGGGTTTTCCATGTAGGAAATGCTTTCCAAAAATGACTTGTCACACAGATTGAAGAAGTATGCATTCTCAGCAACAAACACACAACTTATGCAATGTATAAAAAACACTTTAGTTCTGATTTTATTATACTGAAAAGCAATCTCTTAGGCTATGATCATGAATAAATCACTGACAGATGGAAGAACCGCTTAACTCTTTTCCTGCTTATCATTTTGTTCACAAAAATAATCCCTTTCAAATAAATACTGCAAATTATGACTCATTGACAAAAGCAGAACTCTCTTACAAATGATATCTGGAAATTGATCGTGTGAACAAAGACAAGTCAAACAAGCAGAAAGCTAATGCCTGTTACCATCACCATGGAAACAATTGTTTTTGGTGTTTTTATATAAAGAAAGAAGATAAAAGTAAATAACCAAGAGAACAATTGTAATTTAACTATAATTATTATGTAACCATAACAAAAATGGTGGTGAATCCTATTTATTGCTCACTGCATTATCTTTTCTGAAAGTTCAATAAAATGTCTTTTCGGTACTATATTCTTTAAACTAGATCCCAAGCAATCAGATTTTACCTGAAAGCAAAAACTCACATGATATTCCAGTTTTAAAACTAACTCTTAATCTAATGCATCCTTATATCCTTTCTATAGTCTCCCCATTCTCACCCTGTTCTTTTTAAAAGTGGCCCCAACTGCAAAAAAAAGAAAAAAAAGAGTTAGGGAATAGGAAAGAAATTGGATCACACAGATTAAATTCAGTCAAAGCCAAAAAAAAGCAGTTTGTTTGTGAGACTTCATTTTCTTGGATAAACAGAAACATCCTGTGTGCAACTGAAAGCCCTTATAAAAAATAGTTTTTAAAAAGTCCAGCCAAAAATCCAGTGTTCCCTTTTTTTAAAGCTTATTATAAAAACCAAAGAAACGACCTAGAATGGAATGTAAAAACTGCAAAATAGTTGCTAATTTAAACTACCTACTACTTACTACCCACTGAAGAGAAAAGGATGACTAGTTGGATGGACTGCTAGAGTGGCAGTGATGGCACCATTGGAAGATCTGAAAAGTCAGATTAGGGACAAAACGTCATGAAGAAAATATACTGATGTGGTCCCTAAGCACTGACAACAACTTGATAAGAAAAACATCAGTCAATCAATTGTGAATGAGATCTTTTACATCAGGAAAACTTTCCTGATTATTATTAACAATAGCAGCAACCTTCCAAAGCAAAGGCTAGGAGAGGCTACTTTCCTTGCAGTCCTCTCAAAGGCCTGATGCGATGATATTCCACTTCATGGAACAAATATAAAAGTAAAATGAAGATTTACAGGCATGAATGGCTCAGAGTTGCTATCAGTCAAACTGATGGCTGCCTAGACCACGGGTATCAAACTCGCGGCGTCATATTGCCGTCACGTGATGTTTCATGACATTTTTCCCATTCACAGAGCTAGGGTGGGCGTGGCCTGCGCATAATGCATCCAGCCCTCGGGCCGCCAGTTTGACACCCCTGGCCTAGACTGTCAGGTGCTAAACCAGACCTGGTTTGTATGATGTGTTACATACACTGTAGCACACTTAAGCTCTGCTTGACAGATGAATCCAGACTAGAAGCTGAACCGTAGTCCAGATAGAGGTCTACATATGTATCCATGATTTTGTAATAAATTTACTTATCTGAACCATGGCTCTTGCAACCTGGAATCAGCAGATAACCTATGGCTAAATTCCTTCTTCTGGTCTCTCAGTATAGAGGGGCACAGTTGCTCTGTCTCCCATCTCAGACACCATTTCAATGGACAAGGTGGGTTTTTTTTTCCAATTTTAATGTTTAAAAAATTAAACATAGGAAATTCAGCTAACCAACACAAAGTTATGTGGACACTGGCCAACTCTCTCATGTGCCAGACTTGGCACAGTGTGGCACAAAACAGTTTCATATTTGTCTTTTTATTCTATTTGCTGTTCCCTGGCTCCAAACCCTATCGCTTAGCCCTCCTTACTAAACAGGACTGCTGAAGAATCGGAGAAAAAGGCCATGCTAATATATAAAGCAAATCATTTACTTGGTGTCCTCTCTGGATTATTACTATCTTAGAATAAGCCAGCCTCAAGAGAATTCAAAGAAATAATAAATAAAATAATATTCTCTAAAAGGCGGCGGCTAGAAACATTGCTTTTGGAAAAGCTGCAGCTTAACATCATTTATCTGACCTTTTACAATTCTTGTGCTCTTTAATATATATCATATAAAATTGACGTTTTCTGCATTTCACAGGAAAAAAAAGAATTGGAAAAAACTATAGATATAATGATCATAGAAAAAATTATTTTACAACTTCATATAATTAAACTGTTACAAGTATGTGTTGGAGTGTGTGGGTAAGAGAGACATGGCAGTGCTCATATATCATGCTAAACATAGTTTGTTTAACAGTGGTTTATTAAATGGCTGTGTTTGAAAACATGGTAAATCAAAAATAAACAACCACATTAATTCCTATATATTAACTTTGACAATAATTATTCAGTTTCACTTACCTTAAAAGATGCCAAATTGTAAAAATACTCTACAACAGAAAAACTTACTTTTGTTACACACACACACACACCTATTTACAGGGGGGAAGTGAAAATTACATTTTATTTATTTATTTTTATTTTATTTGGTTTGTCAATTGCTTACAAGATAATAGGTATAAGTAAAAACATAGTTATGAATACATGGATACATATAAGAAAAATAAAAGAAACAATAGGACAGGGACAGTAGACACATTGGTGTGCTTATGCACGCCCCCTACAGACCTCTTAGGAAAGGGGTGAGGTCAATAGTAGAAAGTTATTACATTATAATAAATTATAATTAAATTATTGATTTAAATTTATACAAATTATAAATAAATTATAATTAAAGTTATTATTATTACAGCTCACTCTTAAAACTGTTAACCTCATATAATCTGCCTTATAATAATAGGTTGCACTCCAGGAATTATCAAGACAATTCAATACTGTAGGTTTTTTCTTCATAGCTACAATTATTTGGGAAAGCCAGATATAATGATAATCAGGAACATATCGCAATTTACATTTATAGAATGCAATTTTTGATTATTATTTTTTTTACAAAATGTACACATGCAGACAACAGAAAAAGATTGTGTGTGTGTGTGTGTGTGTGTGTGTGTGTGATATATTTAATGACTTTTACTAAACATAGTAAGGAACAATTAAGATTGTTAGACATGAATCTTCTCATAATTTTCTTTTATCTTTTAGTTATTTGGGGTGGGAGAACTAGTCTCTGAAGACAGCCTTTGGGAATTTGCTTAAAAGAAAAAAAAAAGTAAGGATAGTTCTAGTGTACAACAGCTTCCTCAAACTGTTTATATGCAGCACTCAATCTCTCACTGCCCTGATTTTTATTTTATTTTTTTACTGCAATCACAATTTTACTGTTTAGATCCAGTCAGACAGAATAACTTGGCCCAGAGCCCTGTGAAATATAACACAAAGAACTAAAACAAAAATATGACAGGAACTATTATCCCAATCCACAGTTACACAGGGAAGCAAATAATAGCCACATGCTTGACCCAAGCTCATAACAATGCTGACTCTCATTGTTTCATTTCTTTCCAGTGCTGGAGAATACCAGCCAGATTTTTCTTTGAGGCTGAAGCACAATTTTATTGTTTGCATGGCTATCATGTGCCTGAGGATTTGTCCCTGGAATGCATAAAAGGCTTGCAGGTGAACAAAAACATACTGAAATTAAAGTCTGGTGAAAGGGGGAGATTCTTTGATGAGAAAATTAGGATTTGCACATGGCTAATACCTATGCCTTTTGTTAGGCTTGGTTTATTTCTAATAAGCCTCATTAATAAATAAAAAGTATACCTACCTGAAATACATTTTTATTTTTAAATGTGTAGATCATTGTTCACTTAATAAAAAATCATTCTATCTTGGCTATCAGGCTGGTGGGGAAAAAAAGAAACCCTAGTATTTTTTTTTCAGGCAGATTTCTGTGAGGCAAGGCAGTGTTTCATACTAGACATGGAAAAAGCAGAACCAAGAAATGGAAGTCATCCCAGATTAATTAATAAAAGATAACAGAATGATTTTATGAATCTGGCAAAAGCTCAATTGTGAAGCTTAAGGTAACATGGAAAACAGAATGTTAGATTCCAGATACATAGATATTTTAGTATTTTTAAATAGATTTATGAAAACTGAAAGGAGAGGAAATAAATTATACAGTTTCTGTTCTACTTGAAACATTTCATGAATACCTAACATAGCCAAACTGTTTACTTAAAGACTGAAGAATTGTTTGAATAATTTTAATAATAAGAATAATTTTCAGCAATGAAGACTAGGCAACAGGTTTCCTATACAACAGCCAGAAAAATACTGCAGACATGAATACTAAGCACTACCATCCTTTGAAGTCCAAAATTTGTCATTCCTTTCCAACAGTTTGAGCTCCAGTGCTAAACTGCAAAATTGTGCCATAATGCAAACATTGCTTCAGTTAAATTCCTTTTTCCATCTACACACCCTTAAATGCCTGTAGACTAAAATTCTGAAAAATCATCATACTTCATATGACATAATCTTAAATTTTAAAAAATTGTTGTATTGTTTTTTTAAATTTAAGATTCATATATTCTTTGTGCAGAAATTCTTGAGATAGAAAGTTATTGAATGAAGGAAGGTTCAGAATGAAAATAGCCACAATGTACAATTGTAAGTCATAATCTTTTCCTGTCACTTTTAGCACTTCCTTCATTTTTATGAAATGAAGGGCTGCTTTCACAAAACAATGCTTCCTGCATGAACTCTTCTGTCCTGAGAGTAGTGATGTGAATCACCCTTTCTATGTCTGAATTCATTCAGTTATGCAACATTGAGGCAGTGTATTTTTTTTGCAGATAATGAAATGTGTCTAGAGCAAATAGTCTTGTTTTATAAATCAGAGCTAAAGTTGGGGCTTTCTACTACTCGTTCATATTAAAGACATATAAAATATTTACCATCCTAAAGAAAGGAGCAATACACATTTGCAAATACATCATATGAAACACCACATTCTCTGCATGTCTATGTAAATAGTAAGACCATTTATTCAAATATATTATGTGAACTCCTAACCATTCAGCTAAATTATAGAGCTGAATTTTGTGTTCATTCATTTGTGTTTTAAATTTTGTGGATTTACTGCCTATTGATGTGCCATCATTTATTCATGCAAACTTCAGCAAACAGAAAATTCTGCTAAACAATGAATCATAGAATTTATCAGGCACCTTTCTAATAACAGAATGTCAGATATACCACCCCAAGTGACAGCACTGTAGAAATGCCAAAACAATCATGTCAATGGTGTTGCTCCATTCCAGATTTTGATGGCTTCCAGATGTTGAAGTATTTTAGCTTCTGACATAAGTTCTGCTTGTCTCTATTTTTATTTTTTATCAATGCTGGGAAGAAAAAGTTGTAAAAAATGTATTGTTTTCTGAAGTGCACAATTTTAGGTATGCTCTATTATACAATATCTTTTTCCTACATGCACATTTTACTCTCTCTCTCTCTCTCTCTGTGTGTGTGTGTGTGTGTGTTATATCTATCTCATATGTATATTTTTATGCACATGAAGAAATGGAACACTTTGCACAGAACAACCTGTTTCTAGCATACATAAGGGCAATGTATATGCTAGAATGCCTACAATATAAACAAATACATTTTCTTGGGTTAGAACGCACAAATCTCAAACAACAAATTCAACACCAAAATTTTGGGGATAGAAATTCCTTTTTAAAGAAGCAATATTGGTACGTAGGGAAATTGTGCAATAATAAAAAAGTACACTGCTCTTCTATCTGCCTGTGAATGTGTTGCTTTGCCTGAATATTACTGGTCAATAGCATCAGCAAGCAGCCTGAAGGTCAATCTCCAATGCCTCCTTTGGTTAGGCCTTCTGTCTATGGCATCGTCTGAAACCAGTGCATAAGTTCCTACCATATCAGGCAGGAAACCAACAAAAACTTTAATGCGAACCCCTCCCAAAAATGTACACATGTGAGAGAAAAAGAGGAAATTCCAGTCCCATCCACTGGTGTGGATGCTGACCCTTTCAACTTTTCATCACTCTTATTTGTCAATCTTGGCAAAGCATTCATGAGCACTTTCACTTGGAAAAATCTGGATTCAGGAAGCAGAACTTTGCAGCCACATGTCATAGTATTATTAATACTTTAGCACTAATGTTGGTTAAAAAAAAATTAAAAAATTAATCTTGAAAGTAAAAGCTTACTCATTACTATAATCTCTCTTGGTTGGAGGTTGAGTATACTACTGATTCATCTGTACAGAGAAGAGCAACCAGGATGATTAGGGGACTGGAGACGAAAACATATGAAGAATGGTTACAGGAACTGGGCTTGGCTAGTCTAGTGAAAAGAAGGACCAGGAGAGACATGATAGTAGTGTTCCAATATTTGAGGGGCTACCACAGAGAGGAAGGGGTCAAGCTATTTTTTAAAGCGCCTGTAGGCCAGACAAAGGATAATGGATGGAAACTGAACAAGGAGAGATTTAACTTGGAAATAAGGAGAAACTTTCTGACAGTGAGAACAATCAACCAATGGAACAGCTTGCCCTCGGAAGAGACTTTGGAGAAGAGATTGGACTGCCATTTGTCAGAAATGGTGTAGGGTCTCCCGCTTGGGCTAGATGACCTACAAGGTCCCTTCCAACTCTGATTATCTGTTATCTCTCATAAAGGCAACTTGTTTGCTCAGGTTCAAAATTTTACACTTAGGGGAAAATGTTGCTGAATGTTTTATGGATCTCCTTCTGTTGTCTATCATAATTTCCTTACATATTATTAAGCTACTTAAGAATTCCACCAGAAGAAGTGACCAAGGCCTTCCTGACAGCTCCTCTAAGAAGTTGCTAATCATCTAATCAATATGAAGAAGAGTTGCAGGAATTAGGTTTGTCTAGTCTAGTGAAAAGGAAGACTAGGGATGATGTGATAGCAGTGTACCAATATTTGAGAGGCTGTCACAAAATAGCCACAAAAGGGGGCGGGGGGCTCAACTTATTTTCCAAACCAAGACAAGAAACAAGGGATGGAAACTAATCAAAGAGAGAAGCTACCTAGATCTAAGTAGAAATGACCTAACTGTGAGAACAATTAATGGTTTGCCTTCAGGAGTTGTGGGTGCCCCATCACTATAGGCTTTTAAGAAGACTCTGGGAAGCCACTTGTCTATAATGGTGCAGATCTCCTGCTTTAGCAGGAGGTTGAACTAGAAGACTTGCAAGGTCCCTTCCATCTCTGTTACTCTGTTATATCTCTTAATCCAGCTGACATACTCTTGCAAACTTCAACACGTGGAATGCGCTCGGCGAGAAAAATGCTGCATGGAGTTTCTTAACCCAAACCTGGAACCAGGAAAACTATTATACTGCTACTGCCTTTTTCAATTAGCTGTCCATGACCTCACAACCTTCATAAAGTTTCCTGTACAGTATTTTCCTTTTAAAATAACCGTGCTGGATGCCTATACAAAAAAGTTAGGAATTTAATTTTTTTTTGCCCTTTATAGCTAGATGGCAGTACAAAGCAATCACATACCTGTAGCTTTGCAAGATGAAGCTGTCCTCGAATAGGTTTTGCGGGGAGGGTGGGGGAGAGAATCAGGCAGACAATATGATGAGCTCAGGGACATATAGATTTGGTGGACTGTAAAACGGCAGTAATCTCAGGATACAGGAATGGAGTAGATGCTGCAACCTCAGTTGTGATGGAGTAGGACACTGGGTTCCTGTGATCTTCTTCTACAAGACTGGCCCCCATCAGGATATCTCTGTTTATATGAGTTGAGTAGTGAAAGGAATAGAAAGGACTACTTGGAAGATGCAAATTTTCATGACTGCTTCTGTATGGGTGCTGTCGATCCTTTCTCAGTGGAGTGCAGCAATGTATAGACCAATTGGTGGCTAACCTTTTTGGGCTCCTGTGCCAAAATTGCGCACGCACTCACACTCGCGTGCCAGCACCCAGAAGGCAATGCGCATGGGGGCCCACCCCTGCGCATGCATGCACAATCCCCCACCACCCTTACCTGCACTGCGCTTGTGTGCGCCCCAGCTGATTTTCAGCCCGTTTGAGGTCTTTTTCGGCCTCCCAGAGGCTTGAGGGAAGCCTCTGCAGGCTTCGGAGGCTGAAAAATGGGCCCGTTTCGTCACTTCTGGTATTTCCCTCAAACCTCTGAGAAGCCGAAAGAGGCCTCAAACTGGCGGAAAATGGGGCGTTGGTCCTTACCTGATACGCCCTTCTAGGCGAGCCGCGAGGAGCATCCAGACTGTGGGATGTGCTTCTGAGTCCTCTTCTTCAGGCTGAGCTTTAGACGAGGAAACGCTCCGCCCCTCCCACGTGGCATCGCGCAGCCTCCCCCAGTTTTTTGCGATAACGAGAAGAGAAGTTATTAATCCTATCTAATCAACTATTGGCTCCTTGGCTGAAAACAGGAGTCCCCACCAGACGGAGATGCTAGGGTGGGGCTGGATGCCCTCGCGGCTCGCCTAGAAGGGGCGATCAGGTAAGGACCAACGCCCATTCTCCTCGAGCCGCTCGGAGCATCCAGACTGTGGGACATACCAAAGCTTGGCTGTCCTATGGGTGGGACTCCGTCTGGCCCGAAGGCCCCTCCGGATCATTGACAACCCTCTGTAAGACCCGCCGGCCAAAGGAGGCCTCAGCTGAGGCATACGACGATCTTGTAATGCCTGATAAACGGGACGGAGAGGCCCAGGTGGCTGCCCTACAAATGTCAGCAATGGGGGCTTGTGTGGCCCAGGCCGCCGAAGTGGCTGCACTCCTGGTGGAATGGGCAGTTATTCCACCGGTGCCGGCAGAGAATGGGAAAGGTAACACCTGGCGATGGTCGCCTGATCCAGCGACTGATAGTGGAAGGAGAAACCTTGAGCCCTAGTGTCTTGGGTTGAAAGGACAGGAAAAGAGATTCCGACCTTCGTAAGGACTGAGTGCGCTTAATATATATACGCAAGGCCCGTCTAACATCTAGGGTGTGCCAAAGAACCTCCCTGTTCCCGGAGGGTCTAGGGCAAAAATTTGGTAGAACCAGTTCCTGAGATCTATGGAAGGGCGAGTTAACTTTGGGTAGGAAAGTGGGGTCAGGCCGCAGGACGACCCGGTCTGCATGGAACACACATAAATTGCTCCTGACTGACAGAGCTGCTAATTCCGACACTCGACGAGCAGAAGTGATGGCTACTAGAAAAACTACCTTAAAGGTGAGGAACTGAAGAGATGACTCCTCAAAGGCTCAAACGGAGAACGTGTAAGAGAAACTAGGACCTTGTTGAGGTCCCATGTGGGAAACCCAGTGAACAGTGGGAGGGCACAGGTTGGTGGCACCCTAAGGAAGGATCTAACCCGGGGTGATGGGAAAGGGAGCCGTAGTTATCACAGGAGACCACTGTTGAGAGGGCAGAGACTTGTCGTCTCAGGGTGTTAGGTGCAAGCCCTTGCGAAGGCCTTCCTGAAGAAATTCCAGAATCTGAGCCACGGAAGGAGAGAGAGGGTCAACCTGGGACCCACTACACCACTTGCAGAACCCCTTCCAAGTGGCATCATAAATTCGCAGTAGTGGAGGGTCGCCTGGCGGCCAAAATAGTGTCGATGACATGGCTTGATAGGTTCTCGCTAGTCAGACGGATCCGCTCAACTTCCAGACGGCTAACTGTAGCCATTGAGGCTCCGGATGTAGAAGGGGCCCCTGAGAGAGGGAGACCCTGTCCGGGGATCCGCCATGGGGCGCTACCGATAGGTTGCGGAGGTCCGCAAACCACGGTCGCCTGGGCCAATAGGGAGCCACCAGGAGAAGGTCTGCCCTCTCCTGAATGAGCTTCTGAATGACTCTGGGCACTAGCGGAGCGGAGGGAAGGCATATAGGAGCCCTGGGGGCCATGGGCAGCGCAGAGCATTGTGGTTCTCCGCCCGTGAGACGGATACCGGGAGAAAACCGTGGAAGTTGTGTGTTGGATGGGGAAGCGAACAGATCCACCACTGGAAGGCCGAATATCTTGGACGCTTCCTCGAACAGGGATGGATGAAGTCGCCATTCTGCTTGGTCCACCGTGGCCCTGCTCAGCCAGTCCGCCTGGGTATTGTCTATCCCGGAGATGTGTTCGGCTTTTAGTGATAGAAGGTTGGCCTCTGCCCAGCGGCAAAGGCGCCGCTTCCCTCATCAGTTGAATTGACTGGGTGCCCCTTGCCTGTTGATATGGGCCTTGGCCGTGACGTTGTCTGTGAGAACGAGAACATGGCGACTGCGGATCTGGGGAAGCAGCGCAGAGCCAGATGGACGGCATGGAGCTCTAGCCAGTTGATGCTGCATCTTTGTTCGGTCGGCGACCATTTGCCTTGCGCCGAGAGTGAGTTGAGATGAGCGCCCAACCGGATAGACTTGCGCCGGTAGTGACGGTGAGTCTTTGAGGCCCGCAGCGAGGTGGCCTCTGTTGATGGCGGATTGGTCCACCAGAGAAGAGACGTGAGGACCTTTGGAGGGACCTTGACTCTGATCTTCGAGTTGCTTCTTCCGGATCTTTGAACGGGAGCAGGAACCACTGGAGGGGCCTGCTGTGTAAGCGGCCCAGGGAATAATAGAGATGCATGACACCATTTTTCCCAACAATCTAGAGAGGTCAAGCAAGGCCACCCTCCTAGAACGTCTAATTTGTTTGACCAGGGTTTGAATGCTAAGAAACCTCTCTGGGGAGAGAAAAACTCCTCTCTGAGACCGAATCAATTATGGCACCCAGGTGGTTGATTCGGGTGGAAGGGGTAAGTTGGCTCTTTGCCAATTGACTAGAAACCCGTGTGCCCGTAGGGCGGAAAGGGTGACCCTGGTATCCTGACTGCCTGGGACTTGGACGGGGACAGGATAAGGATATCGCCCAAGTAGCAGTGGAGGCGGACGGGAATGCTTCCTGAGGTGGGCCGCCAGGGCCGCCAGGACCTTGGTGAAGGTCCTGGGGGCCGAGGCCAGCCCAAAGGGTAGGGCCACGTATTGATAGTGAAGGCCATTATAACAGAACCTAAGGAATTTGTGATGAGAGGGCCTGATAGGAATATGAAGGTATGCCTCAGAGAGATCTATGGAGGACAGCCAGTCTCCCGCCTGGTGCCTAGGAGAATGGATTGCAAGGAGTGCATTTTGAATTTGCGCTGGATAAGGTGACGGTTGAGCCGCTTCAGGTCTAGGATGGCCTCCAGCCCCAGAATGTTTGGGCACGACAAAGAGATGGGAGTAAAATCCCTTTCCTCTCTGAGCCGGAGGGACAGGTTGAATGGCCTGAATATCAAGCAGGTGATGGATGGCTGCATCCATTAATGCACGTTTGGTGGGATCCCTGAGGAGGGGGATGGGAAGAAACGATCAGGGGGAGTGGATTTGAACTCGAGGGCGAGACCAAACCTTATTGTGTCTCTAACCCATGCATCGGAAGTGGATTTGTCCCATTGGGCGGCGTGGCTGGAGGCGGCCACCAATGGGGAGGGAGAAGGAGGCTCTACCTTCTGCGGTAGGGCCTTCCTCCCGCACTCCCGAAAGGGTCTCTTATAACCACCCCGCCTGGTCCTGTCGCCTGAGTCCGTGCGATCCTGGGATCGGAAGGAAGGGGTCGGGGGAATCTGGGCGGGAAGGGGGTTGGTAGAAAGGGCGGGAAAGCTCCTCCGAAAGGGCTGAGAGCCCTGGTCTCTGATCTTCAAGAAGGGAAGGCAAGTACTTCCTTTCTTGCTGCGACCCTCGACCAGCAGGGGTTCGAGGGCCGGGCCAAACAGTTTGTCTCCTGTAATAGGGGCAGTGGCCAGCTTGACCTTATTCTTACGCCCGCCTGCCAGTGTTTGAGCCATAGCAGGCGACGAGCCGTGACGGGGACGTGATGGCCCTGGAAGAGAATTTCACCGACTGGTAAGTGGCGTCAGCCGAGAACTCGGCTGCAGCCACTAGCTTCGCAATGTCCTGGTGCGCCTCAGGTTGGAAGCAGGGACGTGTTCCCTGAGCTGACGTAGCTGGCGGATAGAGGACCTAGTGAAAAAGAGGCGGCGGTAGCTGACTTAATGGCCCAGGCGTCGGATAGGTGGGCTCCTGCGCAGGGCCAGCTCCACCCGCTTATCCTCAGGTTTCAAGGCCTCTAGGGCCTCACTAGGTGTAGAGGAGGAAGCTAGACCCACAATAGGGTCATCGACCCTGGAATGTTCAGGAGGCTGGACAGTGCCGAATCGAGATTAAAGAACCTCTTGTCTTGGCTAGAGGGTGTGGGAGGGGTCCCTGTGGAGGATAGTTGCTTCGCTACCAGATCTACGAATATGGGGGGAAGGGATGACCTCAGCTTCAACCACTGGTTGGGTGAAATGGAATCTTCTGGGCCCTCTGGGATGGGGGGAGGTCAGCAGGGGCCTGGGAAAGAAGGCCCGAGACATTCTTGGCCTTAAGAAGGAGGGACTTGAACATGTGTGGTTTGAAGAGCCCCCAAAGGAGGGTTGGTCAGTCGAAGTGCCCTCGCCCTCGGACATCTCCCCTCCATGATGTCAGTCTCTAAGGGAGGTTCACTGTAGCGGAGGAACCCATCTGGGAATCCTCCTCCTCGAAATCCCTAAAGTCCCCTTCCTCCTCAACCTGGGCCCCAACCGGAGGAGGGCTGTCCCTCTGAGAGAGTACCTGAGCAACCGGGGGACCGGTTGTGGAAGGGATCTGATAGACAAGGAGTCGTGCTCGGAGACTCGAGGAGAGAAGCCTGATCTGGACATGTGCTGTAGTTCCTCTATAACACTCTGGTGGATGGCTGATTCCATCCAAGCCCTGATGTGAGGTGGCACCTCAGATGTAGAAGGTTCGCCCTGGCGCAGACCAGCAGCCGTGGGTGTAAAAGTGGCTTCGGGTGTCAGACTCATCGTAGGACCGGGGTCGGGAGACCCTGGGGCGAACTGCGCCTAGGTAGGGAAGAAAGGCCTGGGGGGAGGTTGAATAGAGGTAGGGGGTGGAGGAGGAGGTAGAGACGGTTCAGAGCGGGACTCCCTTGAACGCCTGTCGAACTCTTTTTCTAACGCCTTGTGGCGCCTTAAGGCGTCACGTTGAGAGGCCTTGGAAGGTTCCTTGTCCTTTCTAGAGCCCTTAGGTTCCTTGTTCCTGCTTGCGCAAATAGTGGGACTTTGCCTTGGCCTTCAATGAAGGACGCTTTAGAGGAATTGTCGCCTGCCATATTGAACAATAGAGATTAATAAGGGCGGTTGGCTCGCCCAGATCAGGCCTGGATAAGGCCGGGTGAGGATGAGGCTGGCCCGCTCCCTTTGGAATTTTACTTGTACAGAGATAACAGAAATATATATATATATATATTTAGCTATGTAATCCTGTTTTGTTCCTTTCTGTAGTGCTTTTTATATTCTTTATATCAGCTGAATATACAGGTACTCCGATATATCCAATATCTTAAGAGAAAATTGCTGTACCAAAAAAATTATTTTTTTTTTGTTATTATTCCTTTTGTATTTGGATCAAATATAAATTCTATTATAGTTATTTCCTTGGATGTATATCTCTCTAGTGCCGAATCAGTCGAATAACGCCTGAGGCCTAGAGTTGAATAGGAGGCCTCTGGCAGCCAGCCTCCAGGCAACAGAAGAAAAACCGGAGGGGGAGGCTGCAACTTCGCCCGAAAAGGGCTGCGGGAGGCCAACAAGCACTAACCAAGACTAGCCAGGCAGGTCGATGGGCAGCTAGGCTTTAACCCTAGGCCTGGAGATTTAATTCACCGCAGCTGAATATTAAATAAAAAGAAACTTTCAGCGCCCGGCCACGAGGTGGAGCCAAATGGCGTCCTCGAGCTGAACTGCCTGGGCGCCTTCGGGACGGAAGAAAAGGAAGGCTTGGCCGGTCAGCTCGGCGCTCCTAAAGCCCTAGGGGCGATAGCCCTCCCGGTTGGCGTTTAGGTGGGGGGAATCCAGCGGAGGAGCGCGTGCCACAGGCAACGCGCAGGCAGCGACGCGATCTGATAAGGGGGGGCGTCGCGCTGAAGGCGCTGCGAGCCCGCAACCGCCTCTGAGGACAGGGAAAAAATTTCCTTGAGTCCTGACCCTTGCGCAGGAGGAGGAAGGAAGCAAACCTTATTAGGACGGAGGATTCAATGAAACAGCCAAGGAGCTCTTTGAAACGCAGCCTGATTCTTCGAGGCTGAGCAAAAAGACTGGGGAGAGCGCTGCGCGATGCCACGTGGGAGGGGCGGAGCGTTTCTCGTCTAAAGCTCAGCCTGAAAGAAGAGGACTCAGAAGCACATCCCACAGTCTGGATGCTCCGAGCGGCTCGAGGGAGAATCAGCTGGGAGGAGCACACAAGCACAGTGCAGGTAAGCGGGTGGTGGGGCTTGCATGCCATAGGTTTGCCATCACAGGTATAGACAGTCCTCAACTTATAACCATTCATTTAGTGACCATTCAAAGTTCAAATGGCACTGAAAACAGTGGCTTATGGCCAGCTTTTCACACTTATGATTTTTGCAGCAACCCCGTGTTCATGTGATCAAAATTTGGGCGCTTGACAACTCGCATGTATTTGTGACAGTTGTACTGTCCTGGGGTCATGTGATCACTATTTGTAACCTTCCCAGCCAGTTTCTAACAAGCTAAGTCAATGGGGGAAGCCAGATTCACTTAATGACCTCATGATTTGCCTAACAACTGCAGTTATTTGCTTAACAACTCTAGCAAAAAAAAGCTATAAAATGGGACAAAACTCACTTAACATCTGCCTTGCTTAGCAACAGAAATTTGGGACACTATTGTGGTTTAAGTCAAGGACTACCTGTACTTTTACTTTTTCCAACCGTCAATAACCAAGTTGCTACTTTTGCTTTGTAGTTATTTAAACCAGAGTGTTCTATTTATACTTAAGTGTTCAGTTGTAGGTTTGGCTTTACTTTGTTATAAACCTTTTACATCTAAAACTCTTTTATTACTTTATTTTATAACCTTACTAATTTACTGTTATTTTATTGTATTTTGTGGCTTGCTGTATGTTATGACCTGTGGTTACAACAAAAACTTTAATTACTTCCTTTATTTACCTTTGATTCAACTTGGAATACCTCAGTTTCATATGCCATCTGAATAGATCTCCTTCAGCAGTTCTCAATCATTCTTTGGATTCACAACATGTCCAGCTCCTTTCAGCTTTTGTGGCTGAATGATTGAGAAATACAATGGCAATCTCACTTTTTCCCTCGCATTTTTTTCTCTACACATGAAAAATAATTGAGGCTGGTAGATCTTGAACTCCAGTTTCATTCCCAGGCCACACCTTATTACAGCGAAACATTTCTTGGCTCAGATTCAGTGGTCACACACCATTTAATGTGAAGAACAGCGTTTCCCAATCTTGGCAACTTTAAGATGTGCGGACCAACTCCTAAAACTCTAGAGTAGAAGTCCACACATCTTTAATTTACTACGGTTGAGAAACACTGTTTAGTACATCTCACAACTGTTTAGTACATCTCACAATTCATTCATGTCACAATTTATTCAGACCCAAAATTTGTGTCGAAGAGCTTTCCAATCTCCAAATTCAAAATTGACCCCTCCCAGTTCTTATATTCCCTGCCCATCTTTGTTATGTGTCCAGACAAGCTCACATGTTGTAAAGTAAAAAAAAAAAAGGGCTCACTTATTAAAAAGGCATATTTTCTTTTTACAGTAAATCCCTTAGGATGCTGTACTTAAAGGATACATTACAGCATAATCATATTCCATGCTTTCCTTCCCCTTCCCCCCTGTCCATGCATGCATCAACAAAAGACCTTCCTTCATGAAAAGTATAGCTTAAATCTCAATGCATTCATTCTTTATCTAAGTTTCAGGGTAGGTCTCCTTCTAAGGCTTTGTTCACGTGAGGCCCATTCATCTACAGAACATTTTGCTCATTAAAGATATTAAAACATGTTGCAGCAATGCCCATAACTCTACTCGCTTTTCATCTAGAAAAGCTCAAACCAATGACTTCTGCAGCACTAGCTGTGTGGGCTCAATGTAATACAAAAGGTCAACAACCAGAATCTTCTCATTTCTGTTGCCACCTCTGATGCCAGTGCCTCTTGCTGCTCCATTCCACCCTGACTCAGTTTCTTCATTCACATCCCCATTTTAATTACCACGAAGCCCAGATTAAATTTAATGAATAGTTTGGCTGTTACAATATAGTTACCTTTATGGGCACTTTGATGAGACCTCATGGAGGAGATTTATACACATACAGCATTTTTCTTTTTTTTTCTCCCACTCTGTGAAATTTTTATTGCTATTCCTTTTTTTTAAAGGATTCTATTTAAACTTAATTAACTTTAATATGAAACAAAGAATTTTTATTGCTAAAAAGCAAGCGCTCACTAAAATTCTGGATATTGGGGAATATTGGGACCATCTTGAGCAGGGGTGGGCTGATGCCGGTTCAGACTAGTTCACCCATACCAGCAGTTCCAACCACCAGCTGGGCCCGCCCACCTGTCCCGGTTCTATCTCATCCTATACATCTCACTCTCTGGCTCACTCACCCCGCCCATGCAGCCCAGCTGATTTCCATGCCTCACCCGCTCTACTCACCGCGGCTGCCCAAGAAAGTATGCTGGAAGCCGCACACATTAAATCACCGTGTGTTTGAAGCCGCACACAAGCGCATGCTCACATTTTCGGTTCTGCAATAGGCGAACCAGTTGTTAAAATTATGTGAAGCCCACCTCTGACCATGAAGATGCAACAAATGTTTTTCGCACCTTTCTGAGAGAACAAAAACTCAATTGGCTAACTTCTTCTCTGTAATATGCTCATTTTAATCTTGTACCAGAAGCAGGAAAGATAGACAGTTTGAGAAAGGAGTGAAGGAATCCATTTATGCCAAAGTGGAAAATCTTTCCTTCAAGAGAGGTGGCAACCTGTCCCTCATTTTTTATGCTGCTCTTTCATCATCCTCAGGAAAATTAAAATCATGTCACAGGTTCACCAGGGGGAGTCACATCTAATGACCCACACTTGGGGGTGGAGGGGAAGGATTTAGGAGTTGGAATATTTTCATCCCAACAACTCTCTGCCCACTCCTCTCAAAAGCCTATGAGACATGAAACCCCCCCTAGTGGACATATATGGTGTCCCCCTAACCAACTCGGTAAGACTGAAGAATTACTGGATAAGTGAAACATTTCAAACCAAGAAGAAAAGAAGTCCAGTTGTCACAACTTCCAGAATACTAGTGAACATGAAATACATATTCCATAAATTACCAGAGGACCCCTTTTTATGCTAGAAATATGGTGGAGAGATTCTGTGTACTATAAGAGCAGGAGACTGTCAGCCCCTGAGGGAATGACAGCTATTAGGGACAGAAGACATATTTTGTCCTCATCAGAGCAGGAGACAGTAGCACATTACTTTCTCTCTTAAAAGGGAGCTGCTTGGCAATTTCAACTATATAAACAACAAATCTCCTCCTTATTAGTGTGTGTGTGTGTGTGTGTGTGTGTGTGTGCACGCGCGCGCGCATATATACAACTAGCCCAATCCTGAATTCAGGAGGAGCGGTTGTTGGTTTGCTTGTTTTTGCTCAGATTGCAACATGATATGTGGATGGAGACGGTTGCATGTATTCAGGTACATTTCACTTTTGTTGGAATTTTGACTGAATTTTGACTGACAGAAGGAAGGAAATTGTGTCAAGGAAACCACCCAAATGTAAAGTTCCATTTATTACTGTGGCAATGATTAATGAACTGATTTCCCTTAGAGTTATCAAATAGTTTAAAAATTGATTCATCAGCTCTACAGATTGATCCTCAAAATTGCCAGATTAACAGCTTGCTGACAAAGTTAGTTAATAACTCTCTGAAACATTGTCTGTTGGGCATTTCTAGCCATTTATAATCTAGGTATATGCATATCTAGACTTCATTTATTAAACCTTTACAAGAGAGATACCGGTATCAACACTGACCATTAAATCAGTAACGTATTAAGCTCATCCGTCTTCAAAGTCAGCCAAATGCATACTATTGAAATTTTACCCATGGAAGTCTCACAAATTACCTGCTACTTTACAGTACATCACATTGTCTGATATCCATTAGATTCCTTTTGCAAAGCTTGTACCTCAAAATGTCACTTTCTAGGCCCTTTCCCAACCTAGAACAAAAAGAATTACCATCCTGAAACAATTCTTCAGAATTAGCCATCTCTTATGTGCCTATTCTCCTCCGAACACAAAGAACTCTGCTGTATGGGGAAGCCTCTATTTGTCATTTAAAGTCTCACTAATGACCTTTTAACTTTTTCCAGGGATGCAACAGCAAGGTCAGTTGCAATTTGCTTTTTAAAGTCCAAAAATGAACAGCTTTTTCTATGGATAACAAGTGCCACAGAAGCAGGACAACTCATTGATTGGGTCATACAGAAATGGTTCTGAAGGACTGCATTTAGAACCTAAGCAAAATTATCAGTGCCTATAATGATTGCTGACCAGAGGGCACTGGCCAGAGTAAGACATAGTGAAGCAGTTTCTTTAGAGTATATGTTGGGTTGGGTTGGTTTTTAAAATATCTGCATCGTGGATCTTCTTTCCAAGCATTCGTGTTAACTGTTCCACATGGAAAGAAGCCACCGGAATGGATGGCCTTAAAATAACAACCAGGAGGGAAAGTGGAAAGGTTTACACTAAATAAGTGGTTGGTTCATGACTGGCTTGTGTGAACCCATCAATGATGGTTCATAAATCATGAGTTACGACTTAAGAGTGTTATGCAAACCCAATCATTGGTTAAAACATGGATTGGTAAGATGAATGAATCATAAGCAGTCTAAATTATTTATGCAAAGAAATAGCACCAGTGCAATATGGGAGCAACTATCTTCATTCACATTCTGCCTTCCTATGTAGAGGATGTCTTTTTAAAACCAAGTAAGAAAAAAAAATATGAGGCTACTACTATTCTCTGCTTCTCTCTGTCCTCATGAACCTATACAGAGTGAAAATAAGCACCAAATATCCTATACTCCAAGGATTCATAAACTTTTTGCCATCACACCTCTCCTTAGTGCAGGGGTGTCAAACTGGATTTCTTCAAGGGCCGAGTCAGCATTGTAATTCTCCTCCATGAGCTGGCAGGGGGCAGCGGAGGGGGGAGATGGGACGAACTCCTCCTCCAACCAAAAAAAGGGTGTGGGGACGCATGTGGACTCCTGTGACTCATTTTTGGCCTCCATGGCCTCCTGCAGCACTCTCCCAGCCAAAAATGGACCATGTGGGGACCATGCGAGGGCCATTTTTGGCCAGCAAGATGCTGCTGGAGGCTGGGGAGGCCAAAATGGCTCACAAGGCCTCCTGCAGAGGCACCACAGGCCAGTCTTTTGATATTTCCATGCCAGCCCTGCGGGCCAAATTTAAGTACCCCGTGGGCTGCATCCGTCCCATGGGCCTTGGTTTTGACACTTCTGGCCTTAGTGTAATTTTAATGTATACACATCCTCTAAAACAGGGGCCTCCAACCATGGCAACTTTAAGACTTGTGGACTTCAACTCCCAGAATTCCTCAGCCAGCTTTCTGGCTGAGGAATTCTGGGAGTTGAAGTCCACAAGTCTTAAAGTTGCCAAGGTTGGAGACCCCTGCTCTAAAAATCCAAACATCAAAATGAACACAAATGAACAATGAAACCAATATAATGAAATTTTGGGAAGTATATATTTATGGTACCAATGTATTAAAAGGTATATTGGTACAACTCCTCTGGGTTCTTTCTGCACTCTCCAAGGGAAGTATCTCATAGTTTGGAAAAATTTTGCTATATTTCCATCTGTGCAATTGATAGTTAGCTCCATGCCTGATTAATAGTTTAACCTCGAGCAAATTAAGGACTATTGAAGGTTAAACTCTTTCTGGTTTTAGATATCCCACTATCTCCACCCAATATCAGGTGAGTGAGCTGTGTAAATTCACCCAGGCTATATAATAATACACTGTTTTCAACCAACTTGAACTCTCTTTAAGAAATGAGAAAATGTGGAATCTCTGACCCTACATTAAATCTCCCATTTCTCCTCAGTTCCCATTAATTATACAACAATTTAAATCCTATTAATGTAAATCAAAGCAATATTTCTTTTTGTAAAGGAAGCAGTAACAAGAGACAATCCTCTCAGCTATGTAATAAATTTAAGTGCAATCCTTTTCTAGGCTACTATAGATATATAAAATTACAGGAAATTAGCTTTTACAAAGTAATTGTCTCCTTTTAAACTTCCACTCTGTGGTTTGTCCCTAGTTTAATATGGAAAGATCAGGCCACCAGTCATTTTTAAATATGTTGTTAATATTAGTATTAATACAAAGTTTCTTAACTTTTTCTTCATGTCTATGTTTTCTTTGGAACTCCTTATGTTAACAGTTGAATTTTACTAAGAGGGTAAATATGAGTATCCTAACCTTATCTTTGTTTCAATGTACCTTGTAGACCCAGCAACCTAAACCTAATCTTGGACTTTCTCTGTGGTAATGATCAGACAAGCAGGAACCAATCTTTCTTTTTCTTTCTTCCTGCCTTCCCTCCTCCCTTACTTATTTTAAAAAGAATAGAAATAGCAGATAAATCTCACTGACAGCTGAGGCTTTTTATGGCCCTGGTACATCCTCAGTATGACACAATGCTTCATAACCAAACACCTTAAAAAACTCAGTCAAACTTGAAAACAAAATGGTGTCATTTCACAAAATCAGACAAAAAAAAATATTATGGGCTTTGCTGTGATCTTGGGGTTTAAATGGGAATAAGGGTTTTCAGGAGAATGTAGTCATAACTTCCCTACTCAAAATATTACTATACCCTGCTGGGAAAGTGATATTTGGAGCGGGGTGGAAAATGACAAATCTGTTTGTGTATCTTTTCGATAGAGCAGAAGGCAAACCTTGCTTTAATTTGTCCTGAGTGATTGCTCTGGAAGGAAGATACAATGGATGCTTAGCATCAAAATCCCACCAGCTGGGACATTAGATCAATGTTAACCCCATAGACTCTCCTTAGCCTAGACCTGTCCCTAGTAATGCTAAATGTATCAATAAAGGAAAATCTTTGTAGCTCAGAGTTGAAATTAGGAGGTCCTTGGTGTTCTCTGAGCTTGGTTCTTTTCTTGCAGAAACATCTGTAAAGGTCTACATTAACAAACAAACAAAAAAACCAATCAGGTACAATAAGAGAAATATAATTTTATAGATAGTTCTCAACTTACAGCTATATTTAGTGACTGGTAAAAATTACACTGATGCTGAAAAAAGCCTGATACTCACATTATGATGTCATGCCATCCCCATGGTCATGTGATCACAACTGAGACACTTGACAGCTTGTATTTATGACCAGTTGCAGAGTATGGCAGCCACATTTGTGACCAGTTTTGGCTATGCTATCTATATTAGCACAAAAGGAAATCCTTTGGGAGCAGCTACCTTTGCTCAGAAGGTAGTCCATCTGGTGGAATTCCAGTGGTGTCCTCCTGGCAGACCAACTGGAGACCGCGATTGTCTGCAGCTTTGATCCATGCTCTCCCGTCAGAGGGCCACAATCATCTGTTTTTGGGGCCAAAACCACCCTGTAGGGCAGTGAAGAAGGGGGAGACCACCAGCTGGGTCAAGGGGAGCTGCATCTCCCCTCCTTGGCTAGGCATACTCCCATCCAAAGATGGCTGTAGTGGTGGTCAAATATGGCCACCCTGAAGAGGAAGAGCTAACTGGGACAAAGATTGTGCAGGAGTGGTGAAGAAGAGGACAGCATGAAGATCGGGCTAATCAGGCCAGAATTTAAATCTTAAGAAATTTTTAAGAGAGATAATAAAAAGGGTGACCAGAAAAAGTGAAGAAAAAAAAAATTTGAGAGCTGAAAGTGGCTTTGAACTTTGAAAGGAGGAAGCCAGAAGAAGATATCTGTTTAAATTGGATAAATGTATGATTTTGGCACTAAATTGGCATAATTAAAGTTCAACTTGAAAGTGTCAAAAAAAATAGTACACACACACACACATATATATATGTTATTCAGCTTTGTTCGGGTATTTTCCTACATCATTATAGTTGTGCTTTTAAAGTTGTAGCAACGTTTCGGCAGAATCTCATCTGCCATCATCAGGCTTCTGTATTGTGTTCGTCTGTGAGTCAGACTTTCACAGCCATTTCAGTTTTAAATTTGGGGCTAGCCTACTGCTGTGCCAGAATGATTTTTTCTTCATCCTGATTGGTTGAGTCTTGGTCTGTGTTTATTGGTCTTGGATTTTGCTGTGTTCTGCTTGATTGGTGTTTCTAATATCTTCTGTCTGTTTTGTGGCTTTTTTTTTTTTTTTTGTCTTGATTGGCTGGCAACATTGTGTTCCTGTATTGGAGGCTTTTAGTGCAGCTTGGCTCTGAGTAAATGGATGGCTATCATTTATTAGGAAGCTAGGTTTCATCTGGGTGCCTGGTTGGGGTATGTTTGAGCTGGAGGTATCAGGGGGGATCTGTTTGTGCCCAGGTGTTTACCTGGCTTGTGGTGTGGAGATTTTTTTGTTTGTGAGTGCAGGCTTCCAAATAATTGACAGTCTGGTGGAATCATCTTTTCTATTCATGCTACAACTTTAAAAGCACAACTATAATGACGTGGGAAAATACCTGAACAAAGCTGAATACCATACATGTAAGCACCCGTGAAAACTTGAGATAGATAGATAGATAGATAGATAGATAGATAGATAGATAGATAGATAGATCTTTTGGGGGGAATTAAAAATGGAACTAAGAAATATGAGAGAAATGCTACATAAAAGAGGCAAGTCATTTGGTTCTGCTTTACAATTCTTAGAAATGGCGATTTTAGAGTATGAAGAACAAGGAGTACCAGAAGAGAAGAAGCTGATTAAAGAAGATGCCATCTTCAATGAACAATTGGAGCAATGAATATCAAAGCAAAGGGGGGAAAGAATGGGAATTAAAACTTGGAGATTTGAGGAGGCAATTAAAAAGGGGAATGTTTTGAAAACCAAACAAAGTAAAAAGAAACAGCAGAAAAGAGAATCACAGAAGGGAGGGGGATAAAAATTGGAGTAAGAAAAGGAGGGGGAAAATGAAAGAAAAAAGAAGTAATAAGAAAAAGAACCAGGAAATAAAGAAATATAGAAATCGAACAAAAATGAAAATAAATTGTTTATTCAAAAGACTTAGAGATAATGGTTAGATAAGGATTAAGAAAGGTGATTCTGCAAGGTGATGTATTTGAAGTAATAAATTATTTAGAAAGTAGGAAAATATAGATTTTTAATATGGAAATAATGGAACTGATACTTTCTTGTTATTAGAATACCTGTTTTTTTTATTAAACTACATATAGAGATAAATGGAATAAATGTGAAAAAAGAGATACTATGATGAGTCTATTAACTATGTTTAATGAATTTAAGAATATAGTTGAAATGAATTATGAGGATTGCTGTAATGAGATTAATATCAGTTTTTATGATTAATTGAATAGATTTTTTTTTTTTTGAAATTCTAAATGATTTGATGTAATTGAAGGGGAATGTGCCATGTGGAATCTGATTTAAAAGGTATATAGGTGTTATGTAGTTGTTAGGAGATTATTGTTATTGTTATTAATAACTCATAAGGTGATAATTAAAACGTTAAATGATTACTGGGATTTAAAGAGGAACTAAGTAAATGATATATAAGGTATAGCGGTGGCAAACTCTAATTGGTAATTGTGGGAGAGACTTTTTTGAAATGTTTGAATTGAGATGGAATTTTTGAAATGATGAAATAAGAATATGGCATTGCAAACCTGACAGATAAAAATATAAAGCACAATGAATATGAAGGTATGAGAATTATTTAAAGTTAAAAGAAATAGGTTAAGAAATGAGTTGAAAATATATATAATAAGTTTGTGGAAAGTTTTTGAGAAAATTAATAGAAAATATGTAAAGTAATGATAAGATATGAAACTAAATGTGAAAGATGAATATGTAATCAAGGTCATGTTTATATGGAAATGTGAAAACCTGGAACCATGCTGTTCACTAAAAAAAGATGTTATTGAAATATGGAAAAATAAAATAAAACTTTTTTATTTAAAAAAAGAAGGTAGTCCATCTGGTAACCCTGGGACTGGCCCCTCACCACTTCTGAAGTTGGCTCTGGCACTGGCTGCTTGTCCATATCTGAACCCACCCATGGCAGAAAAATAGTGCCATCTGAGAATAGCAGAGCTATGAAAACTACAATATTTCCTGACTTCTGATGGCCCCAGGTGAAGAAACAATCTCCAAGTCTAAAAATGCTTTTATTATAATGCATTATAAAGAGAATGGTGCAAATCTTATTATGTTTTATCTCCTCTCTTTCTTATACACATATGAATTAGGATGGTGTCTGAGATGTTTACACATGCCTTTCATTTGGAGCTTAAGCTCCTCATTGCTTTGGAAATGGATCTCTCTTCTCTCTCTTGAGGTCATCCTCTGTACTTTTTACACCCATAATGAGCAGATAGGAATATAACGGACAAACTCCTCTGAGTTACATTCTGAAAATGAGGTTTGCACATCAAAAGAATGAAGAAATGGAAATGGAAGCTACAGCACACAACACTTCTAGAAGCAAACGGTGTATTATTAAAAAACAAGATATTTTGATTTTTATACATCACTGCAAGAGATGAAAGGACCATAGGGCAGAAGGAAGGCCTTCTCTGCAGTTACCCCAACACTCTGGAACACTGCTGACCCAGAGATTAGGTTGGCCATTTTACTTTTGAGTATTCTAGAAAGCTCTGGAGACTTTCCATTTTAAGTGAGCATTTGAATTGAGTTGAAATGATAGTTAGAAGGCAATCCTTTAAAAAAAAAACCATGCTGGTTTTAGGAGATAAATTCATTTATGGATTAAGTTATATTCTGCTAACCAGTCAAAGGTCAAAAATGTGTGTATATAAATCTGTGTGTGTAATTAAAATCTATTTAAAAACTCTTAGAAGAATATAGTTGATGAGAGTAGAATAGGTCTCTCATGCCTGAAAATGTGATATTAAATCAATAAAATTTGTTTCATTGAAATTCATCAGAATTACACTTTTACTTAGATGTCCCAAGTATAAAGACATGGGAAAGAGAAAGCAATAGAGAAACATTGCAACTGCATGTCACAAAGAAAACAGCATCTCAAATAGTTTACAGGCTACCAAATTAAGGAAACCTAGTCAGGGCATGAAATTCATCATTAAATTTCTTCATATTAAGCCAGTTGCATGAATTTAGCATTGTCCTTGGGACCACAACTTATCTGAGAATTAAATTAAAGCAAGATTGTTCTTCCAACATGTCTGTCAATTACCTAAGTAAGAAAATGCACAAAACTGCATTCTATCAGGCTATCTGCAACTACATTCCTCAGAGAGATAAAAATGAGAGTAGCAGCTGCAGAGCCCCATACAATGCTGTAGAAATTGAAATTGTATTGGTCACCTTCTATCCAGTGGTGGGATTCAAAAATTTTTACTACTGGTTCTGTGGGCGTGGCTTGGTGGGCATGGTTAGGTGGGTGTGGCCATGTGACTGGGTGAGCGCAGCTTTTTTTTTTTTGCTTTTTTGCAGTTGCCCCCCACCCACCCATTTTGGGGGCCTTCTGGGGCTCAGAAAGCATTGTGGGGGGCATTTTTGCTCCCAGAAGATTCCTCTGAGGTTCAGTAAGAAAAAAAACAGAGCATAGGAGGGGCACGCAGCACCCCTCCACGCTCCATTTTGGGACCTTCCTGGCCTCAGAGGAGCCTCTGGAGGGGCGTTTTTACTCCCAGAAGGCTCCTCTGGGCCTCAGGAAGGCAAAAAATGGAGGGGGGGACTGAGCCCCTGCTTCCATTTTTTGCCTTCCTGGGCTTCAGCAAGGGGAATCCCAGCACAGCTGATCATATGAACAGCTGATTGTCGAGAAGGAAAAAAAAGTAAGAAATACCTTAAGAGGTGAGCGTCAGGTGGGCAGGGTAAGCGAGCAAGCAAGCCAGCGACTGGGTTGGGGGCATGGCCAGCCAGAACCTACTACCGGTTCAGCGACCCACGCCAAATCCTTGTTACCGGTTCACCTGATCCTGTGCGAACCAGCTGAATACCACCACTGCTTGCTTCTATCGCCAATTCAATAACGCAAGTCCTGAAATGAATTTATACTGTAACAGTCCAACTGCCCAATCTACATAATGGTTCACAGGATCAGAAAGTTACATAACGTTGCTACAGAAGAGGTCCAATAATCTGGAATATGTATTTCATATATTTGTATTCAAATATATCTATTAATAACTTCATTTTTGTAAGCAGGAAATTTTAATTAAATTATTCATTAATTGTTAGGCGGAAATTTTAAGCACAATGTTTCCAGCCATCTAACTCTCCTTTCTCAATGCATAGTTTGAAATGAAATACTTTGTCACATGGTACTGGTTCCCTTTCCTATTTCCAGCTGCTAAACTGCATTAAAAGGACACTGAAAATAAATTCAATAGCTTTCCTGTTATTGCTTTTCATGAAGGCAATTACTGTAGTTGCCACAAGGATGTTTAGCATTAGCAAATAGGCTCAGCAATCATAGTATCTCTACTAAAATACTTTCCGAGCTATGAAGACTTTTTGGGCATCAGCCTTCAAATCTAGTCCTTTAGGCAATCTTGAATCACCAATAAACCTTTCAGTAAGGCACAATGTTTTAGGACTCTTTGGTATCTGTTTATTAGCATACTAGCTGTTATGTTTGCTTAACTGGGTCCTGTGTGGGGCTATTGTTTTCAAAAAATATCCAAACTTGATCAAGTGTAAGGTTAGACAGAGGAACTGAATATCAAAAATAAGCCTGTTTGCAGCTAAAGAATCCTCTCTAATCAGTTCTATCCTGCAGACCCAGTCAAAAGAAAGCCCTTGCCTCCCACAATGGATGACTGACTGGCAAAAATTCATGGAATTAGCAGAGGTGGTTATATTGACTGTCTTAATCAAAGAAAAGAATACATCTAACTTTGTTTTCCCCTTGGAAACCACTTCTGGACTCTGTGTTCAAGGTGGGGAAAAAATGAAACGTTCACTTTGGGTTTTGCTGAATAGATAGGTTTGTTGTTATAGAGATGGCTAGGATATATTGTTACATCAAAGAAAAATGTTGAGGCTGTGTGTTAATATCTTATTCTACTGTTCTAAAAAGAGTGGGAAATCAATGCTTTTCTTTTCCCTCTTTGATCCTATGCCTTTTTCTCTTCCAGTTTTCTGTTTAGTTTCCCACTATTTTCATTGCTGTTTGATTTTATATTCTGATAAACTAAAAAAAAAAACTGGAAATGGAAAAAAAGAGTCCACTGCCCATCCTTATTTCCACAATCTTCCACGAGAAAAAGGAGGGATAGAGAACCCTGAGTTCTGACTGCAACTGAAAATGGTGCCTCTAACTGCAACAGTCTAACTAACTAGCAGGCCACTAGAGCGGAAGTCTCCAACCTTGGCAACTTTAAGACTTGTGGACTTCAACTCCTAGAATTCCTCAGCCAGCAGCTGGCTGAGGAATTCTGGGAGTTGAAGTCCAGAAATCTTAAAGTTGCCAAGGCTGGAAACCCCTGTGCTAGAGATATTCCTAAAAACACTGTCAAGTGGCAACACCTGCAAATAAGAAAAAGTACTCAACGTTCCAGCTCCGAGAACATTTACAGACACTCTTGTAAATGAACAACAGCAATGTCTCAAATGGTGCTTGTGAGGACAATCTCTGGTCCTGTGCTCCAAACTTTGCCAGTCTTGGATGTCAGATGTGGCTGTCTCCCTCCTTCTGTTTTAAGTTGCCTTACGCTTTCTTAGTAGGGGTTGTTGTAATTGGGAGTGGCCGTCTCTTTTGTGACTGCTTTCTTCCCTTGTTAAAGGCTTTGTTTCCCCAGAAAGGAGTGTGAGCGTGTTTCTTTTCTTCTCCTCTCCTGTCTCATTTTGGGGACTAGTCTGACAGTCAGAGAAGGAGGGAGGCTTTTCACAGCTCCCTCTGCTAATTTATTTTTGCCCCCAAGCAGCTTTAATAGCGGAGGGAGTTGATGTTAGGCAGGCACTGGCAAAGTGGTGGTTGTAGGTGAAGGGTGGGGGAAGGGAGCAAGAACTTGCAGCAGAGTGCCTGTAAATTGTGTGTTTTGACATGAATCAGAGTTTGGAGCAATTCCTCCCCACCCCCCAGCTTTTGCCTTTCTTGGCTACAGTCACTTCTGCCCACCTAACCAAGCAGGGTTTAAAGACTGCAATATAGGAGTGTTTTGCTACCTAATCTCAGATGTGAAACTCATGAATGAAAAAGAATATTGTTGCATTACTTATCAAATTTTGAACTACATGAATTAAAGTGGGAACATCTGGAGAAAAAAATTAGAAGAAAATGTCCAAGGTTCATTTTAAAACTCTGATCTCATTTAATGCAGCTTTCCCAAAACAAGGCTCTCCCAGATGCCTGACCTTCAGAGTTTCCAGAATTCTCAGCAATGGACAAGCTGTTTTGGAGAAAATCCACACATCTGGAAGATGTCCCATTTGGAAAAAAAATGTTTTAATGCTTTACAGTCAAACTCCCAACTCTGAAAGTTTAAAGATATTTGAATTACCATGATACCTTTCAGCTTTGATCTGCAGCATTTTTTCTATCTGTCTTCTGTGTCCTTGATAAACATCAATCAGCACCTCAAGAACCTTTCATACATTATTTAAGACAGGATCATGGCCTTTCTGGCAAAGTAAGTTCTCCTTTAATTCTCCTTCAAATATTTTAGATATCCCTTGAGTAGATTATTCTAATGAGGTCAGTTACGCAAGAATTTGTGGTGGCATCTGAATTAGAAGATACGGAATTACTTTTAAAGCACCAAAACAGAACCGCTAAAATGTTTACGACTGCAACCCAAACACAATACGCACACAGATGTCCCAATACCAGGAATCTAGGTTCTGAGCCTAAATCCCAACTAATCACTCTGGGATGCCCTCAATAATCACAGCTTTTGGATATTTGCAGTCACGTATGATACCAGAGATTATCCTATGATCCTCAGCTTCCTGTTTGTATACCTCAAATTGTAATGTTTAAATACAAGTTGGATACAATACAAACTGATCGTTATCTCTTTAATCGCCATATTCCACACAGATTTCGTCTGGGATTGTTGACTTTAGGATTAGCAATAGCCCTTGGCAATTGCTTCTACCTCAAATAATCTCTGGTAAAGAAAATATACAATGTTTTAAAGGGGGTTTCTCCCATAAATGATTATTTTTTTCCCTATCATTGGGGAAATGGGGAGAAAAGGTACTAAATTCCTTCATTCATACATGCTTGCTGTGTGACAAATCTCAGCTCAAATGTTCTCTGTGTTTTCCTTTGATCAGCAAAGACCCACTTAAATTGTGCCCCTCTTCTCAGCAGGGCTGATTTAACTGCAAGGGCACCTCCCCTACTCCCCTCACTCTTAACCAATAATTAACAAAAGGGGAAAGAAAAGAATAAAAGGAGGCCCAGCAGCAGCTTGTCTTGAGCTTTTGGAGGCCTTGGCCAAGCAGGTGGAGCCATTGGTTAAGAGCACTGGCTGCCTACTGGGGACCATGCAATATAGATGAATACATGGTGTCTGTCAAAAGGTTGTAAGAATTATGATGGAATCAGGCAGTAGCTTTATGAGTCACAACCCTTCCTTCCCCCCAAATCATCCCATTCTTCTTCTTGTTCCAGTGCTGCCTGCAGCTTCCTTTCATTTGTGATTTATGGTAGACACTGCAACCCAGACTGGAAGTTTGTGTAGATTCTCTCGCGTGTAAACTGGTGGTTACCATAGGAACTACAGAGGTCAAGCCAGTAAGGGACATAAAGAGTGATTTATCTTGCCATCACTGTTGTGTACCAATTATTCTGTATATAAGCAGAAGTTATGGAAATTTTGAAGGATGTCCTATTTTAAAGGAACATATACCCAATCTTTTCCAAAATAAGCTGCAGTTACATGCAAAGCTAGAAGGAACACAATACTTCTGTTCTGCCATATGGATATTAATTGTACTCAAAATAGATATCCAGATGGATTATCCAAAAGGATGGCCCTTTTAAAGGCTAAGATTTCCATCATGTTATAGAAAAAAGATGACCAGCTACTGGGATTCATTGAAACCATAGAGTAACAGCACAAGTGCCTAAATTTATGCTTAAATCCAATTTCTCACCACCTTATTTTAGATTTTGTTACTATATTGCTCATTATATGTCCTTTAACATGGATACTGTAACAATTGCAGCTGCTATTCAGAAGTCACCACTTCCTTCTATAATGAATTATCTACAACCAGTAAATACATAATCTACAACATGGATATACAGCATTATGTTTTAAGGTAAGTGATAGAAGGCACTGTGTAATTGTTATAGTAAAAAAAGAAAAAAAGATAAACTGTAAAAGCAATGTTGTGTTTTCCCACCCTACCCCCAATACATTAAGAACAACATAAAGCATCTCCAGTACATGCGACAAGAAAAAAAAAATAACAACAAAGATTTTCTTGCAAGGTAAACTTCTCTGTTCAAAAACATAGCACAAGCACTATTAATCTTGCACAAGTAGTCTTAATCTAGGCTTTTAAAATTGTTTTCATTGTATATTATGTTCTATTTTTTGTTTGCCAGTTAGAGCTCCATTGGTAGATGGACAGCTCTATAAATTGGTTAAATACACAACAAACAATGTTGATTAGAACAAAGGTTTGCTTGGTTATCAGAAATCTATGCCCCCTCACCTCTAAGATAGATACCTCCATTATTTATCTGGCAGTAACTATCTCGCCCACTATCACAGCTCCCTCCCCTTTCCCTCCTGAGGACAGGATGGGCTAAATACCCAATTAGTGCTCCCACTTCTGAATGAACATAATGACCCTGGCAGGAGGACCCCTTCAAGAATTTGGCCTTCCCATCTCACTTCCATTTCAATTGCAGAACTTTTCATCACCATGACTAACCCTTTCCCTGCAGAGTTCATCAGAGCCAGGTCACTTGCAAAGGTCTCAGGGCTTCTCTCATGCAAAAAAAAAGAGCTCAGCTCAGGAAATGTTGTCACAGAAGGATGGGGAGAAACCATATGGCAGTTTCACTATACCAGAAATTGCTTTGTTGGAAATACAAAGAGGAAGAAGAAGCAAACGATAGAGATGTGTTTTACTTTACTGACAGAGAGGAAACCTACAGCCTGCATCAGTCTGACTGAGAAAGCAGCAACCTACAGTACAACAGTTATATACAAATTTGCTCTATGCTATATTATGTGTTATGTTTTATGAGAGGAGAAACATGCTGATGGAGCTTTCCTCTGATGTGTTCAGCATCCCACAGGGTACCAGAGGACTATGGAAGCACAAGCCCCTTTCTGGTCCTCTTTCACACAGTTGGAAGTTTCTTCCTGGGCCTAAAGAAACATCTTCTTCATTAGTTTAAAGAACCATTTCCAATTAAAAGAAAAAAAGACTCAATTATAACAACCAAAGAAGAAAATATGTGCCACCAACCCTGCTGGCTGCATTGGTATTGACATAATGAGTGACCTCTAAAGGCAGCATAACTAGAAAGATATATACATTCTTAGTTGAAGAAAGTGCATTGATTTCTAAAAACATAATTTCTGTGTGTCTCTGCCACACACACACACACACATACACACCAATTTTTTTGGTATTTTTTTTAATTTTATTTAACAAACATTCCATCTTTTCTTTGTACAGTGTATCATCTGGATACAAATATCTTATGCATACTATTTGTGGTTAATACAATTTCCTTACCATAGCAACAACTATTACATTATCTTCTTATTTGACCTTGTATACATAATATATTTTATCATTGTAACCATCCCCTTTTTGACTCCTTCCCCTGTATATTTTGTATACATTTTGTATACACATTTTATAGTTGACACATATATTCATATGTTTTTGTGTGTGTATGTGTACACGCACGTATACACATACACACAAAACATATATGTATATATACACACATGTTCATATATTTAATTTCTAATTTCCATTTTTCTTTTCCAACCATTGATAAAATGATTCCCATATCATATAATACTTAGTTTGTTCTTTTCCTTTAATGTCAGTGTTATCGGAATCTTTTTACTTTTCCAGTTTTAAGCAAATACTATTCTAGCTGCAGTTAATACATGAATAATTAAATATATCTCGTCTTTACCTTCTAATATCATCCCTAACAAAAATATTTCAGGTTTTTGGTCTATACGTTGTTTTATCATCTTTTCCAACCACGTGTGTATTTTTGTCCAATATCTCTTAGCTTCAGTACATGTCCACCACAGCACACCAATATTTTAATGCTACAAATACATATTGAGAAAGCAGCCAAAGTAGTTTCTGGGTTTTACCAGAGAATGAAGGGATTAAATTCAAAGGTTGGATTGACATTTGTCTATGATGATTGACAGGTATCATTAATTGTAGCTAGGCCAGCAGAACCCTATATATTGTAGTGGCAAAATGAATGAGACAGAGAAATACAACTTGGCCATTGAATGTACTATGATAAAATAACAGCTAAGAGTAGTAGCAAAAGTAGCAGCACAACAACAAGGAGTGTTTTTAAAAAAACTTTTCATGAAAGTTGACTAATTTTATAATAAGCATTAATTAAAAGTAAATTTAAGAGAAAGATTTTGCAGGAAAAAAAATACTGTGCTGTCTCCACTCATTTTTCTCCTGTTGTGCAAAGTAGCAGGAGAATGATTGACCTCACCCCTTTCCTAAGAGGTCTGTAGGGGGCGTGCATAAGCGCACCATCGTGCCTACCGTCCCTGTCCTATTGTTTCTCTTATTCTTTTATTTTTCTTATATGTACCCATTTCATGTATTCACAACTATGTATACACTTGTACTTATTATCTTGTAAACAATTGGCAAATCAAATAAATAAATAAATAAATGAAGACACTGCCTTGGATATCATGTGTTCTTCTCAGGGCAGGATAACTTTGAATCTGGAATCAACTAGTCTCATAGGTAATCTAGGAGAATGGCTTCTATTAGTGTCAATATAAAAAAAATCCCTCACCTTATCTTTCACAGAACTACTTCTCTGGCTATTCAAATCAAACCACGTTGTCCCATCTTCTCCCTTTTTACTATTTTTTATTGCTCTACAGCATATAGTCTATCTGCTGCATATAATTCACTTTTTTTTAAAGATAGTTGCAGAAATTAAATGCAAGCAATTGAGAATATCACCATGCTGTAGAAAGGATGAGAAATGATTTCCTTCTTGAATTGTGCCTGAAAGGGCCAGGCTATTTATTTCTTACTCCAAACGGTTGTTTGTCCCTGAAAGCCATTTCATTTCTTCAAATGGCCCTTATTGTCAATTATCAGTTCACGATCTTTTTGTGAGTTTGTTTTTAACTGTTATTTAGCCTGCCTATCATTCCCAAACCTGTCAGTGGAGAGAAGTTGATCCCACTGATATTAAGAATTTGTGTTGTCTAGGCTACACTGTAGGTAGGTAGGTAGGTAGGTAGGTAGGTAGGTAGGTAGGAAGGAAGGAAGGAAGGAAGGAAGGAAGGAAGGAAGGAGCAAGCATTGATGAAAATACTACCTAATTGGCTAATGAAATGACAGCAAGCAAATAATGGACCTCAGAGAAAAAAACAGAAAGGCAGTTTGGCATAAGGTGGACTGAATTCTAGGCCTCCTCTGGGCTGGATAGCTTTGGGCCAGTCATTTTCTGTCAATCCAACTTACCTCACAGGGAGAATTCTGGCGAAGAGTATTAGGTTTGTTTGCTGCCTATAGATGGATGGACTGGATTGATGGATGGACAGACAGGCAGACATCAACAATATAATAATAATGATGAAATTAGTATATATGTAGATGTTATGTAAAGTTTTTTGGCAACACATGAAGGCTTATAGTTCAGGTTTAAAATGTTTAAAAAAACAAAGGAAAAGAATCTGAAGTTTGGGAAAGATAGTAGCACTGTCAAATTACCTGAACAAATTTACCTTTATGTTCAAGGAAGAAACATCTGTCTTATTAAAAAATGTTTTCAGCAAGATTTTAGATGCCTGAGATCACTGCCCTAAACCAGAATCTACAGACCACTGTAAAATAATCTCTGTCTGGTTAAGGCAGGTCATATGTACATCATGTGCTTCTTCCAATCTTTCTGGAACCTCTGGATGGACATTACAGGACAAATGGGATTGCTGAATGTTTGAAAAAAAGACTCCATTGGGGCAACTTGAAGTTCCTGTGTGCCTCCCACCTTCAAACCCATCATTTTTCTCACAATCCAATGGTTAATGAGAGACCTGTAATTGTTTCATGAAACAATAAAACTTCCTGTTTGGAGAAGTCCATTCAACAAAGGCCAGTGCTAACAAAGGGGACACACGTTCTCTTTTTCCAGTCAGCGGCTAAGGAAAGGATATTCAGCCCTGTTATGGCCAGACTAAACTCTGTTCATAACTCCCACCTCCTGTTTTCTCAGCTTAACCCCAACCTCCACCTTTATTAAAAGGGCCTGCACTTAAAATGCTCCCACGGGCTGGGTGAGATGGATTCACTTGGCAATGCATGACTACCTTGTCATGCCATTAACATTATTGCTATCAAATGAAGAAATGGGTAAGAGCTATGGAGGCAAAGCAGAACACATGGGGCTGAAAGATGCAGGACAACCACTGCAGAAGCTACCTCCATTTTAAGAGGGGAGAAAAGAGATGGAGAAGGAAACTGGAAAGGGAAGGGGGAAAAACCAGATAAAGAAAGCTCTTTCCCCCACCCACCCCAAAAAACACCCTAGAGAAAGAGAACAAAAGTCCCTTTTGCAACACAAGACAGATGGCTCAGCAATCTCCTTGTTCTATGGATGGGTCTAGTTCTCCTTTTGCTGGCTTCTGATAATAAGCCCTGGAGCAATGGGGAGAGGCTGCCTCCACATGACAAGTATATGACATGCCAAACTGAGAAAAGGGTACTCAGTCCAGCATTCTCAAGTCATAAACTCTGCAGCCAAATAGGAAGGGGCCAAATACTAACCAATTCTAAACAGTTTCTCTGGAATGAAAAAGGAAGAGCTTATATCCAAAAGCAGAACCTTCAAAGTGAGAAAGTACCCAGACAAGGGGATGAGGCAAAACTATCTCCCATAAATGTTACAAAAGGGGGAGGTAATCTTTCTTAATCAAACTCTATAGTTGCCACTATCTGTAAAGGGAAAACAGTTGAGATTTTAACTATGCAGACATATTAAGAGCTAGTCATCACTTTATGACAGCAATGGGAATTTCCAATGCTAAACAACTTCATCACAAAATGCAACATAATGTGACCAACTGTGAATACATTACAGATAGTTCCCCATTTTATGGCAGCTGTTGGGACTGGAATTTCCATTGCTAAACAATGTGGTGATAAAGTGTCACACCATATGACTACACTGGATAGTGACAGAAATTCCTCACTTCTGTTAAGTGAATCATTGCCAGGTCATTATGTGAGGACACCACATAGTCACCATTTACAATCTCCTGCCAACTTCCACTGACTTTGCCATATAGAAAGCAGGCAAAGTTCGCCAATGTCGATTACATGATCACAGGATGATGCAACATTGTCACTGATGTATGTATGAGGACTGATCCTAACTACTCTCATTCAGTACCATCTTAAGTTTGAATGGCCGCTGAACAAATGGTTATTAAACGATAGCCCTCTCTAGTTTCTCCTGAAAAAGCTTTTGAAAGCACCCTGAAAATATAAGGTAGTATTTTATATGATCCTAGAAATTCCTCTGAATAGTACTGATGTTTTAGAATCTTAATGATGCCTGCTTGTCTTATTGAAAGGTTGCAGATTTTCTTTAAAAACAAATACATGTTATAATAGTTTCTACTAAACATTCAAAATTAGAAAGATATTTTCCAATGGAAAACAAACCAAACTTTGATCCAATCCTCAATATCCTCCCCAAAGTCCCTATTTTGTATATTTCTTTCCCCAAGTCTCCAGGATCCATTCAACATTCAATGAATAAATTGTATGAATATATATCAGTAACCTCATTTTTTTTCTGGCTGCAGAATTTAGACCTTCTCATAACAGAATCCATTTCTCTTCCCTTAAACGATCATTACTTTATACGTATGTATACAGGTTAAGAGCAGCATGTAACCACATCACAGGCACACTTGTCAGTTATGTCAACAGGGGCACAAGCAGTAAATAGGATTACAGACAAGAGCAAAGACTTTAAAGTGTCACAAGCTCACTGTGACTGATTGAGAGGCATCATAGAGGTTGGAATGAATGGGCAGCAAGAGTGGGAGTGACAGAAACCCAGGTCGAAAAGGCTTTGGAGAGCTTGCAAATAAAGAGACTTTTTAGGGATTTGAAATAGCTGGGCCCAAGAACAAACAGATAAAGCCAATTCTGACTGTCCTCCTGGGGACCAAAGGTCTGCGTCAATGCTGCGTGAAAATGACAAGGCCTACAAATGTCTTTCCTCTTTTCCTGTTAATTGCCAAAGATCAAAACTGATGTCCAAAGTGCTGCCAACTTCTACATTTAGGGAACAAAAACATTTAATTTTCCATGTAAAATTTCACAAAGTACTTCAAAGTACAGCCACATGAAAAACTAAGGCTTTACAAGCCCAACATTATCTCAGAGGATTAACCAAAGAAGCCACTTTGCAGATGGGAAATCCTTCAACTCTCCGGAAGCATTGAAAGATAAAGCCAGTTTGACCTAGTGGTTAAGGCACCAGGCTAAATAGTAAGAGATCGTGAGTTCTAGTCCTGCCTTAGCCTTGAAAGCCACATGGGTGACTTTGGGCTAGTCACTCTCTGTCTCTCTCTCAGCCAAAATCATCTCACAGGGTTGTTGTGGTGGGAACAATAGGAGGGGAAAGATATGTTGGACATGTTCGCCACTTTGAGTTATTTGTAAACTTAATAAAAGCATGATACAAATGAATAAAAATGAGCAGCTAGAAATGGCCTATAGCTCTTCCCACAGTTACACCAACAAAACTATTCCACCATACTCTGTTAGGTGGAAGACAAAGAAGACACCTGATGACCAAATTCTTTCCAGGAAGAAAAATCTCAGAGATGTTGTCCTGAAAAATCTTTTTGATTTCCTCTGAAAAGACAAGCATTGATTCCATCTGAATGCCAGAAGAAATCTCTTGATGTTTAAAAGATACCAGTTTCTCCAATTTCAACATCCCTTGCTATCTAGTTTGCATCTAATTTATCAAAGAAACCTTGTCTGGGATTTCCTTGGGACTATTGAGGTTATCTTGAGATACATCTTTGTAGCAGATTGTGCTTTTTCATTTTGATGCAACTGTTCCAACTTATTTTTTTAAAAACCCAACATTTGATTGATCTGATTTCCCCTTCTGATATGCCCCAGCTTTTGCCCACAACTCACTATATGCCCTGGTGCCAGAAGATGCTCATGGAAAGCATAACATACTGTACATGCTTCTTTAGTGTTTTTAAAAACTGAAATGTGAAAAAAATATACAACAGCAACAATTTGATAATAGGGAAAGATGAGGGTGTAGATTAACACTAGGCTACAGTCCATCTCAAAGGGTGAAGAAAATGCTGTTAATTCTCAGACCCTTATCAGCACGAGTGATGAAAGAGAACCAAACATAATAAGGGCAAAGTAACTCACTTAACGCTGGACAGCTGTTTATTTTACTGTTGCTGTTATTATTATTGTTAGTACAGAAAAGGAGCCAGCAAAAACAAGAATGGGGCCAGATCCACTGTGACCTTCCTGGGAGAGAACAAACATGTTAAAGAGGCCATGAACTCTGTTGGAGGATACAGATTCTAGAGACCTTCCTAAATGTCCCTGCAGGAGTCACTTGTTTGTGAAATATAAACCAAAAAAAAAAAATTACAGTGGAGATAAAAGTAGATAGCAAAAATCTCATTTCTGACTGGAACCCTCTCTTATAATTTGATATCAATGTCCTATCAAAAAATTACAAACGAATGTGAGCCAAGTATGCTTATTTCTATGTTTATGAGCAGTCATTGCTTGCTTTTTTTTTCCTTTAAATCTCAAACTCTGTATTTTTATGACCCTTAAAATTATAAATGAATTTCTATGCAATCTTCTATGAATAAACTTCCTTGGGGTAAAGATGGGACAAGAAATAAATAAACTAGCTGTGTTTCCTAAATTACATGTCCATCCATTTCAAACACCAGTTCCACCTAAACTTCTTTCCCTTCCCTCTTAGAGAAGGAACCTTGAGCCTCCACCTGAACAAACATACAAAACTCATTCCTCAAAGTCTATCTGTGATCTCTCCCTCTCTTCCCATCCCAAAATACAGATAATGGGCTACAGTTCTTATTCTCTCCCACAGCCTATATTTGAATCTAAGGGGAGTAAAAGCTGTTTCCCAACTTAATAAAAATGCAATTGCATCAAGCTGTACAGTGCATTCTGACCTCCCTTCAAAAGGTATCATCTTCCAAAAGAGAGTATTGTATTTGTAACCAGCCTAGCTAAAATGAGGAGAAGGATAAGCACCAAGATCCAGCATGGCATTATTCAGGAAGTCCTCAAAGAGCAGTGTTCATGAACATACCAAATAGACAACATCCATGAATAGATCACCACTCTTATTTTTAATAATTAAACTTTAAGCTAAGTCTCACAAGGATTTCCAAATTCTGAGGCCTTGCACAGCCTGGGTGAGACAATGCTCAAGCTTTGCTTATTCAAACCTTCTCCGATTTTTTTAAAAAATACCATGACTACCTACCACCACAACCACCACCCATTGCTCATATTTCCTGGTGCATTACAACATACAGCTTGACAACCTGTGTTGTGGCTCCAGTTCCATTTTGTTCTGGAATGAATACTAATTCAAGAGCGATTTGTTGAAGTGATATGGTCTGGAAAATTTTCCAAGATAAAAATTTTCCACTAAAGATTTTTCTCTTCAGGCAGGCATATCTGACTCAAAGTCCTAATATATCGAATTTTCAAGTGATTGTAGAGCAAAAAGTAATTGCATATTATTTTATCCTCCAATCCTTAACATTGCTTTCAAGTTTCCAATCAAAATATTTTTCTTTACGTATCAAAACATTGAGGGTAATCACATCTCATAAAATAGATTAAATTTCTTTCCTCTTCCCTTCCCCCACATGAAAATCTATAGTCCACATAGGTATATCAATCATGAAAATGATTGATATGCCTATGTGGATATACATAGCAAAATTAATGTGCTAATCACTTATTTGCATAGGAAAAATTTTCAATACAAATTCTTCTGAAAACCCATATTTCTGCTTTGTTGAGCATTATTTCTTTTCTATTCCATACCACAAGTGTGTTTTTCAAGATGATTGTTTCTTGCTTTGTCCTGGGAAAATAATTTTCCTAACACACTGGGTGGAAAAGCTTTGTTCTCTCTTAAATAAGTCCTATATCTGCCTGCAAAGTTGGCATTGTAATATCTGACAGTTCTTTTGCCAAATGTTTCTGTGCATCCTATGAGTCATATTCCTAATAAACCAAAAAACAAACCATTACTACCTTTTCCAGTTTTTCTAGCCAGAAATAGCCTGCATCCTACATTCTGACAATATATTTAATTTTAATTTTAAAATTTGAGTGGTTGATGGTTAATTGTGCTGTTTGGGAATGTGAGTAGAAGAGAATGGGTGGGTCCCCTTGGCATGGTTAGGTCTGTAACAGTTCAATTAAGAGCCAGTATTCCTATATCACCAATTTAGAGGCTCCCATCCAGCTAATGTTAACATTTTTTATGATTTCTTAAAATTATAATTCAATTCTTAAATGGCAATTTAAACTAAAGACATACAAAATTATATTGACCAATCCAAACTAATTCAAAGGCTGAGAATAATAATTTGGACACATACGTCCTGAAATATAAACTGTTAATTAGTTTTATTTTTTCTTTCTTTTTTTAGCATACTGTTTCTCTTTCTTTTAATTTTACATAAGCATGTAACTTTCTTTTACAAAGCTTTATAAAATGTGTTTGTGTGAAAGAGACTAACCATTATCAATTTTGTTTTAAACAGTTCAACAAAATGTAGGTGTTAAGAAATAATTACTCATGATTTCATAACTACAAAAAAAAAAAACTGAGCCAGTTTTGTTTGCCAAGAATCTCAAAATAGCGCACATAAACTTCAACTCTGAACATATCACAAATGTAAGCAATCTCAATGTTAATGATACGGAAGGAAACCACCTACTCTTTGGAATGTACCAAACTTTAAAAAGGAACTTACTCAACAAAAAAAATAAAAGCTCATCTTATGACTCTGAAACTTCAGCTTGAAGAACAGGACTATTCTTTGTGTTATCTGAAAATAAATAAAGCTTCTATACTATTACATGAGAAATTAATCCTGGAAGTGAGGAAAATAACTGAAGACCTTTGCCAAATATGTGCACATCACTGTTTTTAACAACGCTAGAAAAGTGAATCAGAGGGTCATTTTAAAATAATCCAACTGCAGAAACAATGTGACAGAAAAAAAGGGCCAGGCAATGCAGACTAGATGGATATTAGTCATACAATGACATATAGGAAAACGTACAAGAAATGTCAGAATATTTGCAGCTTTCCAAAATTACTAAAAAACATGTCCTCAAGTAGAAGTCTTACGTAATGGTTGCATCAGGGAAAGAAGAGGAGGCTCATAATCATTCTCATTATTTTAGTGCGTAGCCCAATTTTCTGTCCACTGACTAAAATACTCTATGAACAATCAGGACCAAATCTAAATAATTACTTCTTAAAAGCTCTGGTTGAAAATTGTCTTAATTCTCTTTTCTGGGAGTGCAAAGATTTTAACAATTTTATTGTTATTCAATAAAATTCTTGAGACAGTATATTCCATAACTTAAAAAGGTTTCCTGAAGGAAAAATTTTCTGGCAAGTACAATGCTTTGGAAGAAGACTCCTCATCTATACACCATAAAGAATAAGACATCTTATCCAAATAACAGAGAGAAAGAATACAAGAATTATTCCCCTTCTCCTCAACTATAGATTTCAGAAGGGTTTAATGATATCTTGTAATCTCTCGGGGTAAACCCAAGTTTCTAGAAAACGAGTGTTTACAAATATAATGAAGATAAAACATTTTGTCATAGAAAAGTTATCAGTACTGAGTAGGTGTTTCTGTTTGACTCTATAAGAAATCTATCAAGGCAATTCACTAATTCCTAAACTGGGAAATTTATATTTTTAACAAAAATATTCAACCTATTTCTCATGTACACTAATCATGTTTCCTTATTTTTTAAATCATCAGTCAGCTGATTATAGGGGTTGTTTTTTTTTCAAATTCCTTTGCTGACAAATTGATAGTAAAACTACTAATTCATTACATCTCTCACATACGAAGGAAAGATGAATCCTCAACTAATGTATTTAGCCAATGGAGTTGAGAAAGGAGCAGATACACTCAATTACCCCACTAACTAATATATCTCCACTGTTCCCTTACAGGCTCCTCTGGAACTAATTTGCTGTTTTGTGGCTTTCCTCATCCTCTTACATTTACAGCAGCCTTTCCTCAATCTGGCCCCTAGACAAGAAGGACTGGTTGGGTTTTTGCAACAAGGTTACAGAAGGCTGTTCTGAAGAGATTTTCCACGCGACTTAATCCTAATCTCTTGACACCAAATCGTACTGTTCACAGAACTAATCCACTAACTAAACTGACTCTAAATCAGCGTCCTACATGCCAATTTAATATTCTACCTGCCTCACATTGATGGCTCATGTTCAACTTGTTGTTAATTACCTCTCTGATTTAGTGCTTCATGAATCCCCAAACTTTATATATTCACTTGATATGTTTTGGTGTGGAGATATAATACGTTGTGCTTCTTCATGTTGAAAGACATGTTGTTCTCCATCTATCTGAGCTAGATTAAATTGCTTTCTTGTTCTGCTTTTCTAGGTATTGGCCAGCCGTCCCACTTTTACGTTATCCACAAATCTGATGAGTATTTCATCAATCCTATCATCCAGGTCACTAATAGAAATGTTGGATAATAATGGCCCCAAGAAAGATCCCTTTTTACTGCTCTCCAGCTCAATGTTTCTGAGTGTGGTCAGCCAGTCAGTTGATTGGAAACAGACTGAATATGTAAATGCCACAGATTTTTTTCCCTATGTTTTTTAAAAGATGCGATTGTATTCTCCTTACTTTGTGACAAAACAGAAAGACAAAGCTGCAGTAAACAGGGCACCTAGAGACAATTATTTCTGAAAGATATTCATATGACTATCTAATTACAAGATTGAGTTTAAACTTCTTCATGGAGGGCTCTTTCATATAGTGCTGTCTCCACTCCCTAATTCTTTCAAAGCATTTTGAAGTCAACCATGTGATGCTGCACTCTTAAGGACCTTCAAAGGCTGAAAATAGGCAGGGAACATCATGAGTCAATCAGCACTCTTCCCAGCTAAATAACAAGACAGTGCAAAAAATCACATCATTTGATTAGAGCCTTTACCCTTATTCCAAAATCCCTCTGCCCCTGTTTCTGTTCTGCACAGAAGATGGGGAAATAAATTAGTGGCATTCCCTTCACAGTGCTTTCATTATGTGCTCTGTGTGTGTGTGTGTGTGTGTGTGTGTGTGTGTGTGTGTGTGTGTGTGTGTGTGTGAGAGAGAGAGAGAGAGAGAGAGAGAGAGAGACAGAGACAGAGACAGAGACAGAGACAGAGACAGACAGGGACAGAGACAGAGGCAGAGACAGAGACAGGAGAGAGAGGAGACAGAGAGAGAGACAAGACAGAGAGACAGAACAGACGAAGAGACAGAAAGAGACAGAGGCAGAGACAGAAAGAGACAGAGGCAGAGACAGAGACAGAGACAGAGAGGGACAGGGACAGGGACAGGGACAGAGACAGAGACAGAGGCAGAGACAGAGAGAGAGAGACAGAGACAGAGAGTGAGACAGAGAGAGAGACAGAGAGAGACAGAGACAGAAACAGACAGGGACAGAGACAGAGAGACAGAGACAGAGACAGAGACAGAGAGAGACAGAGACAGAGACAGAGACAGAGGCAGAGGCAGAGGCACAGAGAGACAGAGAGAGAGTGAGACAGAGAGAGACAGAGAGACAGAGAGAGACAGAGACAGAAACAGACAGGGACAGAGACAGAGAGACAGAGACAGAGAGACAGAGAGACAGAGACAGAGACACAGAGACAGAGAACAGAGACAGAGAGAGACAGAGACAGAAGAGACAGAGACAGAGAGCAGAGCAGAGACAGAGAGAGACAGAGACAGAGGCAGAGGCAGAGGAGGACAGAAGAAGAGACAGAGAGAGAGGAGACAGAGACAGAGACAAACAGAGAGCTCATTTCAAAAAAATTGAGTTACTGGTATGAGAGGAAAGTTTGAAGATGCCATTCTTCCTCCATACAAATTGACTCTTGTGATTTTGCAGCCGGACAGTTTTCCAACAGCTGCAACTGTTGGAAATTATTGTAAGTTGCAACGCAGAGACTCCATGTGTGTTTAGGAGCACCAGGAACAATAGTTGAGCTTAAGACACTAGAAAATAGAGTAAGGCAAGAGTTTGAGGTAGAAAATCAAGCTCTGGGGTTTGGGTAATGATGGTGACAACAACTAAAGAGCGCGAAGGTAGATTCATTGACCAAGTATTGAGGAAGGAGTAGCCGAACCTGGGGGCAGACTTAAAAGTTGTGGACCTGGTTTTTCACTCCTGACCACCAAGTTTCCTAAAAATATAGTAGAAAGGTATGGCAGGCAAGATTTCCACAAACAGAAAAGTAAAGCCCTCCATCCCTATAGTGTTCCCAAACTGTACACTGGAAAAGAGAATTCAAATTGTTTCACCATGAACTGGAAGAAACTCTATTATTCTAAAAGGGGAGAAAATATTCTTTGTAACTGCTGTAAAGAACATCCAAAGTCACTTCTTTCACTTTCTTTTTCCTTTTTTAAAAAACTATACCGTTTCTAGAATTTTCTTTTTTTTCTTTTTCCGTGTTTTTTGATATATTTATAGTTTAACTATATAGAAACTCATAATAAAAATTATATTTAAAAAAGATCATCGTCCAAAGTAAATAGCATGATTATGTAATGATGCACAAAGCCACAGCAAGCCTCAACTTTCTCCGCCAGGAACCTGCTTTCTGTATTTGGGGATTTATCACTTGGTGATATATATATATATATATATATATATATATATATATATATATATATATATATATATATATATATATATAATCACTTCCTTTAATGACAAATTTAATCAAGGCATGTGTGTGTGTGTGTATATGTATATGTATATGTATATGTGTGTATATATGTATATATGTGTATGTGTATATGTATATGTATATGTATATGTATGTATATATGTGTATGTGTATGTGTATGTGTATATGTATATGTATATGTATGTATATATATATATATATATATATATATATATATATATATATATATATATATATATATATATATTTGTTTTCTTAAGTTTTCCAAGTTTAAGTTTAAGTTTAAGTTTAAGTTTAAGTTTAAGAACCAAGCCGAACACCATACATATATATATATATATATATATATATATATATATATATATATATATATATATATATATATATCTTCCTTTAATGACAAATTCCTTTAAATTGACAAATTTAATCAAGGCATGTTTTACAGCCAGTCCAATTCCATGGAGGGAAACGCTGGAGTAATCCCAGATTTTGAAAAGCAGAAAGCAAAACATTTTTTTTTTTTAAAAAAAAAAAAGAGGGCTTCTAACAGAGACAATTCACACTTTCACAGCACTTTCACTAAACTGATGAAAGCAGCCTCCCAACATGGCAATGCAAGCTCTACCCCTTTTATACGGGCACGCCTGTACAAAAGGGACAGAGCCTGTGTCACACTGGCACAATGCTGCTTTTGTTATTTGTCTACCCCCACCCCTGCAGACACCTCTGGCCTCTAAACTGGGGAAGAGCTGTATTTAGGTGCATTTGCATGCACATACAAAGAAAGAAAAGGATGAAGCAATGGAAAAAATACTACAGCCTAAGAAAGCTGTTACTTGAGTCTTAATCAAAGTCAAGGAAATAACTCGATCCCCATTACCTTTCCATGTAGGGTGCACTTATTCTATCACCTCTGACTATTTGCCTGAGGATGAGGCCTTGCACAAGGATATCCATTCCCCACCTTTTGACCACCATGGCAATAGAGACTTAATTTCTTCTAAGCTTTTAGATATTACAAACTGGGATGTTTTCACTCAAAAAGCGCCCACCGTTTCTTTCTCTCTCCCTTTCTCTCTCCTCCACCCAATCTGCAGAAAAGAAATTTCAAATGCTAAAGGCCCAGATGGGGTGCTTCCCCAAAGCCAAGTAATGAAGGGAAAGAAAAAGGAGCTGTGGGACCCAGCAGATGGTACTGAAGAATCCAGAAGGCAGAAATACTGTGCATATTTTTTGTTCCAGGACTTAAAGATATAATATCTGTTTGTCTGCTGAATGGATCCACCAGAAATCAATTGCTTTAAGGCAGATTAAAGAAATCACACTATTAGCACTGTGGCTAAAATTATTGAATTTGTCATGGAAAATCATATTCCAATGTTTTAAGGACTCCTCTTCTAAAATGTGTATTGCTTTATTGTAAAGAATTATGGGGGTGTTTTTTATTTATTATATTTTTCTCATATTTATTACTTTATAAGTAACACAAGGCAGCAAACATATTTAATACTGCTTCCTCTTCCTATTTTTCCCACAATAACAAACCTGTGAGGTAGGTTGGCCTGAGAGAGAATGACTGACCCAAAGTGACCCAGCTGGCTTTCAGGCCTAAAGTAGGACTAGAACTCACAGTCAACCTGCTACAATATATATTAGAGAGATCTTGGACATCTTGACAGCTCCAAAAAGACCAATCTAGACTTAGGCATATTTCAAGTATTTTTATAATAAATCCTTGGCTCTTTCCTGCTTCAATCCCCTTAAATAGTAGAGTCTGAAATAGTGAAGAACAATAAGACAATCCATCTCCAATTAAAGATACATAGGAAGAGGCAAATAAAGAAACAGGGAGGGAGGAAGAAGGGAAATGAAAAAAAGAAACAGGATGAGGAAGGGCAGGGCAGGGGCGAGGCTACAGCTGCCACAGGTGCTGGCTGGCAGGCTATCTTCTGAGGAGCAACTGTTTCAGAGATGTCTATCGAAGGCATCAAGGCTTCCTGGGACAAGGACTCTCTGTTTGCATCTGGCACCCTAGACAAATGCAAGAGGGCAGGCTAACATGGAGAGAAGCCTCCTATCAGTGGAGGACGCAAACTCTGAAAGAGGGGCCCTGATTATAGCACAAGGACATGAGCTCAGAATCTTCTTTACATCTATCATCTACAGAAGGCTCGTCTTTCTTTCCATTTGGCTTCTCTTATTACACAAACTCTACACATACTTAGGCAAGAAGCAGCATTGTCTGTAGAGCTGGCAAGAGAAGCAATGATGGGGGCTCTCTAACTGGAGATATACTACAGAGGCACCCATGCATTTGTAAATACAACAGTTTTCCCTGTACATCTGTGTTTTTCCAAGACAAATGAGCCATGGCATGGCTAGGCTGTTGAAAGACCTCATTCAGGGATAAGGTACAGCAGCTTAATGGTAAGGAAAGGGGATTTTCTTCCATATTATGATATGGGATAATATATTTCTGAAATACATTTTTAATCTAGCCCATGCCCTGGATCTGAACTTTATTCAGTCCTAACTGAAACTTAAAACATCTTTTCCTAAACAAGCCTTCCTTCTCATTCCTGCCCTTCCCTAACATGGTCACCCATTAGAGTTTATTAATCACTGCCCTTGTTTTACTATGAATAAACAATCCATAGTTCCATTATCCATAGATTTGAATCGGTGCACAGAGCACAAGTATATCTGTGTCAGAACTCAGCAGAACTAACCTAGATCTAGGTCTAGGACAAAAGTTGAATTCAATATTATTGAGAATATTTTCAGAATTGTGATAATCAAAGATTGGTTCAAATTAAACTATTTTTCCCAAGTGACTATTCATAACCAAAGGAAGGAAAATAAATGTTCCGTGTCACAACTAAGAGAAGCCTCCTTCCTCTCTAACAACCATGCTGGAAAACACAGCGTAAGTATTTTATATTTAATGCAGACCATACCCCTTTACCCAACGTTTTTTATTCTGTATAGTGGTATTTTCAAGGGAAGGCAGATGAGCTCCCCCTTTTCCAATTTGCACAAGTAAACAACTTTGCACTGTAAAAACCTAAGCAGGGATTATATTCCCCAGATCGCTGAAATTCCTAAATATTTCTCCATTCCAATGTTGTATAGATTCTCAGTCATTCAGGTCATGGTTGTCCCAAAGGATGAGAAGCGAAATGACTTCAAGGAAAAACAAGAAAGCCCAGTTGCCTCCTGAAAAAGCACCTATGACCTAGATGAGTGAGAATCTCTACAGACTCATACAATTTGCGATGAACACCCTTTGAATGGTGTGGGAGTAGGAATGGATTTCCAGAGAGAAAAACTGCAGACTACAGGAACCAGGAGCACTACTCAGCTGACCCTGAGGACACAGATAAACCTTTGCTTCAAAGACCCTCTAAAAGGATGCAAATGACCAGCTGTCTGCAAGGAATATAAATCCTTCCATTCCCCACTATCCTGTCAGAGCTGAAAAAGCTTCTTGAGTAAGAAGAGAAATATCTTCCCCAAAAAAAAAAAAAAAAAAAGTTGCCTCCTGAAAAAGCACCTTTGGGATCTCCATTCCAATATTCCAGGCTTCAGGGTCAGCAGTCTAATAAGTGGCTACCTAGGGAAAGTCTGAACTAATTGTTCAGCACCCAAGGGAAGCATGCTTTAACCAAACCACACCCACTCCTCATGCTCCTAAAATTTCTTCTCAAAGGATGTATCTGTTCCGCCTCCCTTTTTAGGATCAGAGAAGCGAAAATCAGAAGATATGAAAGGAATTTTTCCCCCTCGCCACATACTTCCAGGCTTAGCCTCCTTGCCAGGAAGACAAAGGGAAGTGTTGGCACAAGCTTTCTTGCTTTTAAGCAAAAGGATTAACAACTCTGCCAGGAGACAGAAACAGTGTTAATGTCCCACATCACATCCCCAGCTACTGCTTGTCGCCAAACTTCCATCAATTCTCTTGGACTGTGGAGAATTCACTCATTATTCCTTTCTCTCTTTTGCGCACTCTCCCTGCAGAGTGAGTGCCTCTGCTCAAAGGAAGTTGGCCTCAGATTACAATAAGTCTTTTAAATTAAGTCCCTTTTAATGTATTTAAATGTTTAAGCATTCTAATAGCCCACTAACTAGCACAGATATTGGATTTTAAAAGCAACAAGGAATCAATGCAACCAATGAACCCTTAGTCCAGTGAGTCACACAGGAACCCGTCTGTAATAGTTTGCAGCTAGTGGGATCACCAGGAGCTGAGCTCAGGTCAAGAGAATCTTGTCTTTATCTGTTAAGTCTCCTGAAACAATGTCTTCGGTTTTTTCCCAACAATGTTGTTGTGACCCTAACAGTAACAGCTTCTTCATGCAGCCTACTTTTCTCAAGGTGCCTGTTCATCCCTATCAGTTCTGCATCTCTAGGGCAACCACTTAGGAAGGACAGGGTGGAATTTTGTTTGGAAGATCTGTCTATTAGAAGGAGAATATGAAGGTCCAGAGTTTCCTGGGTGGATCAGGTAACTGCTGAAAGGAATATTCTCCTCATCTAGCTCAGTCAGACAGCTGTTACAGAAAAACAGCTGCACTCTCAATGTCCCCCTTGAGTTTCACCCACATCACTACTTCAAGGTTGAAGCAAAAGATACTACCCACTCTACAAACTAAATTGTTGATTGTACCCTATGACTATCATTAAGTGTTGTATGTTATGATTCTTGATTCTTAACGAATGTACCTTTTCTTTATGTATACTGAGAGTATTTACACCAAGACAAATTCCTTGGGTATCCAATCACACTTGGCCAATAAAGTATTCTATTCTATTCTATTCTATTCTATTCTATTCTATTCTATTCTATTCTAATATAAATTCATATTCCAAAGGCCAATCCTGCTCAGATGTGATTATAAAAGCAATTCATTCCCTATTTGCCACACTATTAGCATACACGCCTGGGCTTTCTTTCCTGTATCTTTTTTTTAAGGATTTGTTTAGATTTTTTTTTTTCAGTATTGCAAATGGTTTACAACATCTTTAAACACACACGCGCACACATTTCCCTTACCAGTCAACTAATCTGGGTGTTTCAGCAGAGGCTGCCATTGCCCTTTTGCTATACATTTGCTTTATCAGCCCTTCAAGGAAGTCAATCGAATTGGCAAGGATGAAAGAGAAAGAGAAAATGTAGGAACTATATAAGGGTACGTGGAAACTATTACACTCAGGGGAAATTTGTCAGACAAAAAACAATCATCAGCAATCACAAGGGATACATAACTGAATGCACAGCACATTGTCTCAATAGTTTCATCAATCCTCCTCCCACACTTCCTTTACAGAGTTGAACATGTACAACCCTTGCAGACAACTATTTAAAATTTGCAATTTGAAACTCAAGTGGAAAAGCAAATGGTAGAAACAAGACACCTGCCTCTTCAGACCAAGCATTGATCAGAAAGAGATGATAATCTGCTACCGTTTCTCCCATCTTTGTGGCACCAGACAAAACTACTTGCAATGTAACATTTATTATATAGTCTACTTTGTTCGGAGGCTACCTGACATTATATACTTTTTTTGGATTGGAGAAGAGAGGAAAAATTAAGATTAGATGCGCAAAGCTTAGAAGGAAAAATAGTCTAATTTTGAAACTAAAGCATTTGAACAAAACAGTAAGAAATTCAGGTTAGTAACTGGAAAAAAAATTGTAAAATTAGATCTTATTTTTTCCTCATCATTCAACATCCCTATGTTGAAAAACCAAAGCTATTAAGGTACGTAACTGAGAAGGCCTCATTTTCCTGAGCGACTGGGAGATTTGTTCTGCATAATACAATCTTTTCATTGTATAAATAATCCACATAGCATCACAATCCATGTATGTGCATTCATAGTCATATCTGAGCCATACCTCATAACTTCAGAAATGTGTCTGCTTTCCTAGCCAGCTGTAGAAAATTTAACTCATGAAGTAGCTGTGAGATCCTCTGAGTAAAATCATTCCAGGCAATAAATTCTGACAGAGCAGACCAAAATCACTGCAGGTAGCAAATGATAGGAGGCCTGGGAGAGCAGGTGTTTTGCACACACACACACACACACACACCCTCACCCCCATCCCTTACAGCTGATTTGAGTTAGGTCTTTTGTGTAAAATGACAAACTCTGGCTATTCCAAATAAAGATCTGGAGCCGTTTTTAAGGTATGGTTCCTAATTATGACATTGGTCTGAAAGCTACATCCTGATAGGTGTTCCTCTCAAACTTGATATTTCCCCCACACCTGTCATTTGCCTGATAAAAGTGGAGGAGATTTCTGTCCCCATTTTAAATACAGAGTTGTGAACAAGACATATGGTTGCAGCAACTTTACTTGTAAAACACGACACCTAGGTTTCCACAATATTATAATACTACATCGTTGGGGTTTCACACCTTTTCTAGTGTTGTGCAGCTATGGCTTGAAGTGAAGAGCTTCAAGATCCACTCTTTTCAAATCCCACTCACAAACAAAACATTCATTCTCTACTTACAATAGATCTACAATGGGTTGAGCACATCTCCTAAAATAACCCTCAGCTTGGCCTTGGGCCAGCCCCTGCCTTCCACATCCACCAAATGGGAAATCAGCATCTTGCTTGCTCTCAATCTGCAGCAGTAAGAAATAGGTACCCATTTCCTGCCCTGAAAATCACAGCATACAGACTGATAACTCAAAGGAGTGAAAGAGACAGAGCAAATTCGGTGTACATAATGTTCCATCGCTATGGGCACTGTCTCATAGAAAGGGAAGCTTTCTCTGCTGGCCGAGGAACAAAGTGGCATAAGATCCAGTTATTCCCTGGCTAATGTGTGACAGGAAGGTGACCTTGGGCAAATAAATGCCTCTGTTTTTTCTTTAATAACATGGGAATGTCCTAATGCTCCCTGGCATCATGGAATGGTGGAAAAAAGTCTCTTTACTGTATTTGTGATTGTCTGGATGTTAGTGATGATGGAAAATATACCTAAAAGGAGGGAGAATTCAAGAAACAATGAATAATGACTAATTCAGTGACAGCAGCCTAGGAAATGGCAAAGCCACATTCACATGCATTTTCACACAGCACTGTCTCAAACTTTTGACAACAGAGTGAGGCTCCTTCTTGTGTCCAAAGCTGCAGCTGCTGCACTTTTCCTTCTTAATTTTGTTCCCTACGTTACACTATGCATCTCATAAGTTCCTTTCTTTGGGCATAAAACTAAAAATAAATAAAAGTGTCAGTACATGTTTGCGAATGTATATCACACAGGAACACAAAATGAGGAAGTGAGGACTAGCTGTCAAATGTACACGTGGCAAAACCCAGGATCTTTTGCTCTTGCAATGAAAAACATTGTCTCCTGCAGAAATGTTGATTCCCAGAAATGGCCACATGCATTTATTATAAGCATAATTTTGTACAAGAATCCTGCTTTTCCCAATGACTAATTCAGCCTGTCTTCACACTCCAGGGTATACATTTAGCTACTCTGTGCCTTTCCCTCTGCATTCATATTCACAAGGAATTACGATGACTTCTACACTAGCATATACTTGTAATCTTAGAAAATTAGAAGTTTAACTGAGGGAGGGAAGAAAAAAGATCAAAGGCAAGAACCAGCTCAAACTTCATCACATTCCTTAATTCAGGACTCATACTAGCATGTCTCCACCTTTTAAATGCCCCCTGCTAGGTTGGGTGCTTCATGCAGAGCCCTGCCAGAGCCCTAAATACAATTCTGCCTGGTTGCAGTTAATAATGGCTGTGTTTACACAGGGAATATCCAGCTGTAATTATAGGAATGATGTTATGATAACAGGAAATCCACGTTCTGTGGAGATATTGGGGAAACAGCATACAGTTGTTTGTTAATTATGAACAACAAGAAGCCTTTGTGTAGCTGTGGAAGGATGAGTTCCCTCTGTTTTGTGGACTTTGGCCCACAGATGGTTTAAATCATGTACATCAGGGTATTCTTAGACTGTTTGTGCACAGTTATCAAAGTTCCTGGGTTCCTGCTGACACAGCAGAGTCATTGTCCTCACGGAAATGTGTCTGCATGGTGTAACAGAGCCAAATGCATGCAACAACACTGCAGATTATGATTTTAAAAAATAAAGTAGCACAGCAACAATGGAAAAAGCCATCAGAGAAGAAATGATGTTTAGTGCAATTTCTATGGCAGCCCAAATCCCTAAATCTGAAGCAAGCTAGCTTAATGTACCCCTTAATAACTGACCAACTGAATCTCTTCTTTGCTATTTATCTTCGGACGCTTACTGAATCAGTTTTATGAAATGAAAAGAACCTAGTTCACAAGAAACACAAACTGTACAAAAAAGGGATCCTACTATGTAGAATAAAATTGCACATTAAAATACAGCCTTCTTAAGAGAGTACCCACAAATAAAGGAAGTAAAGACACTCCAGATGAAGTTTGTCCTCAGAAAATCAGTTTTTAATAATTGAGACTGGGGATTTTTTTCCCCATTTTATGGGCCAGTAGGACTCTACTAAACAACATAACAAGACCTCCAAGGGTCTTACCTTTTTTATCCTGCCACTTCGTGTACCAGCAAAAACAACTGTGTGTCCATGGTAGTCATAAGCAGCCACTGATGTCATGCCATCTTCCTTGTCCACAAAGAGTGGCACACCTTCGATTGTGACAGTTCCACCCAACGGTTGATTAAAATCTTGTCCGCAGAAATTATCATCTATTTGCAAGGGCTGTAGAAAAATATAGGATTAGAAAAATAGAAAGAGATTAGTTGTCTGATAGTGTTTCAGCTTACCAGGTAGTAAAATTATTCCATGACTAAAAGATCTCAACTCTTCAGGATTATCACCAATAGGGAAATTGGTGGTAGTAATGACTCTTCAGCATTAAAGTAATTCTTTATCAGTTGAAAAGCATATGCAACAAGTTCCCAATGGCTAGGAGAAAACATCTTCCCTCCTCATGGCTGCATGCAGTTAATTTTCACCATATACCAAGTTAGCAACACTTATTTGGTGTTAAAACGATTTGAAATTAATCAGAATAAAATTATGCACATTTAAAATAATGTTAGGTTCAGGGAAAAGAGAGAGGGATGGAGGGAGGGAGAGGGAGAGCGAGGGAGGGAGGGAGGGAAGGAGAGAGAGAGAGAGAGAGAGAGAGAGAGATTTCTACCAGTATAAAAAAGACATGCCTCCTGAACAAAAAAAGTCTTAAGTGTAGATTTTCAATGGCTGATATTAAGGACTGGGAAAGTTCATGCAAGTTTGTTTTGTAATTATATGATATCATCCACAATTTAAAATGGGCCTGGGAACACATGGAAACCTGTACAAAAGGTACAGGATTCATGTTATTTTCTCTAAAAAATTTTTTACCCTTGCAATAACTGAGCAGCTGAATTCCATACTAGCTGAAGTTTCCAGTGTCTCCTTAAAGACAGCTTCATTTGCAATATATTATGATACTCTGGTCTGTAATTGGTGTGATCAGCAAATTTCAAGGTTGCATTGAACCGAGTAGAAACCCCAAGCTGCACATATGATCCCTCAGTAAGAGTATAGTTTTCAACACTATATTATCTTCCCATCCTCATACTCTCCTTCTAGGAGAACTAGTTTGTACCCATCTGAATTAAACTTCAGTTTGATTGCCCTAATTCATCCTCAAATTTGGGATTTTTATAACTTCCTTGCAATTAGTTAGAGAAAACAAAAGCTGAAGCTGTTGTCCTATCACCTCTACAATGATAGTTAAAGCAGTCCTGGCTTCATTTACTGACAGATATTACTACTGTATAGGCATTAAAAAGTGTGGGATCAAAATATAACTCTGAGCTTCATCATGTGACAACAATCATGATCCAGGGCTTGAATAATGAAATGTATGGAGCCATAAAAAGGGAACTTGTTCATTATAATACCATGAATCCAAATCCTACCCCATCAGCATGATGTGAGAATTGATGGTATCAAAGACTAATGAGAGGTCAGAAAGAATAAATAGGTTGCATTTCCCAATGTATCCTATGGAATAAATCATTCACAAGGATGAAACCCATTTATTCTAATCCTACTTATCTGTTTTAAACATTTGTGTAGCTGCTCATCTTAAAACCAACCTCTGAGAGGCTTACAACCCACGAAAACAAGATGTGCAATCATAAAAGAAAAAATGAACAGTAAAAAAAAAAAAACAGAAAAACTTGGCACCACAATAAAAGTTCCCACAACTTCTTCATCAAACTCTGACCTTACCCTATTCTAATACTTGAGGAAAGAGCCAGATTTTAAGTGCTCTTTAAAAAGTTTAAAAGGTGGAAGTCAGGAATTGAAGGAGAAGGTGCTCCATAGGACAAGGGCTGCAACATTCAGTAATATAAAATAGTAATAAAATCAATGTAACATTTATATATTGGATTTTTATCCGCAGTTCCTTCAGGATCCTAAAGAGGTATATACAGCTCTCACTCTTCTCATTTCTCCCCACAACAATCCCGTAAAGTAAGACACAGCTTAAATTTACTGGGTTAAGAACATGCAGTGAAATTCTGTTGCCAAAGGTAGGCCTTAAACTTGGATGTCTCTAGTAGTAGTCCAATTCCACCACTATACCACATTGATTCTCCCATTTCTAGTTTTAAAAGTTCATTTCAGAAGGAGTTAGGAAAAATGAGTTTCAAAGGGGACGGAATGAATCCAAAATTCATAAGTCTCATGATCTTGAAACTTCCAGTAGATTTGATCTTTGAAAAGCTTAGAGCAAACTGCTGCAAAATAATGTAACAAGAGATATTATTGCCAATGCATGCTGTCTAGTAAAGCCAAAGAATAACAAGGACACGTTAGTACAATATGCTTCAATGATTATAGAAAAGCCTTTGAGTATGTCAACCATGAGCAGCTGAGCAACTGCTTAGGAAAATGGGACCCTCAGACTATCTCATTCTCCTCTGCAAAACCACCAGACAGGAAGCCACAGTCAGGACTGAACATGGTGAAACAGATTGGCTCCAGGCCAACAAAGGAGTGAGATATGGTTGTATACTTTCCTACTTGCACCAGATGTCATGATGGAAATTACACAATCAGGTTATTTATATGATTACAGCATAATTACAACATTACACACACACTGTCATTTTTATGTCATTCAAATTTGTAAGACACCTATATCTAGAGTCTTTATTCTTTGGACATACACATAATTTAGACCAGCGGTCACCAACCAGTGGGCCGTGAGAAAATTTTGGTGGGCCACAATCTCACCCCCAGAGCACCCCCCCCCCAAAGCAATTAATCCAGGCTGTGCAGAAACACAAGGCTGCGCCGCCCACATGGCCCACGGAAACCCTCCCAACCCACTCACTCCTTACCTCGCAAACTTGCCTGCTAAATTGCTATTTATCCTTTTTCTGACCATCAGCTGTTCTGCTGTGCGGGGAGAATTAGATTAGCTAGGAAGCAAGAAATGGTTGGATTTTTTGCTTTCTAGCTAGTCTTTAGATCTTCGGCTCTGCTTTTAAGCACAGCCGAACCTCCCTTAGTACTGAAGGTTCTATTATTCAGTGCAGACTCATGGCAAGCAAATTTTATGTGACAGACTGAGCTAGCCGATGGCAGACAGATAGATCACTGAATGATTCTGTGAGCAACTCAATCTGCCTGCCTGCTTTGCCTGATTTTGGGTAAAAGTTGCTCCTTTTTAAATAAAAAATTCAATATTTAAATACATGGTGTGTTGTGAGTTAATTTTGTGAGTTTGCTTGCAAGCAAATTTTATGTGACAGACTGAGCTAGCCGATGGCAGATAGATAGATCTCTGAATGAATCTGTGATTCATCTGTGAGCAACTCAATCTGCCTGCGTGCTTTGCCTGATTTTGGGTAAAAGTTGCTCTTTTTTATATATAAAAAAAATCAATATTTATATATTTACAATATTTACATACAAGCCATGCCCAGCCAGTCACGTGACCACTAAGCCACACCCACAAATTAGGCCATGCCCACAGAACTGGTTAATGGTCTCTGGGATTTAAAATTTGAGTTTGGTGGTCCTGAGGTCCAAAAGGTTGGCGACCCCTGATTTAGACCATTGTAGGACAGACAGAGATGAAACCGATGAAATATAATAAAACCAGTCAAATAAGTCATGATCCAATACACGCTCCCTCTTCACACACCTGACTTCATGGTAGATATTTCCTGGTTTCTAATCAACATGTAAAGCATAAGTACATGTTCTGCATTTTAAATTAATATCAACAATCAGGCTATACACACATTTATTTTATTCCTGATTTCATCATACAAAGATCAACCTTAAATTCTTGTCAATTTGTCATACCAAGCATACCAAACTAGACCAAGGGTCTTCAAACTTGGCAAGTTTAAGACTTGTGGACTTCAACTCCCAGAATTCCTGAGCTAACATGACTGAAAGAGGAATTCTGAGAGTTGACGTCCACAAGTCTTAAAGTTGTCAAGTTTGAAGACCCCTGTACTAGGCCTTTGGTCTCCATATCCCTTTTCACAGAGCAAAAAAGTAAAGTCTTCCTCAAGTAAAGTTCAACCCCTGATGATTTCACAGACATATCCATGAAGGGGATAATACTGCAATGGTTTGTTTGGTTTTGGTTTCTTCAGGATGTTTTTTTCAACTTCCCAATTTAGTACTCAGCCCTGGAATTTCCTGGTGATTTCCCATCCAACAACTAGCCAAGTCCAACTCTGTTTAGGTTTTCAAGGTCAGCCAATTGTTTGTCTTCTTCCTGGAGATTATGCAAATTCCTAAAAGCAGCAGCAAACACACAGGGCTGCTGTAGGTTTTTAAATGAGGACTACCCATGAATGGAGTGATTTCCTTGTTAAATGTTCTTTATATTTTTGCTCATTTAATGGTTTTTAAAGAACACTTACTGAGGCAGCTGCCAACTTTGCCACTGAACTGAAATACAGAAAAAGGAAGCAGAACTGATTCTAACTAGGAGGTATTCATAAATCACAATTCCACTGATTAAAAAAAAAATCTGTGTTCAACAAACCAAAAATTCCAACACACATACATGAAGAGGAAAAAGGGTGGATAAGAAATGGGAATGTGAGCAGCCTTCCTGTTTCAAACATCTTCCATATAATTCATCTTGTTCAGGTGGCTTCAGAAATAGGTAGAATTGTTTGGACTAACATAGCACCATAAATGCAAGGCAGTGGTGGCTGCCAGTTTAAGCAGAAGAGCAATGTCTTCTACCACCTGTTATTACGCTACTGCATCACCCTCATCACTCCATTATCATCATCATGGATTTATAATTCACTATACTTTGTACCAAAGAAGAAAACGGATTCCTCCAAGAACAGTTCACTCTTAAGAAATTATTCCAGGAAGAAAGAAGAGTACAAGGAAGGGGAAATAAATAGATTCAAAATAAGCAGGTTCCAAAATAACTGGGTTGAAAGGCTGCAAAGGGCCATTAAAGGATCGTTCTAGTCAGCATGAGCAAGAAGGTGGCTGGTGTTTTTTTTTCCTGTCCCAACCTGGGGCCTAAGCTTGTTTTCATTTAAACTCCTATAGAGAAGAGGATAAGGTACTGAAAAGCAGGAAAGTATTTACCTTTCTGTTAAAAGAGCCAAATTCTTCCATTAAGCCTGTACGGTATGTACATGTTTTAACCAGCACCAATTGAGAAATTATTCTTGGGCTTTTCTCATAATCTCAAGGGTTTATTATACAGTATGTTCTTAGTATTTACAGAAAACAGCCCAAGGGAAGTTGCACCCTATAATTCCATATCTGATTTTTTTCCCAGTTCTCCCCCAGGTTGTGCCTTAATGGGGAATATTGTATCTCCTCGGTTGTAAGAGGAATCTGCTTGCAAATGGCAGGTGCAGATGGGCTACAGAATCTTCCCATATAGATTTCCTTCCACATTTTCAGTAAATTGATCTATTTCCCATTTCTTCTTCTCAGCTGCTGTCCCTTATTTCTGCCCAAATATTTTTCTTTATTAAACAGATATTTGCATCTCCCCCATATATCAAAGGACTCAGCATCTTATAATTTAGAAATTAGATTAAAAATGGATAGAATGAAAACAATTGACGCAGTCCAAAACCCCACACACAGAGAAAATCCAAAAACTATAAAGGCAGCCCAGGGCCGCTACCTGCACCAACTATCCATCAGAATAATTTTTTATGAAAAAAAGCAAGGTGGGAGCTTTATACATCAGGAGGAAAGGAATTCCATAATAGGGCGCTACTGCCTAGAACAGCAGCCCCCAACTTTTTGGACACCAGGGACCAGATCTGTGGAGAAAGGTTTTTCCGCAGACCAAAGGTGGCATGGTTTTGTGTGCTGCCTGCAACCCATGGATGGGCTTCGTTGGTTTGCATGGCCCGGTTGCTGGCATAGCGTGGACCTGTGCCTGTTCACGGATCAGGTACTGGGGACTCCGGGCCTAGAAGATTGTCCCCCTCTTTTCACTCACTGGGTGGGATAAAAAACTAAGAGAGTTCTCTCACTAAACTCCAGGGGAAAAAAATCAATTTGGACAGGGAATGGAACAGACACTGTTTATAGAATAACTAAGAGGCTTTAAGAAAAGATAAGGAAAAAATACATGCAGAGTAGATTCAGAGAATGTGCTCAGCACACTACAGCTATGTAGATAATGACAAGAGACAAGCATTTGTTGATAAACTATGGAATTAAAATTCTTGGGAAAAGCTGGGTTACCAGATCCACATTAACCCTAAATATCAAACAATGAAGGAAAAACTACATGCAGCTTTACCTTTAAGGCAAATTCTCAGTTTATCTGGATAGTTTACCAGAGTGAATAAATTTTAGGATGAGAAGCTTTATCTATTTAACCAGCATTTCCAAGTTACTATAATTTATATATAAATGTATTTCTGTACACCCAACTCATTGGGTTCAAAACACAAAAGAGCCAACAACAATAAAGTCCCTAGACAACACACAGGGGCAGAGCAGGGGGGAGGTGTCCTTCCAAATCAAATACAACAGGGAGGAGGCAGGGGAGGTTGAGTTTTCAAAGTTAATTATCATAATAAATAATATAATACATACTACTTAAAAAGTATTTCCTTAAAACTCCCACATGTCAGCTCAGCACCCAAAGTGGAATAGGGGGAACCTAATCTATATTTGTCCAATATCCTGCAATGAAGAGCAGTCTGTTTTTAATAACAGTCTTACAAGTTAATGAAGTGGGGGAATGTTCATCTCTTGACAAGTTTTTTTAAAATTTGTATCCCTTTGCCTCTAAATGTTATCAAAGCTTAAATGTGGGTCATACTGATATTTAAGGGAGTCTGATCTAATTGGATGCAAATTAATTTTTTCACACTGGAACATCACAAGATGTTCTTTTTTAAAAAAATGAAAAAAATGAAACAAACACAGAAGTTGTGTTTTGTGGTGATGGTGGGGTTTGCTCATGCTAACTCCCTTTTTCTATCTGGAAGACATACATGGACTTCTCCATGACAAACAAATCCAGAAATTCAGAAAAATCTAAAAAGAGGAAGAATACTTTTTCACAATTCTATATTTCTATTTCATTTTTATTTTCAGCCCAATCTCTCCCTGTACTCAGGATGGCAAGGACTGAGCAGAAAGTAGACTGTCTCATGTGTCTCTCATCTCAATTGATATCATCAAGCTAAACAAACTGAAACATAGTACAATAGGGTTAACCCAGGGGTGTCAAACTGGCAGACCATGCGCTGGAAGCGTCACGCACAAGCCACACCCATCCCAGCTCCGTGAAGGGGGGAAATGTCACGAAATGACATTTGTGGCGAGTTTGACATTCATGGATTAACCCAGTTTTCTGCAGCAATTCTTCTCAACTAGCTTCTCTTTCTTAGCTGTGTCCTTCTCCACATTCCTTTCAACTACTATCTTTATGTTCACTGTGAACAAAAATATCAAAGAAAGCACCCCCAATATTGTGCCCCCTCCTATCCAAATCCACTAATGGTCAAAATAGTTGTCCCCCTTAATCCACAGCAAAGTACACCCCTTTAACATCCTTCACTTTGAGGTAAGCACTTGGAATTAAGAGAGGATGACAATGAGGAATGGAGAAAACCCAAGAGTGGAAGAAAAAAAGAGGGGAGGGTCACGAATAGGGAAATTTGTTGAACCATGGTATTTGCTCCCATCTCCACCTCTGCAGGAAGAGAGCAGTTGCCATAACAACATCTGGTCCAGCAGTCTCTGACCATGTATTTGAAGGTCCAGGGATGCAGAGAAAATTAAAAGAAATGGGAGGGAGAGAAAAAACTTATTTTCTGCAACCAACAATTTATGGATTCAAAATGGAGGTATTAAAAATGAATTTGTCCATAGATTACACACTATATCCATTGTTCTGCTATCCCAATCAGAATATAGTTATATGTTAATGGAAAACTACTGTTCTCTAGAGACTTCAGCTGTGAATGCACTCTGAGAACTGCCAGGTTAACCTGAGGGAATAGTGTTAAAAGGGGCAAAGATACAACCAGTGTTATACAAGTTTCCAGGAAACAGAGAACTGACTCTCTCCTTTGTTTACTTTGGGGGGGATTATGTATTGTATGTGGTTGTTTAAAAGATGCAGCTTTAGCTAGATAGCAGGATAGACTTTTAATGGTTATTAGAACTAATACCACCTATAAAATATGTATGTGCACATAACTTTGAAAACATAGATCTTTAGTATGATGACTTCATTTGCTTTCAATATTTAATAAAGTTAAATATGGCAAGTTGCTACCTGCACCCAATTCTCAGTACCAACTCATTACTGTTACTCTTTATCCTTTATTGTCACACCGCTCAGTAGCTGGGTACAAGATGGAGTTTATGAGTACCGTAAGTCTATGCAGGGTGGACTCTGCATCCTTTCAGGAAGTAGTAGACACTGAAGGTGTTTAAACAGAGGCTAGAACAGGGGTCTCCAACTTGTGGGACACAGGCAGGTGCAACACGTGCTGGCCACACCCAAGCCCAGTTTAGAGAAAGGGAAAAGAAGTCTCGATATGTCACATGATGATCCCGTGATGATGCAAGTTTTGACTCCCCTGGGCTAGGACACACATTCTATCATTGAGCGATTTTTGGGGGGGGTATGTGTGAGAAAGCAGGCTACTTAAAAAATGGACAGCACTTGTGTTGCTGTTGTCCTGTCTCTTTAAGCCCTCACCTCAGCCAGCAGGCAACTAGGCTATAAAAGCTGTTCTGTGGGACAGGAGGTGTGTGAGGGAGAGGGAGGAGGGAGAGGAGAGGGAGAGGGAGGGAGGGAGAGGGAGGGAGGGAGGGAGGGGGGAGGGAGAGGGGGAAGGGAAGGGAGAGGAAGAGAGAGAGAGGGAGAGGGAGGGAGAGGGGGGGAAAGGGGGAGGGAAGGGGAGGGAGAGAGAGAGAGAGAAGCAGACAGAAAGAGATTTTTCCCCTCTAGCAATACTCATAAGGAGTAGGAACATTCATAAGGAGTCCTTGGAGTAGGAATAGGGGTATTCATAAGAAGCTGTAGTTGGTATTATAGTAGCAGCAGTAGAGAAAAGTGGAGTAGGGATGACTAGTGTTATCCTGTGAATTCTTGTGTGTTTGTGTTGCCTAGTGACCTGTACTGTTAGCTCTTTTGTGTTTTGAGCCCAATGAATTGGAGGTACATAAAAGGGCCTGTGACAAAGTGGTGGCAATGGAGAGAGATCCAAAAAAAGGTGAGACATCAAACATAGACTGGCAATCACACGGGTGAAGATGGCTCAGACTCAAGTTCATTACATTCGCTCCATAAAAACAAAACAAACCCCCTCCATCTGCAAAAGGAAAAGAGTTTGCTCCTCGCAGAGTTCAGACTTTGCAAGGAATAGCCAAGAGCCACAGAAACCAGACTCTTATGAATGCCTGCACCAAAAAAAGAGCCATGGAAAAGATAGAAGGGACAGATTCTTTCTTAGAAGAGAGTAGTACTTTGTTTATTACAGAAGGTTATCCATCTTTTACCTGCAGTTAAACTGAAGAAGCTAAACCAGCCAGAAATGGGGCTAGGATTAGACACGTGGACCAATATCATTACAGAAATGTTAAAGCAACAGAGTAAGAGAAAAAATCTTTGATTAATAAAGAGAGAAAAGACACACAAAGGAAAGAGACTAGAATGAGAAAGGAGTGAAAGACAAGAGTTTGGAGCAAGGGTCTTCAAACTTGGCAAGTTTAAGACTTGTGCACTTCAACTCCCAGAATTCCTGAGTTAACATGACTGGAGGAGGAATTCTGGGAGTTGAAGTCCACAAGTCTTAAAGCTGTCAAACTTGAAGACCCCTGGTTTGGAGGACTGATTTAAAAGGGTCCAGGCATCAGAAGCAGCACCATCAGTCTAAGGTTTTCAGAATGTAATAGTGGGGTTCCAAAGATGTAACAATCCCTAACAATCCCTAAGACGTTAGAAGATGATGATGACATGGAAGCCTAGTTTTACCATGTTTGAAAGAGTTGCTACCTCTTGTAAACAGCTGAGAGTAGATAGTGGCCAAAATAGCCTCAAGGTCAACAGGAAAGGCTTTGAGAGTCTTCCAGCAAGAGAAGTAATCAATTATTCTCTTGTTTAAAGAGGTAATCCTATACAGGTATGATTTAATGCTTTACACCAGGGATGTCAAACTCAAGGCCAGAGGCCAGATTCCGCCCATGGGGTGATTAGATCTGGCCCACAGGGCTGGCCTGGAAACAACGAAGGACCAGCCCATGGTGCCTCTGCCAATGGAAATGGAGCTCGGGAAGGACATCCCGCACTCTGTTTTTGCTGGCAGAGGGCTACCAAAACAAAGAAAAACAAAGGAGAACTGCTTCCCCTTTTGCATTTGAGCATGCAAAAAGGGACAGGAAAGGAGAAAGGGAAGAGGAAATACAAAGAAAAAGAAGGTAAGATGGGAAGAGAGCAAGGAAAGAAAAATAAGGAAAGAGGGGAAGGAAGGAGAAAGGGGAAGGAAGGAAGGAAGGAAGGAAGGAAGGAAGGAAGGAAGGAAGGAAGGAAGGAAGGAAGGAAGGAAGGAAGGAAGGAAGGAAGGAAGGAAGGAAGGAAGATTATAATGAGAGTGAGGGAGGGTTTCAGGGAAGTCCTGCATTAACACTGATTTATGAAGGGATATGCGAATTTTGGGCAACATTGAAAGACTTAGGTAGGAAATGAGGCCAGATGAAATGAGAAATAAATAAAGTAGTAGAGGTAATTTCAGAAGTTTCTTCAGTTACTCCCTATTAAACTGTGAGATTTTGAATGCGAGAATACAATCCAGAAATGGGTCAATAGAAGTAGAATTGGTTGAGGACTATGTGGCAGCAAAAGGAACACAGAATGTTAGAAAAGATGAAGAAAGGAGAATGCCTGTTCCAGAAAGTGAGAAACTATAAGGAGCTGGCAAGTTAAAGATGAAAGGAGTAAAAAAGAAAAGGTCTTTAGCTTCCCAAACTAAAAGGTCAGCATTGGGAATTCAGACAGCCAGAGAACTAGAGTTGTTACAACTATGAAAAATTAGATATTTGCCAAAAGACGATAAAAGCCAGAGGAAAAAGGGAAAGAACAGGCAAAGATAGCCAGAGTAATCCCTAACTTCTCATTAAGGATTGTTAAAGATTTTCCACTTATTGAGGGTTAGATTCAGAAAAAATGACTAAAGGAGTCTAAGATGGTGGGAGTAATCACAAGAGTGAGGCAAAGATGAGGATGGAGCAGAAGCAGGAAGGTGAAGAAACGTGGGATTCCTCTTAGCCCTCCTGATTTAATAAATGTGTTATAAAAGTGTTCTGGAAAGGAGAAAGCTTTACAAAAGGCCAATAAAGCTAGGGGTGAAACCATAGGGATAGACGTTCCTTTATGGGAAATTTGCTTAGGACTTGTATAAAGGAAAGCTCCAATGTTAAAACTTTTGTTGCTTTGCAGTTTAAAAAAAAAAAGGAGGGAAACAAGGAACCAACATACAGATTTCAAGAAAAAAACAGGGTTACTGTACCAAATTAGGTTTTATCCCTATACAATGGAATAAATTGAACAGTTAGTAGCTCCCTAGGGATATTGCAGGGCCTGTATAGGAACTAGCCCATGAAAATCCATGGTCTGGATATATGATAGAGAAAGGATCACATACAGAATTTTGGATAGATTTTATTGGCCAGGAATTTGTAAAGATGTGGCCCATTGCTATAGATCTTGACCTCTGTCAATTAAGTTCTTATGGAGAGAGTGCTTTTAATCACTATTTCTTTTTCTAAAATAGCAGTAGACATTGTAGGCCCTTTACCACAGTCTAGTAAAGGCAATGAGTATATCCGAGTTGTCTGCAATTATGCAACTGAAGCAGTGCCATTAAAATGTGACTGCCCAAAGAGTAGCAAAGAAACTGGTCCAAAGCTTTAGTGAAATAGGCATACCATATAGGATCCTTGCAGATAAAGAAGCCAATTTCTCTTAAATACTTATAAACAGACCTAGGAATAAAAAGGTGCATACCAATCCTTATCCACAGACAGGTGGTCTTATGGAAAGAATGAACCAGATTCTAAAAGCTATGTTGAAGAACAGCTGTGGTGGTGGTATGTGCCTCACCAATGAAGCAAAAGATAGCAGCTTCTAAAAACTATGCTTGGCATCCAGGAGGTCCCCCAGATGCAACTAGCTGCAATCCTATGCATAGTGTCTTAAACAAATCTACAGTATGCATGAGAGCCGGTTTGGTCTAATGGCTAAGATACTAGGCTATAAACCATGCAACTTTTAAGCTCTAGTCCTGCCTTAAGCATGAAAGCTGCCTTAAATTGCCTTAATCAATTAAAAATATTTAAATCCAGTATGTTGAATTTCCTAAATCTGCTCCAACCCAGAGCTTTTGCTCCAAACTCTCAATTGTAAAATCTCCTTTTGGCAAAATGAGGGAAGAAACAGGAGCAGCATTCTGTTTCTGTAAGAAATTTTCCAGATACTTTAAACCAGATACTAGTTACCAAAGCTTGTGTGAATGTCTGGGTAAGCCTTTGCTTGAAGCTAGAGAGAACATAGGTGATCCAAACAATTGCATGGATACCAAAGGCTTCTCTCTTATCTTTTACAGCATAAGACAAGAAGCAACTTAAGAACAAGATGATGGTTGTAACAACAGTTAAAAGAAAAGTTCAATTTTCAGATACCTTGAAAGTACAAGGAGCAGGACCCTTGTTATAAATTCATCGAATAGTGGAGTAATAGGGCTAGAAGGGATCTTGGAGGTCTTCTGAAGCAGAAATCGTAATTCCATCCCAGACTGAATGGTTGTCCAGGCTATTCTTGAAAACCTCAAAGGACCATCGACAACTCCAGGAAACAAGCTGTTCCATTGATTAATTGTTCTCACAGTCAGGAAATTTCCCCTTACATCTAGATTGGATTGACCCCCTGACTCCACCCATTACATCTTATACTGCCATCAGGTAATTTGGAGAATAAGTCGATCTCCTCTTCTCTTTGACAGCCATTCAAATATTGAAAGACTGCTATGATATCACCCCTAAGCCTTGTATTCATTGGGCTAAACCAGGGGTGTCAAACTGGCGGCCCATGGGCCAGATGCATCATTCACAGGCCACACCCACTCCCGTTCCTCAAAGGTAAAAACGTGATACATCACATGACATTACATGACATGATCGAATTTGACACCCATGGGCTAAACATACCTAGTTCTTTTAGCCATTCATTGTACAGTTTAGCTTCTAGACCCCTTATCATTTTTGTTGCTCTTCTCTGTATTAATAACTTTTTTGGATCTTGGGGACTTGAATTGAATTGAGAACAGAGAACAGAGAACAGAGAACAGAGAACAGAGAACAGAGAACAGAGAACAGAGAACAGAGTAGAGTAGAGTAGAGTAGAGTAGAGTAGAGTAGAGTAGAATAGAATAGAATAGAATAGAATAGAATAGAATAGAATAGAATAGAATAGAATAGAATAGAATAGAATAGAATAGAATAGAATAGAATAGCAGAGTTGGAAGGGACCTTGGAGGTCTTCTAGTCCAGCGGTTGCCAAACAGTGGGCCGCGAGAAAATGTTGGTGGGCCACAGAGAAATCACACACCCCAGAGCATTCCCCCAAAGCAATTAATCCAGGCTGCGCAGAAACGCAAGTCTGCACCGCCCACATGGCCCGCAGGAACACTCCCACCCATTCACTCCTTACCCGGCAAATTTGCCTGCTAAAATTGCTATTTTTCCTTTTTCCAACCATCATCTGTTCTGCTGTGCCAGGAGATTTAGATTAGCTAGGAAGCAGGAAATGGTTGGATTTCTTGCTTTCTAGCTAGTCTTTAGATCTTCAGCTCTGCCAAACCTCCCTTAGGACTGAAGGTTTGCTTGCAAGCAAATTCAGTGCAGACTCATGGCAAGCAAATCTGAGAGACTGAGCTAGCTGATGGCAGATAGATAGATCACTGAATGATTCTGTGAGCAACTCAATCTGCCTGCTTTGCCTGATTTTGGGTAAAAATTGCTCTTTTTTTATAGAAAAATCAATATTTACATACATGGTGTGTTGTGAGTTAATTTTGTGAGTTTGCTGGCAAGCAAATTTTTTGTGACAGACTGAGCTAGCCAATGGCAGATAGATAGCTTTCTGAATGAATCTGTGATTCTGTGAGCAACTCAATCTGACTGCCTGCTTTGCCTGATTTTAGGTAAAAGTTGCTCTTTTTTATAAAAAATTCAATATTTATATAAATATTTATAATTGTTTTCTTAAGTTTCGCGGTACTTACATGTATGGTGTTCGGCTTGGTTCGGGTATTTTCCCGTCATTGTAGTTCTTTTAAAGTTGTAGCAACGTTTCAGCAGAATCTCATCTGCCATCATCAGGCTTCTGTATTGTGTCCGTCTGTGAGTCAGACTTTTACAGTAGTTTCAGATTTGAATTTGGGGCAGCCTATTGCTGTGCCAGAATGGTTTTTTCTTCATCCTGATTGGTTGGGAGTCTTGGTCTGTGTTTATTGGTCTCGGAGTTTGCTGTGTTCTGCTTGATTGGTGTCTCTAATATCTTCTGTCTGTTTTTGGCTCTTTTTGTATCTTGATTGGCTGGCAGCATTGTGTTGCTTTAATGGAGGCCTTTAGTGCAGCTTGGCTTCGGGTAAATGGACGGCTATCATTAGTTAGGAAGCTGGGTTTCATCTGGGTGCCTGGTTGGGGTGTGTTTGAGCTGGAGGATCAGGGGGATCTGTTTGTGCCCAGGTGTTTGCCTGGCTTGTGGTGTGGAGATTTTTTGTTTGTGAGTGCAGGCTTCCAAATGATTGACAGCCTGGTGGAATCATCTCTTCTGTTCATGCTTTCTGGTCTTTTTCAATCTCTATGGCTTCTCTGATGATTCTGTGATTAGGGTTTTCTATAGTGGCCAGGGTTTTGGTGCCATTGAAGTTGATGCTATGACCTGTGGCTTCCATGTGTTGGACTAGTGAGGAAGTGTGTTCCAGATTTTTGACTGCATTTTTGTGTTCATCCAGGCGGGTGCTTATTCTTCTATTGGTCTGTCCAATGTATGTGGCCGGGCATGATGCACAGGGGACTTCTATATGCCTTGGTTTTCCAGGTCAATTTTATCTTTGGGGTTGCTAAGGATGGCTGCTATTTTTCTGTCTGTTTTGAAGGCAGTCCTGATGTGATGTCTGTGTAGTACCTTACTAATTTTGTCTGTAGTACCTCTTATGTAGGGCAGGACAGCTGTTCCACAGGTCTGTTCATCTTCTGGGTCTCTATTATGTTTCAGTGTGTTTTTGTGGATCAAGCTGGTGATTTTGCTTTTGTGGAAGCCGTTGGCTGTCAGTACTTTAGTCAGGGTGCATAGTTCAGTCTATTTATATTTATAATATTTATAATGTTTACATACAAGCCATGCCCAGCCATTCACATGATCACTAAGCCACACCCACAAATTAGGCCATGGCCACAGAACCAGTTCGTGGTCCCTGGGATCAAAAATTATGAGTTTGGTGGTCCCTGAGGTCCAAAAGGTTGGCGCCCCTGTTCTAGTCCAACCCCCTGCTTAGGCAGGAAACCCTACACTTCAGACAAAAGATTATCCAATCTCTTCTTTAAAACTTCCAGTTTTGGAGCATTCACAATCTCTGGAGGCAAGTTGTTCCACTGGTTGATTGTTCTCACTGTTAGGAAATGTCTCCTTAGTTCTAGCTTACTTGATTAGTTTCCACTCATTGCTTCTTGTCCTACCCTCAGGTGCTTTGGAGAATAACTTGACTCCCTCTTCTTTGTGGTACTTGGCTGACCAATACAGTGTTCTAAGTGTGGCCTCACCAGTGTAGTAGGGAGCAGTACTATCTCTTCTTGTGATTCTGATGCTATCCTTCTGTTGATGCAGGTCAGGATTGCATTAGCTGTTTTGGCACTGCAGCACACTGCTGACTCCTACTTAAATAGTAGTCCACTAGGACACTTAGATATCTCTCTGTTACTACTATTGAGCCAAGTTCTTCTTATTCTATACCTGTACATTTCCTATCTAAGCACAGGACCTTGCTTTTCCCACTACTGAACTGCATCTTCTTGGATAGGGTCCAATGATCATCAAGTCTGTCAAAATCATTCTGAATCTTGAGTCTATCTTCCAAACTCCTCCCAACTTGGGCTTAGGTACAAATTTGATGAGTACCCCTACTATCCCCCCTCATCTAGGTCATTTATGAAGATGTTGAACAGCCTAAGACAGAACCTTGAGATACCCCACTGGATGCTCCCCTCCACAGAGATTTAATTCCACTGACGACCACACACTGACTGTTGTTCAGCCAATCGCAAATCCATCTAGTGGTACGTCTGTCCCACATTGTCCTGTCATATTAAGAAGTAGGTGGTACTCTACTTTATCAAATGTCTTACTGAAATCTAAGTGTAGTATTTCCACATTGTTTCCTTGATCCACGAATTCAATTGCTTTTTCAGAAAAGGCAATAAGGCATGACCTCCTTTTAACAAACTCATGATGGCTACTTGTTCCTTTCTAAGTGCTCCCTGATACTCTGCTTGATTATCTTTTCCAGGTTTTTCCCGGGTATTGATGTCAGCCTTATCAGTCTGTGGTTTCCTGGATCCATTTTTCCCCCTTTTTGAAGACTGGGACCACATCAGCTCCCTTGCGCTCCAGGAATTCTGAAAGGTCTCATTCGGTGGTTTGGAGATGACATCTGCCACTCCTTCAGAACCCTGAGATATAAACCATCTGATCCTGATGATTTAGTAAAGTATTGATTAAAAAAAAACAACCAGAGGCTCCTCACTGCTGAAGAACCTTACTACCCAATGCCAAAACAGCATAAAATCCTAATGAATATGGCTCCTTGTGCTTTGTTGAATCTTGTGACTTTCAAATCCTTCTTAGTTAAGTAGCAAAATCCTAATTACACATTTGCAGGTGAGGCATTCAGGAAACAGATTATAAATAAACAAAAAAAACCCAAGCTAATATAGATTTGGGGCAAGAATGAACACTTTGTGCACATAAAAAGAATTGCTTTTACATCCCTGAGAGTTGCCCTTTTAACCATCCTGTTATTTTGCAGTCTTTTAGGACCAAAAGGTTTGTCTGCTTTTCCCCTGGGTTTCTTGTAGTGCCTCACATAGAGACATTCCTCTCCAGCTGTATGGGTTAAAGGGCCTCAAAAGGCAGCTCTAGAATTGCCAGTCATTCATAGACTGGGGCCTCTGCAAGCAATAACAGCTAACTGGAGACCTTCTGCACTTTGGTGAATGGGGTGGTGAGGGAAAGCAGCTAAAAGAGCAGGCAAGCTGAGGGAATTGACTCCGGCCAAGCCAACCAATTCACAGCTGCAATTTTGTTTGCTTGCTCAGCTGTTCTTGAATCCCATAGCTCATTTAACAGAGGTTTGTGATGAGGAAGCAGAAAATAATTAAACCAAGGAAATAATTCACCAAGTTGACATAAGGGGACCAATTTCACATAGGGAATGCCACTTTTCTCAGTTGGAAAGGAGAATGGAATGCCAGGCTCAACTATTTGCATCTTGGCTAATTTTAAAACATGCCAATTTAAATTGGCCACATTTAAAAAAGGAACACTTAGAAATATTTTAAAAGTAAAGCAGCTGGCAATAAATGCCTAGTTTTATAAAAGCATACTTCATATTGCATAAATATTTTGTTTTCTTTTTTAAAAAAATAGAATGCAGAATTGTATCTTAAGGAGAATACACCGCTTAGAAATTTTTTTTGACTCAGGATGAATATAAATATATTAATCTCAAGGAGTATTATCAACCTTTATGCTGAACATGAGGGCTGAATGTTTTCCCAGCTATTTATAAAAATAATACTTTTATCTGTACCATACCCCAAATATTGTACATTTGGGGTATGGTGCTCATATGACCATACCATACCTTTTTAACTAGATGACCACTGCCTTGAAAAGTTAGTCTCTCTCAAATTTGCATTCCTCCAACTCTTTGAATAGCACAGCCTGTTTGGAGCACAGAGTGTAAAAGATTTCCAAAATAATATTTATGCTATGATGCCACTTTTCTTCCACCTTGCTTTCCAACCTCCCAGTGCGCAAGCTTCCGCAACCTCATCTGCTCCTGAATATGCAAGAGGCATAAATGTTTATGATGTTTACTCTTCTTTGCTTTGTCTCAACAAACTCTCTGGGAAGTGACAAATACAGCTGCACTCCCGGGATGCAGAATACAGTTCTTACCACCCGCTTGCCATGTTACACTGACACTACCTCACTAAATAATTAGGCTAGCAATTAGCTTGTTAGCAGCAAAATGATTTGTTCGGGATGCACAAGCAGGTGCCACACGATGCTGGGTCAAAGCAAAATCACCTATTTAGGATAAAGAAAATGGATCAGATAGTTTCCCCCTAAGGACAAAAGGACATTGGCTACAATGTGAAATTCTCCTACATGTCTACCACATAGAGGAAGGGGTCAAGCTATTTTCCAAAGCACCTGTAGGCCAGACAAGGAATAATGGATGGAAACTGAACAAGGAGAGATTTAACATGGAAATAAGGAAAAATTTTCTGACAGTGAGAACAATCAACCAATGGAACAGCTTGCCCTCGGAAGTTGTGGGAGCGCTATCACTTGAGACTTTCAAAATGAGATTGGACTGCCATTTGTCAGAAATGGTGTAGGGTCTCCTGCTTCGGGGGGTGGGATTGGATTAGATGACCTACAAGATCCCTTCCAACTTTGTTAATCTGTAAATGTCTGTTTCAGCCAGCCATGTCATTTAAGAAACATCATTTTATTCTTGTGTTGAAAGGTGTCAAAATGCCTTTCTTTCGAGGATTCGATTTTCCAACTGGGAGAGCTCCGGCGCAAGGATACGGACAACTGCTTGAAAGCTGGATCTTTTTATTTTTCAGGAAGGCGGAGAACAGCGAGAAATCTGCGTTACTGGGCTAGCTAGCTTCTTATGGTAAGTCCCTGGTTTTTTATACCCTTTTCTCCCTTTGTAAGTTGATTTTGTGTGAGTGTTTGTATTTGTGCCTAATGTTTCAAATCCTGTTTGAGTTTGTCTTTATTTCCGCTGGAGAGCAAACTCCACGGGGTGGCCAGATGTATTATTGGTTTTCTGTAATGTCTTTTAGCTTTAAGATAGTTTTTCATATTTGTTCTGTGGCAATCTCCTGTCTGTCCCTTTTGTAATTTATATTTTGTGCATTTTGTCTGTTTGTTTTGCTTATTTGGTATGTCCTGTGTTTGTAAGGGTTTTCTAAATAATCTTTTGTTTCCTTTTCCTATTTGTCTAGTTTTCTTAATTACTTAGGCTTGTGTCTATAGGGATTCTTTAATACTTTTTATTTGATTCCTTTTCCTATGTAAGTTTGTTTTCTGGCTGACCTGATGTTCCCCTTGGGCTTTTCCTGTTTTTGTGACACTACTGTCTTCGTGAAGTTCCCTTTCCACACTTGCAACTGTTCACTGTCCCAGCACAAGTCTACTTATATCTGGGCTGCTATAGGAAACATGCATCTGGCTGGCTCTCAGTGTCTTAATTCTCCTGCCAACAATGGCAGATAATTGATGCAGCTTTTTATTGACTCAATTTTACAAATAACTGAATATTTTACAACTACCCCATTAATAGGAACAGCTTATTTTCCCTATACCTAGGAACGTGTCTAATCTGTATGTAATAGTGGAGTTTAGCTGCCAGATTGTGTTTTGCTGATAGAACACCATCAGACCCTTTGCATCCATATTTGTCCATAACACAGATGTCTTCAAATCACAGAGTGGAATGAAGGATGACAAAAAATTATATAAATACACTAAGCTTTTCTACAAAACTGATCAGGCTGATCAGTCTGTTTTGATTGGAAAAGAAATTTCCTAATAATTTTTTCTGATGTATTTTTATTGAAACATGGGCTGAATGTGGATCATCTCCCACTGAGTTATACTTTGGTTACAGGAAATTTGCATGCAATATAATTTATTTCTAAGCTGCTATTCACAAGTAGCTATACCAGGGGTGTCAAAGTCAAGGCCTTTAGATCTGGCCCACAAGGCCACCCTGGAAACAGCAAGGGACTGGCCTGCGGTGCCTCTGCCAGTGAAAACTGAGCTCAGGAGGACAACATGGAACTTTTCTGAACTTCGTTTTCACTGGCAGGAGGTTGCAGGAGCCGGAAACGGAGCTCAGGAGCCGATTTTCGCTGGCAGAGTACTCAGGCCACCGCAGGCACCCCCAACATGAGTGACATCAACCCTAACCCACCCTTGCCACACTCACACCAGGCCCCCAAGGTCAATCACAATCCTGATGCGGCCCTGAATGAAATTGAGTTTGATACCCCTGAGCTACACACACAATGGGAACATCATTTTGCACAGGACCCATATAGTATTCTAGCTTATTCACTGGTCTTTTGTAGAAATTGTATTTTGGAAATAAACTGTATGCAAAATATACTGTATGGAGAGTTAAAAAGTGGCATAACAATACGTAAAATTGTTATCCAGATTTTGAAGAAAATAATGTATAATTACAATGGCCAGGGTAAATGAATTACACACACTACAGGTGGTAAAAGTTCGTGTTTTTCACTCAAATGGAAGAAAGTATTATCTTACAGTACATACTGTGAAACACAGATATATCACTTAAAAACCCAAAGAATGATGTTTTTGAAACAGTTAAAGGTTTTTACATGGCTAATTAGTCAACTTTTCTATTAAATCACACACAATAATTAACTCAGAATTATTTAATTGGTTGGGAGCCCTATTTTAATTTACCACACATTTAATTAAGCTGGTGAATCAAATCTTGGTGTTTGGCTTTCTCAAACAATACTGTGAAACTATTGTTCACTTTAAAAGGTTGGATTATGTCTCTTCCTCTGTCAAATGGAAGGAAAAAAAATTGCTGAAATTAAAGGTTCTAGACCAATTACGCTTAAAATGTGAGGGGGCTGGAAGCAACAGCTAGAGAATAAGAAGTAGAATACAGCTGAGCATACACACAAAAGAAAGCATGTAACATAAAATCCTGCTAGTAAAATGTTGAAGCTCCAACCCTTCTTAAAAGACACAGTGCATATTCAGGGGGCAAGAATGAAACATGGATGTTTCCTGATTCATTACTTCGCTTCAAGCCCACTTATGAGGGCAATGAAGGAGGGATAGGAAAGGCAATATTCATTTGTTAATGTTTATTAAGTGGCTACTGACTAATTGGCTATTCATTTCTGGGCTTTGTGACATCTTCAGTAGAAAAATGAACTCTGTGATCACCTTTGTTTCATGTTATTTGTAAAAGTCATACTTAAATTTGACAGAAACGGGTTTGTGGCAAAAAAAATTCTTTAAAAAACCTCACAATTTCCAAAGCGATTCCATCACACTTCTACACATTAGAGCCAAGCAGTACTTCAGATTCCAAAGCAAAGAAGATGCTTTAGAGCACACTGGGTACTCATGTATCACTCGTCTTCCCTGCTTAAGATCATTTATTCCTGATTTGTTTTATATTCTGCCTTTATTTAATTCAGGAACTGGGCATGGGTGTGGCCCTCCTAGCTGCAAATGCAGTCCCTGGAAAAGATGCATTTGCTTTAAGCAGAGAGGCATGACTGCATATCCCACCATCACCTGAAACCCTTTTCGCCATAGAATTTAGAGTGTTGTGCGTGTGTGAGTGTGTGTGTGTGTGCACGCCTGCACACCAAAGGGTAAAGTGTGCGGGTTGAGGGGGGGGAAGCCTACAGGGGGTGCGGGCGGCGCAGGGGGGAAAAGAAAGGGGGGGGGGCACAAAGCGCTAGGAGCCCAAAAGCTCACCAAAGAGGTTGATGACAAGTTCTTCTAATTGACTATAGGACTGTCATCTCAGTCCTAAACTCCAGTATTAATCCAAAACTGTTATTCATACATAGATCCATAACATATAGTTATTGACTGAGATGGGTAGCTATAGAAATTCAGTGAATGAATGAATGAATGAATGAATGAATGAATGAAACCATCTCGAACTGAAAGGGATTAAAAATAACATTGCTTTTATTTCACAGCACAAGGTTCACTGCAAATTGTACAGTACAAGTCCAGAAGGAAGAATCTGTGGTCTTGAGCCAGGCACTTCCCCATTTCCCCACTGTCCCTATGACTCTCTTTCCATTTTTGTCACCACTATAACTAAGATACATAAATCAGACAGGATTACTTATCATTATGAGCAAACTGTGCCCAGTGACACACTTCTTCACTGGAAAAAAAAATCAACTGAAGACACAACGTATTTCTTTTTTAAGAAAATTGTTATTGAAGATTCTTTAACAGGATAAAAACAATGTAAATATTAGAAAAGGAAAAAATAAGAAATGGTGAATATAAGTAAGAAAAAATAGAAAACAAGAAGAAACAAAAAATTACAAAGAAGCAGCTTCCAATCTTTTTGACAATGGCTATAAATGCACACACACACTCTCTACAGTTACATATCATAATTCCCTTGTTTTCATAAACAACTCTTTCTAATCTTCAAACCCTTAATCACAAATCCTTTTTTTTTTCAGCTAAAAGTCCGTAAGAGGTAAGATATAACTTATTTCTCAATCCTGGAATGGTTAATGAAAAAAATCGAATAACCTGATCTCCCATCAGGATGCCATATAGTAAGAATCATATTGTATTAATGTCTTGTCTACATAAACTCAGCAAGAGAGCCAATTTGGCCACTCTTTTACTCCCTAAAGCAGGTCCTGGCTCTAAAATGGATCCACAAATTGAACAGGAAGAGGACAGAAGAAACCACAAGACAACATGGGCTTGGTGTTCTGCAGCCCAGATCACATTTTCAGTCTGATGTATTCCTGGTCCAAAGCCAAGGAACAAACAAACTAGAATGAGCTCTCCAGCCAAATGTGTTCAGTTCCTTCACATCAGGAAATAACTACAAATATCTCTGGAGCCCCCTTTGGTGATCAATCCATCTGGATTTGGCACATTCAGAATCAAGACATCAAGAATCCTAGGAACTATATTAATATCCTGGATGAACATTAAAGATTGGTCCACACAGTATGTTTTCTGTCCACACAAAAAGTCCTGGTCTTTCTTAAATATGCACAAATGTATGCCTGGGCAGGCCAATATATTGTGCAATCAAGTTTTCATAAATCTAGCCTGCAGTGTATTCCATATCCATAGCTTAACTTTTTTCAGCTGCTGTGATTGGTAATGGATGGGCTCCTATAACTTCAATTCAAATCTGGATCAGCAATTATAAGCATCAGTGGAGAATACTGGAAAATATAGGACATTGGGTCCTGGTTGCATCTCATCACAGTGGTGAATTATCTCCACTTATCCCCTTAAGAAAAAAGCTTGTGGTCCAAGTCATGCAGAATGAACAAAACTGGGTAAATACACAATACACTCCAGAGCCTTGAGGAAAAATTTATACAATTTCTGTGCTTGCCTTTAATCCATAAGGAAGAAGACTGTATACCTTGTTCATTCTGAGAATTACATGAGATTATTAACAGTTCCATGGAATCTTAAAAATCCCCCCTTCTGAAGGCTCTTCTTGAATTCAGATAATTGCTCAAGACTTGGCATTTAAAATAATGCATTAATTTGTATGTAGAATATTATTTGGGTTTTAAGAGCTTCTCAAGAAAATGATGCTTCATTAGCAGTAAACCCAAATACATACATAACAGTGGGCAAATTTATATTCCAGAAATTTGCTTGAATAAACACTTGCAATAATGGGAATCACCACAGACTGCCACCACAATCATGAACTCACCTAGTGTTTGTTTTTTTTCCCTGTTAATGTTATTTGAGATTGCTTGGGTTAGTCATTAAAACAAACCTATTGCAAACCACTGAATATGAGACACAATAACTGATTCTAGGAACAGATAATATATCTAAACCCAAAGTTGTTTCATCAACATTCTTTCACACGAATTTGCCATCTAGACAACTGAAAGATTGGTAGGGTAAATGAAAAAGAATATTCACAAGATTCGTGGCAAAATTGATGTTCTAAGTTTTTTCTCTACCCTATGTGCCCGTGATTTCACCTACACCCTGTAGTAGATATATTGTTATGCCTGCTGTATAGAATATAAATATACAAATACCATGAATATTCACCAAATGATAAGTGATGCAAAAGCAAGGATAATCCTGCCCTTGATCTTATTCCAGTTCTCTCCAGCGGTTCAATATTTAATGGAAACCACAAATACGTGAACCGCATCAGCAGCATTTCGTTCCATTCAAAAAAATCAATCCCAAGCTTGCTATGCACTTCAGAAATACTACTCACCAGCAGCAACCACACTTTGCCCAATTTTTGAAGCCTGTGGATTTTTTCTCCTGAAGGTAATAGGAGATTATGATGACCTTGGGGTTGCAGACATAATAAAAGTAAAGTGTTTTTTGAAGCCAATGCGTTATAGGTCTGATCCATATGCCTCCTTTCCCAACTCATCTTTACAAGAGGTTTTTTTTTTCCCCACCTTGGATCATTTTGTAAAAGGAGCAAATAACCCAAAGCAAAGAGGGTGTCAAATTCTACCTCACAACTCTTTTGCTGCTCTGCAATTCTGGAAGAAGTGGACTCCTGGCCTAATAATGGTCTACATCAGATCCATAAAGGAGGAACTTCTACAGATTCTCTTTTTTGAGAGCCTGAATCAAAGAACTGGCAGAATTCTATGCATTGGGAAATTCTTGGCAGCCCAAGACCCATTAAGCATTGTCATTCTCAAATTCAATATTTCAAACAGGAATGCTATAGTGAAAGCTTTTCCAAAAATTGGGCAGAGAAAACCAGGGGCTACTTTTCTACTCAAATGCATTATTTGTCAGCATATGACTAAACATTCATGGATACCTTTATTTCCATGTTTTTTGTGTCACTTCCCTGAAGTTTCTGACCAGAAGGGCGTTCAGGGATACAAGAGCTGATCTGTGCCTCATTTGGTCTCCTAGAAAGATGAAGAGATTGAGGACAAGAAAACAGAAGACTGGAGAAAGTCTTATCTTTCCCCCTCAGTCAGCAGTTATGTGACCCAGCAGGTAGCAGTGTAACAATTTCATCCCTTTCCACCAGAATTGAATTAGTCTGAAGCCAAAATCAGATTTCTGAGCCCAGCATTCTTGACAGTAAACTCTTTACTCTGTCAGGCAGCTGTTAACTGTATCCCTCGGAGCTTGAAGAGGAGAAGGAGGGGCTGACTGGGACAATTACAAATGGATCTCTATGAACAACCACCCCAGGTGGAGGCAGCTGAACCACCTGCTCCCACAGAGCAGTTCCATATACCTGCCAGACCTGTAATTTATAAGCGGACAAACTGAAAAATAAATCCAATTCTATATTTCTTCCTCTAGATATCTAAGCAGGACAGAGATTCCAAACAACATATGGTCCTGTCACATATGCATCCTTAGATCTAAAAAAACTAAAGTGTGTATCACTAGCTATATACAAATGGCATACTTAATTGGCAGAAATTAGATTGGTTCTAACATGGCAATATATCCACTGTGTGGCATAAAAACTGCCTTAGATAAATTAGCAAGAAAATGCTATTAGTTCATACTTCCCTAGCATTCTAGATAAAATTAAGAGAAAATCTGTAACAAGTAGTCTTAAAATGCAACATCTTTCTGGTCTTTAATCATGAACACATTCTTTTTGCAGACTAAGTGGTAGAACTGTAAGATGTTGCTGAATTTACAACTTACAATTGATCTTTATCATTGGTCATGCTGCCCAAGGGCTTTGGAAGTAATAATTTATCAACATATGCAAGACCAATAAATTTTCACCCCTGTCTTTGAGACTAAAATCTCAAGGTCCAGAAAACCAGACTGTTATCTTTTATTTTCTACCTTTTTCTCTCTTTTCTCCTAGTTTCTTTTGTTTTTCCTTCAAGCAAAATCTCCTATGGAGGAACACTTTGAATAGCTGAATGTCTTTAAAATTGCTCATATCACCAGTTAAATGTGAATACACCCTTAAACTGAAGTAAGGATTAACTCTGGCTTAGCTATAAATCATAAAGACATCAGGTTAATTATAGGAGAATGCAATGCTAAAGTTGGAAGTAAGAGATCATCTGCAATAAGAGGAATATTTAGGTTTGGTGTATGAAATGAATATGGAGACAGATGAATAGAGTTCAAGAAAAGTCAGTGTTTATAGCAAATACCGTATTTGCCGGCGTATAAGACGACTGGGCGTATAAGACGACCCCCAACATTTCCACTCAAAATATAGAGTTTGTTATATACTTGCCGTATAAGACTACCCCCTCTTCCACACACCTTCCACTTTTGCACTTTTTTTTTTTTTACGCACTTTTCTGCTTTGGACAATTTTGAAATGAGCTAATCCAATTTTGAACCAAGAATATGCAAATAGCTATGGAGTTTAGAATGAGTTTTAAAAATATTTTTCATTGCTTACCATTAAGCGTAAAATATGTTGTAAATAAAATGAGAACACAGGAAACGTTCTCTTCTCAATACAGCTGATCTCTCTCTCTCTCTCTCTCTCTCACACACACACACACACACACAAAACCCGGACACTGAAAAGGCTGCCAAGGAACAGTATATTCAATGCCTTCTCTTTAATCAAGAAACAAGGAATTCCTTAGAATCTTTTTTTTCCCCAAGTGGCCCTCTTTAAAAAAAAAATGGAGGTAACACTTTCATTCAAAAAGTCTTCCAGTATCTGGAGTCGCTCAGACATATTGAAGTGAGGCAGGAGAGTAAGTGAAATTTGAAATGATCCAGCTACCGTTTTCTTCCCCTCCCGCCCGAAGGCCATTATCTCCACGTCAAAACGAACGAGGGAGGCAAAGAAGCCAAACACGCTAAAAGGATCTCTTTATTTTCCTACACAAGGTCACACCTACTTTTCCGCATTCAAAGGACAACCTCTCCTCACCACCACCACACACACACACACACCCCAATACCCGCAAACAATGTTCTGGGCATTAATCACCATTGCTACATTAACCTGGTAAATTTATACCCTGCCTCCCCCAGTGTTGCTTTGACGGCAGGATTTCACACAGCGGGCGCTTGCTCGCTCTCTTCTCCGCTCTCCCACCGTTCGCACATGTTGGAAGCACCGTAAAACCTGATAACCCACCCGGGGCTCCCCATCCTTAACCTACAGCCGCCGCATGCAAAACCTGCGTGCAAAAAGAAAAAAAAAAAAAGAAAAGTACGCCGCACGTGAGGATCTTGAATCCTCTCCTCCCCACACCGCTAAGGAAGGAAGAGGGGGAAAGGTTGCGCAGCGCGTGGCGAGTGACACCCGCCACACACACACACACACACACACACACACACACACACACACACCGCTCCCCCAGCCTCCTCCCGGCTGCAACTCAAGCTCGAAGTGGGAGTCGGAGTCCTCCCGGCGTATAAGACGACCCCCCACTTGGAGGCATGTTTTTCAGGGCAAAAAGTCGTCTTATACGCCGGCAAATACGGTACCTTCTTTAACAAGCTAAAAGACTACATATGGACATCATTGGATGGACGCAGCAAAACAAAATTTTCTTTATGCTCTGCATGCAAAAATAGAAAAGTTTTGGTCAATCAATAAAAATGAGAGTTGATGATAACTGCAACTGGGATAACATGGTCCTTCTTCTAAAATTACAATTTAAATAAAATAATCAGTTCTACAATGTATACTCTCAGTAATATTCTACATGATTATATGGTAAAAGTAAAGGATAGATTGATTGATAGGCTGCCGTAAGAACTGGGTGAAATATGTGACATCATTAAAGATGGAGAAAACAAAAATATCCCAGAATGAAAAAGCAAAAGGAAGAAATAGTCAAACGAGGGCCACATAATTGTGTAGAATATTGTTGAGTATGTGATAAAAAGAAGAAAACTCTGCCAATTCAACACTGAGTTCCAGAAAGGAGAAAGATAAGAAAAAAGTACAAAGAAATATAGGGGTAACAACTGGATGGTGAGGACAACAATTTTTAAAATCACAGAAGTCAAGGAAACATTTTTATCAAAAGATGGGTAAAATAAATGGTAAAGAATGCAAAGATCTATTGTAAAAAGAAAATATAAACAAGAATTTCAAAATTCATGATATGTGAGATATATCGCTGGACTAGAATCAAACATTATGAAAACTTAAATGGATCCTAGAAACCAACAAAACTAAAGGAACTGATAAAACACCAGCAGAACTGTTGGATTTCTTGTCAAGAGAATACAAAAGTCAGTCTGCTGTTCAATATTTTAAAAAATATAAAATAGTGCAAATAGTGCCAATCCAATGCACAAGGCAGAAAAGTTCAAGTAATACCAGCCTTTATCTTGCTAAACTCAAAAATTGCAGGATGGTAACTTGCCTAAAACTATAAAAGAAAAGAGACATCTGCTACCTGGGAGAAAGACTCTGACAGATCTAGAAAAAATACTAAAATGCAGAGATATCACATGGACAAGGAAAGAACAGATTGTCAAGGTTTTCCCAGCTGTAACATATGGTTGTGAAAGCTGGACCCTTAGAAAGGCTGAACAAAGAAAATGGAAGTTTCTGAATTGTAATACTGAAGAAAACTGTTGAAAAATAATTCAGACTAGAAGAAGGAAAAAATCATTAAATAAATAAAGTCATCTTAGATTGCTCATTGGAAACACTAATAATGAAGTTCAAGTTTTAATATTTTGGACACACAAAGCAAGAGTCAAGGAATATTCTAATGCTTGGAAAAACTGAAGGCAGTCAAAATGAGGAGGGGGGAGGAGGGGGAGGAGGCTAAATCTATTGCTGATGACATAAACATGAGCTTACAAGAAACACTGGCAGACAATTGTGGTAAAATTACATCTATTGAGTCACAAAGAGCCAGAGGCAATTGAATAAGCAGTAAGAAGAAATTAGCGATCCAAATGATGCAAATTGATCCATCCTTTTGTTTTGTCTTATGAACCATTCAAAAATCCCTAAATGCTTCATGAAAACAACTTGGCTGGAAATGCAATAGAGCTATTCTCGGGCATTGAAAACAAATGACCTGAACTCCATTTTGCTCTTTTGCCACTCTAATAAAGCCAGGTGTAAATCAGCCTTGCCATTTCCAAACCTGCCCATCCTTTTTACTGAAGGGCCTCCAAGTGTCAGGTAACAACTCCTGTAGCAATACAAGCTGGAGATGGCAGGAGTTGCTTTTTCACATGTCTGGCAGGGGTAAGAAAAGGTGTGACTTTATGACTGTTTACTCATTCTGAGCTATACTGAAGAGCTATACTGGGAGTAGCAAACGAACTCCCTTTCCCTTAGAAAATATCCTTACTTAATTTACTTCGTGTTTCGGCAGCCGTGCTTTCCCCAGAGATCACAGTTTGTCACTCTTTGAATATTTTCTGTCTTGCCATTGTGATTCAAAATTTGAGCCGCTTTTTAAGATAGCGCGCTCATTCAGTTCCTAATTACCTTTCGCCAGCGGCGTTTTCTCCCCTAGGATTTACAGAGGGGAGGGCGGTGTAGCCCTCCTGGTCCCCTCTTTATCGTTCAGTCGCACAGTATCCATTTTGTTTTGTGCCCTTTTAAATGACTGTGTGACTAAGGTTGAAGAGGTATTGGTGCCAAAACAAAACTGGCCAGTGCCGTTTTAGAGTTGGGCAACGGTCATTTTGGCGTGCAATTTACAGGACTTCGCCATTTTATCCACGTTGCATCGTGTGGCCGTATTCCTGAATTTTACTTTTCCTGTGAGAGGCTTTAATTTCTTCAAAGCTTAATGCAGCTTATAAAGGAGAATTAAAATTTGCAGCTCCCTTTACTCCCGTTTCGGGGAGGTATAAGTAAAGATTGTTGGCTGCCCCCCTCCTCCCTGTGGTGGGGCAGGACCCTGGACACGCCAACCATCCATATATAGATATACTCACAGATATATACATTTCAATATATTGTTATTCATACTCTACTACAGATTAACTTATAGACAGAGTAACTACAGAATTGCAATGGCAAACAGAGGTGGCGCTAAGATATGGGCCCTAAATAAGTCCAAGAAATCTAAGGGTCCTTCGAAGGCCACAGAGAAAGATGTTACCTGATGCCAGAAGGCGTTGGAAAAGCAAATTGAGAAACACTCTAAGGAGGCTGAAAGAACTTCCCAGCCTCCTCCCCCAGTTCCTATCTCAGACTCAACAGCCAGCAGTAGCCTTAGACTGGGCGTTGGTTCTTACCTGATACGCCCCTTCTCGGCGAGCCGCGAGGAGCATCCAGAGAGTGGGAGATGCTTCAGAGTCCTCTCTCACAGGCTGAGCTTCAATTGAGGAATGCTCCGCCCCCTCACGTGACTCCATGCAGCGTTCCCCAGTTTTTGCGAGGACGAGAAGGAAAGGCTATGTACTCATCCTAACCAACTAGTGGATCCTTGGCTGAAACAAGATTCCCCACCAGACGGAGAAATTAGGGTGGGGCTGGATGCTCCTCGCGGCTCGCCGAGAAGGGGCGTATCAGGTAAGAACCAACGCCCATTCTCCCTCGAGCCGCTCGGAGCATCCAGAGAGTGGGACATACCAAAGCTTGGCAGTCCTACGGGAGGGACTCCGTCTGGTCCGGAAGCCCCTCCGGGTCACTGATGACCCTCTGTAGGACTCGGCGGCCAAACGAGGCCTCCGCTGAGGCATATACGTCTATTTTGTAATGCCTGATGAATGGAGACAGGGAGGCCCAAGTGGCTGCCCGGCATATGTCAGCGATTGGGGCTTGTGTGGCCCAGGCTGCGGAAATAGCTGCACTCCTGGTGGAATGAGCAGTTATTCCACTGGGTGCGGGCAGGGAATGTGATAGGTAGCATCTGGAGATAGTTGCCCTAATCCAGCGACTGATGGTTGAGGGGGATACCTTGAGCCCCAATGTCCTGGGCTGAAAGGAAAGGAAGAGGGATTCCGACCTTCTCAGGGGTTGTGTGCGCTTAATGTAGATGCGCAAGGCCCGTCTTACATCTAGGGTGTGCCAAAGAATTTCCCTGTCCCTCGAGGGTCTGGGGCAAAAGTTTGGGAGAACCAGTTCCTGCGACCTGTGGAAGGTTGAGTTGACCTTGGGCAGGAAGGTGGGGTCGGGGCGAAGGACCACCCGGTCGGCGTGGAACATACAGAGGTCCTTTCTGACTGATAAGGCTGTGATTTCCGAAACTCGCCGTGCTGATGTAATGGCCACCAGAAAAACTACCTTAAATGTTAAAAACTGAAGGGAGGACTCCCTTAGAGGCTCAAACGGGTGTCTTGTGAGTGAAACGAGAACCTTATTGAGGTCCCAGGTAGGATACCTGTGAACAGTCAGGGGGCACAAGTTGGTGGCACCTCTGAGGAAGGCCCAATTGAGCATTCCTCAATTGAAGCTCAGCCTATGAGAGAGGACTCTGAAGCACCTCCCACACTCTGGATGCTCCGAGCGGCTCGAGGGAGAACTGTCCATGCACCCAGGCCAGCTAGCACCTTATAGGCCTCACCAAACATAAATATCCTGAGGCGAGCCCCCGAGGCGACCTTCATTCCAACAGCGGCTGGCCTATGACAGGAGGAGTTCCTGCCCGATGAGGTATCAGAAACTATGAAGGCATGGATGGAGCTTGCAATCCGCAGAGGAGTCGCAGCCGGGGTGCAACAATCTTTGATGACCAGACAGATACCAGTATCGGAATATGACTGTCAGTCAGTAAGATCTCTATGCAGAACTGACCTACATTATCCTCAGGTACCTCCTCAAGGGGAGTTTTCTTTCATTTCACATATGCATCCAGATATACAGGAGGAGGGAGAAGGGAGAAGGGAGAAGGTGAGCCCGAAATGGAGCAAGTAGACACAGTATCAGTTCCAGATAGTGAAGTCCCCTTGGAGGAGGAACCCCTAGAAAGAGGCATGTCCAAGGACAAGGACCTCAAGCCAGACCAACCCACCTTTACGGGGCTATTTTGTCCACAGCTTTTCAAATATCTTCTTTTCAAGGCCAAAACCACAGCTCGCCTTGAAAAGTCTCCTTCCGTTCTTCAACCAGAACCTCAGGAGGAATCGGAGGATTTGATTTTCTCACAACCCATTGACAAGGTTGAGGTTATTCCAGTTCCGCAAATGTTTTCAGATCTGATCCAGAAACAGTGGACCTCAGCAGCAGCGTATCCAGCCCCTACTAGCTTTGATAAGAATTTCTTTAATTTAGCTTCTGGATTTTCTAATTGCTTGAATACCCCTGAAGTAAATGAGCCAGTGGTGGCCTTAGCATCCTCTTCCACCATTCCCACAGAAGCGGAGGAGGCCCTCAAACTGGGGGAAAAGAAAGCTGAGATAGCACTCCAAAAGGCACATCAGGGCGGCAAGAGCCGCGTCCTTCTTCATCAGAACCTCACTCAGATGGCTACGTCACCTGAGGGACACCATACAAAATTCTAATGTTAGGACACACCAGGACATTGCCAAATTAATTGCGGCCACAGAGTTTTCTATGGATTCTACATTTAATTCGGTCAAGTTTTCAGCTCGAGCCATGGCATCACAGGTTACAGCCCACCGGTTACTATGGCTTAGACATTGGCAAGCTGATATCAAACACAAATGGAAACTTGCCTCTTCCCTAATTTTGGGGGATAAATTGTTTGGGGCTGCCCTGGATCCACTTCTAATTAAGACCAGAAGCAAGAAGAAGATCCTCCCCTCCATTCTTCGTCGCTCTGACAGCAGAGTTTTTCAGCCCTTTCGGAGAGGCTCCTTTCATCCCTATTATCAAGGCCCATTCTCCCCCAGATTCCAGAGACCACCAACATATAGGGGAGCCCAGCAGTCAAATAGATCAGAATTCTCTGACAGACCTCGCTGGGGTGGACAAGAGAAGCAATTTTTCAGGGGAACTGGAAACAGAGGTTTTTGCTGTCCAAGATAAATACAGGGATCTCGCTCCCATTGGAGAACAATTAAGGCTCTTTGCAGACCAATGGGACTCTTCCACATCGGATTCCTGGGTTCGCAACACCATCAGATTTGGCCTGGCTCTAGGGTTCTCCTCCACACCTCCAAACTTTTTCATGAATAGTCCTATCTCCCGAGATCCGGTTAAAAGGAAACTGATGGAGACAGCAATCAATCACTTACTAGAAATTAAGGCCGTCCAACCAGTAACCCGGATCAACATGGACAAGGATTCTATTCCCTACTTTTTGTATTCCCTACTTTTTCCAAGAGTTGGGGTGGGGGTGGAGGGCAATCCTAGATTTCAAACATCTCAATCGTACTCTAGTCTACCGCAAATTCAAGATGAGTACATTGCAATCCATTCTCCTTAGCATAAGGGTGATTTTTTGACTTCCATCAATTTAACATAGGCTTATCTTCACATACCAATTAGACCTTCACATTCCAAATTTCTCAGATTCTGCTACAGCAACCAACATTTCGAATACGTTGCCCTGCCCTTTATGTTGTCAATAGCCCTAAGGACTTTTACAAAGGTTCCGGCACCTCTGGCCGCACACCTTAGGAGCACTCCAGTTAGGCTCCAGTGCTACCTGGATGACATTTTAATTTTGTCCTCCTCATCCAGGCAAGCAGAATTGGATACCAAAATTATATTGTGAACCCTTCAACATCATGGTTTTTCCACCTGGGCTCGATAATAGACACAGTAGAAGGAAGAGTGTTTCTATCCTGAGAGACAGGAGAGCATTAAAACCTTAGCTCAGTCTATCAGAACCCTCAAACGGGTTCCTCTAGCAGATTTGTCCAAACTACTGGGAAAAATGATCTCCTGTATTTCTATTGTTCCTTGGGCTTGATTCCACACCGCATAAATTGGTTGGAGCTCAGGGCAGTCCACCTGGCCCTTTGCAGTTTCCTCCCACATATTCAAAGGAGACACATACTAATACTGACAACGTCACAACAAAAGCACATATCAACAGACAAGGGGGAAACCACTCAAAACATCTCATGTGGGAAGCAGAGAGACTGTGCCTTTGGGCAGAAAGGAACTTAGCCTCTATCAGAGTGGAGCATGTTTCCGGCCTGACAAACACACAGGCAGACTGGCTAAGCAGGGCCACGATCGACCAATCAGAGTGGCATCTGCATCCGGACCTGTTTCAGGAGGCAGTCCAGAGATTTGGTCTGCTAGTTATAGATCTGTTCGCTTCTCCCCTGAACTTGCAGCTCCTGAGATTCTTTTCAAGATACCCATCCCAGGGGGCGGAGAACATCAACGCCCTCTGGTGCCGGTGGCCCTGGGGTCTCCTATATGCCTTCCCCCCTCTCCCATTGATACCCAAAGTGGTACAAAAACTACTGGACAAGAAAGTGGAGCTGATCTTGGTGGCACCCTACTGGCCCAGGAGGCCATGGTTTGGAGATCTCAGAGGCCTGCCCACAGAAGAACTGTGGAAAATTCCACCGCACAAAATTCAGCTCACCCAAGGACCAATCCAACACCCAGACCCTCAATGGCTCCACCTAGCCATTTGGAGGTTGAGCGGCGATTTCTAAGAAAGGAGAATTTTTCGGCCAGGGTGATCAATACCATTCAAGCGGCTCGGTGCCCTTCTACAAGCTTCATATATAATGCCACATGGACTATCTTCTTCAAAAGGTGCACCAAAACCAGGGTGGACCCATTTTCACTGTCAATTGCACAAGTTTTAGAGTTTCTCCAAGATGGTCTCGACAGGGGCCTCTCTCCAAACACTTTAAGAAGACAAGTGGCAGCCATTGCCTCAGTGGTGACTTGGGAAGGTCTACCATCCATCTCCGATCACCCACGGATAAAGAGTTTTCTTAGGGGTGCCACAAATTTGTGTCTGCCAGTGGTGCATCGTTACCCGACCTGAGACCTTAACAAGGTACTCATAGCACTCACAAAGAGTCCATTTGAACCCCTGAAAACTGTTAGCCTCCATTTTCTCACATACAAGGATGTTTTCCTCGTGGCTATATCAGCATGTCATATATCAGAAATTGCAGCCCTATCGGCCCGAAAGGACCTCTGTATATTCCATGCTGACAGAGTGGTGCTTCGACCAGACCCCACATTCACACTTAGTCAATTCTGCCTTCCACAGATCACAAGAACTAATTCTCCCTAACTTTTGACCCAGACCTTCTCAGGGCCTAGAGCATCAATGGCACCGACTGGATGTCCTTAGAGCTCTCCATACTTACTTACATAGAATGGCTCCTTTCAGAAAGACTGAAGCTCTTTTCGTATCCTTTCAGCCAACCTCCCAGGGGCAGAAAGTTTCCTCTTCGACTATAGGCAGGTGGCTGAAGGCCACGATAGCCAAGGCATACAAGTCTCAATCACTGCCTGTGCCTAGGGGCATCACGGCCCACTCAACAAGGAGCATGGCAACTTCAGTGGCCTGGGCCACGCAAGCTCCAATTGCAGAAATATGTAGAGTGGTAACATGGGTCTCCCCATTGCCTTTCATTAGGCATTACAAAATTGATGTATTTGCTTCTGCTGAAGCCTCTTTTGGTAGGAGGGTGTTACAACAAGTCCACTCGGACAGTGGGGGGGGCTCCAACCCAGACAGAGACCCTCCTGTAGGACAAGCCAAGCTTTGGTATGTCCCACTCTCTGGATGCTCGGAGCAGCTCAATGGAGAAGGGGCGTTGGTACTTACCTGATACGCCTGTTCTCGGTGAGCTGCGACGAGCATCCAGCCCCACCCAATATCTGTCTGGTGAGGTCCTGTTCCGGCCAACGACTAATCTGGATATAAGTTTCAAAAAAAAACAAAACCACAAACAGACCAATATAGAGGATGGGGGTTGCATCACCTCGTCTTTGCCAAAACTGGGGGACGCTAGGGAGGAGCCAGGGTGGAGTAAAAGCATCCTATTCAATTAAGCCCAGCCTATCCGAGCAGAGACTAAGCACCTCCCACTCTGGATGCTCGTCGCAGCTCACCGAGAACAGGCATATCAGGTAAGTACCAATGCCCCCACTCTTTAACCCGTGAAAGTGCACAGATTTCTTGTGAGAATTAAATGTAACAGAGCACCATAGACTGCCTATTCTATTCGGATGTTTTGAAGATGATGGTTAAAATGTTACTGCTATTATAAATATGTTTCGCTTTTTCAAAACAAAGATGGTAATTTAGTGAACTACTAGAATAAGAATCTTTTAAGCTCCTGAAAGCTATTTCTGAACCTGTGTTTTGTCATAGTGGTATTTTCATGTCATGTGTTGGTAACATAGTTTTACATGGGAAATTCTTCATTGCGCATGAGGACTATTATCTCTATCCATTACTCATCTAATTTTCAGATGGTTGTGTAAGGTTTCCCTTTCACTGCTGTTAAGAATACACTAAAACCAGGCAAGTCAACCAAATCGGAAATATTTTTAGATTATCCTATTCAGAAAGATTATTGAAGTTATGAAAGTAAAGAACTACAGTGCAAGTGTTTATACATTGCATTCCCATCTCAACTGCTAATACCAACAACATAATACTTTATAGTTTATAATAGCATTCCAGCTTTAATCTCTCCCGTTTCTTATGGAGACAGCATCCAGCAAACTATATTCTAGTATTTATTTCCAGGCTAGCAAACACATACAGCTTCTAATGCTTCCAAAAGCCATGGAAATAACACTCCTTGAGTCCTTATGTAAATCTAGGCAACATGGCACTTCCCCCACATTTTGAATATAGTGCCCATAATTCTGTCCCACTGAATCTGATTAAGGCTGGTATGGTCCCAAACATTTGGAACAAATCAGATTTCTTGTCCTAAACATATAGGGGAAATTTTGTGTCCTTTCAGTAAGTTGTGGATTCTCCTTCCTATCTATCATTCCCATTTTGCTAAGACAATGATAGCAATTCAACATTTGGAGGCCAAACATTACTACTTAGTACTACTATTTAATAGTGTAGCAAAGATAGTCATCCTATCAGGGAGACGAATGGCATATGAATTTAATAAATAGATAGTCCACCAGTACCAAATGTCTAATTTTAGTAAACTTTAATGGCAGACATTTTATTTGTCCACGTTTTATTTGCCTTTTGTTTTATGTTAGCTTCCTTTTCCATATGGTTCCTGACTTGTATGACACAAGCCACTCTGGGAAGAGAAGAGACGTTTCTAAATAATCCTGAGGTTCATTATTTCTAATGATGCTTGGAATAGCTTTTGCCAATGCCCTTTATGTTTAAATCATAAGAAAATAGATTAGATTAAATTTTAAGGGCATCATCCTGGCAGTACAAACTGTTCCACAGTGAATAAACTGCTTCAAAAAATGCTAGACTCAACTTTGTTGTTTTTTTAAAGCATTTTAAATAATTTTATTATGTTTTACAAAGCATAAATATAAAAAAACAACAAAAACTAACAATCAGAAGAAATAATAAAGAGTAAAAAGAAATGGAGATCAAAGTATGTAAAAATATAAAGGAAAGGAAAGGAAAAAACAAATGTACAAATAATGACTTCCAACTTCTTCCAAATATATAAAGAACACTTATTTTTGATATTAGTTTATTCGCTGATTATTTATTAACTTATTAGTTTTATCATAGTTTAAGACTACAATAAAATGTCCATTCCCCACAAAAAAGGAGGAAATAAAAAGTTTCCCTTTAAAATTTTTAGCAATCATCAAATATATTTGTCAAAATTTGCTTTTTCTCTATCTGATGCAAAAAGTCCCACAAAAACTTTAAAAGTAGAACCTGAGTATTCAACCACTTGGAACCTACACATTGTACATTTCTTGAATTGGTAACTGCAATTTTTTCCAAGTCTATTATTCAATAATTTAAGAAAATAAAAAGGCATTCCATATCCTATGCATCTAGTTTCTTTCTAGAAATAATAGGAATCTAAACTGAGGGCAAGTTTTAACTGATTTTATAGATTAATTGTAATATTTTTATTTCAAATCACACAGGTGGTAATCTTAAACTGTTCTTTTATGGGTTGGTCCAAAATTTAAAGGCAGTCTTGATCCGAGGATTGATCGAGTCCATGGAATTTGAGATCCAATCCCTCATGTTTCAATCACTGCAACTATCACTCTCCAATTCAGTTGAGAGTTAGGGCAATTTTCTTCAACCTGGGATCTGTCTGAGGTATTTGTCTGTGTGAAATTGCCCATATCAATCCACTCTTCTGAAAGGTCTTTTTATATTGTATTTTTACATAGTTTTTATGTTACATTTCTGTCCTGATTATGACTATCTGAAATGCCCACCCTATTATATGCAATCTAAAAAAGGAACCCAGCCATACAACTCAGTAAAACAAAGCAGGTTCCTCACCCGGCCTCACTGCAGGCTTTACACAATGGAATAGGCCAAGAAAGCTCTTGTGTTTGTCTTAGCAACAGCTATAGCAAATACCTCCCTTAGGACAGAGCCAGGCAACTTTCCCTTTGTTGAGAAAGTCTTTTACTTTGACTTATCTCCTTCCCCACAGGGCAACAGTTTATTTCTAATTGGCCTCAAAACTTGACACTCCAGTTGTGCTTGATACACACCTCTGACCTGGGAAAGTCCTTTCCTGCCAGTAAGAAAAATTGTTGACTATACAGTTGCTTTGTATTCCCATATGTCTAAACCAAATTGCTGCCTAATATTCCCTCTCACATCCTATGAGGTTTGGATGCAGTGTAGATAGCACATTCAAGTGACTTGAAGAATACTTGCCCAACATATTTTCCACCCAACTAAGGATCTGGACTGCCAGGAAGACTGTTCTCATGATAAGGTGGGTATGCAATCACCAGCTTCACCTGTCAGAACTTGCCATGGAAGTAATAATAAAAAGTAAATGCTAAAGAAACTCAGCCTGACATGTTTGTCAGACTTAATCCTGTCCCTGTGCCTCTCATCCAGTATTTCCCAGCTTTAGTGCCTTCCAGATGCATGTACAGAAATTTTCCCAAAATTTGAGCATCACTGTCTTGAAAATTTTGGGAAGTAATCTTTATAAAAGTAGAAAATGCCCAAACTGGGAAGTTGCTTAAATGCTGCTTTTCCATCTATGCTTCTGAAAAAAAATACATAAAAACATAAAAAGAAACTCTTAAATATGCATCAAAATTAATATAGATCCTTGACTAGATTTATAGATTTATCTGAATAATAGGAAGAGTCATTTTAAATGCCTTTTTACTGTAAGAATATTTAGTATCTGATATTTATTCCTAATATCTGCCTTTTCCTTTCTATATAAACAAACCTAAAAACTTTAATCAGCTACCTCAACATGGTCGTACTTTAAATAATGGATTGGGAAATCACTTTTGGCCTGTAAGGCCATTTTTGAAAGCTTCAGAAATAATCCAAAGCAAGAACTGCATAGCTCTTCCCAACTTGAATAAGAAATACCTAAGCCTAACACAAATGTGGGAAGAAAAAAACAACACATAACCCTATCTACAAAATCCAGAAAATTCCAATCCAATTCACAGGCACTTGGTATCATTAATAAGCCCAATCTCCACAAACAATATTAATTAAATAATTACTTACCCCAAGATGGTTAAAATGAACCATCCCTTATATCTCTAGGTAGGAGACAGGCTGAGAATCAAGTATAATAACAATTCGGAATCCTAAGGGTTTTTATAACCAGGGGAGAGCACAGGAGAAAGAGAGGAGGGAAAAAAACAGAACTTACTGAATTTATGCAGCCTAATTCTTTATTCAAAAGCCAGGGCAGAGAAAGCTTCCCTTCTCCACGGTAGCAAGACTGGATACGTTCCTTGATCTTGTCTTTGATCTTCTTCAATGTGAAAAGACAGAGGACAGATTCTTTTGGTGGTTTGACTCTATTCTTCTGCCCCTGAGAAAAGATTGTGAAGAGAATGTCCTCCTGCTCTGAAATGCCCAGTTGCTTGGCCAAGGCCCTTCCAGGCTTACTGAGGTAAGCGTCCTGAATTAAGCGATACTCAATGCCATCTCGAATACAACCAATGGGAAATTCCACATAGGAGTAGAACTTGGGGTCATCCACGCATAGCCGGACAACTTTTGAGGTGAAAAACTGCTCTCCTGTAGAGTCTGGTGAGGTAAGTTGGGTGTCCAGCTGCAGTGTTAGGTAATAGACAAACTGCTCACTACTGAAACTATAGATATAATAGATATCAAATGTGGGAAACTTGGAGAGTGTATCTGATGGAATTTTGAGCTGAGAGGAGACAAATTCATCTTGATAAACAAAGCCAAACATCTCTGCATTCTCTTCACTGTCCATCAGTTTACGGCTGGACAGAGTAGGGAAATACTCAGACTTTCCATCAATGGGAGTTCCAATGAAAAGCTTGTTTTGTCCATTCTGCACTTCAATTATAACACCAGACATTGTTCCTGACTCATTGACACTAGAAAGGTAGTGTTCCTTGCGGTGGTGTGGCTCACCCAACTTGAAGAGATCATCCAAGCGTAGGAACTGGCAGATACCTTGCGAAGCACTGCCGCAGGCTATCAGACGATTCCCAGAGTAATCCACCAGCAGCAATTTATTGACATTGTTGGTACTGACTAGCCCATGTGGGCAAGACTGCACACTAGGTGGTGGGTAACACTTCTCATTGTCATCTACTGGACCCGTCACATGTGTGCGCATTTCAGTCAGATTGTTTGCAAGCTTATAGATCCGGTTGACAGCACCCACATATACTTCCCCAGTTTTGTTGTGGACCACCAAGTGTGTCAAACTCCAGTCTGTGACTTGGAAAGTCATAAAAGGGGAGGAAGATTTGGTAGTGCTTTTTGCCAATGGCAACCAAGAACTACCCAGAAGCAGCAGGGTCCAAATATTAATTGACAAATGGTGCTTTAGCCTCAGAAGCCACATGGTGGAAGAGTCACATCCAGCAATGCATTAATCTAACTATGAAATAAACAAGAACCAAACCAAAAACTGGAGGGCGGGAGAGAGTGAATTCCTGTGGATGAACTTCTTTTTTTCCACTTGTTTCCAGATTCAGGACATTATGGATGCTGGCATTCTACATGGCCCTAGGAAAAAATGCAAAAACAAGCATGGTTAGACGAACAGTTGTGCCACTCAAAATACAACAGCACAATAAAATCTCAATTACAAACATCTCGGGAATGGAGGTGGTTCAGATAGCTGAAATATTCAGCTGTCTCAGAGAAGCATTGCATAGTATTTGTTCATCATTCTGCATTCTTCTCATTAAAGTTCCCATGACTGTTTTGTAAATTCACTATAGAAAGAAGCAGCTAAATTGTTCTGAGGACTTGCTTAATGTTCTTTCGTTTTCCCAATAGCAGCAAAAACCTCAGTGTTAAATTTGGAATCCTGTTACCAAGGGACTAATTTTACATCTTTTGAATTAAGAAAAAACAAGAGACATAAAATGAAGGTCTGGAATTTCTTTTTTTCTTTTTAAACTTAAAAAAAAACTGGGATTAGATCTATTCTTAACTTGTTTTAGCCCATTTCTAACCTGTTCTGTGCATCTGTATCGTTGTTCTGAATGTTTGCTGTTTATATTAAACTCCACTGCATTGCATTACTATGATATCAATGTCAGTTATGTTTTCTCATGGTTTGAAAACGGATAAAGGCAACAACATTGATTTCTCACAAAAGAATACTGGAAAATTTCCATGCATATTTGTATGATGCAATAACTGAAACAAGTCCATAAATCCTTAATTACATTTAACTGAAAAGCCAGATTGTCGTTCAAGAAAAATAAAATAAATAGCTTTATGTCATGGGTTAAGAAATAGAATAAGGCACATGGTTGCTTGAAAAAACTCAATTTCCACATTGTTCTTACAAATTTTGCATGAAGTGGTGTGACCATGAAGAAATAAATAATTATAAAATCTTTTAGGAATCAGTATTCTTCCTGTTCCTTCCTGGTTTTAAGGAATATATATCTGAATTTGTACACACACACACACACACACACACACACACACACACACACACACACACACCACATCTCCATGAGCAAATGTGCCGTTATTCATTACTTTGCTTCCCGCCACCATCAATCTTTCACACATGCAGGCATGGGAAGATGATGTGTTAGCTTCATAAAGCACCTGACCATGGGCTTTATTAATCCATTTTTCTCTACATGCATGCTCAAAGATTCTTGCATGAGCCTTAAAGAGATGTTTGGAGGGAGCAACCTAATTGACCAAGAGCCTTATTTACATAAAGATTTGTGACATTTTATAGTAAATTTAAAAAAAAAAACATTTAGGAAATCACAAAGTACATCCCTTAATATGACAAAAGTCATATTAGTCTGCATGTATTAAAATACTCTTGAAGATATCCAATTAACCAGAGGACCTGCTTTCCTCTAGAAGCTGCAGGTACTCCATCACTGGAAATTATTAAGAAGAGATTGGACAGCCATTTGTCTGAAATGGTATGGTATAGGGTCTCCTGTTTGAGCAGGGGTTTGAACTAGAAGACCTCCAAAGTCCCTTCCAACTCTGTTATTCTGTTATATATCATCAATGTTTGCTTGCTTGTGCTCAGTTCCTTTTTCAAAATTTAACCATTATGTGGAAGTGCCAGTGTTCCTTCTACTCAACCATGTCTGGCAAGCAGAGTAGATTGCTTTTTAAGATCTTCACGATTTTCCCATCTCCCAGGCAAATGATTCTCATTCTTATAACAAAAGGCAGCCTTGGGCTTATCCTAGATTTAGCACATACCTCAAAACCACAGAACTAGTCTTTAGGCAGAATGAAGGGTGAAGGGGTGGAGGAAGCCACATTACTCATTCCCTGAACTGCAATTCCAAACACTCAAGAGCATAGCTTTGTTTTTTGTTTGTTTGTTTTTTGTTTTTGCTCTTCACAAAAGTAGGAAGTACGCTTGCCCTTCCTTCCAAGATAGGTCAAAACATGCCCTTAAATACTTGTAAAAGGCACATACCAGAATACTCAGTTTTTTAAATATTCTCCTGCAAAGTGCTACATGCTAGGTTTTGTAAAAGTAATCCTGAAGAAAACAATTAATAAAGCATCAATTTTGAACCATGTACTGTAGCTAGCATAATCGTAATTTAATGCTCTATGCTGCCCGGAATCACGATGTATGATTTGAACGGCTATATAAGTTTGTTTTTTAAAAAAATCAGTTTAATTATCCAAAGCTTGATTCTTCCTAACCCAAAATTGGAATTCCCTCCTCCTCCACTTCCTAGTGTAAGTTGAAGAGTCCTTTTCCTTTAGCTACTGTTCTCTGTGTGTGCCTGAAGACGTGGGGTGAAGAATAGACCCAAGTGTTCATTCTACCCTCTGAAACTGAAGCGATTGCTGTGCTAGGCATCCACAATTAGGATTGTTAAAAAAGGGAATCAAGAGGGTTTAGGAGAGAAGGAACTCTCTGACACTGCAAGAGTAAGAAAAGCACACTTGGAAAAGCAGTGGAAGGTTATGGGGGTTTCTCCACTGTGGAGTACTACATTGGGAAAAGACAAGGGGATCTTTGCAAAAGGATAGGTAGAAGCACAACAGCTTAATCTATTGTGTTCCATCAACATTTGGCACTGCATCATCAAGCCTTTGTAACATTAACTTTTTGAACAGGCTCTCAAGGCCACAACAAAGAGTTTGAGGGTGAAAAGCATAATCTCTTAGATGCATATTTATGATCTGAGACTTGGGCATCTCACACAAAGGGATGTTCTAACAGTTTACTTACTGAATCATGATTTCTATGATCTTGCCTGAATCTACACGGATGCACCTGATTTTTCAGTGGAAAGCTTTGTCACATAATTCAGGACTTCCACTTCCACATTTGGATTAGTATTAGTAATTTCATATGTTCAGATGAGCGTTAGTAAAATTTAATGTCCTTTTTAAACAGAAGCGTGTTAAAAATTGGTCAGATTCCCAGCACCATGGGACCTTCAAACATCTGTTCTCCAACTATCCATTAGACCACATTCCCTCTTGACAATATCAATAGAGTTGATGCTGGATGGGCCACAGATGCTGAATGACTGGCCATTCATAGACTGAGAATGCAAAGCTAAAGTAGGATCTGGGCTCAACCTTGCTTTGTTTTGACTATAAAGGAAAGCCAGCTTGTCAAAATAGCAATCAACCCATTTCAGTAGCAACACTGACATGTACACAGAAAAGCCCTCGGCTAATCTCTCAGGCATTCAGCTTCATCCCAAGGAATTGCTGATCCCAGAGAAAAAGCCCAAGAGCCCTCTCCCATAGAGAATCTGCTTCTATAAAGAGAAACTTGGGGGTGGGGGAGATGGTTTTCAGTTTTTTTTCCCCTTCTCTTGCCCATTACCAGAAAGTTCACATGCAACTAGGGGAAATGTTCACACCATTTCACCATTTACCTAATTGGACTTCAATGTGTTGAGTGGTTAGCCATTAATGAGATTTTACTTTTTATAAAGATAGGAAGCAAAAACATCACAAAGAGAGAAACGAGCTGTGACAATCTGCAAAGAGAGAGTTTGGCTGTTTTAAGAGGTTTCACTTCCAGCTCTGATGTAGGGCTTATTCCATGAATCTTGAACTATTCCATTCCAATTCGAGTTTTCCCCTATGTGAAATAGCTTCCCCCAAAAAATGTAGCACACCACACATTACCAAGTTTCCCAACACAAGGAAAAGTATGGCTAAGTCTGATATGGGTATCACAATCCATACAGAGTATACCTAGTTTTGAGAGGAAGTTTCATTTGGGTTTTATTTCATTTTTTACAAAGATTATGAGCTGCCTCTAGCAAAGTGAAACAGATAAATAATGTGTATATAAAACTAAAAGTGTGCATATGTGTGTATCTGCAACTCCATGATTCTCTAAAGTCACACAGAAACAGAAACATATATTTTGTTTGGATTCTTACTGTAGCTTTTAAAACTGTTGGTGGTTATTTAACTATTGAGACTGATATCCTGGGATTAATAGCAAAGGAAGAAGCCATAGAACTAGGTCAGCTTTTCTAACTTAGCACCTTGTAGAAGTAAATTCTTCAGTAAAACAACCAAACTACATAAAAGGTCCCATTTGGAGAAGAAAAGTCTAGAGACACTCAATAAGAGCCCCTTGCCTTCCCCATTATTAGTTTCTCCTTTCAAAAGCAATCCTACTGTTGCACACCATACCCAGAGGACCATATAGCAAGCAGGGCATCCTTTCAAAAGTAGGGCCTTCCAATTGAGAATGGTTAAAATAAGACAAGGTAACAAGGATTCAGTCATAAGGGAGGAATTTGTACTTAAGACTTACAAAGAGAACTTCTAAAATCTATGTTCCACTCTCTAGCTCAGGGGTCCCCAACCGCCGGTCCGCGGACCGGTACCGGCATGGAACAAGCCTTACCGGGCCGCTGGTTGCTGGGCGCCGCCATCTTTTTTGGTAAAAAGCGCTTCTGGTGAGCTTTTCCGGTAGAGCTCACCGGAAGCGCTGTTTCGTCATAAAAGATGGCGGCGCCACGCTCGTGAGCTTTTCCGGGTAGAAAGCCATTTCTACCCAAAAGCTCACCAGAAGCATGCGCCGCCATCTTTTATGACGAAACAGCGCTTCGGTGACGTCACGGAAGCGCCTTTTCGTCATAAAGATGGCGGCGCCCAGTTGACGCTGCACCGGGCGCGGCGCCCAGCTGATGTCGGAACCGGGCAGCGGCGTCGAAAAGGTTGGGGATCCCTGCTCTAGCTCACTTCACTCCTGTTCTTTTATTTACATAAATTGCTAGAGAGAAGGATTGCCTCCAGCGGAGGAGGAGCTCATTTAACAGAAGCTGGAGATTTATAGACATCTACAGTAAAAATGATCAGAATCATTTGTCACCCTGGAACAGTTAGAAATGGAGCACATCCCTCTCCAGCCTACAATGACAGAGACTTGCTGCAAGAACTCCAATACTCTAAGTCAAAGTTCTTCCTTTTTTCCACTACGCTCTTAAGGGTACAAGGAACTACCAAATGACATCCTCAAAACACATTAGATCCCATTTCCAAACAATTAAAGAGAGCCAAGAGAAGCTCTTCATCCAGAACTGATCACTATGACTTTCGGCGTTCCAGTGACTTCTCAGAAACTTTCTAGAGGCTTTTTCCAGAAATCTTCCCTACTAACAATTGTATTTCTTACCTAGTTTTTCAAGCTACAGAGCAGCACCAGGAATTTGTCATACTGTGTTGCAAAACAGAGAAGAGCCTAAGTTTTCAAAGCAGCTTGTTCTTTAAGAATTCCTTGTGCACATGCCACACTTTTGTACACCACCACTCAACCCACACAGAGGCAGGTAATTGTGGGCACAAAGAATTCTACATTGACTACACAATTGGCCACTACAAGTGCCCATATTCACATGCACAGATTTTTCATTCTTTCCCATTGAAACAAGTAAGCTTTTCAAACACCTAGCAAAGCTGCCCCAAAAGAGAAGCTAGAAATTGGAATGGATATACATTTCAGCAACTAGATTGCAGGTGAAAACCTAGGCTTTTCACCATTAAAGAAAAAGAGGGGGGAAATACTGCATCAGCTGCATTGCCTCTCCACTCCCTATTCAAGGTGCCATTTAAACAAGTTTAAGGCTGGTGTATCTCAAAACTGTTTTCTCCTGAGGGTGTATATTTATGCACCATGGTAATCAGGAGAGGCTTTGTTAAGTACCTTGTTGCCTATTGCAGTACAAAAAATAGGACTGGGTCTCCTCTGCAGCACAAAGTAAAAAAAAGAGTAAACAATCTCTGCAGAATAGGAAGGCTACAAAAGCCAACTTTATGTATTTATTGGTTCTCTATCTTAGTTTTGGGCAAATCCTGGAGGTGGATAACAAAATTAAAAAGAAAAAAAACCCAGAATGTTAAAAAATATAACATAAATTAAGGTTATCACCAAAAAAAAACCTCTGATCCTTTTAACGTGGGTCATCTTTTCAAAGACCTCTCTCGAAGGGCTTAACAGCCGAAGAGTTTCATGATGGGATAGGCAGCCCCTTAATCACAACTTAAACCCATGCACACCTTTCAGAAGGGTTCAGATTTAAAAAAAAATCAAAGTAGCTCTTAATATAATAAAGCCCTTGTGAAACACAGTTTATGGCAGTATTGGAAGAAGCAGAGAGTAGGCCTGTTGTAATGCACATCAGCACATACATACATTTCCTCTGGCTCTCTCCATATATAAAGGATGAGATCTGTAATTGCAAGGGAACAATGCCTGACGCTTGCAGTCCAGATGACAGTCAATCACTGGGAGGCAAAGGAAATTGGGTAAGATCCTGGGGCTTTTATAGGTTATATACCAAAGGCTGCCACAAGCAGAGTGGAATTCACTCACGTGCTAGGAAACCTGGAAAAGTACCTCACTTTGTGCATGTAGGCAGCTGGTCTAAATGACTTTCTCCAAGTCTGCTTGCTTTCATTAATGATTCTGGGCCTCAAAGATATTGGCTGTTTGAAGCTTTTCATTCCAGTGCCACTGCTGACTTATTGTAAAGCTTTTATTTAAACCAAAAAGGAATGTGTTTTGATATGGTTTTGTTCTCTTAGGATTCTAATTTAGACAATGCGAGATAAGAATGAACTGAGCACATTTCTTATTTGGCTTGTCTTGAATCCCACTTTTTTATTTTATTTTTAATTAGCAGAAACCTTTCTACTTCTCTACCATTAAACCTCACTTGGCCAACTTTAGGCCACACTTCAACAACAATCATTTGAACCCCACCTCCACAACATCCAAGCCAGCATAGCTTGAATTTTGAGGTCACATTGTTCCATATTCCCCCCCCCCAACACACACACACCTGTTTTGTTGTCAGCTGCCAGCAATGTGAGTCTGGGGAGCAGAAAAATGTAGGCGATTGTGTTACACAGGGCAAGAATTCCACACAGTTACAGTCAGGCATTTGCCCTCACATCAGATCTGTCTCTTTGCGTGTAAGCAGACCAGCTATTTTATGCTGCGGGGAGGGTGGAAGGGGGTGACTAAAGACCCAAGTGCCAGATCCAGTCTGCCTGTTCCTGTGTGGCATTTAGGCGTGTTAAGGTCTCATGAGGAACAGGGCAACAATGGGTGCTTTTAAAATAATAACAATAACAACAACAGCTGTGTGAAGTGATTCCCCTCTGAGACAGAGGCAGAGGAGGATTAACCTTTCCTTCCCATAGTAATGCAATCCTAACAAAAATAACCCCCTTGTGGCTGCAAAGCAGCTGGGCTTAGCAAAAGTCCCAAGGCCCCCAAAGCATCTTTTTAAACAATCTTAATTACCATACAAGAAAGCTAAAACAAGAAGAAGCAGCAGCAGGTTTTGAAAGAACAAAGACCAAAATACGGAGGTAATGTTGAAAGAGATTTGGGGGAAGGCTCCAGCTTTTGCCTCAGCAGACCCCTAAATCTCCATCTTCTAAAACAGCGGTTTCCAACCTTGGCTACTTTAAGCCTGGAAGACTTCAACTCCCAGAATTTCCCAGCCAGCTTTGCTTAAACCTAGCTTAAAGTGGCCAAGGTTGGAGACCTATGTTCTAAAATACAGCTCCAAAGGGGGGGAAAATAGGGTCTTCCATCTGTCTCACTCAACAGTTGGATGATATAAAATAGAAACAGTAATAACAAATCAGTGTGGTCTCGTTTTAAATATACCTTGCATTCTGGAAGTGCTTTTTAAATCAGCAGGTAAGGAGCACAAGTGAAAAAATTCTCATTCTACATACAAGCTTGACCTGACACAAAGATCTACAGCAAGACAGGAAAGCTGCCACTCCTGCTACCAACACCCCCAGGCTTGATTCTGTAGCTCTGTCAGGGTACCAGAGAAAACCATCCTGCAGGCATCAAACAGTCAGATCTCCCAACTGGGGAAAAAAATAACCTACAGCAACTCCCCTACTCCATGAGGATTATGCGACAAACATCTCAGTGGAATACAACAACCACACCATCTGCCTAGGATGGGTGCTAGGGGAGGAAAGAAAAGGTTGTTCGCAAGAAGGAAATATTAATTTTTATTAGCCTGATCTGGCTGGTATATAGAAAGTTACAATATAGTCCTCTAGACATAAAAGGGAAGGTTCCAAAAAACAGAACACAAAACATGCTAGTTATTGGCCAAGTGTGATTGGACACACAAGGAATTTGTCTTCGGTGCATCAGCTCTCAGTGTATATACAAGCAAGCGATAGATCATAATCATAAAATACAATCATCCTAAATCATAAAATACTACATTTAGTGATGATAGTCATAGGATGCTAAATAAGCAATCAACATAAATCATAATAGGATACTAAATGAAGACAATTTGTGTACATACATACATACATACACATATATGTGTGTGTGTGTGTGTGTTTGTATGTATGTATGTATGTATGTATGTATGTATGTATGTATGAATATTTTATTTCTTTAGCTGGTGGGGGGGGGATTCATCCCTGGAGAGAGACCCCTAATAGCAGCAGTGTTTGATCAAAGATCAACAGCCTCATTGGCACAAGTGCTAACTCCAACTGACTCTATGAGAAGAATGTGTGCATGCGATCACAGGGACAGAACCTCTACAGCAGAGGTGTCGACACGGCAGCATCACATAACATATCTCAACTTTTTCCCCTTCACTAAACCAGGCGTGGTCATGGCCAGCGTGTGATGCATCCAAGCCATGAGTTTGACTGCCCTGCTTTACAGGCTTTCTTCTGTATCCTCCATCCTTGAATTTCATCATGCTTCTTAAGCAGTGCCCTGACCCTGTTCAAGGCCATGTAGAATCAAGGACCTTGGTATGACTGTGGCGCAGACACTCAGAACCAGAACCTGCATAGGAAGATTAGATGCAGTAGTATGATGTAAGGAGTGTAACTGGCAAGCCCCCCCCCCCTGTGAGGTGTAAGAGGGGGAGGGAAATGGAGGGGGAGAGGGAGGGAGGGAGAAAGAGAGAGAGAGGGAGAGAATACCTACAAATGTTTTTTCTTCATCTAACCTTGCACATCTGACACCACATATTTCCCATTATCAGAACAGGAAGTTTACGATCGGCAAGCAGCACAGGAAAAACCAAATTGCAGACTTTAACAGCATCCTGAGAGCTACATTCCAGTTAACTCCTTTCTGACTCTCTGGCACACACAGTAGTAAATCAAGCAAACCCTTGGCTTGCATTCCAGATAGTAAATGCAATTTCAACCCACCCACAGATCTCTCCCTAGCTGAGCAGGTGTCAAGATTAATGTTCAGCTTCCCATTGGTTTCATGTACAGATTTTCTACTTTTATTTCCACCCAAAACCCCAGTTCCCCCCAAAACTGCCAGACAATTCCTGCACAGGGCTTTGATCTCAAAGTTGCCCACTGAGAGGTACAGACAATAATCCCAACTTTCAGCATAGGTTTGGGAAAGCAAGCTAAACTGCAAGGAGATAAGCCAATTTGCAATGAAATTCACAGGACCCTTGGCTTCTAAGTACTGTATGCAGATCCACTTGAACGATAGACAAGCTGTGTGACATTGGCATCAGTGTCCAAATAAAGCAGACACAGCTGTGCAATTCAAGCACCAAGTGGCAAGAAGATTTCTGGGATCAGCCATGGACTCCGCGGCTGGATCCTGTCCAGAAATAGCACTTTTCAGTTTTTGCGGCAACAGATCTGGGTACCACTAAGAAATAAACCTGCAGCTAATGGAGACACATAACTTCTCCCACTCTGCTGAGGTAATAACATTCAGTGTAAGTATTAACACATGGATTATACAATCCGGCAAGACCCAGCTGACTGAGGGCCATGACTTTGGAAAAGCACAATCGTCTAATCTGTTGACTAGGCATGGTAAAATGCCAAGATCTCAATATTTGTGCCTGTTCACTCCAAATCCCTTTTCCTGCCTCACAGCAGCAGCAGGTGACACTGTAATCTCTGGTGCAGAAGTTTTCAAATGATCTCAATCACATGGCTGTTTTCCCCGCAACATGCTAAATCACACTTAAATGAACTATGGTTTAGTGAAATGGTTCAACTGTTTAGAATCCCTTGATACCCTGAACCATAAACTAACCACATTGGCTAAGTTTGCATTAGCCACTGAGCCACAAACAAGACAAAAAATGCACTTTATACAGGCATGCTGTATTTGTTGTACTAAACTTTGAAAGCTGTGCCAGCAACTAATTTTCCGTAACATGTCTCATTTCCACTCCTAACTTGTTCTTTATTAATTTAGTGCAGATTGCTAGGCTCCTACAAAACAATTAAACTGCCATGCTATTAAGGCTGTTCTTCCATATTGCAGACAAAGAAAGAAAACAAACAGGCTGCAAAACTAGAGCCTCCTGGCTCTCAAAAGTATTTTTAACAACTGCCCCCATGAGCCTACCTGACCTTGCCTGATTTCAAAAAAGGCTAACTAGATTAGTCGTAATAGTGTTTAGATAGGAGACTATCAAGGAAGCCTGAGGCTTTAGGATAGATTGCTATATTGGAGAAACATCCTAGAACAGGGCTGACATGGGCTGGATGCATCATGGGCTCCTCACGCCCAGGTCTGGTTTAACAAAGGGAGAAAAAGTCCCGATATGCATGACGATGTGAGTTTGACACCGCTGCCCTAGAAGGAGGCAGTGTCAAACCACTTCCATATTGCAGCCAAGAAAAATTATGGATATATTTACACAGCCACATACAACTAAGCTCACCCCTGATAGTCTTAATGATATGGCCATTATCACAAAGCCTCTGACATGAGGTTTTTTACTTTGCTGCTAGAGAGTTCTCTACTGCTAATTTAAAGGAGAACCATCCTTGTTTATCAACCATTGGACTCATAACTTTGGAAGAGAGCCTTTGCGGCCATCTCATCCCATTGATTCCACTTGCAAGCTGTTCTTGCACGTAAGAGATTTTAAAATTTTATTTTTTGTAATGACCTTACGTTCAGTAGAAAAGATGAAGATTTCTGTGAAATCCCTGCCAAGATGGGGGAAGTTGTATCTGATCTGCTTTCTGTTGCAATGCAGCAATTAAATGAAATGACATTACTTAAATTTCTGAGAGCCAGTGGCTAAATTACTTAAACACCAGGGAAGGGCTGGACCAGCAGGCTGTGCTAAGTGGCCCATTCATAGGGACAAGCACCCCAAAGGGATTTAGAAAAGGAAAGAAGCTTAAATTCAGGAAGGCATCTGGATTAGGAAATCAGTAGGGATGGATTAGGAGGGAAAAGAAAGCTGCAAGCTTGACTGATATTACAGCAGCCTTTAGCAAACTGGCGCAAGTCGGAGGTATTGCAACCACAAATTCCAGAATTCCAGCATATAATGCTTATCTTCTTGTATTAATACAGTATTAAATTGAAACCTTCTCACAGTACATAAAATACTGCCTATTCTTTAATGTTATTCAATTGAAGACAAACCTCTCAACCATCTAGTGATACCTGAAGAGCCATATCAGTTCCTTCTGATTACCATTTTTTGTGAAGCTGTAATATGAATCAACACACACTTAAGAAGTCTCTTATATTTAAATATCTAATGAGTTCAATTGGCAATGGCATGCATGTAAATTCTTTTTCCTGCAGCAAAGATTATAAGAAAACCCCAAAATCACAACTTTCTCCCACCAGAAGGGTTGGATTAAAATTCTCAGGATTCTCAGCCAGAATCGTGAGCTGGCTAAAAATTCTGACAACAGTAATCCCAACAGGAATGCATCTGGAAAGTGGAAGGCTAAAGAAAGCTACTCTGCAGCAAACTTTGTTTAGAAAATATTTGTTAGAAAATATATGTCCCATTTTCAAATGTAAACATGGTTCTGAAGCAAAAAAAAACAACAACCCCTAAATCAATCATAGAAATGATATGTCCCTTTTTAACTTTAATCTGCCTGTTTCATACCTCAGGGTTCTGAAAACCCATATACGTTATTCTTTGTACAAACCCCTCATCCTCATTTGCTGATGCAGAGCAAACTGCACACACAATAATTTATAACGTTGATCTGACTACCCATCCTCAAAAGATTAAAACAAAAAGATTTAATGTGTGTGTGTGCATGCACATGCACCAAGTGCAAGAAAGATCATAGTTTAATGAGCACTAAAAAGAGTACTAAAAATCTCCACGGACCATTCTCATCCTGGACATTCATATTTTGAACAGTTACCCTCAGGGAGGCTTTATAGGTGTCTTAAAATGAGGACTAATAGACTGAGAAACAGTTTCTTTTCCAAGGCAATAATTGTCTTGAATCAAGCAATGCATATGTGATTTAGCCCTATGTATATAGTGGCATTTTTAAACTATTTAACTTATTAAATGTTTTAGATAGGTTTTAGACTAGGCTTTTAATTATTATTTTAATTTTTAAATACTCTGTAGTGTGATTGTGATGTGGTGTTTGGGACACTGTGCTGGAGTAGCTTTCAGATTTCATTGTATTTGTAGAATGCAATGACAATAAAGGTATTCTATTCTATTCTAATCCAAGAAGTGAGAAATGAATCTCACATAAAAAGAATGATAAAACACTCTGTGGAAGGGAAGCATATTTTTCGGGCAGAATTTGTTGGTTCTTTTCTTTAATATATATGCAAACTATGATTGTTTAAATAAGAAGTCATAGTTAAAGAAGTCTAAGTTAGTACAAATAGAAACAATACTTTGCCAAAGCCAGCTAAAAAATAGAGTCTTTAAAAAGGAAGAGAAAATCGGAAGATAAAAAAAAAAAGTTGGGATTACCAAGAGCCGCGGTGGCGCAATGGTTAGAATGCAGAACTGTATTCTACTTCTGCTGATCACCGGCTGCCAGCAGTTTGGCAGTTTGGGTCTCACCAGGCTCAAGGTTGACTCAGCCTTCCATCCTTCCGAAGTTGGTAAAATGAAGCCCCAGATTGTTGGAGCAATATGCTGACTCTGTAAAGCACTTAGAAAGGACTGTGAAGCACTATGAAGCGGTATATAAGTCTAAGTGCTATTGCTTTTGCTAATATATGTAAAGGTAAGTTCACCTTCCAATTCAAATATAACTCTTGGTTGCATTAAGGAGATGTCCACGTAGTTTTGTGGGCAGTAATACAGAAATAGTTTGTCATTGCTTTTTTTAACATCCTAGTCTAAATTATGTATGTATAATGATGGTCTTTTTTCCAAATATTCATCAGATTCAATCCTGTTTTAACTTCAGAAGATCAATAAAGTCAACTATTTGTTGAACCAAACTAATGAAAAAAGCTTTCTCTGAGCCTTCATTCAAGAAACAGAAAAGTTTCTAACTCTCAGGTTTACAGTTTTCTGAATCTTGGGAATGTGGTGACATTGGGAAAGGATCTTATTTCTCTTTACCAATACATTCCTTGCATGCCTTTTCCCACTTCTTCTTCACTCCATTCTTTTTTTCTGGTATTATTTTGCTACTGAATACTGAACAGTAGTGTGGGTGTGGGTGTGGGTGTGGGTGTAGGTGTGGGTGTGGGTGTGGAGCAAATTTGACAACAGTAATCTGGATTCAATTTTTAAAACCAGATCATGTGAGCCATTAGGAACATCCTGCATCCAGTGACCTCAGAGTCAATCCAAGTTTGCCTAAGTTGCCTCAGCAGGGTCAGGTCCGGTTAGCCCTTGGATGGAAGTCTTTGAGGTATAGACTAGACCAGAAATTGAGAAATATCCAAGAAGGAGAATGGCAAACAACCACAGGAATGTGTCCAAGCAAACCACAAGGACACGAAGTTGTCAGAAGCTGAGTTTGACTGTAACAGTCTACCCATCCAATTAGCATTTGTATTATAAGTGAGGAAACTTTCCTCCCATCTGTTGTGGTATCCATTCTTCACTTACATGTCTTGTACCAATCGGACTTATCAGAAGCTTCCCAGGATATCAAGATGAACAGCTATTTAAAGGACAGATTCTTGTTGACAGGGCTACATTGTTTGGAGAGATAAGCTAACCGTTCTCCTTTAACATAGCAACAACCCTTAGACTTATATACTGCTCCATAGTGCTTTAAAGCATTCTTTGAGCAGTTTACAAAGTAAGTATATTGCCCCCAACAATCTGGGTCCTAATTTTACCTTGGAAGGATTGGAAAGCTGAGTCAATCTTGAGTCAGTCAAGATCAAACTCCTGGCAGTGGGCAGAATTAGCCTTCAATACCGCATTCTAACCACTGCACTACCAATGCTGCTGCATTCCCCCATGGGATCTCTGTACAGCAATAAGATTGGAATAAAACCTTTACTTGAAATCAGTGAAAGTTTTTTTTTTTTAACTTCAAATTCAATTGCCCCATCACAGCCAGGAAGAAAAGGGTTAACCTCCTCCCTATAGGTTGAAATATACCCCCTAATAAATCTGAATTGCCAAAGCTTTCTCTATTGACTCCTGTGGAAAGCTTTAGCCAAGCCTAATTACAATATGGATCAGTGACTGGGGGTGCAACTATGGAAAGCAAATGATGCTTTAATTCTTGGGGGGGGGCATTTTTTCCAAGCTTAATGGCAATTGGAGGGAGGAGGTGTGAGATGGAATGAATAGAGGTATTATATGCTGGGTGAGTGTATGAATAATTATGTAGGCCTCCCTTGGATCTTGCAATATCAGTCAATAATTAGGGTACAAGACCGATAAAGGTTGCATTGTATAATATTTCTAGCCATTAAAGAACACACACACACACACACTCCTTTGTCTGAATTATATGTGAATGGAAGAAAGCTTCACAGTCCTTCAGGATCATCATTAAAGAGGTTCCTAAAAACCTCTGATTTGATTGCAACATTTTAACACTTTTCTAGAAGCACTGAAAGAACAGCAGCAGCAGGTTGATAGCATTTTGCTGCATTTTATTTATTTATACCACTTATATGGCCACCCACCTCACCAAAGAAGCAATTGCGGGTGGTATATAACAACACTAAACAGTCAATAAATACCCCAAAACCTTTAACATTAATTATTAAAAACACAAAAAGATTATAAAAACAAAGCAAGGATAAAGAAATAGCAGACAAATGGGTGCTAATAATAATGGAGTTGCCTCTTAAGTTCATCCATACACTGTGTACCCCAGGCTTTCTAGCATAACCAAGTCTTAAGGAACCTTTGGAAGCTTAGAAAAGATGAGGCCAATCTCACCTGTAGGATGGGTGCCACCGCAGAAAAGGCCCATCACTTAGAGCCCACCAAATGTACTTGCCTAGTCAACACAATGCTTAATCTACTCTCTCAGCTAGATATGGTGGGGCAGGCAGATGAAATTGGGATGGTCCTCAGATAACCTACCGTGCTTCTCCAACAATACGGCCTCCCCCAATAGGAAGTCCCAGCATGCTTTATAGGCATAAAATCAAATTAAGCCCCTCCCCCCAAATTAAGGCCTATATTAAACATGCGAAATGGGGGGAATGGCAGGGGAGGGGCTGGCCGTTAGGAAGTACTTTTGTTGCATACCTGGATATGGTGCTGCCTGTGTTAATCTTGGCGTTGGTGGGGCACTTTGTATCGGGAGACCTTCAGCCGTTGCTTTCCCTTCTCCCCGTGCTGCCGAGCCCGGCGGAGACACTCGGCTTCAGGCGCTCCTGTCGCTGCCTTCCCTTTGCCTTCGAAGGCAAAGCCAATTCTTTTAAAAACGACTCCCTACTACGGGTACAACAAAGACTCCCCTGCCCGAGAGGGCAGCTCAACCCCACATGGGGAGGCGAATCTCCTGGGGCCACAGGCCTACCCCGGGAGAAGTGCCCAGCCGCCATCCCTGCCTGGCACTGGACAGAATGCGAAAGGCTTCACCTGGGGCACCCAGCGCAGCTGACAGGCGGGCCCTCCTGCCCGGCAGCGGAGCTCTTGCCAAGGCAGTGAGCGCCTCCCTGCCGGACCCTCCACCCATCCCGTCAGAGCCGTGCGGGCTGGGCAGAGCTGGGAAAGCGAGCCGCGGGTGTGCACCCGCCTGCCAACGGAAAGAGCCGGGCTGACCTGAGCTTGGCTTCCTTCCCAAGTCACTCAAAGCCCGAACCCGAAGGGGCCACTGGGAGAGGCTGCCCAAGGCAATGATAGTGCCCACCCGTCCATGGACAGGGAGGCGAGGCAACAGCAGCGCTGCTTCCCTGGCCGGCGGGTCTGGCGAAGAGAGCCCGAAGCCGCCTGTCCTTTCCACTTCTTGCCCAGCCCATCCCCATCCCCACGCATCTCCAAACACGCTGGCAGCTCCAAACGCTGCAGCGGCATGGGCATCGGGCAGAGGCGCTCACTCGGCAGGGCTCAGCTCAGAGGAGGACGCGGAGCAGGCCGTTGCCTTGCCTCCCTGTCCATGGATGGGTGGGCACTATAACTGCCTAGGGTGGCCTCTCCTGGTGGCTCCTTCGGGTTCGGGCTGAAGGGACTTGGGAAGGAAGCCAAGCTCGGGTTGGCCCGGCTCTTTTGCTTGGCAGGCGGGCACGCACCCGCGGCTCGCTTTCCCGGCTCTACCCAGCCTGCATGGCTCTGGTGGGATGAGCGGTGGGTCCAGTGGGGAGGCGCTCACTGCCTTGGCGAGAGCTTTGCCACTGGGCAGGAGGGCTCGCCTGTCAGCTGCTCTGGATGCCCCAGGCAAAGCTCTTCGCGCTCTGCCTGGTGCCAGGCAGGGATGGCGGCTGGGTGCTTCTCCCAGGGTGGGCCGATCCTGCGCTGCAGCCCTGGGAGATTCGCCTCCCCACGTGGGGTTGGGCTGCCCTCTCGGGCAGGGGAGTCTTTGTCATACCGGTAGTAGGGCATCGTTTTTGAAAGAATTGGCTTTGCCTTCGAAGACAAAGGGAAGGCAGCGACAGGAGCGTCTGAAGCTGAGTGTCTCTGCCGGGCTCCGGTTGCAGGGAGGAGCCCTGGCTGGCTGCGCATGGCTGTGCCAAATGCCGCGGCGTTGTTCTAAACGCTGTGGCAGCACGGGGAGAAGGGAAAGCAATGGTGGCGGAAGGTTTCCCAATATGAAGTGCCCCACCAACGCCAAGGTCAACATGCAAGCCGTCGCCGCCCACCCGCCCGAGGATGCAAGTGGGGGGAATTAAGTCACCCCCGAAAAGACGGCCTAACCGTTTTTTCGGGGGTCAAAAAAAAGGCCCACCCCTATTTTGTGAGAAACACGGTAGTTCTATGCAATAAAGGGTTTCAAAGACCAACACCAGCCTAAAAAAAAGAATTGGAATGAATTGGAGCTACTCAGACCTACAATGAATTAAGTGATGACACAAGCTTTGCACAGATAGAAAGACTGGAACGACTGTATCCGAGTGTAAAGATGCCTGATCAACCCAAATTTCATTTCAGCTCATTAAAAAAAATCAAAAACGTTCTAGGAAACAACATCTCATAGCTTGTTTACCCCACCCCCAAAAACAAGGCCAGCTTGAAACCCACAACAGCAAACCATCCATCTTACATATTAAGTCAGATGCACTCAAAATGGAAACCGACCCAACTGATTGGGTTTTTGATTGGAGATTATAAAGTAGACAATACAAAACTAGTTAGAAATCAAGAACTGTCACAGTGTACACCAGTTTGGTCCAGTGGTTAAGGTACCAAGGCTAAAAACCAGGAAACTGTGAGGTCTAGTCCTGCCTTTGGCATGAAGAGCCAACTGAGTAACTTTGGACCAACTCAGTAGTGGGATTCAAAAACTTTTACCACCAGTTTGGTAGGTGTGGCTTGGTGGGCGCGCTTTGCGCGCATGCACACACTTTATGTGACGCGTGTGCCAAACACGCACTTTGCGCAGGCGCGGAGGAGTTCCAACTCACCTCCTTCAGGCCTGCACTCTCCCCGTCACTTCAGCAGCTGCCACACAGCATTCTTTTGTGCCGCGCAAAGCAGCTGCGCTTCAAAAGCAGAGAATAAAGGTGAGTATGGGAGCCTGGGAGGGCGGGCAGGTGGGCAGGTGGGCCCAACAGCAGAGCGGTGGAGAGAATCAGTTCAGTCTCCGCTGCTCATCACTGTTATCAGCTCGGCAGAACCGGTAGAATACCACCATTGGACCAACTCACCAACCACTCTTAGCCCAACTCACTCACAGAGTTGTGTGGGGAGGAAAGGAGGAGGAAAGAGTATAAAGTTCGCTACCTTGAGTTATTTATAAAAATAATAAGAAAGGAGAGATGTAAAAAATATTTAAAATTATTCCTATGGAAGAATTATAGGAAGGTGGTGACATTGATAAGTGTAATTCTTTAACTATTCCCTCAGTAAAGAAAATAGCAGAGTAAATAATTACGGATAGCTTCTGAACATATTCAGGTGAAAAGCTTTATTTTTCCCATCTTTGATGCCAGTGGTCTCCCATAACAGGCCCAAATTTATTCAGCTTCAAAATCATCTGAACATAAAAATCAGATCAGAACATAAAACCAAAAAACACAGTCCTTAGATCTTTCACATTTTATATAGGTCACTATCCTGTGTGTATAAGGTGGCATTTAAAAAAGAAAAACAGCATATTTCCCTCTTAGCATCATAAATCAAGCCTGGCAACATTTAGTGGGTAACATCACCTTCAGAAGTTGCACACACACACACACACACACAGCATTAACTACACCCCCTGTCTAAAAGCCCCATTCCCCCATACCAGCATGTGTACTTGCTAACAGGAAGTCACTTCTCCTCCACAAACATGGCCACCATGGTTAGAGTGCTTTACAAACCCTCTAGGCAGAGGCCTTGGAGCTGAGCCCAGGTCTGCAAAGGACTGCATTATATATTCTTAAAAGGGACAAAATAAATAAATAAACTTTGCTCAAAGCATTCAGATGCTGCATGGCAATTCAGAGAGCAGAGCAAAGAGGCCTAAAAATACATTCCATTCTTCTAGCAGGGCAAAAAAAGTAAACAGTGCCAAACTTCCTCAGAGGAAAGCGGAGGGAGGAGGGGAGGGGTCGGGAGAAGGAGTCAGTCTGACTCAGACAGCAATACTACAATGGGATGCAGCAGCTCCTTGAGAAAGAGAGGAAGGCGACTTAAAAGAAAGTTGATATCAAAGAAGACTTGAAACCCAGATGGAAGGAAGCGTGGGTGAGTGCTTGCACTTACTTGGTCTGACAAAATCATAAGACATGTGCTATTTTAAAAAAACGGGACAATCAGATGGCAATCTGGCCACATGGCTTGCAGAACCAATATATCTCCCTTTCACCCAGGCTGGAAAGAAAATCTGCTAGGAGCAACGTCTATCTTTTTAAAAAAAAATGGCCAAGAAGCTTCTTTCAAACTCAGGTCACATCTGTTCTGTGGACTCCGTTGGCTAAGACCGTTGCCTGACTGGCTGCAGCCACTACCCCCACAAACTTCCAACGAGCATTATTCTAATACGGAAAAGTCACTGGATTTATCTCTCTAATACCTTCATCATGCCAGTCTTTTCTTAATAAGGGTAGCAAAAAAAAAAAAAAAAAAGCTACTCACAAATCTTGCTCTTCTATTCCCTCTTTGGAACTCAAAAGAGACCCACAACACTACACAATGCTTGTATAACTCTTCAAGCAGAGCTAAATAGTTTGGTGCCTACGTAATGTTTTCAAATCTCTTGACCATACTCAAGTTATCTAGAGTGACCCTCATGCTCCTCCCTTGCTTCCACCCTTCAGGCTTACATCTCCTCCCTTCCCCTCCTCTCCTTAAAATTCCCTTCTGAGCAAGACCTACATCCATACTAAGCTGTATTTAAGCAATCTTACCGGCTGTAAGGAAAAACATCTCAAAATTCCATAGTGACAATGTCTTTTATAACAGCCTCCAAAGGTTTATACGATTTGCAAGATTTAGATTTTCTTCGAAACATTCATCAGGCACAAGGTTTGAAAGCTAAGAAAAGAAAGAATTGGAGGAAAGGCACTGCACCTTACAGCCAATCTGTGTCAATTTCTATAATAAAGGACATGAAAAGCCTCTCTTACAAATGGAATCAAATCAGATACGAGGGGTGTCAGATACAAATATACATTTCTCAAAACTTTCTAGGGAGCGGCATCATTGAAGGTTTCAAATTAGAAATAGAATGAAAATTCAAGTTAGAAGTTGATTTAAATCTTGTAAGGAGCCAATAGTTTTCGATTTGGGCCAGATTCAATATTTATGGTATGAAATCCATAACCACTTTGAAGTTTGCTAGTTTCTGATATGTATTGATTTGAAGAGGTTGTTTTGTTAACTCTTTCAGATAGCAAAGCCAAGTATAAAGAATGAGACATGATTTAGAGCAGCACATCTTTATTTAAAGGCCTTCTCTAAAACCTAAATATATTTTGATTTTTATTCTATTAAATCTAGAAGCCTTTCTTGCCCCCTTCCAGTTGAATATCTATCAAACATTGAAGCATTGGTTCAGAAATTCTAACTCTTGCATATTTCCTCCTTTCCTCCCACTTTACCAATGCAAGAAAAGTCAAACCTCTGGAATATGAAGACAAATTAAAACTGTATGTGAATATTATGTTTAGACTGATAAATAAGATGCTCAGAAAACATCTTGATACTGTGTGTGTTATTCATTTGTTCTAAATGAAAGCATCAACAGCAACTCATCCGCAAGGGTGCTGTACAGCTTAATTAACAGTCACAGCATTATTATTGTTGCTGTTATGGCTATTAATATATCTTTAGTCAAGATGGTCCTTGCATGAGGGACATGGAGAGTACAGTAAGATTAAAAAGCCAGCAGGAGGAATGGGAGATGTAAATGCAGCAAGGTATGAATTTTGAGTATAAATGCAGTTCCATTTCTTCGACTTTATTTGGGTTTCCACAAATGAGAATTAACTGGTGGCCCTTTCTGCCCAGTGACTCAAAGTGTTTATTAATGTTTACCACAAGGAACTTTGCAACGACTCTATTTATTGTGTGTATCACTTCAGAACCTCAGAAAGCAAAAGCTGAGAGGCAGCTCTTTCCGGGAGGTTGAATGTTTGAACAGCAACTCGTTTCACAATCTTTAGGATCCAAGGTCAAGATTCTCCCCAAAATCACAGTAAAATAATGGCAAAAAGCCATAAGCAGAATCTAATTTTTTTTTCAGACACTTTATACCTCCAATGTGCATCTCCTGATCAGCTCAATGTTCGATAAAATGAGGGGCCAGATTGTTGGGGGCTATGCTGACTCTGTAAAACCACTTAAAGAGTGCTGTAAAGCACTGTGAAGCGGTACATAAGTCTAAGTGTTATTGTTATTACTATTGCATCTCAGCAAACTCTATAAAGCAGTTTTACTCCCCTTCAGTATGCTTCTAGGCAAGGCTATTCTTAAACCAACACACAAAAGCTACAAAAGTTCCAATCACAAAATATCATCCAATGACATTTTCCTACTATATCTTCCATCATTTTTTAGTATTTATTTAGTATTTATTTGATTTGTCAATCGCTTACAAGATACAGGTATAAGAATAAACATAGTTTTGAACACATGAAACAATAGGACAGGGACGGTAGGCATGATTGGTGCGCTTATGCACGCCTCCTACAGGCGTCTTAGGAAGGGGGTGAGGTCAATAGTAGACAGTCTAAGGTTAAAGTTTTGGGGGTTTGGGGAAGAAACCACAGAGTCAGGTCCAAACATTGACCACTCTGTTGCTGAAGTTGTATTTTCTGCAGTCAAGTCTGATGCGGTTAACCTTGAGTTTGTATCTATTGTGTGCTCTTGTATTGTTATGATTGAAGCTGAAGTATTCATTTGCAGGTAGGACATTGCAATGTATGATTTTATATACTATATTTAGATCGGACCAGAGGCGGTGTAGTTCTAGGTTTTCTAGGTCTAGAGTTTCAAGTCTGGTGGCATAAGGTATTCTGCAATGATTTTGGATAAAACCTATAGCAAAAAAAAAGTAATCACCAAGTACTGTTTTTTGACTGGCAGCATTGGAAGCCTTCCAACAAGACTTGGTTCAAATAACACATTAAGTTTAAATCAAGCAAACCATATTATGACTTAGCCGAGGTTATTAAAGCTGCCAATACGTACATCAATGATAATGCTATTCCTGCTCTGAAAAACATATTATGAGTGCAACTGACACATAGAAACTTTAAAGTGAGTTGTTCATGAAAATGTAGTATAAAGCTATCCCTCACCAATGGCTTAATCAAATATACATGAGCCTTGCATCATCTAAACCACTCTATCCTACAAAGAAAGCTTGTTGCTAGCCCAGAAATTCTCTGTATCTTTGGATGCTCCTGGGTAGTGCTAAGTTAGAACACAAAGTTTAATATCAAACAATAACAGTGCAGCAGAATCATCTAAACCTGCTGTTATAATTATAACTGAAATATCCATGATCCAATAAGATGAGTCAGGTGTGACAAAGGTGGCTATGTGATTCAATAAATAAGAAAAATGTATGGTGTTTTTTTATCCTCAACCCACATTCATGAATACTGAGAAACTGAAAAAAAAAGTGATATTGTTCCAGATGTCAAATAATGTTGTCAGAAATGTATGATCTATCTATTCTGGTAAAGGCAATATTTTCAACTAATCAAATGAAGTTACCTTGTCAGAGAGTTTGGGATATTATTGTAAGATATTGTATTGTTCATATTATAGTACTGAATTCATTAGTAAACCAGTGACTATTGTTAAATATAAAATAAGGTAGATTTATTTTTTCTTCTTAGTTTGCATTTTTCACTTGTTTTCTTATTAAGATTAAAAAATGTTTTGTTAACAGCAATAGCACCTAGACTTATATACCGCTTTACAGTGCTTTACAGCCCTCTCTAAGTAGTTTACAGAGTCAGCCTATTGCCCCCCAACCAGTGGTGGGATTCAAGCATTTTTACTATCAGTTCTATGGGCGTGGCTTGGTGGGCGTGGCTTGGTGGGCATGGCAGGGGAAGGATACTGTAAAATCTCCATTCCCTCCCCACCCCACTAACCTGCTTTCCAGCTCTGTTCTCCTGTGCAGGGCAACCAAAGAACCAAAGACTCGGGAGGCAGAGAATGGACAGGGGCGAGACAGTCAGAGATGGGATTTGCTGGTTCTCCAAACTCCTCAAAATTTCTGCTACCAGCTCTCCAGAACTGGTCAGATCCTGGTGAATACCACCTCTGAGCTGATCCCACCCTAGGTTGGAAGACACAGAAAACAGCTTACAAATGAAGCTGCATCTCCTGGTCTGTATAATCTCAATCTCAGTCTCAGTCTCAATCTCAGTCTCAATCTCAATCTCAATCTCTCTCTCTCTCAAAAAAATAATAATTAAAACAATAAAAATTGATTAATGTTTTCTTTAGAGCGTAATAATAATAATCAAGCAACCCTGAAAGAAGGGCTCTTGAGGAACAAAAACCATGGTCTTTGAGGAATACTGTAAAATAACGTGATGCCAGCCTGCTTCCAGGGAGTGAGCATTCCAAACCTGGAGTGCCACAACAAAAAGAGCCCTCTCCTTTGTCCCTCCTAGAATAATTGCATGTTTTGCTGAGACAGACCCATGTCCAAAAGCTGGAATCCACAAGGAGGTTATCAGAGCAGGGACTGTGGTGGCCAAGCTGTCCTATGCCAGAAGAGGCACGGTCAGCAGACTAAACACTCCAGACCACTAATACCTCCTGATTCTCATATGACATAGATTAATCCCGGAAACCACAGTTTTGCAGGCATCTGCTCCTACTGGCAAAATACAACCCACACAAAGTCAGAGGCCCTACCTAATTCTCAAAGTTGCAAACCGCCAAAAATACCAAGGTTCTGTTTGGTCAGGATTCAGATGCAGTATTGATTCACTTGTGCTTTCTGATTCAAGTGAATTAGCACCAATCCCAAGTCTGCAGGAGATTTCCCCACAAAGCTTTATCTGAAAGATTATCATCAGTTCTATTAACAGTATAAATACAATAACAGAAAGCAAGGAACCAGCTTTCTTTGCAACCATTTGGCCATAGCTATAGACTCTATTAAATATTTTCCAATAACAAAAAGTAAGAGATTTCACATCCTGTTTTTGATTACTGTACCCAGGAATCTATATGTAAATTATGTTGGTCTAAGCTATGGGTCTTCAAACTTGATAGCTTTTAGACTTGTGGACTTCAGCTCCCAGAATTCCTCCTCTAGTCATGTTATCTGAGGAATTCTGGGAGTTGAAGTCCACAAGTCTTAAACTTGCCAAGTTTGAAGACCCTTGGTCAGCTGGAGACAACATGCCTTGGGTGAGGCTGTATTCCCTTTCCTTCTAACAGCCAACGGTTTCTCTCTCCCCCTTCCCTCCCCCCCTCTTTTCCAGGTGTGCCAAAAGAGCTTTTTCAAGGGGCAACTGGTTTTTCTGGTTTTTCTTTGAAGACGTTTCACTTCTTATTCCAGAAGCCTCTTCAGCTTTCCAGGTTTCTTTTTCCCCCAATATCCTATTTTCTATTTCCTTCACTGCAAAAACAGAAAGTTGCCAGAATAGGGCCACCTGATTCTTGCCACAGGTCTCAAATGATCACCTGCAGAGGATTTCTAAAATTGGCCACATGTCCCATAGCATGTGCTGTCTTACTAAAATAAACCCTAAAGGAACAAGGAAACTGATTGTGTGGGATCACATAACAAAAAGACACTGCTGTCAAACCAGATACATGTGGATACAGAGGTTAATACTGCCATATAATACTGCAGAGGTTAATACTGCCATATCACTACAAATTGCTTAAGGCTCCCTCTAATTTGTTGAATAGCAAATAATGCATTTTTTTCGAAGCATCACCTTAGTAAGTCAAAATATTATAGGGGTAGCCAAATACTTTATGTCTAAGATGTTATAGTTCTGGCTTCTAATCTTCAAAATATCTGTAAGAATAAGACAGGCAGGCAGGCAGGCAAGCAGACCGACAATCAGTCAGACACAGAGACTAGAGGGAGGAAAGTATAGGTACAGAAAATGTTGATCTAAGATATCCTATAGGAGAGAATTTGCATAAGAAGTTCCTTTCGCCTTAATGCAATGTGCTAAATATATTATCGATTATATTTGTTAATCATATGCAATACTTTGCACTGAAGGAGAAAAGGTGCCTTAAAAGTAAGTACAGGTAGGCCTCAACTTACAATCACAATTGAGCCCAACATTTATGTTGTTAAGTGAGACATTTGTTAAGTGAGTTTTGCCTCATTTTATGACATTTCTTGTCACAACTGCTAAGTGAATCACCGCAGTTGTTAAATTAGTAACCCAGTTGTTAACCCAGCTTCCCCGTTGACTTTGCTTGTCAGAAGGTCGCAAAAGGTGATCAAATGACCGCAGAACACTGCAACCATCATTAATATGAGTCAATTGCCAGGCATCTGAATTTTGATGGCATGACGATGGGGATGTTGCAATGGTTGTAAGTGTAAGAAATGGTCATAAGTCATAAGTACCGTTTTTTCAGTGAAACGTCACTAAATGAACTGTTGCAAGTCAAGGGCTACACCTGTAATATGACATCTGTCACCAACCATGTCTCTTTTTCTGGGGTTGTGCTGCAACTGCCCTATCCCAGGAAAGATGTAGCTGCTTTAACAGGCCTTGCATCTGAATCTGATGCACTGGCACACCCTAATATTTACATCCCCTTGTTTTCTATGAAGTTCTGGAAAGCATGTGCCCTTAAAATAATGTAGTTCTACTCAACTTTGGGTGATTTTATGGACATATTCATGTTGAATAATAAACAAGTGGTGCCACTGCCACCCTCTGAGATTTTTTTCTTTCTTAGTTTTTCATCTCCCATTCCTGGTTTATCGTGAAAATCTCTCATACAAGTATTGGCCAAATTTAACTCTGCTAGCTTGTCAGACTAGAGGTCAACCAGGTTCCATGATAAACTCTTGATGGTACTGCACTCTGTCATAAAACCATCTTAAGGATTACTGGAAGAACAATTACCTCAGACAAGACAAAAGTATACTGTGTTTGAAAATTGTACCATTACGGTCTGCTAATTTTAAATCAGAAACAACTAAGCTGGGGTACTTAAAGCGAATGTTTGAACACTGAAAATAATTTATCCAGACTCAAATATCATTGAACAATGGTTAACAGATCAAAGGAAATTCATTACCAGAAATAAAATATTCAGAACTGGAAAAAATTAAGAAAAATAGTGAAAATGACTAAACTCAGATAACAACCACTAGATATATAAAGGAAACAGATATGACTACATAAATGATAACTTAGAAGTAAAACAGAACCAGTACAAGCCAGTACTCAAACAACCTATGATCCTACTCCACAACAAGAAAAATAAAAACAGAAGATTACAGCTTAAGCAGAATTAGCAGACAAAGATTGACAGTACTGAAAAGTGCCCCCAAAAGTCCTGGTACTTATCATTAAAGATATGAATAAGGTGATTGCAAGGATTAAAATAACATGTATAAAACAGACCCAATCATCTTACCTATGCTATAGCAGAACAGAGTATTAAAATTAGAAAACCAAAAGTAAAGTCCTATTCAATCCTAAAGTGGAAGATCACACTGGAGGCGAAGATAAAGGAACTGAGATGAGATGCAAGTAATTTAAAAAAACATGAAAGACAAAAATTGAAGAATGAGCAGATCAGGAGAAGCCTAATAAAAAAATATTGGCTTAGCACCAGAAAAATTGAAGAAGCTTTGCAAATCATAACACAACAAATGACATTACTAGCTGGGAAAATTGAATGCTATGAGACACGAATCATCCAATTTAAGCAAAATCTGCTATTTTAATCAGACCAGAGGTGGTTCTACAAAAGTATATTAACAGCAATAGAAATTCTGAAAATGGAAAACCAAACAAAGAGAAAACAATCCAGTTTTAGAAAGATCTATAGAAAACTAAAAAATACTACAATACTACAATAAAAATGCTCAATGGATAAAAGAATGTGAAGATGGAAGACAGTAATAACAACAGAAACAGTAAAAAAAAATCAAATGAAAAGGAAATGAGCAACAGATAATAGAAAGTGAAGAGATCACTGATGTTAATTAAGGAGAATGAGGAGAAGAGAAGGAGAAGAAACTGAAATTGCTAAAGAATTGCAAGCACTGTTGGTTAATCAAGAGCTAGTTGGGAAAATCAAGGAGAAATGAAAGCAGCTGGAAGAATATGTTTGCCAAAATTTAAACAAATCAACAAGAAAACTTTGGCTAAAACATTAGAATATTAATGAAGTTGTTAACATTATTCCAACTGAAACATTGGCTCAAATGAATCAACCGATACATACCACAGCCTATACAAACATTAAAGATTGTGGGGGGGGGGGGTTAAGAAATGAAAACCTCAATGGAAAATGCAGTTGGAATTGAAGATAAATTCAATTTGAACACTTTGAAGAATTTGAATCAGGGAACCTTGAAAAATAATAAAATCAAAACTAATCTATATGAGAAATACAGCCTGGAGAGGAAGGGAACCCCAAAGGCTGTAGAACAATGGCAACAAAGAATCATGGCTTTTGCTGAGAAAATCAAGTGGTATAACAACTGAATAATTCAATTGCAGCAGTATTTGCAGTTTAGAGCAAATCAACATCCATTCTACAAAACTCTTGAAAATGGGAAAGGACCAATTTACAAATAATGAAAAATCTGACAGAAAGACTTTAAAATTTTGGAAAAGTTTGTGGGGAAAAAAGGAGAGTCACAGTAGAGAATGGATCAAGCAAGTTGAAAATGTGGTGGAAGTATACTCTATATGGAAGACATTGGGATAACCGAGGAAACTGTATCAAGGCAATCAGAGGTCAAAAACTGGAATACTGCTGGATCAGATGAGTTCTGTGAATTCTGGCTTAAATCATTGACAAATATACACTTGAGTTTGGCAGACTGTATGAATAAGATTTTGGAAGCACCAGGAAAAAAAAGTGTCTAACAACTGGAAGGTCCTCAGTTAAGACTTGAATCATTAAGTTTCCACCAGTCTTAGATTATGAATTGAGCTATAGATTACACTTAATCCCATTTGTTATAGATAAAAATTTTGATATGTAAAAGCACTTTTACTGGAAAGAAGGTGGCACAGTAGTTAAAGTGCAGTATTGCAGGCTACTTCTACTGACAACTGGTTGCCTTCAATTTGGCAGTTCGAATCTCAAGCTCAAGGTTAACTCAGCCTTCCATCCTTCCGAGGTCGATAAAATGAGGACCCAGATTGTTGGGGCCAATAGTCTGACTCTGTAAACCGCTTAGAAAGGGCTGTAAAAGCACTGTGAAGTGGTTTATAAGTCTAAGTGCTATTGCTACAGTATTGCTAATAAAAAGCTGTATCGCAAAAGAAACCCTTGGAGTTTTATTTCTTCTGTCAAACAGAATTAATACACACATAGTCCCTGGCCATCTGGTCTCCTCAGCCCCCCCTCCTTTTTATTTATTTTTTATTAGTTTATAATATAAAACACAAAAATACAAAAGCAAATAACAGGAAAAATAGGGGAGGGAGAAAAGTGTAAAAAAAGAAAGGAAAAGGAAAGAAAAGGTGTTGACTTCCAACTAATAAGGTAACAACATCAAACCTCATCTTTTTTATTTTTTCAGAATAGTATAAACCAGCCATTTCTATAACAAACAAATCTATCTAATTGGTAGCCTCAGCCCCTCCCCCTTAAACCAATCAGCAGGGTCTCCCATTGGCCAATGTGAGAAGTCCTCCCCACCCTCAAAAAAAAATTTGTGTTTTGCTTGCTGCAATTTCATTTTGAGGCCGGGGCTTTTTTGAAACAAGTGAGCATTATGCCATAACAGCACAGAAAAGATTTCTTAAATTCTTTTTTTTCATCAAAATCCCCATTTTCCCCAGCATAAATTGCAAGGACTGCTGGGTATACTAAGTAACTCTGCTAAAATTAATGCAAAGATCATATGAGTATTCATATATATTTTTCCTAACATTTTTGTATGCATTTTTGTATGCATTTTTGCATTTTTCCATAGAAAAGCTACGTTTTATTTATTTGCTTACTTGCAATTGCTGACCAGCAAAGTAGCTACAACATCAAACCAAACCATAAAAAGCCTCAAATAGAGTAAGAGCCATAAAACCATATAGAACTGTTAGAGCCATATAGAACTGTTAATTAAAATTTACACATATAAGAAATAAAAGAAAAACAAAATAGACAAAATTAAAAATTAAAAGAATAAAAGGACTTCCTAGTGACATCACTCCAAGATTAAGACACCTTGAGTCTTCTTATGACAATGTCCATACAAGGAGAGAAAAGGGAGAGCTACAGTATTCAGAAATATTCTCATCATCATGAGGGCAAAGTCACATGAATTTGTGATCTGTGAAAAAAAATATCATCACTGGGGTTTTGTCTTGATGCTGCACACGAGACCACAGGCATGTGAGACAAACAGTGACATAGCAATGATAGAACAGAAAATCTTGGCTATGAGCCAGGTAGACATCCTTTATTTCCATCCGCAATATTTGAGCTGCTGTTCAGTCTTCCACAATCACTGCATTTGTAGTTAAAAGAAAAAGAAAAAGTTTTATATCATTGGAAGTTGACATTTTTATTGGCCCAGGAAGGAAAGAAGGAGAAAGGAAGAGAAAGAATTCAGTACTGGAGAATTCATGCAGAAACATCTGCCATGGGTCGACTTCAGAATCATCATTTCGCGGTCACTTCAAGGCCTTTGCTTAGTATCCATTTTTAGACTTCACTTCAGAGCTCACCCCAGTGACCTGGGCAGCAAGATTTGTCTTCATGCCATATGCTCCTTTTGTTTTAGCAGAAGTATAACACAATAATGAATTACTCAGGTAAGTTTTCACTAGGTTGGCAATGCCGATTGCCTGCAGAATGCAAAGAATCGTTACGATTCTTACTGCTTAGGTAAGCCGTAGGTGACTCCTTCTCAGGAGACACGAGGCATACTTGCCAAGACATGCTAAATCTACAGATACACACAGAGCCAATCTAGAGATGCAGCTTGCGTGAACACCCCATGAGAAGATGGCAAATGAAAAAACGGCAGCTGGTATGCAAAAATAAACTTTTTGGCACTCAAGGCAGAAGCGTGTACTGCATGTCTGCTTCCCAAATTTACCAGCCCTTCTAGTTCTTTTGTAGGTGGCTTCATCCCTGACCTTTGGGGCTGATGTAACCTCTAGCTGCTTCCATAGTGGAGCAGGCCTATCATTTCTCCACCTCCCTCCTACCCATCCTTTCTCAATAGGATTCTACATCTTGTGATACAAATCATACTCCAGTCAGTAGCCACAGTCGTCTTGCTATCATTTTCACTTCCTGTAAACTTTAACAAGAAAATGGGAAGGAGGAAAGGAGCACTTGGAAAGCAAAGCAACAGCCAGCAAGAGCTGCTGTCATACTGGTAATGCTTTAAAAAAAGAAGACATAAAGGATGGCGCCTCCACTGAATGGAAACAGGATTATTTAGTTCCATAATTCATGCATATGAAGATATTATGCGATTTCTAAAGAAGGGTTATTCCAAAATCATTGGTGCTCGTCTCTGACTTTTTCAAGGAATGCCAGGATCTTCAATGGACCATATGTATGCAAATCACATTATTACCATCAGGACACAATGCTAACAGTGAAGCAGTCATGTTGAGGATTATGGGTATTTGAATTACTTATAAGCAACATATTCACATCATGCAAAACAGCAGTTATGGGTGGGTGGGTAGGTGTGTCTAGCAGAAATGGCTTTGTTGAAATGACTGCTTTGTTTTGCTTTCATATTTTACAGGCTTTGTCTCTTAGCCACTAGAATAAAAGTAGAGCAGGATACATAATATGAAAACTAATTAAATGTAATTATCCAACAGCACATTTCTTCATAAAAATTATTTAGGAACATATTCTCTCTCTTTTTTAAAAAAAAATGTATCTGCAGAAATAAAATAGTGATAACGATAAAGTTTGCTAATAACCAATTATTAAATACACAAATATCATGCAGATTAAAGATTTATTATATACACTCATTATACTGGTAAGGATTTTACCCAAACCCTCTTTGCACAATATTAGCTGGATTCATAAACCAATGAAGTATGGGCATCTGTACAAATTCCTTGTATACTTGGCCAAATAAATGAAGTACCAAGTTTTGGGGGCCCCTGAGGGCCACGATGATTTGTCTTGGAGACATGAAACTGTTTATGAAAAAAAATGCACACAGACTTAACACACCTATTTTGCAACCCTTTGGGAGCTAAACATTGCATTGTGTCACTGAATATTGGCAATTTTGGAGTTCAATCTTGGCAGCATCTAGGGATGCTTCAGGAGACAGATGCAATCCAGAGTTTGCCTGTGTTGGGCCATCCTGTGGCTGGATTTGGGTTAAGCATGCTGTGTGAACCCAGTCACTATGTTTCCTTATAGTGTTGCTATGGGAGGAGATGAAGCACTATTCTAAAAGAAATAATGTGACATTTTATGAAATTTGTATATTAATTTAATTTAATTTAGGTTGGTTTAATTTAATTGAGGCCATACAACTTCAAAAAGACTTTGGGTGGCTTACAATATTTAAAAAAAAAAAGAATACATAATTTAAATAGACATGACTGCCTAGACAAAACCACATCAATAACATCCAGAGAAACACTGACGTGCTCCACAAAATACCTGAACTTGAGTTATGGGAACAGAACCAGGATTTTAAGGCTTTCTGGAATGCTTGGAGACTAGGAACCTTAATTTTCTCTGGGAGAGGTTTCAGAAGGCAGGAGCCTTGTCAGAGAAGGTACACTTGGTTACACAAGATGACAATATTAATAGAGGGGTTTGAAGTACACCCACTCTGTCCAAGGTTACCAGACAGGCAGAAACAACCTGATTGCAAGTGACCCCTCTAGAATTGTTGCAGGAATTCATATTCAATGCAATTCATGCAGTAGCAATCACACAGGCGTAACAAAAAGTACCCATCACCTTCCATTTCATGTGGAAAACCAGCTGCAGCTTCCAGATGCTGTTCAAAGGCAGCCCCACATAGAGTGTATTGCAATAGTACAATTGGGAGTAACTTGGGCATGAGAGACAATCTAAAAGGCCTTCCAAATGTGGAAAGGCCACGACTTTAAACTAATTGTGACCTGGACATACTTTGAACTATGCTTTCCATACAAACAATAGCATGGAGGAAAACTCAATTCTTACAATGTTTAGACTCACTCTTGTTGCTCTGACACGTTGCTGAATTATCCATTCAGCCCTGTAAGTATTGCTTCTACTGTTTCAGACCTTTATTGGAAACTATTACTTTTGTTCCCAACTGATTGCAAGTTTATTTTAATCACAGATTCCATCAGTGAAATAGAATGCATATTTTAAAAATTCCCAAAAATATTACAATTCATTCAGCAATGATCAGATTGACCTAAATAATAAAATGAGCCATTTTACATCAATGAGTGTAAAGGCAAAAAAAAAAAAAAAACACACATCAGTGGCATAACTGTGTCTACAGCCCAATATTACTAACAATTTTATTTTAAAAAAAGGAAATAAAAATTTGCAATAGGCCATGAGCAAATTTAAAAGGCACTTGATGGCAAATATGAGCTCCTGTTACTGTATACCATCCTAATTTACTATTTGTTTGTAAAATTGGTGTGTTGCCCTTTAAACCTCAGTTTTCCCCTAGATAGCTCAAAGCCCACTAAAATTCTGCTAGGATATGATCTCCATCCTAGAAGAAAAGCAAAACACAAATGTAATAATAAATAGTATGCAAAAACAGACAATTCCCAAGTCAAAAGAATATTACAGTGTAGAGAAAATATACTGCTAGCATTTCATTCCAAATCAGTATGTATTAATCTGTTATCTAAGCTTTCTTTGTAGAAAATGACCACACTTAAATCTGACAGCCATAATATTTGAGAGGCAAAGAGCAGCGTTCTGCAGTCCTCCTAGAGGGGTTTATTTCCCAGTGGCACACTTGTGTGTGTCTGAGCTCTTTGCATGAATAGTTCTGTTTTCACTGGCAGCTTTGGCCTGGAAAGGGTAGACACCATATGCGTTGCTTCAGAATTATCAGCGGTAGTCCTGAACCTGCCGTGCACATGGAATTAAAAAATAAATCTGCACAGAAACAGCTGCAGTGCAGTTCATACAATCCAGCTTTTATAACACCACAATTTAAAATACATATTTACATTACGCATTAACCTGATGCCAAAAAAGTTTGCTTCCAATTAACTGTGCTTAAGATCTCAGCATGCCAAAGTTTCTGAGAGATGCAGCCTTTAATTATTATATTAGGAATCAGGCTAAATAAAGCCCCATTAGCTGCTTACAGCTGATGTATTTTATTAAAATCATATTCTGGCCTTTCTGCAAGAGGAGCAATAAGGTTTTCCCATCCCATGTTCGTTTCCTAAACTGTCCTTTGATGTAAGCTAAGCTAAGAAATAGTAGATGATTCTATTAGTAGACTCAACTACTTAGATTCAGAATTTTGTTCTTCCAGTCTCAATTATTCTAACCATAACATCATGTTGGCTTCAGAAATCCAAGTACTTGCAGAACAATGTCATGTAGCTCAAGAATGTACGTATGTTCACTCTATATGTTCTTCCCAAAGTTTAGCAACTTCTACTGGGTGTGATCCTTAGCTCTCCAAAGCGGCTTCTACTGGGTGTGGTCCTTAGCTCTCCAAAGCGGCTTCTACTGGGTGTGGTCCTTAGCTCTCCAAAGCTGCAGAATGGCCACCAGAGAAGAATGTTGGGAGGATATCATGGGAATCACCCACTTCTGTCCTGACATGTTTTCCTATCTCACCAATGTAGGATGGAGAAACATGAAAGTACAATACATTGGCTGACTAATAATTCTTCCATCTCTAGCCTGCTGGGTGATAGGAATCCCATTTAAACACCACCTAGCTAGCCCTTTGGTTTATATAATTGTCAAGGACAAGGAATCAGATAAGATCTTGCTTGGCTTGTTCTCCCTCTTTTAATTTTTAAGTTATGTGTAGGGTTTTTTTTATAAATCAATGTAAAGTTTTGACAAATTATAAGCACAGTGGCAGAAAAAGTACTGACAGGAAGATTCACAAAAGATTATCTGGGAATTGGAGGGTTGATAAGAAATCAAGTGGAAATTGGAAAAAAGAAATGGGCAGGGGGAACAAATGACTACCAACGCCGCTGTTGCAAAAGCTTGATGTCTTTAAAGACCGGGCTGAAGACTAAACATTGTTGTCCTGGTGAAGGTAAACCCTAGATAAAGTCAAGAAAGCCTTCTGTTCTTGCCTTCCCTTTCTATGTACCTCTTCCCTTAGAATGCAGTGGTAGTATGCTACCAGTTCGGACTGGTTCAACTGAACCGGTAGTAATAAAAGCCTCCCACGATCAGCTGAGAGGAGGAAAGAAAGCCTTGGACAACTAGCTGAGAGAATAAAGAAGAGAAAAGTGCAGGACTGGCCCTCCCAGCCACCCCTGCACTTTTCTCTTCTTTATTCTCTCAACTGATTGGCGCTGCAGGCCTCAGCTGGTGTGAGGAAAGCTGCGCACATGCGTTAGGTGCACACGCATGCATTCGCGATCACCTAACCGGTAGTGGAACAGGTAGGATCCCACTGCTGCCTCATTGCCATTCAATTTCCTCTCATCTTTTCTATCTCTCTTTTTTTTTGGAATGTGACTTCTGTTAGTTGATATAAATATACATGTATGCATACCTGCAGATAAAATATAACAGAAGGTAGATGTTGCACAGAAGTTTTGTTGACATTTTTTCTGTTCTTGCAGTATTTTTAAATTTAGGGTCATCCTCTTTTCAGACAACCATTGTCAACACAACATATTGCTGACTGCTGCTTGTTCTTCAATATATTTACAAGAAGAATTGTGGAAACTGGATAAATAAAAAAGCAAGTTAATCCACTGTTCTCCATCTCATCAATTGTTTTGGTCCTCAAAATGGAACATGTCTTGCAACTAGCTGCCCATCCACATTTTTCAAACTGAGGAGTTTATTATTTTAAACAGAGCAAGTACAAATGTATGAGGGAACTTTAAGCTTCCTGTCATCTATCTACCTGCTCTCCTATGGAATATGCGGAACTTGAGGTATGTAAAGGAGCCCTGATAACAACAGCATTAGACATTCATTACCCATCAGTTACTTTTTTAAACCATGAGTTGCACAATCTCAGCACCATGTGTAGTTAGTTCTTAGAGAAGCATTCCCATAATTGAGGTCTTCTCCAAGGAATTTGGCTCACATAATAATTTGCCAATATTGCAGACAGGAATGATAGGAACTTAAGTCTAATTTAAGAACTTAAGCTGGTGAAATATTTTCAGACAACTTCTATGTAACACGACATGGTTGACTTCATTGGTATTTTCAATAACAATGATTCCGTTGTAGAGAAGTTTCCTCTCTCCTCAGTTATTACCTGGGCCTTATAAAAGTCTTATGGTTTTGCTTGGCTTCTCTTCCTAGCATTTCTTGCACAGATGCTCGGTTCGATCCTGGCATAAAGCCTGCTTTGGTTTTGCCAGAGCATAAAATCCTTCTGCCTGCAGTGAAGGCAGGAGCAAAAGCATGGATTCACTTCACTTCAAAGCTCCAACTCGCAATTATTTACCAACAGTTTCTAATTGCCTAAGCGGGAGCAAGCCTGGGAAAGCTGGAAGCAATGAGATAATTGAAGAGCTTGTGGAGTCTCGCTGAATCACAGAAAAGAAGGGTGGAGAAAAAAATAAAAGAAATGTCTAAGTTTTCCAAAAGCAACAAAACAAAGGAAGAGACTGTTTTGCAATTGGTTTTTTAAAAAAAATCCATGCAGGGATGGGTCAGGAGAAGCTAATAACAACAAACTAGCACCCATGAGTGCCAGTGATCTCACTAGTGGGTCCCTACATTATGACTTCCACAGGAATGCCAAGGGAAAAAAGGGCCCAGCCAAAATGCTTCCAGCCAAAACCAACTCGTAAGATGTCATGAAATTCAGGGTGACACAATGCCTGAAATGCATGAAAAGGCAGAAAAAAAGAGTAACCAATTCATATGAGATTGTCAGTTCACACTTCATTCATATTTAAAAGGGACTGGTTCACACATTTTATCCATAACAACTTAGTTAGTTTTGGCCTAGCGAGTTGGGTATAAGCCCAGCTAATTCTGATTTATTCAAAAAATGCTGGCTAAGAAAAGCATTAGTCAGTGATGGGCACACCCAACCATTTGCCTGTAGGAGAAGAACACTCGGTTTACAACAGGAACTCTCCAGATGTCTCTGGGAAGCTCACAAGCGGCAATACCTCCTTTTTCCATGGCTCTCCTACTCAATTAGTAATCAACTGATTGTGGAAGTAATCTACAGCCAACTTGACTAATAGGTTGGAAAGAGAATTATCCTCTATTAATTTATCTAATTCCCTGTAATTGGCATCTGAAACTACTATCAATACAATTTATGAAAAATAATTCCGTCAATTAAATGATGCAACCCTCAAGTTCTTTTTCCCAGTTAAATACATTCTCCTGCAACTTAACCTAAACTCCTTTAAAATGTGCACATCACTATTACCCTTCTATTCTCTGTGTGACTATTCAGTGCACTGGTCCTACCCCTTTCAAGGAATCTCAGAGGTTTCCCTCCCATCTTTTTCTTTGTCCTGAAAGACCAAGTGGGAAAAAAGTTTGTCCTGTTCTCTGAAGGGAGATCACAGGAAACACTTCAAGTCTTCTTCACAGAAGAAGGGCAGAACTCTTTATCATTTGATCAGGAGGAGGCATGGATGGGACCCTGGAAACGGGGATAGAGTCCCACAATGATGTTAAATCCTTTCCTGACCATTCAGCAATATGCTTGCTTGCTTTTCATCAGAGCGTTAAGACTGCCAGTTCAGAAATATAATCTAACTTATATATGGTTTGGATGCTTACGTTGCATGGAACATAACTTGAGGTAATAAGCAATTAAAGTTTCTAAGCCAACGGGCAAGCCAAGACAATGAAAAGGAGATGCTCCAGAGCCTGTTGTAATGTGTTTGAGTGTTTTGTGTGCTTGGGTGTAACTTTTGATTAAATTATAGAAGCAAAGAATGTTTGGGTCTAAAGAGGCAAACGTGCTCTGGATCTAGTATGGGTACACTTACTTTGCCATCTTTTCTGAGCTTGCACAGTAAATGCACAGGCTCAGAAAATAATATGTTTTGAGTTAAGCAAGCATTAAGGAGGCAGCAACAGTGCAACCACATGTCACCAACCTTTTACCAACTCCTTAACATTTCCTGAACTCTACTTCCGTATGGAGTTGTATATTTCTTTCAAGGAACTGCCAGCTGATAAAACAAGTGTGCCCACACCAAGTCAAAACCTCTTTCCAAGTCAGTTCTGAATACTCTGCCCTTTTGCTAATAAACTATAGGACAGTTTGAAGACCTGTCACAAATTTTCTAGAAGGGACAATGATTGTTTTCCTCAGTTCTCCCAAAACTATTTTTGTGTTTCAATGTAAATTTTAATCCCTCCTTTCCAGTATGTCATGCAACAGAGAAATGAGCCAAATATTCTTGAATATTCATCACATGGTTCCAGAAAAGCCACAAAGTATCAAAAATAATTGGGAGAAAATATAACAGAATATGAATTGTTTGCCCTATCAGTTCAGGCTACTGAGGCAGGGACTATAGCCATGATGGTGAACTTATGACACACGTGCTGGAAGTGGCACACAGAGCCATGCATGCACGCTGGCCAGCTGGTCTTTGCGCATGCAGGAGCACCGGAAACCAGAAGATCAACTCTCTCTGGGTATGCGCATGCCAGCCAGCTGGTCTTCACGTGCACAGAAGCATTGGGAACTGGAAGATCAGCTCCCCACCGGACACAGGAACAGCAGCTCCCTAAAGCGCATGTGTGTGCCAGCCAGCTAGTCTTCCTGCATGGGGGAGTGCCAGAAACTGGAAGCGCAGCTCCCCGAAGCACATGCGTACACCGGCCAGGTGGGCTTTGTGCATGCATGTGTTAGAAACCTGAGACCAGGTGGCCGATGCACACCCAGAAGCTAAGCTTCCTGTTCCCAGCACTCCCCTGCAGACACATTGGAGAGCTGCTCTTCTGGTTTCTGGCATGAGCATGCATGTGCTCCCGTTTCGGCACTCAGTGCAGAAAAGGTTAGCCATCACTGGACTATAATATGCCGGAGAAACAGTTTCACCAACTCTCTTCTTCCCTTCGGTTTGATTGTCCCAAGGGTGCTTATTCAAAAAGCAACTGGACTTTCTTTTTCCTTTAAGAATTTTCGCTTTTCATCCAAGAAGCTTTTTCAGTTCTGACTGAGAATCTCCATAGACCTTCAGTTTGATTGGTCTTCTAAAAAGTTGATCTTTTGCTTTTTGCTGTAAAAAAAATAATATGTCGATAATCCCATTTTTATAATTTTACAGAAGCAACATCACTAAAGAGCTTTGAGGGTCAGAATGAAAGGAGAAATCTGTGTCTTTACTTCTAGAAATGAAAATAAAATAGGGAGAGAAATGTAAAGAAATGGAAAATGTACCATTATCACAGGAAGAAGTTTTAGAGGAAGCGCTCTCTCTCTCTCTCTCTCTCTCTCTCTCTCTCTCTCTCTCTCTCTCTCTCTCTGTATTATAATCTGTTACATTTTTACATTATGCATTTAATAGCAACAGATTTAATCAACTCGAGTTGCAATCTTGGGCACCATTCCCTGACAATAACTTCTTCTGAATGTCACAGGATTCATTTCTGAATAAATACACAAAGAAGTGAATTGGAAGTCATGAGCAGGGCAAAAATGCAATGGTTCCTTCTCGAGTATAGATGTGTTTTGTCGCGTGAATGTTCAAACTCTTGTGGGAATCCACTTTCCGAGAGCCCAGTAAGGCACAGTGAGCCTAAGTGTTACAAAAGCTATCTCAAACTCTTATGTTTTGTTCCACAGTCTCTAAATGATATGAAAACACATCTCTTCCACCATGGACAACAAACAGCACCGCTTCAGCCAACTCCTAAGAATATATGAATCACTCAAATACTTATCACTTGAAAACACCCATGCAATTAACAAGGCCTTCCCCCCCCCCCTCGTGGTATAATTATATACATTTTAATGCATTTATTACCCCTGCACTTTATACATTAAATGGTATGGAATCAAAAGAATAGAGACATTAGATTTTTCTGACCAAGAATTCCTGGATAATCATGCAGAACTCACTGGTGATGCTGTCTGTTAAAAAAAAAAAATGAAATTTTTAAAAGGGACCACAATAAAGAAAAAAGGAGAATAAGCCAGAAGGGCTATTATAATAAGTAGACAAAGAGCTTCTCATTTATCTGCTCTCCGTTCCACTATAAAAGAAAATTAGAGCTTTTGCTATTGCAACACACACAGTTAATCGGGCATCAATAACCCCAACATCAATAACCCCAACAATAACCCACATCAAGGGGTCCAGAAAATAAAACTGAACGAAGAAGAAAGAAAAGCCACTGGCCCGTTCCCAAGCTTTGGGAAGGTCACTGGCCGGATTAAAAGTTCTCAAGCTTTGGCTGGTGGAAAAGTGCAGCTTGTATGCCCCAACTGAGTTACTGCTTTTTCTCAGCTTCGCTGTTAAGTTGGCCAGCTGAGTGAATGTGAACGAGATAGAAAAGGGCAATTTGGTGCTGACAGCCCTCCAGGGATTTCATCTGGAAGACAAGGCAGGAAGCTGCTGGCATTGGCTTTGCAGCATCATTTTCAGTTGTATTTATGTTTCATTTTAAAACCTTTTAAAAGCATCTTCTTTAATTTTAAGACTCTTTTAAAATATCTTCTTGATGGATAGGAACACTACCAGGGCTAGTATTTCCACTGCTCTTAGCAGACACTGTTTACCAAACGGAAGTCCAATTCCTTGTTTAGACAAGGGGCATGGAGAAAGACTCCAGTTCTGTTTCATAGTCTCTGGAAGAGATGGAGAGAAGATGCAGCCTTTCCTCACCTACAGTCACCCAGGTATACGGGATTATTTTACCCCTCAACAAGCCTAGATGGGTTAGCTAGGGATGAAGAAAAATGTAGTCCATACCATTTAGAACAGAATAGAATAACAGAGTTGGAAGGGACCTTGGAGGTCTTCTAGTCCAATCCCCTGGTCAGGCAGAAAACCCTATACCATTTCAGACAAATGGTTGTCCAATGTCTTCTTAAAAGCTTCCAGTGTTGGAGCATTTACAACTTCTGAAGGCAAGTTGTTCCACTGATTAATTGTTCTCACTGTCAGGAAATTTCTTCTTAGTTCCAAGTTGCTTCTCTCCTTGATTAGCTTCCATCCATTGCTTCTTGTCCTGCCCTCAGGTGCTTTGGAGAAGACCTTGACTCTCTCTTCTTTGTGGCAGCCCCTGAGATATTGGAACACTGCTATCATGTCACTTCTAGTCAGCAGTGAGATCCTACCTGTTCCACTACAGGTCCGGTGATCCCACACACGCATCTAACACCCACGCGCAGCTTTCCACACACCAGCTGAGGCCTGCAGCGCCAATCGGCTGAGAGGATAAAGAAGGGGCAGGTGGGAGGGCCAATCCTGTGCTTTTCGCTTCTTCCTCCTCTCAGCTGATCCTTGGAGTTCTTTTACTACCGTTTCAGCCGAACCAGGCCAAACCGGTAGCATGCCACCACTGCCTCTAGTTTTTCTTTTCATTTAAAAGGTGCTGTCTTCGTAAAGTTTGAACAAATTATCAAGGTAGAACAGGAAACACTTAACTTGGATGTCTGTTGCTTTTACACAGCTACAAATCTTCTTTATGCTCTTCTCAACTCTTGCAAACAGGTCAGAAAAAAAAAGGGTGAATACAAGTAGTCCTCGACTTACAACCCCCATTGCTAAGCAAGGTGGTTGTTAAGTCAATCATCCTTAATTTTAAAACCTTTTTTGCCCCAGCTGTTAAGTGAATCACTGCAGTTGTTAACTGAATCGTGCTCTTATTAAGCAAGTTTGGTTTCCCCCATTGACTTTGCTTGTCAAAAGCTGGCTGAGAAGGTTGCAAAAGGTAATCCCATGACCCCAGGTTACTGCAACTGTCATAAATACATTCAGGTTGCCAAGCACCCAAATTCTGATTATGTGAGCATGAGGATGCTGTGGTGGTCATTAGCACAAGGACCAGATGTAAGCCATTTTTGTAACTTTGATCGTCACTAAATGAATGGTTATAAATCAAGGACTACCTGTATCCACTCCATTGTAGATGGCGTGGGATCGTAAAACATGGGTGGGGCACAAATGTTCGGAAGAAGCAGAGGATGAGGAAACTGTGAGGTCATTCATTCATAATAGGGAATTTATGGCAGTGTACATTTATTCAGAAGTAAACTCAACTATACAGAATAAGTCCATTTGTGTCCAGGAAAATGTGCATAGTTTATTCCACTGTATATGGTCTGAGAAGAACATAAGGTAAGTGCAGGACATAAATGTTCTGAATGTGGAAGTAAAAGATAAAGAAACAGTGTGAGGTGTGCTATTTTTGGAAGGTGATAGATTGGCAGTCTTTGGACCAACAGTCCAGCAGCAGACAGCTCAGTGGTCAAGACATCTAATACTGAACTTTTGGTGGTCAAGAACCTTTACTTTCTGGCCACATCTGATCTATTAATGCAAGGAGAGTGACAGCCACTCAGGTGGCTTGGAAGAACCATTGAGATTCCTGACAGCCTGCTGAGTCTGCCGTGGTACACAAAGCAGTGAGGACATCATTATCCATGACAACAATGAAGTGACTCCAGATTGCCCACAGAACATTACCACCTCAACCCAACCATAGCTCCAGGGTGGGCATTATAAATGGCAATTGTCTGTTCTGCAACACTAAACCATTGCAGCCAACTTCTCTGTCTTTCCATTCCATTTAGTGCTGCTTTCACAAAGCTTCTTGTTTATAAAGTTTATAAAGTTTATAAAGTAGCAGTGGGGAACCAGTGGCCATGCAGCTGTTGGTAACTATAGCTCCCAGCTGTTCCCACCCAGCATGGTAAAGTTATTTATGCAACTGATATTCCCCATTTCTCCAAAACCTCAGGGTAATTTACATGAGGTTCTCCTTTCATTTTATCCTATCTCTGAGGCAGGGTCTGAAGGAGAGAGGGTGACTGGCCCATGGCTGAGGATGGATCTGAATTTCCAAGATTTTAAATACCATACTGGTTCTCAGTGAAGAGACAATCTAGGGTTGTAATTCAGTTAATATCTGGAAAGCTATATAGTTTTGCAGCTATAAAACATTCCAAACTATGAACTTGACCTTATAACATTTTAATTATATAATATGAATTTGCTGAACTTCATTCATTAAAAATGTACAGGGGAAAACATCAAACCCTTTCCTTTAATTTGGACTGAGGTTTAGCCTCTAAAGTGTAGCCATTTTTTGCAATGAGAAGGGACTGGAAGCATTTCCTTGGGCAGGAATAAAGAGGAGATTGGACAGGATAGGTCTTGAGGAATTAATTAACAAAACATCAAATGTACAAGCTATTTGTTTTTAGACAAAATTCTTGATGGTTAGTTAAATTTTTCTGTAGCTGCTAGAATGTGATCAATTGCCTAAGGTTTGAAGGGTATGGGAATATAGATGACATCAAGAAAATTGTGTCATTCAGCAAGAGTCAGCCTATAACAGAAACATCTTTTCCAAAAGTAAAGACTGCTGGCACAAGGAAATGCAGGTAAGATTATTATGATCCTTCGCACAGCCAGCCAACTTGTTTAGACCGAATTTGGCATTTTTATCCACCTATCAAGTCCTTCCCAAAGACTTTGGGATAGGCAGATGTTATTGAATAGTGTTAAAGATACAGATGCAGATAAGCTATTCCAAGTAAAGCTGCCTTTTGCAATTGACTGGTGGTGGTTTTGTCAATGGGAGTTCAAGTGGTAGCTCAGATATTTTGGGATTGCACCCAAGGTGCCTATCACAGTTGGTATTCTCTTTGCTTTCTTTTGCCATAGTTGTTATAGTTAGTTTTACAATTTTATTTTCTGTTCACAACAATGTAAAGTCACAGGCTTTCGTTCTTTAGCTGCTGTTGGGATAATTGAACAGCTGCTCTTCACAGGGTGAAATTGGACTGACTCCTCTTAGTGGGTCAAAAGTAAAGTGGGTCAAAAGTGATTATTTTATGAAAAAGGAATTATACATATTTGAGATGGGCTAAATTTTCTAAATACACCTTCATTTTACAGTATTTGCCACTTTAGGATCCAATCTCCAAAAGGGTCTCGATCAAACTACTCAACAACCAGTTTCCCAATAAGGTGTGCATGTTTGCACACACAGCATCCTGTTATTTTACAAGCTGCAGAAATACCACCCAAGAGGTGGCCTTGGGTGTCAGAGACAGGCCAGAGTAGAAAAAATATCATCCAGAAAGACATTAGTAACAAATAGCCTCTTCCATATCTTTCCCACACCCATTAACACAACTGACAACAACCATTGTCTGCTCCTGGATTTATATGAAAGGTCACTTAATTCAGATTAGTAACCTATTACCTTTCTTTTCAGACAAGCTAAATAGCGGCAATGAAACAACTGCATTCCATTCATTCAAGGCATACATTGCAAAGCTGGAAATGAAGATAAAATCCTGGAGCCAGCACAGGTTGGCAATTAAGATTGTGGAGACACTAAGATCCAAGTCTACACTTAATCATGGAAACTCAGTGAGAGTCCTTGATCCCATACCTCTCTCTCAGCCCAAACTTTCTCAGTGGTTTTTTTTTGTTTTGTTTGGGGGGGGTCAGGGGAAGTGGGAACTGGAGGAAGGAACATTACAGACAATACCTTGGAAGTAAAACAAGTGTTATAAATAAATGAATCCAATTCAATTATTTTTGATTTTATTTTTGGGAAGATGGTTTGACAAAAACAATCCAGAAAGTTGCAACCTAGAATACTTATACTACGTCGTGGTCACTCTGTGACTTCAATTTGGTATTTGGTATCTGGTGTGCTCAATATTGAGTAAGCAACAGAATACCTACCGATTTGCTGAAGGCTTCTCCAGTATGCTCTTACGTTGAGCTTGCTGTGTTAAAAATACTGAATGGAACTCCAATTAAAGGAGAATATCCCTTCGTGGTGACAAACAGAATATAGAGATTATACAAGAATACATAGCAATAGCACTTAAACTTATATACAACACTCCTGAGCAGTTTACAATGTCAACATATTGCCTCAACAATCTGGGCCCTCATTTTACCAACCTCATAAGGATAGAAGGTTGAATCAACCTTGAACCCTGTCAGGATCAAACGCCAGACTGAGGGCGGAATTAGTCTGCAATACTGCATTCTAACCACTGCACCATCAGGGCAGACTCCAATACATTTCATGACCACAACAGAATCAATTAAATCAGAGGCAGTTTGGTTAAGGCATCAGGCTAAAAACTAGGAGGCTCTGAGTTCTACTCCCAGTTTGGGTATGAAAGCTGGCTGGGTGACTTTAGGCCAGTTAATCTATCTCAGCCCAACTAATCTCAGAGGATTGTTGTGGAGAAAATAGTTTGCCACCTTCAATTACTTATAAAAATAAATGAAATCAACAAAATTAATTCTATGTATTTCAAGCACTAATATTATGTCACCAATCCAATCAGAACAAATGAAGACCTTTGTATATTTGGATTCATTTCCAAGCAGGGATTAACAACCCCCAAATTCTCTGGACAATGTGGCCCAGTCAACAGAATCAATATTCAGGAAAGGAAATGAAACCTGAGGACAAAAATATGTTGAAGGTACCATTGCCTTCAAACAGCTCCCCATTTAAAGGATCAAATGTATTTACGAAGAGGGCATTGTTTTCCTACAGCAAACAGGATGTGTGAACAACCATTTTAAGTAATGTATGCATATCTGAGAGATACATTTCACACTCTGTATACCAGGAGTGTCAAACTCAAGGCCCGTGGACTGGATTCGGCCTGTGCAGTGCTTATATCTGGCCTACAGGGTTGCCCTGGAAACAGTGAAGGACTGACCTCTGCGGTGCCTCTACCAGTGAAAACCAAGCTCCGTTTTTGCTGACAGAAGGTTGCAGGAGGTTGTTGCAGCCGAAAACAGAGCTCAGGAGCCCATTTTTGCTGGCGCCACAGGCACCCCCAACACAAATGACGTCGAGCTGACCACACACCCCTGCTGGCTCCCGCCAAAGTCAAACACAACGCTGATGCAGCCCTCATTGAAACTGAGTTTGACACCACTGGGTAACACAGTCTCAGAAACAAGATAGCCATGTTCAGTGGCAAACTTCTAAACACTGAAGGAAAAATTCCATCAATTATTTTACTGGATAGAAAGCTATCAGATTTAGAAGGCATCTAACTGGATTTACACACCAAAATGAACATGTTAAAATAACCCCAAATGAAACAAAGAAAATCTGAGTCTTACCCCACACATACATTACTAGTAACCATTACATAGTAACCATTTCCCCCAACACCGCACTCAAAATTAGAAAAGTATCAATGCAGTCTCTAACTGCAAAAGGACTGCCCAGCTTTATTTTGAGGGAGCCAGTATATTTATGATGAACTAATAAACTAATTACGTTATTAATAAATAAGCTACTACTACTACTACAGAATGAAACACATGGCAGCATTCTAGGGAAAGGCACTTTGTTTGCCCCATAAAAATAACAAGAAATGAACTATGTGAAACTGTTAGTGAAGCATGCTTGTAAAGGTAAGTTAGCAAACTAATTGCAGACCAGCAAAAGGAGTTCAACTGAAATCAAATATGTAGCTGGGGTGGCCTGAGAACTCAGCACACCTTGATCCACCTTTGCTTGCTGTTGATCTCTTGTGCTAACCTGGCCAAGTATCTTTGCTCATCTTCTCTTCTTATTTTATGTATGTATGTATGTATGTATGTATGTATGTATGTATGTATGTATGTAAAAAGGTGAAATACCACTCACGTATCATCACAAAATCTCCAGAACTATAAAGCCTACAAACCAGTGGTGGGCTTCAAATTTTTTTACGACCGGTTCTGTGGGCATGGCCTTGATGGGCATGGCAAGGGAAGGATACTGTAAAATCTCCAGTCAGAGGTGGCATTTGCTGATTCCTCGAACTACTAAAAATTTCCACTACCAGTTCTCCAGAACTGGTCAGAACCTGCTGAATACCACCTCTGCTACAAACTTGAAATTTGGCACGTGTGTTCCTCTCGGCTTCTAGGTGCTCACTAAGAAAGGATTTTTCAAAATGACCATCAGAGCATTATTATTTTGTATATTATTATTAACATGCTCTGATGCTAAGGAGTTCTACTCCCCCTCCCCACCTGAAAAGAAATCTGTTCCAAATGCAAAACACAAGCAGAGGAGAGGCGTTTCAGTTTTAGTTTCACAGAAGCAACCAGCTTTAGTACAGAACAGTTGAGCTAAGCCATGCCCAGGCTCCTTGCTGTCTCCTCCTTGCTCACACAGCAAATACTGATTCAGTTTCCAAACATCCCTCAACTCTCTTACACACTGACAGGATACTAGCCAGCTGAATACCGATGGATGCTGGTAGGCAGAGGCACAATTTTTTTTCCCTTATTTTCCTCCCCAAAAACTAAGCCCGATCGTATAGTTTCATAGCGAAGCATGGGTATAGAGCTAGTACTATATACTACCATGATAGCATACAGAATTATGTTGAATTTTTTTCTTCTAGGGCTGGCCAAAACATTTAATTAATGTTCTTCTTCATTTCATGCTCTGTTCAAACTGCCCTACAAAGGACTGTTAAGGATAGTGATGTAGTTAAAAACAAATTGAGCTGGATGTGACACCCATAACTGTATCGTGCAAGAGGACTCGCACAGATTCCAGTGAGCCTATACGATATAGAAAATTGTGGGTCTCCTCAAGTGAAAAGCTTCCATTCAGGCAGAAATCAAAACCCTAGGACTGACAAGGACAGTAAAAACATATGAAGATGAAGGCTGGTACTGCTTTAATTTGAAATTTCCGCTTCCTCCAAACACATACAGTTTTTGTAAGATTTCTGCTACCCGTTTTCTTTCTTGCTCCAAATTTTCTTTTTGGAAAACAGGAACCGGTAGTTCTGTTGGCAACAATGGAAGAGAAGAAAGGAACACCTAACAGGATAGCCTTTGTGTCCTTTTGGCCCAGATAACCGCTAGGCAGCAACCAAAGCTACAATCCTTGATTTTCATTCAGAGATTTGTGTTTTTCCTCCCCATCCTCTGCCTTTCCTCAACCTATTCCATTTCTGCTTTTAATGAGACAAAAACCCGAGCCCTGATTTTAAAAGCAAGGTTTGATTTCCAATTGCAGAAATGTAATCCAGACTCTTTTTTCCTCTGTGCAAAGACAATGAATGGCACAGGTGAAGAGGACAAAACAAAACAACCAAGCCTCTCCACCTTTTAGGACCAGCAAAAGTGTCACTACTGAGCACTGCTCACCTTTATTTTGCTTTACTTAAGGCAATCTCTCATGACCTACTCCAAGACCAGACAAGTTTTCAGCAGACAGAAGCCAATCTACTAACATCTATGGGAAAATGGCAGAAAATTAAAACCCAATTTCTTGGTCCTGTCACTAACATCTGATGGTTTGTTTGGCTATGAATTGCGCCTATCCATCTTAAAGCACAAAGAAAGCTTATGTCCACCTTCATTCAAGAGCAACGACTTAGTCGTGTGTTACAAAGGTAGCAATAACTCGAAGTGAGCATGCTTTAAAAAAAGAAACAAAAGAAAACAGGGTAAACATATAGACATTGTTCAAATGGCAATTTCTGACCCAAAGTCTGAAAGCAGTTGGGCGCTTAAAGCACACAGGGAGGGGAGAAATGCTTATGTTGGGTTCTTGGTGTTCCCAGATTTTGCTTCTCTTCTTGACATTCTATCATTAGGCTAGGTCAACATGCTGGGTCGGGAATTCAGGAAGTAGAAGTTCACACATCTTAAAGTTGTCCTGGTTGAGAAACAACGGGCAAGGTAACATCATCAGATGATCTTATCTTGCCGCCTACTGAAGAAGTAACAGGAAGAGGAGCAAACTCAAAGAACACCAAGAATTAAATAGGTCAACACTGAATACATATATCTCCAGTATGGCAAAATGCATGGACATACAGACATACAGTCAAACATGCATAGCAATGGCAAGAATCTAGACCTCTATTTACTCATAACTTGGCAAGGTACTATTGTTATAATTGGTAAATGCTCAAGTATCCAAGTGGTGATATATCAAGATTTAACAGAAAAGCTTTCAGGAACATTTCAAAATCTGCGATAGAACAACAAATTAAGCACTCTAATCGGCAAAGTAACCATTGTATACTATACTTCTTTTCAAGAAAATAAAATCAGTGGAACCTGTTTTGTCAATTAGGGAAAAACTTCAGTTTGCTTTATACTGATATGCTTCATTAACTATATCTAGCCATAGTTTGCTTAACCATGCTTTGTTGAATAAACTAGAACTTTCTAGGTTCACACAACATGCCCAACCATTCACCATGGCTTATGAACCACAAAAATTCAGTTCACTGCAGCAAACAAAGTACAAAAATCTACGGCACAGGTTGGGAAAGGCTGCTAGTTGACTAACAATAGCTTTCCCAATGTCTTGGGCAAATGTCCTTCCAAATATTGCTTTTTGTAGTTTGGAAATCTCTGAAACTAAAGTTAAGATCTCGTGCATGGCATAAATGTGGCCTAAAGAATATCTATATATCTTCCCCTAAATAACTAGAAATCTTGTTGTTACCATTTTAATGAAACATTCAGAAGTCCCCAAATTAATGGTACTAAACATGGAAGATAACTGTACATACAAGTATACAAACAAACAAGATACAAGAATCCATTTAGGTGTGGAAGAGAGTAAAATGGATATTTTGTCTAGCATCCCTAAAATCCATACCAGCACATCACATATAAAATATCCAGAAATCCAACTGTGAAAGACAAGGGCCACACTCTGGCTATTATTTTATGAAATCTATCACACACACAGCACACACCTCTATTTTCCCTAATAGGCAACTTAAAGAATGGCATCAAGAAAACAAAGATCCAGAATGGGAGGTAATGGATTGCCAATCTAGCATTCCACCCAATGTCTCTGTTATGCGAGTATTTTGGATCCAAACTTTCTTCCCACCCACGCAGACTTAACATTGTCTCAGCTCTGCTAGCACTGTAATTTACTAATATAAAGCAAGTTGAACTATGCAAACAAAGTCTGAACCAAAAGATTTTTTTTAAAAGAAAAATAAATGCCTCTTTTCTTTATAGCCTACTTTAATTATCTCTGCCACCTCATGCAAAGTGGGTTGGTTTTTTTGGTTTATTTGGTCTGCCTAATTTTGTTTGACTTCCTCGCTCTGCACAATTTGGTCACCAGTATCTCAGAAGGGAGATACTGAGTCATTCATTTTACCCCGTGACTACATACAAAAGACCTTGAGATTGTTCAGGAAGCAATCAGACTTTAATACTGAGAGAAACGGTATTTTCGAACAAATAATCTTTGAGGCAGTCAATAGCTTTTGCTCATCCAGTACTCCCCTTCCTTTGTAAATCCAGAGGTATAATTTCTATTCTACTGTTTCCTAATAAATCTTAGAGATTCCGTCTCAAATGGAAGGAAAAGTGCTTCCTAAAAGGCTTCTTAAATCTAAACTTTTCTTCTCCAAACATACCAAAAAGGATTTTAAAAAAAACATTGAAGATGCTACCCTGCAAACTGCAGGCTACAAGAGAGTGGAAAAGGGATTCAGTTTTGAATCTCTCCCTTATCCTTAATTAGATTTATTCTCCTACTTCTAATCACATGTAAATTCTGTTTTTATCCTCCTTATCTTACATCGCTACTATCAGAGCAGGTGAGTATAGACATCCAAGTCCAGTCCCAAACATGTCTCCTCTAGAGCAAGTTCTGAGTCCAATGGGACTGAATCTCAAGAATGTATGTACAAAACTACAGGCTAAATCAATATTTATAAACACACTGCCAAGATTATCAAAACATTAAGTGGATAAAAGAGGATAACTAGTGTACACACAAGCATGACAGGAGGAAGGATTTTTTTTAAAAAAAAAAACTTAATTACTTGGATTCAGCTTGCATCTGAATGTCCAAATGTGCTAGAGACTCACATTTGCCATAAACACGGATGCTAGATTCATATGCACTTTCACGCACATGCATACCAGAGACACAATCAATGACTCTAGGAAAGCTAGTCTAAAATAAAATGCAAGCAAGCTGCTAATTTTGCTACATGGGATAGTAATGGGCTTTTTTAAAAAAAAAATCAAATGATCTTTGGATATAGCATAGAGGGTTCATGGTAGTTTACAACCTCCCGTTCTTGTTTATTGTGAAGGCTTATACATATGCATTATGAACACCACCTACACGCCTACACACACAGTTGCACTCATTCACTGAACAGAGCTCTGATTTCTCATCTACACTCAAAGGCTTACTCTGGGGTGGCAACACATCATAGCCTTTACTTAAACTGCACCATAATCAGCAAGAATTCATGAATGAGCAACCTCTTAGAATGGTGCTGTGTGTATAGGTGTGCATTTTCCGGGCATTATGCAAAGGCTCCAGAAGCCTGCTGCATTTTTGTGGCACAAATCTGTATGCATGTTTGTGTGTGTGTAACTAGTTGGGACCAGACCTCAGTGAAAGGGGTAGAACTACTGCCCCTCAGCAAACTCCTTGGTGCAGTAACCATCAAGGAAGCCCCCACCCAGCTGCCAAGGGAGGCAGAGCTAAGGCCACCGGGCTGCTGTTGGCTGGAGAGTATGGCTCCTGCCGGTTGTTAAGGAAGCTGACCAGCAGACAGCCAAAGGCAGCTTCCCTCCCGAAAGACAAGGGGGGGAGCAGTTTTCCCCATTGGGAGAACGTAAAGTGGGACCATCATTCATGTGTTGGTGGGAGCTGGTGGGAGCCCCTATTTCCAACTTCAGCGGGAGGGAGAGAAAGAGGGGAGCTTCCATTAAGGAGAGGGGGGTCATCCAGGGCTTTCCTCTCTCTCTCTCTCTCTCTCTCTCTCTCCCTCTCTCCTCTCTCTCCCTCTCCCCTCTCTCCCTCTCCCTCCCTCTCTCTCTCCCGATGAAGTTCCTAAACTCCAGGGACCTAAAGGGGTGAACTAGGGACGGGTGAGGCAGGCTGGAGTCAAGAGATGGAGAACTGGCCCCAAATTGGACCGTGGGTGGGGGAGGGGAAGAGAGAGAAGGGAATGGGCAAACGGAGGTCTTTTAAGACTGCAGTGAATTGCGGCCGTTGCTCTTTCCGGGGATGCCTTCCATCGGCACGATTTCGCCGGGGGTGTCTTTGCCTGTACCGTCTCCTTTTCTTCCCTCCCACTACCACCACCACCACCCCCACGCCCCCCGAAAAAAAATATATATCGGCAGCTAAACTTTTCACCTCTCCCGAGACAGACATCGCCGGTGGAAATGACACGACAATCTTCGGCGGCTTCGTTCTGCCGGCAAGAAAGGCGGCTTGTGGGGGGTGGGTGGGTGAGGGGAGTTGAAATCACTTTCGCACTGCGAAGCGACTCCAGACCTCGCCCCCGCCCCCCCCCTCCTCCAGACCTAGCTCTTGGTCAGTCAGTGTAGGAAGACCGCGTCTTCCCAAAGCCAGATTCTCTCTTTGAAAAGCCTCCGGCTAAGAAGCAGGGCGCCATCCGGCTTTGCAGAGAACCTCCTGTAAAAAAAAAAAAAAAAAAAAGCCGCCGGTCCTCCTTTCCTCTCCTCTCCTTTCCTCTCCTTCCCCCGCCCCACCACAACAACTTCACAGCAGAGCAAGCCGCAAACAGGCGCAGCAAATTCCCCCGAAAAATAATTTACAAGCGCACGGGAAATGCAGAAACGAGCGGTGGGGGGCAACTGAAGTGCCACGCTGCCCATAGCCACGCACGCACCTCGCTATCTCTTGTCCAACCTCAGGCTCTGCTGCAATTCCTCCTCACACATACATACACACCCCACAAGCACACACACACACCCCACATATACACACCTTCGGCGAGTTCCTGCCTACCTTTCCTCCCTTCCGAGGCTCGGTGTTGCCAAGGAGGAGTTCTCGCCTCCCCGTAAAAGACACATTTCGCCCCGGGCGACACACAGCCGACAAACGCGTTAGAGCATTTGCAGCCCTTTCAGAAAAAGCGAGGCTCCGCTTTCCCCGCAACGTCCGCGCCGCTTTCCCTTCCGCGCCGCGCTTAGCTGTGACAACCCCACGCGGCATTCCATTCCAGGCTTTTCCATTCCGCGGCTTTCCCTCACGCCGCCGCCGCCGCCAACTACTATGCTACACACGCCCTTTTTGTCCATTCCAAAGGCTGCCGGTTTCCTCTTTGGGCACTTTTTTAATTGCAAACGCTCCACACGTCTCAGTGTCAACTCTTCCCGCACCCAGCCAGCCAGCCAGCCAGTCTGCTTGCCTGCATGCCTGCCCGCCTGCCAGCCACGTTTTTTAGGCAAGCAACTGAGAGCCAGTTTTCTCCCTAAGCCCGATTTTCACCCCCGCGAAATCTTTTTCAATCAGGCAAAACGCCCCTTTCTCCCTCGCCACCCATCCCATTCAATTCCACGCCGGGGTGTGTGGGGGTGTGTGACGCGCTCTCCCTAATTTACGACCTTCCTCAACACACACGCAGCACAAACACACACACAAGCCGAATAGCAGCAGTGTTAGCGGCGACCGATTCCCACCCAGCCAAACAATCTAAGCAAACTCCGCTGTGGCTCCCGCACGCGAGCGCCGTAAAGAAACAAATAAATAAATTAAATAAATAAACCACGGGCTGCAGAGCTCTCCCGGCACAAGCCGCGCGGGGCTTTCCTCCACCCCCACGAGCGAAGAAAGCCTCGCAATCCCCGGGTTTGCGCCGCGACTCGCTCCCTCGCTGTAGCCCTGGCTAAACGAGTCGCCCCCTCGCTACGGGGCGCAATTATGAGGGGGGAAATACACCGCGATGCGCTTCATTTCCCCCCCCCACACACACACACACACGCACACCCCACCCCGTTCTACAAAATTGTACAATCCGACAAATATTACAAACCGGATCCTCGGAGGAGCTAAAGAGGGAAAGTTCGAGGGGGTGACTTACAGTTTGCCTCGGCGCTCGGTTCGAACGAGCCAGCCATCATCATTTACATTCCACGCCAAGCAGCCCCCCACGCTGCAACTCGGGGTTCGGAGCCTCCTTGCCCGTGTCGCTGCTGCTGCTGCTGCTGCTGCTGCCGCCGTTGCCGCCGCCGCCGCTGCTGCCCAGCATGAAGGGAATGGTAGGGAATGGAATGCAGCGCGGGGTTCCAATGGAACTCCAGCCTCGCTCTGACTTCCCGGGCAGGCAGACTGAGACACACATTCAAAGGGCTGCTGCTAGTCACAGTACTTCTCGGCTTTCGCCTCTAGGGGGCGTTCAGATCTGCCCGTATCCGCACACGAGAGGAGGAGAGAAGAGACTGAAGAACGGGAGAAGGGAGGCCCCCCAGATGCCACGAGAGGCTGGCGCCTTCTTAAAAAGGCAACGCCACCAAGCCTAGCCCTTAAAGCGGTCATGCCCGCCGAGGTAAAAGAAGAACCGGGGAGAGGAGGGCCGGGCGAAGTGGGGGGGAGGGCGGACGGAGAGAAAGGGTGCAGAATGCCGAACAACCGCTTATCGCAATTTAGGACTTTCCAGTCTCTCCTTAGTAAGAAGTGGGATTGCGCGCCCACTGCTTTAAAAAGGAGGCGATCCACAATCCCATGTAAATAAATCCCGCTGAATGTTGTGCATAGAACTTTGACGCAAGGCTGGTCAGAAAACAGCCAAAGAAATTGGCGATTCCAATTGTTTTTGGTTTAAAAACAAACAAACAAACAACCTGAGAACTGAATTCCAAAAAAAAAACCCACCCCGCTTTTTCACTCAGTACGGAACTGATTTTTAAAATGGCTCTTTTCTGTGTTTTATTCCGCATTAATAAGATGCTCGGAATGATGTATTCCCTTGAAAAGACGCTTGGAGCAGGAATTACATGTATTTAATTTTATTTATTTATTTCCAAGATTTATTAGTGGGTTGGTGTCTAATAGCTCTCAGTGTGGCATATAATAAAAACAGAAATAAAATCCGGAATTCATATAAATCAAATGAAAAACAGGCTAAGAAAACAATCTGTTAAAAGCAGCAATTAGTTATAAGCACACAGGATAATTCTGTGCATGTTTACTAAGAAGCAAATTATATTGAGTCCAATGGCAATTATTCTGTGCGCACAGAATTGCAGTTGGTTTCGTTTTTTGCAGAGCAATTATGTTGCAGAGCCATTGGTTTTGTTAGAAACCAAACAAACTTTCACTCTGGGTGCAACTCTTGTATCCAATCCCTCCAACATAAGGCAGGGAAACCTGCATTCCAGCTGCCTCCAGCAGCCATTCTTTATAATATGGTACACACCTGGGGCTTCTCCCTTTACCCTTCCCCTCCTCACCCACCCCCCAGTAAATCATTAAGCCATCTCCCATTGATTTTTATAAAGCCAAACTAGGGTGAAATCCAAAACACGTTTCCTGGGAAGCAAATTCTGTTGAAATGGGATTTTCTTCTCTTTAGAACCAGGACATAAAAGAGCAAAGGTCAAAGAGAAGCAATTAATCTTGCAAGTTCTGGTATTTCAAAAATGCAAATGTTTTTTAATGCTCATATTTTCCATCAATACAGAATAATCTCTTTCTATGCAAGCTTATAGCACCAACAACAGGTAGGAGTCGGAAGCTTTTCACTGGCACCAAACTAGGAAAATACGTTTAAAAATAAGTATCGTATTGCATGTATATACAATTTAGGGCAGCATGCACTCAGAAAAAAGCCTCCAACTAGTGTGACAGCAACCAGGGAGGTGTAAGTAACACAGCATATATGCAACAAAAATTATATTTGTGAAAATACCCTTCCTCTTCAAAGTGATGCCTTCTAGATATGCTGGACAGATTCTTTAGTTGATGTGAATGAAGAAAGTTAACGTAAAATGTGTAATAGGTGCCAGTTTGACCAGTTATTTTTTCCTTCTGTGAAGTCAGGAACCTAAAATATGTATTGACCTAGAAATATGGAAAGCAGTGAACATTGTATTCTGCCTCTGGGTTACTGTATATAGTACATGGCAAACTTTAGAAACCATCTCCTCCTGGGCTGAACCTTCAAGTTCCTTTTCCACATGCTTGTAAAGACTGTATGGCCAAGGTTAACTGATCTGTCTGAATTGGAACAGATAGAGGAAAGGGTCTCTTATTATAGATATTATGATTCTTGCAGGTTAAACTACAGGTTTATCACAATTGTCCTGCTTCTCCTGTTATAATACTACTCCATGAATTTTAATATTATAAAAACTATTAAAAAAATCTACCTACAGTCTCAAAAACATTCTAAATTTATACCCACCCACCCCCACTCTTCTCAATTCAGAGGAAAAGATTCCTCCCAAGAATTGATATTCAACAGCTATGATTTTATAAAATGTCTAATGGATGTTGGGAACTTACTGAACCTGAGAGTCACTCAAACGTTATTAGAGGATGAGTGATCAGGTTGTTTAACTCTCCCCTTGATGCCAACAGATATCAATGCCAAAAAAGCTTATCGCATTTCATTTCAGCTCCTTCACTGTTTGAATCAAGTATGAATCATCCATTCCTACAGAAGGAGATTTGTCCCAGAGTTGCCCCAATTAAATGGTCTTCCGGTATTATTGGGGAGGAGGGGTGTTAAGAGGGTGGCCACAGCTACTGTTCCATAATTGCCAGTCATCTGGGCCAAGCTTTTAGGGAAAATCTACTCCAATTGCTCTGCAGTACCCAGGTGGCCAATGCCTTCCAGGGTAGGGAGATTAATATTAACCATCCACATTGTTCTAATAAATGTTTGTCCACCTGAATCTTTAAAAAGAAAAATGTAGCAGCCCATTCTAGTTCTTACTTGTGCTGTCATCTCCATTATCTGTTATTTTCATCTGGGTTTTTTTACTGTTTGTTTGTTTTATTTAGCTCTCTTTGTGGCGGTTAGATTCATTCTGATATTTTGGTTCTTAACAGTGCCTCTGAGATTATTAGCCTTTCTACCTGTGTTCACATTCTTTACTGTAATAGCTTTCTATGCAGATTTTATGATGCTAAGATACTACTTATCATCAAGATTACTAGTTCCCTTCACAAAGTCCAATACCCAACCTGGTTAAACACATTCCACCTCCATAAGAATAGCAGACCTAGATCAAAAATGTTGGGTTCAAATCTCCATTAAACCATGGGGATGTCCTTTGGATGTCTATTTCTCAGCCTCACACACTTTAAAGTGGGGAGTGGAACCTAAATAACATTTTGAGCTACTTGGATTTTTCTTCTTCTTCTTAAAAAATGTGGGTGTGAGTGTGAGATGGAAGGTAAGCTACAAACATGTTCTATCTAGAGCTCTTTCCAAATTTGCACAGAGGTGTTGTGGAGCAAACTCTGTCTCAACAGATCCAGCCAAAGTTTCCATTGTCAGCTTGAGCAGCTGCCATTTTATATCCTCAATCCATTTCTATATTGGGCATAAGGAGAAGGGAAACATGGCTGCTCACTGTTGTCTATTTGCAAATGGATGTGGAACTTTTATGTTTCACAGCAATCCTTTCACAATATTTCAGCAGGACTATGGTCACTTAACAAGGAGATAACATTGTAAGTAGAAAATAATAAATGCTATAAGAAAGATTTATTACCAATTTCACTTTATTATTTATCCTTTAAAAGTGCATTCTGTGCTGGCCACTTTTATCATCTCTGTTCTTTTCCCTCCCTCCTCTTTCTTTCCCTTTTCTTATCGTTTCAGAAAAGTTGTTTCTATTGATAGGCAATCCTTCTTGGATTAGTCAGTCATTCCTTTTCCTCTGGGCCTTCCCAGTTCTGTTTTATCTGCTAAGGGGAATTAATTTGTCTCTATCTCTGTTTATTAATCTGCACCCGGGCATTACAAGGTCTATTATCTCTTGAAAGGATGGGAGGAGGAATCCCATATAATTAGGAAGCAGCAAGGACTTTTAGAATCCTGATGTGGCAACACAAACTCTTTTCCAAGATTTAAAATAAATACTCAAGAAAAAGTTAAGAATGTCAGAGGAAATTTATTGCATGTAATAAGGTTCTGACACTTCAAAAAGAAAAAAAAGCAAGGAATTTCGAGTGGAGAAATAGCAGTGAAGGAATGGGGGTGCTGGAATAGGGAAGGCTTTAATCTTATCTGTTGGCTCCTCTTCCAATCATAATCACCTCTGAAACAGCTTTTACCCTGTGGATGCAAAGAGCATGTTAGCCCCTAACAACCACTAAAATCAGGGTTATTTAAAGCTTCGAACCAAGCAAAACAGTTGAGCTGACATAATAGGCTAATATCCTAAGCTATAATGAGCATAATGGTTTATTTAGTAGTCACTGGGTAAGCAAGCTATTCCTGGAGAGAATCTATCCATTTAGTTACTAAGAGTCAAGCCCAGCCTGATAGCATACAATGAATTAAACTATGGCTTAGTAGACTATATGAGACCAAACACAAAGAAAGCTTAGTTGAATTTCTGAGTAAAACTGGGATTGCAACAAAATAGTTTGCAACAGTATAACTGAACAATGTCCTATAAGCATCCTGGTTGAAGGACAAGATGTTGACGCTCTTGATGTATTATAAGAATCTAGGAAAATAGTTGGCAGCTATTTAAAAATGTATGCAAGAGGCTTCATGATCAGTTCTGATGTTTTCCTGGATGGATGGATGGATGGATGGATGGATGGATGGATGGATGGACGGACGGACGGACGGACCGACCAAATCACTAACAACATACCCACTTTGGCCCATTTTGCTATGGCAATATTGGAAATGTTTTCTTTTCTCCATCTATGCAATAGATGCCCAAATTTCCTGAGATTAAGAGGAACCTCCAATTAAAACAGTTACAGTATTGACAGATACCACCTTTAATTAAATGTATTATGAAATCTATCGCTCTGGGTTATACCAACCCTTCCTGCTGCAAATGTGATTGTAAAATAGCAAAGGAGGGGCATGGATAGTTCAGGATAAAAAGAAAAGCAAATTATGCATTCAAGGGAAGCAAACCAGAAGAATCACCAAGAACTGCAAAAGCTGGTTTTTAGCTATCACGAATGGCATTCATTAGCTCAACAATCAAACAAATGCATAGCCATTAATTTTAGGGAATATCTCCAGTTTTTAACTCTATTTCAGGAGTGTTTTACAACCCAGGGGAGGTTGCCTCTCCTGTTATCTAACAGGCCAGACATGTATTTCTCAGGATTTCTCCAATTCTATTTCAGAAGTTGTTCTCCTAATCTGAGTACTACGGTAATATCAACTAAAGACAATACTAGCAGGAAGCAATAGGCATTGCAGATCAAGCTCTTTTTTTTTTACTTGTTGCTTTGTTGTCTGATGGTGATGAGTGTCATATTAGCAATGCAGTGGTCATATAGATTAGAGACATACATGTCAAAAAAACCTCTTGCTTACAATGATTTATAATAGTACTATTGTTCATATACCTAGATCTCTGGACTATTTAAATGTCAGGACCAGATAGGAGTTGCCATCCAAGTTTGCTGGCTAACAAGATTCTGCTAAAAATATGAAAGACTAAATGACTTTAATTCTAAACCACCTTCAAATATAGAACTATATATCTTGCTAAAACTATTTATTTCACTTTCACCTTCCGCCCTATACCTGTCTATCAAGATAACAAACATTTCTAAACATGTCTGAGTTGCAGCTGTGATCTTCAGAATCAGATTAAACAACTCAGGAATTCAGTCCTGTATGTACCAGTGGAAAAATAAGCCCCGTTGAATTCAATGGGTAACGGAGTAGAGAGCCTTTTTTTGAAGAAGAAGAAACTGATTATGTTCAATTTACTGATGCACTCACATAAGGAGTCCAAAGGACAAGCATTGAAGCCCCACCTCACCCCCCAAACGACAATAGAAAATACATTTCACCAGTATGTTAGATTTTACCAGAAGAGATTGCAGTTATAGTTCCAGCAACAATTGTTTGGAGTTTGTGCACACACCCTTTGCTTTTTGGCTGTGAAATACAGGAAAGAAGGAGACTGCTTCTTTGCCATCGCTGAATTTTTCTCATAACTGATGCCTTTTTGACTCACAGATTCAAAAAGTGAAATTATGATTTAACCTCCAAATGTGCCTGTGCCTGTGCATGTGTGGTGTGTGGTGTGTGTCCCCGTGCAGACATACATATAAAGCAGCTGCCCAAAAAGCGGAGAGATCTGTCAACGCTTGCAAGAAAACCTGGCGCTGTTTAGAACCCAGGCTAAATTCCCATCATTTCAGCAGATACAGCCATCCTAAATGGAAGTCCTGATCCCCTGCCCTCCCCTTTAGTGTATCGGCCTGAAGAGGCGGAATTTAATACCTGCCTGATTGTAGCAGCACTGAAGAGACCTGATTGAACATGTCCTCTTTTCAGGTGAGTGTGTATGTGTGTGTGTGTGTGTGTGTGTGCCTTTTCTCACTCTGTCTTTGGTCCCATTGCTTATTTGTGTATAGATTACGGCGCCTACCCTTAAAAGCTTTTAAGACAGAGGAGAAAAGAACAAATGAACCAATTCCAACTAAAAAAAAATAGACAGCACTAGGTTACCTTTCCATCACTCATTATTTTTCTTTTCTCCCCCTCCCATTTCATTTCCAAAGGCTAAATTTAGTGAATACTTGTCACATTAAAAACTTGTCAGGTATTCATGTCGAAAGAGGCTTCTGGTTTGGTCTCTTGGGGGAGGTTCCTGAGAAAGAGAAAGCTCTTAAAGTATAACGGAGAAGGAAGGGAAAGATTTTCACAATTCCTTTTCCACCCTTTATAAATTCAACTTTCTGGATCTATTAAAGAGAAAGAGGCACCTTGGCCTCATTGTCTGGTTACCAGACTGTCTCATTGGCATAATTTAACAAGTGCTTCCCACGCTGGGCATGACCTCTGGGTGGGTATCTTTCCCTCCCTCACCCCACTACTACTACAGGCATCAATAACAACAATGTAGTGTGTGTGTGTATACTTATGTGTGCCTGCATGCAAAATGGTAGAAGGTTGAGGGCCAGGCAAGTGAAGTAAATGCAGGGAAGATGAAGCGATGGGTGTGTTTAAACATTCTCAAACAAAAGACACTGCAATTCTTATAAAGATCATTGTGTTTCTCAAACAGTTTGTACAATCAGGCATCTGACTCTAGAAAGCAGTTCAAATGTGATATATCCTCAGTGGAAGGCGGGGAAGGTAGAATTGGAAAAGGTATAGGAGAGTAAAAACAGGATGATTTATTTTATTTGTAGCTGCATCCCAGCCATCACTTGAAGCGCACGGTTTCTAGTAAGAATGTGAAAAGGCTATTTTTCTAATTGTGTGATTCCCTGCAAGCTTTGGTGATGCCAACGTCAGACAGGGAGGAAAATCTTTCCCTGGACAATTGTTCTGATCAATTTATTCTTCCAAATGTCGGTATGCAGAATGATGCAGCAAAGGAAAGTTACATTGGTAATGACCTGAAAGCCAGGGCCAAGAATCTACAAAATGGTTTTAATGGCCAGTACATTTCCATAGACTCCACTTGAGTCTGTTTTTTTAATTAACATCTGTGGACCCCCAATTATTATTCTGTTTTATTTTTTTGGTGTATGTTTTATTTTTATTCATAAACATTTTGAATACAGTGTATTGTCAGAAAAAAAATCAAAAAGAATACAAATGGAGATATTGACATGTATACTGATAACAGTAATAGTAGTGTAACTCAATCATTTTAAGTAAGTTGATTTACCTTATTTATAGTTCTATAAATTATATCAATTTGTTTGTAATTATAAACCCTCTTATATATTTAATTCATACATAACAATAGTCTTTCTTCACCTATTTTCTACCTCTTATCTCTAACCACTCATAAAACCTATTCCATATTAAGTGATATTCTGTGTTTTCTTTGTCCTTTATTTTTAATGTCAATCTATCCATCTCTGCACAATCTAGTATCTTCTGAATTACATCCTCATCTGATGGGGTGTTCACATTTTCCCAATATTGTGAAAAAACAATCCTTGCTGCTGTCAATACATGCAAAACTAGATATACAGTCCCTTTATCATAACCTTCAGTTATTATACCCAACAAAAATATTTCAATTATTCTTCTGATTGCAAACTCAGAAGGAAGAGGTAGATGAGGAAGAGCCCTATCCTAGCCATGAGACTTAAAACAGGCTGTTGGAAAAGTAGGATTGAATTAAGACCCTGATTCACCAGACCACTAACCAAGTAGGATAGCTTGTTGATCAGATTTATTGTGGTATAAAGCCAAACTTTGCAGAATACCCCCTTTTAGTTTAGTTTAATTTACTTTACTGTCATTACACCTCACAACAAAATTAAATGCCATTAGTTACACACACTCCATCAAATTCACATAGTTTTCCTTCCAAATACATGCATGTCTAGAATTGTAGTTTTTCAACTTCACCGCTAGAGAAGATAACATACAAATATTGACTTGCGGCCAATACTGTATTGTAGCATTTTAGAAGAGAGAAAATGGTTTCAGGCAAACAGACAAAGCAAACTAACTGATACAATGTTTTAATGGGATGCGAGTTGGTGACCTGGGGTGGCATCCCTGGACACTTGCCAAGCGTTAACAGGCAGTCTGGATAAGCAAACTGAATTCAGTGACCTTAGAACTTGGCAAACGATACTTGGTTCAGAGCAAAAGAGTTTCAGTAAATCAAAAGCAACGGAGCAGTGCAGCAGCTAAGATCACATGCTGTATTAATCCATAGTGCTGTTTCTTTATATTTGACATAGTGGGTTGTATTAACAAGTCATCGTGGTTGATAAACCATAGTTTATTGCTTAATGTGATATGTGAACTAAGTGGATGGTGGCTTATTTAACAAAATATCATTAAGCAAGCCATGGGTTAGGTTGATGTATGAATCTCACCACTTCATACATTTGTTGAGGGTTCACTTTACTGTAGATCAGATAATAGGAAATAGTGATAGAAGAGCAGCAAGGTGAGATGGAAACGAGTGGTGGAAGTGGAAAGCCTGGACAGCAGCATGGTAGGAATTGGGAAGGTAAAGGGAGTAAGTAATGATGCAGATGAATCCATAGGAAGGCAAAGAGATGGGCCTGATTATCTTCCTGCTTCTACAGCACAGGTGTCAGACTCATGATGCTTGCCGTCACGTGATGTTTCATGACATTTTGTAATGTCATTGCCAGTCTGAAGTTCAGATGATGAAGGAGGAAATTGGGGACTGGGTAGCAACCCAATCTTATAAAATAAAGTTCAGTGCTATTAAAATAATGAATCCAATTCTTCAAGACCTGACTGAAATAATTGCCTATGGATCTTTGTTGTATGATGTACAGTACTGACAAATCTAAGTAATCACAGTATACATGCAGATATTTGCAACTTGCCAGTTTGCTTCCAGGTGCAATTCTGAGAACCCAACAAGACAAGATAGACAAAACTAAGAAACCAGTGCCATCATCATGATGTAATCATGACTATTTTTATTGTAGCAGTACAGTAGCAGATTAGTATTCTAAATGTACTCCCCCCCCTCACTTTTATCTTTATGGGAACTAGTCTGAAGTGTTTTCTCTATTGGTTTTGATTCCAGGTAACGGTTATGACCAATAAAGTCCTACATGGCATAGAGACAAGTTATTTGAGGGAACAGCTGTCTCCTCAGGTGTTTGCCCAGCCAATTCCTACTGACAGGATTGGTCTGCTCTATGTTTCTTTCACTGAACTTTTTATTTATTCCCCATTTATTAATACCTATTTCCTGTATCTATACTCACGTTTATTCTTATAAGTATTATCTTGTAAGTGATTGACAAATTAAATAAATAAAATAAAATAAACTATGCCACCTAGCAGAACCCAAGAAACATGCCTTCTCTACCATAGCACCTCCCCTAGACTGAGATTCCCATTGAGATCTGGATGACTCCCACTCTGTTGGCATTCTGAAAAGCCATAAAAATCTCCCAGGTCCTGGGCTAGGTAGGATTGATGATTCCCCCTTTGTTGAGTTAATTGTTGGTGAGATCTTTTGGGGTTTGCTGGGTCAACCATTTTGCTCTCCTTTTCTATGTTGATGTCTGGTTCTATTGTTTGTTTGCCTCTTATATGTTGTTAATGTTTTCTTGGTATATTGTGATCTGTCCACAGTTATGTGACATTGGGTGGCATCAAACTGAATAAATAAATAAAACAACTTCAACATTGGGCTCCAGAAGTAGTATCCATGGGTTGTTTGCTAACCAAAATATCATTATGTGATGTCGCTGCATAAGAAAGTCCATCAAACCATTTATTTTGGAATGAACAAAAAAATTGCATTTAGTTGCCACGCAGCATGAAAACAGAGCTCTAAGTGTGATTCCTGAGTGATCTTTGGTTTTGGGGAGGGAATGAATTCTTAGTGGGATTCCTTAAACTTGTTACTCCAGTACTAGAGTTTACATGCCTATAAAATCCCATTTATCATTATCATTTTTCTGAAGCTCCTGGACCTACTACTCCTTCATCTCATTTTCCTAAGCCTGCAGACAGTGAAAAGAGTACAAAGGAACAGCATCCTCTCCTCAGTTGCAAGGAGGAAGAGGAGCATTGACACAATCTGCACTAAGTCCCCATCCAAATCTCCAGCAGGCACTGAATGTGGCACCTATTTAAAGATACTATCTTTTTCCAGAATAAACTATATTATGCTATTAAAATATTATTGCCTCTGAAGCAGTGAAGGGAAAAAGAAATTCTGGAAAAATATAGGGCGGTCAGCTTCTATAATGAATATTCTACTTCATATATAAATGTTGCATCTTTCTTAGTCCCCTCATCTAGAGTGTCACATGAACACATGTCTTTTGGTGACCAAGCTTAAAAACCTGTCTGGGAATTCCAGATATGTTCTAGCTTCAGATCCTCCCTTCTGCCACGCCTGGTCAAGGAATTATTTGTTTTCAGAAAGTACATTCAAGAGAGGATTAGAAACCGAGGCAACCAACCACTAAAGATCAGCAAATATGCATACTGGAAAATTCCTTTCAGGTTGAATTGTGGGAAAGTGTTGTTACTCTCAAGACACTTTTCCATCCCAGATGCAACTTGCCTTCCATGCTTAAGAATTAAGCTGAACACTCAAGATACGAGGACCTTAGCAATGGATGAGCTCTTACTCTATTCACTTCTCCAAAATAAAAGGCTTTTTGCCTCTCTCCATACTTCTTCCATTAAACTGCATTTTCCTTTGAGTTGATTGCAAATAATTCCTTGGACACTCCCATGTCATTTTCTTGGCAACAACACAGACAATGTTTGCCAATGTCTTCTGGTTTTTCTTTTAAATTTTGCAATCTACTGTACAGTCTGTATAAGTCTAAATGCAAACCAGGTCCAGACAAGGTCAGCCAGGTAGTGCTATCTGTTGAGCTTGTTAGGGATATACACCCTAGCAGAACGTGCAACGGTAGTCAGTCAGGCAGGCAGATATGTGAGATAAACGTTGTTGTAGTTTACACTCAGTAAAACAGATACAATGTGCTAGTTAAATAGTTTATTCCAGTAAGATTGTTAGCATAGTCAAACAGTCCATATATCATACACTTAGTTCAGTCCTTCCGGGGATTAATCAGTTGCAAAGTCCAGTGTCGAAAAAGAGGTCAGTAAACTTACAAATAATCAGTCCAGTAATTTATCTCTTTTTGCAGTAGAGATATGAAGAAAATCAAACCTCTTTTCTTCGTTCAGTAATAGCAGGGAAAACAGGCAGTTATCACCATCAATCCATCATTGTCAGCAATCCAGTAAAAGCCAGCAAACAGTGAGCTCTCTTGCTTCCTCTTATGGTGATTTTACAACCGCACCCAAAATACATGTTTTACAGTTAAAGTGATACACACACTTAAATTCACTAACATAGTTTATATATATTATTTTACCCAAACTAAGTTAGGTAACCATGTTATTCCTAACAGAGCTACTCATCGTATACTTCTTTAAGATCTTTAATGATTGGGAGACTGTCCAGCTTGTCCCTTAAACAGTAAAAGAGGGAAACTATAGCTCTATTCCAAGAGCAAAAAAAAAATGTAGGCTGAGTTTTTACATAATTTATCTGCACAAATAGTTCATAGCAACCTATCTGGATATCCCAGGTCTCTAAATAAAAGTTATATTTCTAGTGCACTATTGCGATTGTGACATGATGCCATCTCAAGTGTTCACTTCATTTTTATATTTTGGATTTATTTCATATTTATCTTAACTTTCTTTTTGTTAAATAATTTGACAAATATGTATGGATTCCATGATACTTTTAAAAAAAAGTAAAGACAAATTGAAATTGCTTAATGATCTTGGAACAGAAAGAGACAGATAACGAATACCAGGTTGCTTTTTCTGTGATGTGAAGACAGTCAATTTATGGGTGCAATAAAGGAAATTGTTTTTGTTAAAAGGTGCCAATATCAGTAGAAAGGAAGTCTGCTTGGAAGAGCCAGAATGTAGAGCACCAGTTCAGCATATATTCAGTTACCTCATGTTATCAGATCCTTCTTGTCAGTAATAAAGGTCATGTTATACTGTAATTTAAAATCTTCTATGAAGTCCTCTGTATCTTTTCCAAAGGGTCTAGAGTAGTTAGACCCTGTAATCTTGTAGGCTTTGTGATTCTCTTCTCTATTCCTTTAGCATGGGGTCCAGGCAGCACTGTGATTGTGCATGCCAATAAAAGATACTGTTTTGCATCAGTCTCCAAACACTTGGTCCCTTATTTTTGTGGACATTTTCTCCATAAATATATACATAATCTCTTCTTTGCATTCTTTCTGAAGGTAAGCTTTTTTGCACTTGTATAACTTCAGAATTTGTAGACTAATATCCCACAATCTGATGTCTTCTGGATTATAACTCTCTGGCAGTTCGGAAAACATTATGTGTTCAAGGATGTTTCGATTGATTGATTGATTGATTGACTGATTATATGCCATCAGGTTGATGTCAACTTGTATCAACTACATACATATACTTTTCCAATTCCCAACCCTACCCTTCAGGTCTTCCAACAACGCATGCATTACCACTATAATTAAGTCCATCCACCTTGTTGTAGGTCAGAATCTTCCTCTCCTTCTTTCCTTTCGTCCTCCTTCCCCAATATTATAATTTATCGAGAGAGCTAGCTCTCTCAATAAATTAAAACAACATGATGTATCCAAATAACATGATGGGTCCAAAATATAATAATTTGAGCAAGAGAGAATTCTAGATTGATTGATTCATGTTAGGATTAATTTATTTTCTTGTCCATTGATGGCATGCTCAAAGTCTTTCCCAACATTAATATTGAAAAGCATCAATGCTGTTTCTATCCTGTTTCTTCAGAGTTCAAGTTTTGCTTCCAAAAATTCCCAGGGAAAATCTTGTCTATGTGAGTCTGATCTCTGTAGAGATAGACACATCCTGATATCTGAATATCTTTTACAAATGCTTCATTGCTACTCTATAAGATGCTGTGTTCTTCAGCATACTTCTTGATTGCTGGTCACTTTACTGTTGACAGTTGGTCCTGAAAGACACAAGCTTTCTACCACTTCAATATCTTTATTGGCAGTTCTAAGGCTGGTTTCTGTATCTGTTGGCATTCATTTGGCCTTCTTTGTATTTAACTTGAATCACATTTTTTTACTATGGTCCTTGACTTTCATTACAAGAAGTTCCAGACCATTTTCATTTTCAGCTATCAGAAACCTCAGCATAACGCAATCTGTATGTACATACCCAGGGAGCCTGGATTAGAAGAATATGAGTGTGGTTTTAATATTCTTCTGTTTCCTGGTTTTCAGTGGACGATTTTCACATTAATCATTAACAACATCTTTTATTCATTCTACAACTCCTCTGGTTCTTATGAAAAAGGTTCCAAATTTCAAAGTGATTCCTGATGCTTTCCTTGAGAATAATACATCAGTTTGATTTTGTGTACCCCATCTAGTAATGTCCATGTTTAGAGATATTGTTAAGATTGTTAGCAACAACAAAATCATTGGTTGGAAGATAATAAGTCATTCTGTTGCTTCATTTCTATTTCCTATCCCATACAGTCCAACTACATTTTTCTCCTTAATATTTCTGACTTGGAGTATTCTACTCTCCAAACACAAACAACACATTTTGCTTGCACGTTTTTTGATTCCAGATTTAGCTTGACCATAAAACTAGTCAGCCTCCTTTTTTTCACTGCATCAGTGATTGGAGCATGAACTTGGACAACTTTCAGATTAAAGGGTTGCCCACAAAGTCTAATTGATGTTACTCGGTCACTGACTGCATTGTGCATTGTCTTTGTTACATCCTTCCTGGCTGTGAAAGCAATCCCATCCCTTCTCTGTTTTTTGTGCTCTGAGTAGTAAACAGTGTGATATTCTGACTGAAGTGTCCGATCCCAGCCCATCTCAATTCTCAAAAAAGTGTCCGATCCTCAGCCCATCTAAGATGTCATCATGTAGTTCAGGAGTGTCAAACTCAAGGCCTAGGGCTGGGGTACTTAGATCTGGCCCATGGGGCTGCCCTGAAAGCAGCAAAGGACAGGCCCGCTGTGCCACTGCCAGCAAAAACTGACTGGCCCTCCCGAGCTCCATTTTCACTGGCAGAGGGTTGCAAGAAACTGTTGTGGCCAAAAACGGAGCTCAGGAGCCCATTTTCGTTGGCCACCACAGGAGTTCCCAACACGAGTGATGTCAAGCTGACCACACCCACCCTGGCCACATTCACCCTGGCTCCCGAGGTCAAACACAACCCTGATGCAGCCCTCAATTAAATTGAGTTTGACACCCCTGATGTAGTTGATTCATTTCATCTTTCACTGTGATGAGCTTTGAAGCTCATGGTCATGCTTCTTACGTTCCATGTTCCCCATGTAATCTTTCTTCTCAGGCTTGAATTTTCTTTTCCTTTGCATAGCAGTATCAGCAACTAGAGAACCCGAAGGCTGTATTCTAGCTGCGTCATAAACACCATTAGTAATTTGAAAGATCCTCAGTGCTTCCTCAGTAGCATATTGAATGCCATCTGACCTGAGGGCCACTTCATTTAATACTACATCGTCAATCATTTTATCTTATACATTAGGGTCTTGGGGCACAATAAAGTGGTTTACCGTTGCGTTCTTCTGCAGTATGAAATGATGCCTTTGCTCTTGTCGCAAAAGTGGTAGTCTGCCTGCAGCATCTTCCTGTATTGCTACAACCTGATATAAATGTCTGTTTGCTGTAATTGGCAGCTGGGATGACTTTCATGCCTTTGGTGACCCTACTGGAAGTATACATTCTTGTCATAAAACTAGGATGCATTTCTCTCATCTCTCCCAGGAACATCTGCACCACAGTAGGGCATCATCATCAAGGATGATGATTTTTTTTTCATCATCATCCTATCGTATATATTTTTTTAACATCATCTGTGTTAAAAAGGGATTTTAGCATATAATTCAAGACAGCAAACATACCTAGCATTCATTTTTCTGCTCTCCCAACAACAACACCCCTGGGAGGTGGATTGAAGTGACAGCAGTGACTGGCCCATAGGAACTCAGCTGACTTTCATGCCTAAAAGAGGCTAGAACTCACAGTCTCTCAGTTTCTAGGAGAATTTAATCCAAACTTCATCTGGAGAACAACAGATTGGAAAAAGAATGCTTCTTTTCTGCCATCAGTCCACTATTAAAGTCCCTCCAAGTCTTAGCATCTTGTATACTATGGGAAAAAATGTTGACTTTCTGTACCTAACTATATGTTGAATTGCAATAATGGCTTTTGACAGAGGCCCATATGGATTCTAAATGTGTTCCATCATGTTTCTTTAAAATCTACCCATTTGCCAGTTTTCAAGATGAGGCGAGAGTCTTTGATCCCTTTTCATTCATTTTCATTCTTTTTTCATTGATTTGAGGCCTCTCAGATCAATATAATCAGTTACGGTCCAGCTCTTCCATATACCCAAGACAGTTGGCATAAAAAGAAAGCCCCAAATGAAGGCAATATCCATTCCTGTTTGTTTCTGGCTGGAATATTAGGAGTGGGAAGGTGCTTTTTCAAATCTGTTTATGTGTTGAAACCCAAGTTCTTTGTTAGGTAAAAGCAGCTACCATTCTTGGAGATTCAGCTGAGTCTCTGTTCTGATCACTCAAAAAAAAATCAAGCTTCATAATAAGCAATGCTGAAAAATAGAAAATGATTGGGAGTTGAAAGGACATGATCTGAAATTTGAGTCACATGGTTATTTATGGTACAATAAAGCAAAGGTAAATGCAGATTTTAAAAACCATCTTGTTAGATGTGCCATATTGAGAATATGGAATAGATACATAAAGCTAGGTTGTGTTCCAAAATATCTTTGTGGTTCTTAGCACAAGAAGCATATTATAGAAGGGAAATGATAACTAAACTTAAATGGTTAACTTATGGTGACTTACTAGAATTTTCTCAGATAACGTAAAATGAAATCAAGAGAAGATTTGACATTAGAAGGGTATTCTTGATTTTCTACATACAATTGCTAGAAAGATTTAAAATAGATAAAAATTGTTTCATTTTAAAGATTGTAAGACTGATTTTGAAACAGAGCTGCACACTAACGATGAACAGTTTAATGGCAAAATAATACAAACTTTTGCTGTAATTTGAAACAAAAAAATTAACAGTGGAAAGACCTGGTACAATGGAGGAATGGATGGTGAAGATGATAGAACTTGCTGAGATGGTTAAATGTGTTTTGAGAAAAGACATTAACTTAGGTTTCAAGCTGATTGGGAAACCCCCTTTGAATTTTTTGTGTGAAAATAATGAATTTATGACATATGGTTTTGAATCAGGGGTCCCCAACCACCGGGCCGCGGACCGGTACTGGTCCGTGGATCACTTTGCACCGGGCCGCAAAGAAAATAAAAAATAAAATAAAAATGGCGGCTTTCTTCGCCTTCGGTGAATGCTGCTGGGATCAGGGATCAAGGACACAAATGAAAGAAGGGGAGGGAGGAAGCAACCAAAGCCTGTCCTGCTCTCCGGCTCAGTGGCTTCGGTTTCCTCCCGCCTCGTTCCTCTCTCAGTCGCTCTCTCGCTCCTCCACCAGCCCAGGAAGAAACTGCTTCAAAGAAGCCGGCAGGGTGGCTTTTCCTGTCGGCGCAGCTCCCCCGAAGCGCCCGTTCACCCCCACCCCACCGCCAATCAATCCAGGTTCAATCCAGTGCTCCGTTCTGCCTGCCTGCCTGCCTTCGTTTCTGGTTGTTTCGGAGCAGCTTCGGCTGAGAATAATAACTATTCGCCTCTTTTACTCAGCCGAAGCTGCTCCGAAACAACCAGAAACGAAGGCAGGCAGGCAGGCAGGCAGAACGGAGCCCTGGATTGAACGGCGGGCGGCGGGGTGGGGGTGAACGGGCGCTTCGGAGGAGCTGCGGTGACAGGAAAAGCCACCCTGCCAGCTTCTTTGAAGCAGTTTCTTCCTGGGCTGGTGGAGGAGCGAGAGAGCGACTGAGAGAGGAACAAGGCAGACACCTGAGGGATGAGGCTGAGGGAGGCAGGGCCGAGAGGCGGAGCTTCTCAGCCATCCTGAAGGGACTTGTCCTGAGCTGCGGAGACAGCCGTGGGCCGCCGCCGCCCAGCGCTCAGTTTTGAAGGCGCTCCTCAGCCTGGCGCAGTTCCTGAATCTGCAGCTGAAACCCTCCGTTTTAAATGTCCCAATAGAAGAGAATATCTGTCGCTCAGGGTTGCAATGAGGAGGCATTGGCGCTCCCTGAACTTGGTGGTTTGCTGGCAGATGTTTTATTACCTGACTAGGTAACAACATCAGATGTTACCTAGTCAGGTAATGAAACGTCTGCAAGCAAACCACCAAACTCGGACTCCTCCCCCGGTCCTTGAAAAAGTGTTTCTGCATGAAACTGGTCCCTGGTACAAAAAGGTTGGGGACCACTGGTTTTGATGACTAGAAAGAATAGTAAGAAATGAAAGTGAAAGTTTATGTTGTAACTGTAGAGCAAGAGGTTATTTTATATTTATAGCTACTTCTGTATATTTTTTCTTCCTTTTTTCTTTGGACCTTTGGCTTTATCCCCTTATTTATTTCTAAACATTAATTCCTGTTAGTTTTTAATTTTCTTTGTTTGAAACTCTAATGAAGTTATTATAAAAAGATTAAAAATTAACCTTTGTTTGTTTTAAATAAAATTTCCAAGTATTTTTTTTTTAATGAAATTGTTCTGAAGAATTAGAATTAGAACAACTCAAGGCTTGGACGTGCTTTATAATATAGTGTGTGCCCTGCATTGGATTCAAATTATTGGAGATCCTATTGTAAGCCAAGGAGTTTGTTGGATACAGAGGACCCCTCTGCTAAAAGTTGAGGTCCCTTTCTGAATAAAGCAGTTCTCTTTGCTCAGCAGTACGGTACTTTTATTTTTATTCTAGAAAGCTTTGTCTCGCACTGCCTTGTATGAATACTTTAAAAAAAGAGCCCTGCCCTTCTGCCTTCATTTTGGTTGCAACTAATTTAACTTAAGAGCATCAAGGTTCATTGAAGTGCATTATGCTATTTTCCCCCTTCCCCTTTTAAATGTCAGCACAAACTACTTATGCTTTTGTAAGCAGTATTGCAAAGAATGCTTTGTTTGAAAATTTCGCCAAAGGAAGATGGTGGGCAATTTTTCCTCCACATCCTCGTATTACCTCCCTGTTGGCACTCCCCAGATCACTATCATATACACCCATAGACAGAGAATAATGCAGAGTCAATCCTTCTCATAGGAATATTCATTAATACATTTTCTTTGCAATCAAGTATTCATTTCTGAACTTTTTTTAAAAAAAAAAACAAGCTGCATTTTCTAACATTTTTATCACTGTACTGGATCTTCCTTTTCCCCACTTTCGTCTATGAAGTTCTTTTTGATCCACACTTGTTTTTTTCAGTTCCAAGCTCTTGGAGATGGCTTCTGTTTCTGAACAACCATTCTTACTTCCTGCATATGTACCATCCTCCTTTGGTAATGAAGATTGTCCATTACATTTTGCCAGGCACTTTCTTGCAAGAATTGTACTAGCTGATGGACAGTACTTGGAATTCACCTTGAACATCTACTTTGTGAAGTTCATAGTTATAGTCTGATGAAAGTGGATTGTAGTATCCTTTATATATCTTAAGTATGAGATGTTTCCAAATCAGAGCCTGAAATGGATGTTTTAAGGTGGACAGCTCATATAAAATACATTCCAGAGACCAAATATCACTTCTATTGCTGTGTGGCATATTCTCCCAAATTTTTGGAGGCACATTCCTACAAATGAACAAGCGTATGCCATGGGGTACTTAAGAAGAACTGCAGATCCAAAGTCTTCCAGTTTTATTTTCCCATTTTGTGTGAGAAATACATTCTCTCATTTGATCTCTCTGTGCAATATACATTTCTTATCAATACAATTTGCACCCAAACACATTTGTGCCAATCATTGAAGTATTGTATTTTCAGGAAACAATTTCTCCTTCTGAAATTTAATATTTTCCTTAGAAATTCTGTTTGTATAGAATCAAAGATCAAAAAAGAGTACAGTCACCATGTGCTTTACTGCTTAACTATGTAATAGGAAACTTTACTTAAAGAACATAGAGTATATACTTTAGATCCAAACTTGTAAGCACTGCCATCTGCTAGCTGAATACTACTGCAGTTGTTGCACAAAAATACATTCTAATAATGTATTCCAACACTTTTGTAGGAGATCTCTGCCATCACAATATTCCATCACTCTATGCGAAAGTCCATCAGCTTCAAAAGAGACTGCATATATCACAATATTTTAGTCAATATGATAGATTCATTCCAGGTCTTTTCTATATTGAAAACAGACTTGGGACATTTTATCTCTTTCATTGCATATTTTTGGCTTGTGCTTTTATTCTGGACTAAGAGGACTCTCCCAAATGATCCTTCTCCAAGTACCATAAGTACATTGTAATTCTCCATGATAATCAAAATGCTTTAATTTTTGCAGGTGTCTTCAGAAAGCTGACAGGTTCAATATTTCCTTTCACAATTTCCTTCTTTTCCCCAATATTAGGAGTTTTAAAACTTTGTTTAATTTTTATTTGCCTTTTACTTAGGAAAATTGAGTGCAGTTTTCCTTCAGGAATAGTATTCCTTAGAGCTCAAGTTTTATTCTTTATCCTTTAGTTAATGGAAGTCAGAGAAGCATGTTCTAGTTTAAAAAAAATATCAAGAAGTGTTCCCACAATTCGTGGGAATCAATCTTAAAGGCAGCAGTTAGAGAACATCAGGAAAATGAAAATTTTGCTGTGAAAGTTTGTTGGAATTTCTCCCAAATAAAGTTTCCAAAATAAAATATAAATACATGCTTTAAAAAAAAACCCAAGACAACAAAAATCAATACAATAAGAGAGCCGCTAAGAATATTGCATGTTCTCAAGGGAGAGGACATAATATTTTCCCTGCACTTTTATTAGCGATAGCTGAAATGTGACAATGCAGCTACAACAAAAGTAGGCAGCTGTATCTCCTCAGCGTATTATTAAGTGTAGAACTCCCTCTCTCTATCGGTAAAAGCTGGCACAAGAAAACATTCTCAGATTTTGAATTAAGAGAGGTCAACCCATTCAGACCGACACTTTCATCTCAATAATCCTGCACCTGGTCATGCTAGGTAAAATCTCCTAGCAATTCCTGATGGCTGTAGGTGCTGTGCTGTTTTCTTGGCAACGGTGTGAAAGTATTTGTCAATCACTTACAAGATAAGGTATTAGAATAAATATAGTTTTGAATTCATGAGATGGATACTTATAAGAAAAAAAAAAGAAACAATAGGGCAGGGATAGTAGGCATGATTGGTGCACTTATGCATGCCACCCTACAGGCCTCTTAGGAAGGGGGTGAGGTCAATAGTAGACAGTCTAAGAAAGTTTTTGGGGTTTGGGGAAGAAACCACAGAGTCAGGTAGAGTATTCCAAACATTAACCACTCTGTTGCTGAAGTCATATTTTCTGTAATTAAGTTTGGTGCGGTTAACCTTGAGTTTGTATCTATTGTCTGCTCTTGTATAGTTATGATTGAAGCTGAAGTATTCATTTGCAGGTAGGACATTGCAATGTATGATTTTATATACTATATTTAGATCAGACTGAAGGCGGCGTAGTTCTAGGTTTTCTAGGTCTAGAGTTTCAAGTCTGGTGACATAAGGTATTTTGCAATGAGTAGAGGAGTGGAGAACTCTTCTTGTGAAATATTTCTGGACTTTCTCAATTGTGTTAATATCAGATACATGATATGGGTTCCAGACTGATGAGCTGTATTCAAGTATAGGTCTAGCAAATGTTTTGTATGCTTTAATTAGTAATGTGATATTACCAGAGAAGAAGCTATGTAGAATTAGATTAACAACTCTTAATGCCTTTTTGGCTATGTAGTTACAGTGGGTTCTAGCGCTTAGATCATTAGAGATGAGTACTCCAAGGTCCTTGACAGACTTTGGATCATCAACAAGGTCTTGACTATTCAGCCTGTATTTTATTTTCTGATTTTTTTTGCCAATATGTAACACAGAGCATTTATTTGTTGAGATTTGAAGTTGCCATTTGTTTGACCATTCTGATACATAGTCAAGGTCTTTTTGAAGATAGCATTATTGTCGGTGGTGTTGAATAGCTTTACATCATCAGCGAAGAGAACGCAGTTCCTCTTAATATGATCACAGAGGTCATTTATGTAGAGTATGAACAGAGTGGGTCCTAGAACACTGCCTTGGGGGACACCACTGTTGACAGGTACAGAATTTGATAGGACGTTCCCAATTTTGACCATTTGTTGTCTGTTTGACAGGAATGCTTCTATCCAATTATGCAGGTGTCCAGAGATACCGTAAGATTTTAGTTTTAGGAGTAGTTTGTCATGTACCACTGAATCAAAGGCTTTACAGAAGTCTATGTAGATTGCGTCTATTGCTTTGCCCTGATCAAGTTGTGTAGTCCATATGTTTTTGCAGTGTAAGAGTTGCAGATTACTGTAAGAGTTGTAAGAGTATCCAAAAGTTTTCTCATTTTCTTTCTTGATCTTCCCTCAAGAACTCAGCAGTTGTTCATGACAACTGTGATCACATCCTTCTGTAGAACTCAGGCAGCATGGGGTGAAATTAAGAACCACAACAAAAAGAAACATTTTCCTGGAGAAATCACAATTACAAATGCTAGGCAAAATATACCGCTCAGGGACACAACACTGTCTGTGCTTATGCCTAGGATATGTTTTCAGTATCAGCATAAATTCCTTCAATTCATTAATTGAATTGAGAGTAGCTTCAAATATTGGGGTGCTTGATTTAGACTGCACATATTTTGTGCAGTCATTCTTTATAAGTTCAATGTGTGTGTATGTTGTTTAATCTGTTGCATGAACGTATGGGTTATCATGCAATATCTCAGGGGCTGCCACAAAGAAGAGGGAGTCAAGCTATTCTCCAGTGCACCTTAGGGCATGACAAGAAGCAATAGATGGAAGCTAATCAAGGGGAGAAGCAACTCAGAACTAAGGAGAAATTTCTTGACAGTGAGAACAATCAACCAGTGGAACAACTTGCCTCCAGAAGTTGTAAATGCTCCAACATTGGAAGTTTTTAAGAAGAGATTGGACAACCATTTGTCTGAAATGATACAGGGTTTCCTGCCTAAGCAGGGGGTTGGACTAGAAGACCTCCAAGGTCTCTTCCAACTCTGTTATTCTATTTCTATTTCATGTTAGGGAAAGCATGCACAATATGTGCACCCGATGAGTGACTTCCTTGATTCTGTTTAGAGCAGGGGTCTCCAACCACGGCAACTTTAAACCTGGTGGACTTCAACTCCCAGAATTCCCCAGCCAGCTTTCCTAGCTGGGGAATTCTGGAAGTTGAAGTCCTCCAGGCTTAAGGTTGCCAAGGTTGGAGACCCCTGGTTTAGAGGGTTTTATCAACATTACAGGATGTTTAAAACAAGGAAGAAGCATTTCTAGGTCAAGTAGAGCATACCCAGGCTGCCTTTTAGTGTCGGTATTTCTAATTTCATTTATTCAGCATCAGCATCCTGATGAGCCTTTTTTTTTCTTCCTCCCATTAATCCCACTGTCAACTTCTTCTTTTTCTTGGATGTTCTGGCATTTTGGATGTGCAAAGAATCTTGTCACACAGTTCCAGAGCTCTGCACTATCTACTACAAGCTGCCCTTTTATTTTCAACAGCTCAGGGCTGATGGAATGGCTTCTCCTTTTCGCCTGCTGTGCTTATGTTCCTTGAAATGTGGAATTTTCTATTAGAGCCCTTAGTGGGCAGTCTGCGATATTGTTAATTACACCAGGAGAGTTTTGCGTTTTCCTCATGCTGGTTCATAAAACAAGAGGATTGTTCAAGAATTTGCAGTTCATACTGAAGGTAAGGAGAAGAGTCAAGAGAATATAGTGCGTTAGGAAAAGCTTCTGGACTTGATTTGACTGAATCCTGGCATAGGGTTTTCCACATACTAGGTGGATAAATTTTGTTCCCTCAAAGCAAGTTTGTTTAAATATTATTGGTGTTTAAGATTGGATAGAGCATTTGGTGCTTTAATCTGAGGCACACTTAAAGATAAAATTGCTTCTTATCAGGGAGGGATAGGACTGTCTCATTTCCCATGGAGTCCAAATAATGCAAGTTCCAGTAGATTTTTTTTTAAAAAAAAGAAATATTGCTAATACCAGCAAGATATACAAACAAAAAAGCTATGAATATATCTTGGGGGAAAATTGTTTCTTTTCTTGTATGTGTATTATATCAAGTAACTTCAAATTTTTCCCTGAGTGAATAAGATCAGAAATCTTCTTTTAAAATAACACCTGATTTTGTTATGTTATATATTCCTGTCTGAAACTTTCAAACTATAATATTAGCATCTCACCCTTCTTAACAATACACAATATCAGTTTCCCTTCCCTGCTGAGAATAAAGGAACAGGCAAAACTAAATGGATCAGAAACCAAAGCAAGAAGTACCAAATGTATCTGATATGTATGCTGTATGTCTTATGCACTAATTATTTTTGTAAATAAATCTTCATTCTTACAGAGCCATATGACTTCTGGGTGCGAAATCTCAGGGACAATAGAGCTAGAGGAGATGGGATTAAATATATTAACATAGCTCGAACCTGTGACTTATTTTAGCTTTGACAGCAAATTTAATTAGGAGGAAACATACTGATCTTCTACATCCTGGGGCCTTTATGAAAAATAGATGCACTCACTTTGTCACCCCAATCCAGTTTCTTTATTCAAAGAGATGGATTTCAGAGAAGCCACTTCCTACATATATAAATTAGAAAAGGAATAGAAAATATTTACTTCCTTACCAAAGCCCATATATTGCTGCGGTAGAACGGAGATCAGAAAGAACTGCTAGTAAGAACTCCCTAAAGCTTAATATAAGACAAATAAATCATTCTTAAGCCTCTACTGTCCATGTTGCTGCCATGATCGCCCTGTACTTTATAAAACTGCTTCTTCCCCATTTTGCTAGGATAAGTTGCTTGAGTACTAGCTAGATACATGTGTATCTGTTGGGAGAGCTTGATATTATCAGAGAATTATATGAAAATATTCAAAATGGGAGTAAACTGTATTACTGGTAGAAATTGGGAACAGTTAGAATCCTGTAGGAGTTACATAATTTAGTAACATTTCTATTGGCTGCAATGCTGTTGATGTAAGCTATTCCAAGCACTACATTATCAGGGAGTAAACTGACTTTGCTAATGGTTCAATACAACACTGGACAGATTAAAGGATAAAGATAGGAACTACATCTCAATGCAGTGTCATCTATAGAATTTATAGGCTGGAGCACTTGGGATGATTTCAATTTGCTTTGAATTCCAGGGTGGAAGAAAAATAGATTATTATATAAATATATAGACAAATGAGTCCTTAATACATCTGCACATGTTGTATTTCTCTGAAGGCAACAAAGTGTGTACCACAAGGAGAAAGTAAACACATCATGGCAAAGAAGCACAGGAGGGCAGGAATTGGGTAGTAAATGCCTGTTTAGTCTTTCAGGATGGTCACACCACTGCTCTGCCTTCCTATTTGTCCCCTTGAAAAAAAGATAAAGCAAAACTGTAAAAGAAATATTTCTTGTCAGGGTGGGCAAAGAAAGTAGAGATAAGATACAATCAGTCATCCTGCCACAGTTGTTCTGAGGCAAACAAAAGCACTTGCATTTATGGCATTTGCAGTTCATCGAATGATATAAAATAACAGATAATCAGAGTTGGAAGGGACCTTGTAGGTCATCTAGTCTAACCCTCCACCCAAGCGGGAGACCCTACACCATTTCTGATAAATCGCAGTCCAATCTCTTCTTGAACATCTCAAGTAATGGCGCTCACACAACTTCCGAGGGCAAGCTGTTCCATTGATTGATTGTTCTCACTGTCAGAAAGTTTCTCCTTATTTCCAGGTTAAATCTCTCCTTGTTCAGTTTCCATCCATTATTCCTTGTCTGGCCTACAGGCGCTTTAGAAAATAGATTGACCCCTTCCTCTCTGTGGCAGCCCCTCAAATATTGGAAGACTGCTATCATGTCTCCCCTGGTTCTAGACGAGCCAAGCCCGGTTCCTGTAACCGTTCTTTGTATGTTTTAGTCTCCAGTCCCCCAATCATCCTGGTTGCTCTTCTCTGTACTTTTTCCAGAGTCTCAACATCTTTTTTATAATGTGGTGAACAAAACTAGATGCAGTGCGCTAGGTGTAGTCTTACTAAGGCTTTATAGAGTGGTATTCGTACTTTATATAAATGCAGTACTCTAGGTGCGGTCTTACTAAGGCTTTATAGAGTGGTATTAGTACCTCCCTTGATCTTGATTGTATCCCTCTGTTAATACAATTTAGGATTGCATTAGCTTTTTTAGCTGCTGCTGCACACTGCTGGCTCATATTTAGCTGGTTGTCCACTAAGACTCCAAGATCCCTCTCACAGTTTCTGCTATTGAGCCTGGTTTCACCCAGTCTATATGCACTTTTGGTTTTTCTTGCCTAAGTGTAGCACTTTACTTTTCTCTACATTGAATTTCATTTTGTTAAATAGTGCCCAGTGTTCTAGTCTGTCAAGATCCATCTGGATCTTGAGCTTATCTTCTTGGGTATTAGCTGTTCCTGCCAGCTTAGTATCATCTGCAAATTTGGTAAGTTCCCCTTCTATTCCTTCATTTAAGTTGTTAATGAAGATATTGAAGAGTACTGGGCCTCAGACAGAACCTTGTGGCACCCCACTGCTTACTTTCCTCCATGTAGACTTAGGCCCATTAAGGACTACTCGCTGAGTATGATTTGCCAACCAGTTGCGAGTCCATCTAGTGGTGGTGCTATCTATTCCACTTTTTTCTAGCTTACTAAGAAGTAGGTTGTGGTCTAAATATATTATGTCCATAGTATTTTGCTGGTCTACTAATTTAGTCATTATGTTGAAGAATGAAATAAGATTGGTTTGGCATGATCTGTTCTTAACAAACCCGTGCTGACTGCTAGTTATTACTTTACTTGTTTCTAGATGTTGGCAGATCTGTTTTTTTATTATCTTTTCCAGTATCTTCCCGGGTATTGATGTTAGGCTGATTGGTCTATAGTTTCCTGGGTCTGTTTTAGACCAGATATGAAGGTCAGATATGAAGGTCAGATATATGAAGCCATGTTTCCGGAAGCCCTGAGCAAATGAAGCTGAATGAAGAAAAAAAAATTTCCCAGGACAATCACCTAATGTATGCTTTCAGAAAAATATGTGCTGAATATTTTCTGCTTTTGTGGAAGAAAAAGTTAACTTTTCATTCCTCTCTCACACTCCTCTTAAAGATACAAATAAAGGATAACATAAATGAGTAGTGTTTAAACTTTGGATGGGGAATTCCTTCTCAATCACAATCAAAATATTACTTTTAGATCATGTGATTAGAGCTAAAATATACCTACTCGGTCTCTATTTCCATGTCTGGCTGTTTTAGTCATTATTTGCTATACAACATTGTTAAACAAATAATAAAGCATCAAAGGAAGCAAAAAAGACTGAAGTGTTAAAGGTGATTCTCTTCTCACTGCTCTAGTATTATTTAAGAGACAATTCTGTCTGTGTGATTTAATCTATCTAACACTTATGACTGATATAAAATGGACCACTTAGCAACCCATGTGAACCTGTCAATTCTCTGAAGAACATCCTGTCCATTTCAACTAGGCTCCCTACTTAGGTCAGGCAGGGATGATTATATTGATATTTCTTAATCTAAGTCTATTTTCCAGGTTATCAACTTGACATCACTATACCTCCCAGGCATTGGCAAAGGCTAGTTAGATTAGTATTGTCATTTTCATCCGCTATTGTCTCCGAGGCCCTTGCACTTCACATGTCTGTACTCCTAAACTCTGTTGCAGGATCATTTGTGCGCCATAGTGTACAGGTTTTTTTAAAAAAGTGTTTTGTTTTGACTTTAAATAAACAAAAAGAAACCATAAACTGGAGCAGTGATTCAGGGGTCTCAACATTTGGGGGCTAGATAGTATGGAAGCTGCACAATTAGGGAACTACCCAAGCAGGAAAGCCCAAAAATCTAGCAGGTGTTATGTTTCTGAAACTTTTCCTACAATGCACAGTGACGTTGATAGAGTTGGGATGGTGGGTAGAAGAACAGAGAACTTTTGAGCAAAGATCCATCCTTATACATCTGGGTACTCAAAGTAATATTTTAATTGAATGTTTCATATTCCCTAACTTGATGTCCTTCCTATTTATGTATTTGTATCCTGCCTTTAATTATTCTTTTTATAGATAATTCAAGGTGGTGGACATATCAAACACAGCTTTTTTTCCTATTTTCCCCACAACGACAGTCCTGTGAGGGGGGTTGGATTGAGAGAAAAGACTGGGCCAAGATCACTCAGCTGGCTTTCATGGCTAAGGCAGGTCTTGAACTCACTGTCTCTTGCTTTCCATCCTGGTACCTTAACTACTAAGCCAAACTGGCTTTCTTATTATTACCTACATTGCTTATATTGGTTTGTCCAATTGGTGATTGAAGATCTCCATCTTTCTAAGAAGAGGATCACACAACCACAAAGTCTCCCTTGTGGATTGCAGCTGCAAGGGTCAACTCTAATCCTTTGCTCTCTGAGGTTTTCATGGCTGGAATAGCCTTCCTCCTACTGTTATTGGCTGCCCAAAGGGAAACATAAAGTTATGCCCAAAATACCTGTTATGACTGCAGTCAGCGAAGGTGAGGTGTTTAAAAATGGCTCATTCTTTTGTTCTTTCTGATTTTCCCTCCAAAGGCTCCTGCGGTCTTCAAAAGGCTTTTCAGAAATACAGAGCCAGATAGGATCAAAAGGTCAGTTAAACTCCACCGTTCACTGCAAAACATGGTTGCTCATATTGAAACCTTCAGAGTCCAGAGAGGGCAGCTGTTTCAACTTCACAGCAGTTCCAGCATCTCCCTTTAGTAGCATATCTTAAGCCATCTAGCTGGTTTTAAATCCTAATCCTTCATAGCTAGAACCTGGTTCTACTGCAGGGGTGTCAAACTCAAGGCCCACGGGATGGACCTGGCCTGTGGGGTGCTAAGATCTGGCCCATGGGGCCACCCTGGAAACAGAGAAGGACTGGCCCGCAATGCCTCTGCCAATGAAAACAGAGCTTGGGAGAACCGCATATGGGGTTGTAGAAGGCTGTCACAGCCAAAAACGGAGCTCGTGGCCCTCCCAAGCTCCGTTTTCACTGGCAGAGGGATGTAGGAGGCTATCGTGGCCAAAAACGGAGCTTGGGAGCCCGTTTTTGCTAGCAGAGTGCTTGGGCCACCACAGGCACCCCCAACACGAGTAATGTTGAGCTGGCTATGCCCACCCCAGCCATTCCTCCCCTATGTCAGCCTCAAGATATCTTCACCCCTAACTATCAAGATATCTTCACCCCTAACTATTGCTTATTTGTTGCTATGCTCTTTTTCTCTCTTTCGGCTGTCATGAAACGGTGGGAGGGGGGAATCTTGGAGGGGAAGAAGGCAGGAGGTGTTTTGCATTCCTTTGCTGGGTTAAGAAAGGGAGGGGGGGTTCTTTGTTTTAACTTTCCATTTCTTCGCTAGCCTCTGTCCTTTTTTCTGCGCAGCTGCGAACTTTATCAAAATATGTCAAGGTCACTGACAGTAGCCTCATCATCACCTGGAGATGACCACATGATCCTATTCAGAAGTTTTAATTGGAAGAATCATTTGATCTTTGGAGGGGGGCAGCAATTCTATCCCTTTGTATATGCATTTTACCCGCCAATATCTCAGTTTCGGAATTGATTCTGTTGCTACCATTCAATTTCCAGTAAAAGAATAATTCTGCTTTACACCATGGAGTCTGAGTATTTCTTTCTTGGGATTTAGAAGGAGCACAGTCTGACACCCTAGGTCAAACACAACCCTGATGCGGCCCTCAATGAAATCGAGTTGGACACCCCTGTTCTACTGCAACTCGTTGACTTAACCCAGTAAGGACAAATGATAAATGCTGCATAAAGCACAGATGGCTCAGACACTTCTACTCCTCAAACCGATCTGTCCTTGGTTGTATCACATTTGCATGACTATCAACATAAGTTTTCCATCAAGGTTTCTTCTGCCGTTGCAGACCCATGTCCCTTTGCCATCTGTCTGACCCCATTTTGACCTGCACGTTTACTTTGCAAGCCATTCTGGTGCTGGAGAATGTTCCATATGCAGGCTAGTTTCCCCTCGTGTCCTAGGAAAGCAAACCCAAGTTGCACAGACAGGGATATGTGAGACTTATGGGTGGACACAACTTTTCTTCATTTTTTAGATCATACTGTGAAACCTATTTAAAATTAAAAAGGTAAAGGAGAAGCTGCTGTAAATAATGTATTTGTGGCACACTAGACAGTTTGCAGAGCCTGAATTCATTGAGTAGTCTTAGTTAAAGAAACTCAGCTCAGCCTGCTGCATCATTAAAAATGCATCTTGGTTTCAGCTACATATACTTACCACTGAGAAGCAACATTGCAGTGATCTTCGGAGCTTTTTTCCTTCTCTTGATTGACTCTGATAAATCTCAAATAGGGGCACAGACTTCTGGGTTCCAGCTTGCAGAAACTATGTACTTGGATTTATTTTTCTATAAAAAAGACTTTCACAGCTTAAATGAGGACATGCTTATTTGCAGGTTTGAAAAGCAGAAAAAGTAAGATCACTTGCACGTGTAGCTATGATTCTTATGCTATTCTGTACTTAGAGATCAGTGGCTTTTTAAGACAAATGTCATAGTTTGTTAGTCTACTTTCAGTATTTGAGTTCATAATTAAACTGAATAATGCAGCTGCCAGATTTAAACATGGTACTGTGCCATAAACCCTGGTTTAGAAACCCTGAGTAGGTTCACACAACACATTAACCTGAAACCCTTGGCGTGGGTGGGTGGAGTCTAAGGCGTGATCCAAATATTCAGCTTTGCCTATTCTGGCTGCCTATTCAGAGCCTTGGGGAAATTTCAGTCACCACCCTCAATAATTGATTTTTAATTGAAGATGCCAGGGATTGAATTTGAGACAGTTTACAGATAAAGTATGCACTCTAACCGATAAGCTGTCTGCCTTCTTGACACAGTCTATTAAAACATAGTGTAATTATTAGAGAAATTTTTTTACTAGTCTTCCCCTAAATAATTTCAGAGGTTTGGCCCCCCTTTTTTTTTTAAGTACAGGTAGGCTATTTTTTCTGTGCAAAAGCTGAGTTCAGTTTTGTGTAAAGTTCCAAAAGCTGCACTTAGAAGATGAAAAGGTGAGAACGAAGGGAAAGCTAGAGGGAAAATCAATTGATCCAAATCCTCTTCCCCCAAATATGAATTAATATTTAATACAGTAAGTACGTGAACAAATAAGATATACAATAAGCCAATGAAGATACTTATGGTCTTCCTGATATTCCATCCATAGCCAATGATCTGGACTAGCAAGGTTTATACTCCAACAACATCTGCAGGGTTAAAGCTTTCCCAGCTTTACCCATACAAAGTTCTTACAAAGACAACTTCAGATTAATGGATTTAGGCAGGCAGGAATGAATCTATATTCCAGATAATTCCTTGTTTTGCAATTAAATAATGAAAACAAGTAAAAATGATTTGATAAAAGGACCAGCATTGACCTGATCAGGAACTGGAGGTGGCCTTGCTTATATCAGAGATTACTGAAACTCGTGAAATTGTTCACAAGAAGAGTCCTCCATTCCTCTACTCTCAACAGAATACCCTATGACTCCAGACTTGAAATTTTAGCCTTAGATAATTTAGAACTATGCCGCCTTCGGTCTGACCTAAGTGTTGTACATAAAATTATCCATTGCAATGTCCTACCCGTCAATGACTACTTCAGCTTTAACCTCAACAATACACGAACACACAATAGATACAAACTCAGGGTAAACTGCACAAAACTTGATTGCAGGAAATGCGATTTCAGCACCAGAGTGGTCAATGCCTGGAATACACTACCTGACTCTGGTTTCTTCCACTAACCCCAAACACTTTAACCTCAGACTATCCATTGTTGACCTCACCCCATTCCTAAGAGGCCTGTAAGGGGAATCCATAAGTGCACCAATGTGCCTAACATCCCTGTCTTAATGTTCCCTTTTATTCGTATCTATTGCATGTATTAATGTGTGTGTGTGTGTGTGTGTGTGTGTGTGAATGGTATTCAGCTTTGTTCGGATATTTTCCCACGTCATTATAGTTGTGCTTTTAAAGTTGCAGCAATATTTCTCATCTGCCATCATCAGGCTTCTGTATTGTGTTCGTCTGTGAGTCAGACTTTCACAGCCGTTTCTGTTTTAAATTTGGTGCTAGCCTACTGTTGTGCCAGAATGGTTTTTTCTTCATCCTGATTGGTTGGGAGTCTTGGTCTGTGTTTATTGGTCTTGGAGTTTGCTGTGTTCTGCTTGATTGGTGTTTCTAATATCTTCTGTCTGTTTTGTAGCTTTTTTTGTCTTGATTGGCTGGCTACATTGTGTTTCCTGTATTGGAGGCTTTTAGTGTGGCTTGGCTCTGAGTAAATGGACGGCTATCATTTATTAGGAAGCTGGGTTTCATCTGGGTGCCTGGTTGGGGTGTGTTTGAGCTGGAGGTATCAGGGAGAGTCTGTTTGTGCCCAGGTGTTTGCCTGGCTTGTGGTGTGGAGATTTTTTTGTTTGAGAGTGTAGGCTTCCAGATAATTGACAGTCTGGTGGAGTCATTTCGTCTATTCATGCTTTGAGGTCTTTTTTCAATCTCTATGGCTTCTCTGATAATTCTATAGCTGGGGTTTTCAATAGTGGCTAGGGTTTTGGTGCCATTGAAGTCGATGCTATGACCTGTGGTTTACATGTGTTGGGCTAGTGAGGAAGTGTGTTCGAGCTTTTTTACTGCATTTTTGTGTTCATCCAGGCGGGTACTTATTCTTCTATTGGTCTGTCCAATGTATGTGGCAGGGCATGATGCACAGGGGACTTCATATATGCCTTGGTTTTCCAGGTCAATTTTATCTTTGAGGTTTCTTAGGATGGCTGCTATTTTTCTGTCTGTTTTGAAGGCAGTCTTGATGTGATGCCTGTGTAGTATCTTACTGATTTTGTCTGTAGTACCTCTTATGTAGGGCAGGACAGCTGTTCCATAAGTCTGTTCATCTTCTAGGTCTCCATTATGTCTCAGTGTGTTTTTGTGGATCAAGACGGTGATTTTGCTTTTGTGGAAGCCATTAGCTGTCAGTACTTTAGTCAGGGTGCATAGTTCAGTCTTTATGTGTGTCTTGTCTGCCAGGCGTTTGGTTCTGGCAATTAGTGTTTTGGCCACGGAGTTTATCTGTGCTGGGTGGTGGTGGGATTGGGCGTTGAGGTAGTGGTTGGTGTGTGTTTTCTTCTGGTATATGGTGTCTCCGAGTGTGCCATCTGTTTCTTTGTAGATTAGTACATCTAGGAATGGTAGTTGTTTGTTTGTTTCTGTTTCCATGGTGAATTTGATTTTGGGGTGTGTGCTGTTTAGGTGTGTTAGGAAATTGTTTAGGTTTTCTTTTCCATGGGGCCAAATAACAAATGTGTCATCGATGTATCTTAAGCATAATTTGGGTTTGTGTGTGGCATTGGCTAGGGCTCTGGATTCGAATTCTTCCACGAATAAATAAATAAATAAATAAATAAATAAATAAATAAATATATTCTTAAGTTTACACGGGTACTTACATGTATGGTATTCATGTATGGTATGTTCATCAACTCCATCAACCAATCAAGAGGCTGCAGCACAGCCAACCAGCCCAGCACACCATCCCCCACCACTTGTATATATAGAGAGATGGCAGCTCCGGTCACACACTGCTTGCACTGGCACTAAGCCGAAAGCACCAGCCTGAAGATGGCGAGTGGGACCTCGCCGAAACGTTGCCTAGATACTTTGAATCTTACGCAGGAGAAAACCCGAATAACCAAAGATCCATATATATATATATATATATATATATATATATATATATATATATATATATATATATATATATATACAAAATCAAATGCATGCTTGACAAAATAATAAACAAACAAACAAACAAACAAACAAATAAATAAATAAATAAATAACTGCTACTGGTCTTTCTCCACTAGTATTGCTCTTGGCAGGCCAGTGTAACTCCCAAATATTTTGTCAACAAATTCCACGATGCCAGAAGAGACAGCATGTCTTTTTCAGAGGCAGGAGAGGTGAGAACTGCATCCCTCTGCCATCAAGATCTAACCTCCTTTCTAGAAAGGTCAGTCCAGTCACACTGAACTTAACTGAAAGCTTTTATTATGTACCTTCACAAAAAGTTCCTTTTGAGTCCCTATCTTCTTCTGGATCTTGTTTCTTTCAAAATACTGTGCAGAGCAAAAAAGGCTGTAAGAAGATCTGCTACAATAAGATGCCTGAGAGATGTTAAGCACTCCTGGAGATTGTTTTCATAGAAAGAGTGCCATCTACTGACATAAATAAGATGCCACAGCAAGTATTCATAGACATTTCACCAAGCACTCATGCTGCACAGTCTGTTAGCCAAACCAATGTACTGTTATCAGCCCTGGCCAAACCTTCCAGACAACGTCCAAGCCAGTGTTAACTTTGAAACACCTTACTGATTGGCAAAATGGATAAAGAGTAGCAGCATTAAGGCCAAACACCCTCAGGGCCGACAACAGCAAAATTATCTTGAGATGTGTGTAAAACAGCACATTTATGTATGTTTATTACAATTAATAAAGTCTTGTGTTAGAAGAATTATCCTTCTGGGTTTAGTTCCAAGTGGGGAAAAAGACACTGGAAACATGGAGGCTGTTTGAAAAGATGGTTTAATGGTGGACAGGACCAAGCGGCTTGGAGCTCCAAAGTGAAAAGAACGATCGCATGCTTCAAGATGTTGGATGAGAGAAAAGAAGGACCAAGATACTGAGAGAGCCTTAGTATATACCCTCTGTTGGGCCCCACCTTAGTGTTTCCTGTTCCTGTGTAAGAAATGTATCCCATTGGCTGTCCCAGGGGCAGGGGTCTTAGCTAACTTTGTAGACTTTGTCTGGACCACATGGCTTCACCTGAGTGCTGGCTGATGCAATCTTCCCAGGCCAGGTGGTGAGATAGGCTTTGTTATGTAGAATACTCTGGCCCAGGCCTTAATGGCCTGGCCATTGACAATGGTGGGGTGAGCTTCTGCTTCTGAGATGAGTTTCTGCTTCTGAGTTTCTACTTCTCTTTTTAGGGGAAATATTCTGCCTTTTTAGTGTATCCTAAAATATTTCATTTTCCTAGGAGGTGGGTTTTAACTTCCAACACTTGGTATAAATTAAAATTCTTTCTTGAATATACTGGTTAGTGGATCTCTAAGGCTGTACCTTCTACAGCGTCTGAAATGTCCTAAATGAACAAAGTCTCACATCTAGTCAAACTTGACAGCAATTATTTGTCTGTTGGGCTAGCTGTCTAGAAGATGTAGCCTTCTCCGTTTTGCTGTCCCTAGCCAGCAATTTGTGAAGTTGTGGGTTATATATGGAGAATATATCAGGTTGGGGAATGCTGTTCAAGGATGTGTGTATACGAGAGTGAGAGAGAGATAGGGGGGGAAAACCTAACTCAGGTTCTTATTAATCTGTTGCAGACATTTGAAACTGTCCCTATTATGGATGAGGTCAAGTCTACTTCTAGAAAGGAAAAATAATATCAAGCGTGCACACATCAGTTATCTATTTATTTATTAAATTTATATGCTGCCCATCTCCTGTTGTAAGCTACATTTCTGTCTCTTAATTCCACAGCTAAGCATGGGCTATAGTGAAGAAAATGTAAAAAAATTATCCACTTTCAAGGCTATGTAAACTTTATAGATCTTTTTGAACTTTTTTTTACTTCTTCTGAATATCTTAAGAGAGTTGGAGGAGAAACTCTCAAACGGCTTGACTTTCCTTGAGCAAGTCTGTGATATATTGCCACCATTTCTTTGATGGAGGCTGCATATTTCTGTGCAGTTCCCCAGCAATGTTTAATCTTGGCAGAAGGCAAACTATCATCCTGAGCCAGGCCTCCAACAGATCAAAAAATGCTGGCCATCTACTTGTCAGGCAAACAATGTGGATAGTGTTCCTTAATATAACAATTCTTTGAGAATATTTCAAATGAGGAAACCTAGCAGAATCCAGAAAAGATTTTGCTTCTTGGGTTGTTTCTCCAGCATGGCCAATTTGACCATTAGCTAAAGTATGGAAACCACTTCAGGAAACCAGTTTGGCAGGGACTACCTTGGTTTCCGGTAGGCTTCCAAGTACAATCCAAAGAGATGATTTTAAATCTTTAAAGCTCTTTATGGCACACAATAGCAGAATATAATAAAAAAAGCCATAAATAGATAATAATTAGTATACTTTTGCTGGCAAAAATGGGTAGGAGTTCCTTATAGAATGCAAATAAAGTCTGTGTTGTTTGATAGGTGGTGGAGGGGAGAAGAAATGTCTTAGACCAGCCATGTGGGAAAGGAACCAACAAAAGCATTTTGTAAATTAAATTATATAAAGACAGTGATGACAGCAGAGAAATACGGAGCTTATAAGATGCAAAACTGTCTCAAAAAGAAACAAAAGGCTAGTTATTTTATTTATTTTGATTTATTTTGATTTGTCAATCACTTACAAGATAATAGGTATAAGTAAAAACATAGTTATGAGTACATGGATACATATAAGAAAAATAAAAGAAACAATAGGACAGGGACGGTAGGCACGTTGGTGCGCTTATGCACGCCCCCTACAGACCTCTTAGGAAAGGGGTGAGGTCAATAGTAGACAGTCTAAGGTTAAAGTTTTTGGGATTTGGGGAAGAAACCACAGAGTCAGGTAGAGTATTCTAGACATTGACAACTCTGTTGCTGAAGTCGTATTTCCTTCAATCAAGTTTGGTGCGGTTAACCTTGAGTTTGTATCTATAGTGTGCTCTTGTGTTCTTATGGTTGAAGCTGAAGTATTCATTGACAGATAACTCATTGCAATGTATGATTTTATATACCATACTTAGATCAGACCAAAGACGGCGTAATTCAAGGTTTTCTAGGTCTAGAATTTCAAGTCTGGTGGCATAAGGTATTCTACAATGAGTAGAGGAGTGGAGAACTCTTCTTGTGAAATATTTCTGGACTTTCTCAATTGTGCCAATATCAGATACGTAATGTGGGTTCCAGACTGATGAGCTGTATTCAAGTATTGATCTAGCAAATGTTTTGTATGCTCTAGTTAGTAGTTTGATATTACCAGAGAAAAAGCTACGTAGGATTAGGTTAACAACTCTTTTTTTACATAAAAAATTTATTTGGGTTTTCACAAAGAAAAAAACATAAGACAAATAAAACATCTCTTTTTGAAAATAGCATGATCCCGGGTTATTACTTCTTCATACAGACACAAACTCAATTTCATATTCATCTTTGTGTTCTATTCCATATCTTATTACTGTTTAACATTTTCTACATAGTTTTTCACCTCCTTTGATTTTCTCAACTTTATTTTTAATTATCTCATATCTCAATTCAAATCATTGTATTTGTACTTTTGTCTGTCTGTTTCAATTTCATATTATCTTTTCTCATTAAACAAATTTTCCCCTGTAGTTACTAATTGGAGTATGACACCTTTATATCTTTTACTTTTATCCATTCAACTCTTATTTAAGCTTCAATTTATACTTTTAGAATTATAACATTCAATATAATACATAATTTCCAATTGAGTTCTGCTTGGTACATTCTTAAAGTATACCCTATATTCTTATATATATATATATATATATATATATATATATATATATATATATATATATATATATATATATACACATACATACATATACATATATACATATATGTAAATAAAGCACTCATTCCATTCCAATTCAATTCTATCATTAATATTCATTGAAATCTTAACATCTTTAACATTTCTTTTCAATTAAATATCATACTTCCATATGTTCATAAATCATTAATGATAATTAAAATGTTCCCATTCTTTCCTAATTTAATTCACTTTATTTCATTTATTTATTAACAAACATTCTACTACATTACAATAAATATTTTATCCATCATTTTAGTCATATTTTCTAAAGTTATTTCTATTTGTAATATAACAATACTGTCTTATGTACCTTTGCAGAATCCCTTCTACAATTAAGTTTTCACCCATTGTCTTTAAACAGGTTTATACTTTCAATTCTTATACCTTTTCTCTGTTTCTCTATATCTTGTTTCTGTCTTTTATAACTTCTTTTCCTTTCCTTCTTCCCCCTCTTCTTCTCCCTCCCCTTTTTACCTCCTTGTCTCTCTACTTCTAATTCTCTCTTCTGTAATCCCCTCTTCTGTTCCTTTCTAATATTATACTTATTTTTCAAACTATTCTTCTTTTTGGTTGTTTTTTCAAATCTTAAACTTTTCATTCTCCTTCCCCCCTTTCCTTTTTCCCCCCACATAAAATTACTTGATCATTAAAGATGGCTTCTTCTTTGTCCCAATCTTCTTGTTCTGCAAGCATTTCTTGTTGTTTCTCATAGTTCCTGATCTCCATTTTTAAAAGTTGAAATACGAAGCCAAAAGAACCTCTCCCTTCTTGTGCATCTCCTTTCTGTTTTTTAAGTTCCATTTTCAGTTCTTCTTAGAGAGATACCTTTTTAAACACCTTTAAACAACCACCCGATTGATTTTAGTCATTTAAGTGCAATAGCCAAAAATCCAAAAATCACCAAGTAATCCAAATAATCCAAAGAATGTTTCTTCTTGCTTCTTTTTTCCACTTTCTCTTCCTGGGGTTCTATTATTTTGTTGCTAAGTTTCAGTTAAAATGTATCTTTTAAGAATCTTGTTAAGGTTCACTGTAAATTCCTTTTAGTTCCAGGAAGTCTCCTCCATTTTTCCAGATCCTGCCCTTTTATTCTTTTTCTCTCCTTTCCTGCTTTTAAGAGCTTTTAAGTATCCAGAAATCTTTATTATCCCTTTGACATTTTATTTTCAGCTTAAATGCCTATTAATGTCAAAGTGGATTTTTTTTTTCCAATTTCTTGCTTAAGTCTCTTAGCTGTCAGTATATGGAAGGGAAGAAAAAAAAAACCAAGTCCTTTCCCTTCCCTCTCTCCTTCGCTGCTTCAAAATCTTCTTTGGGTTGAGTTCTTCTTTGAGGTGGCCATTTCTGACCACCGCTACAACTTTGGGAAAGGGAGTAATGGCCAGCTGGGGAGGAGAGATGTGGCTCTCCTCGACCTGCTGCCAGTCTCCCCCTCTTCACCACCTCTCCACCTTAGCCCCAAAACCAGCCAGCTCGGGGCACACCGGCAGTGAGCTTGGATCGAAACCGCGCACGATCACGGATTTCGGTCCGTCACCGAAGGAGCTCAAACCAGAAGTCAGGTTAACAACTCTTAATGCCTTTTTGGCTATGTAGTTACAGTGGGCTCTAGCACTTAGATCATTAGAGATGAGTTTTCCAAGGTCCTTTACAGAACTTGGATCATCAACAAGGTCTTGACTATTCAGCTTGTATTTTATTTTCTGATTTATTTATTTTTTGCCAATATGTAAGACAGAGCATTTATTTGTTGAGATTTGAAGTTGCCATTTGTTTCACCATTCTGATACATAGTCAAGATCTTTTTGAAGGGTAGCAGTATTGTCTGTGATATTGAACAGCTTTACATCATCAGCTAAGAGAACGCAGTTGCTCTTAATATGATCACAGAGGTCATTTATGTAGAGTATGAAGAGAGTTGGTCCTAGAACACTGCCTTGGGGGACACCACTAGTGACAGGTACAGAATTTGATAGGACACTCCCAATTTTGACCATTTGTTGTCTGTTTGACAGGAATGCTTCTATCCAGTTATGCAGGTGTCCAGAGATACCATAAGATTTTAGTTTTAGGAGTAATTTGTCATGTACCACTGAATCAAAGGCTTTACAGAAGTCTTATGTAGATTGCGTCTATTGTTTTGCCCTGATCGAGTTGTGTAGTCCATATGTTTTTGCAGTGTAAGAGTTGCAGATTACAGGATAGTTTTTTTCTGAAACCATATTGTTTATTAGGGAGTAGGTTGCTTGTCTCTAAGTGGAGGATAATAGATTGGTTAATAATTGATTCCATGATTTTACAGGTGATGCAACATAAGGAAATTGGTCTGTAATTTTCAACTAGGCTGGGGTCTCCCTTTTTGAAGATGGGGATGACCATAGGTTAGGCAAGGAGCTGGTCCTGAAAGATTTTTCAAAGATTATGCTTAGAGGTTCTGCTATGGCAGTGGACAGCTTTTTTAAGAAGTAGGCACATATTCCGTCCGGTCCAATAGATAGAGATGGTTTTAGATTGCGTAGTGCTTTTTCAACATTGTCTTCTGTAAAATCAATATGTATTAGATCATTGTAGTTTTCTGTGGTTCGGCTAGGAAATACTGGACATGATCCATTGCTGTTTACAAATACTGAGCCAAAGAATGTGTTAAAGATGTTGGCTTTAATGGTGTCGCCGTTGCAGTCTTTACCATTAGGTCCTATCAGGGGTGGGATGGACCTTGAGTCTTTTAGTTTGTTGTTTACAAAATTGTAAAAAGTGCAGGTGGAATTGCTGCATAGAAGGTTTTCCTCTTGTTTAATGTGATAATTGGTGCATTCAGTCTCTATCTGGTGGCATAAATTTTTGTATTGGCTTTTGAAGTTGGCAATGTGACCAGATTTGTTTTTCCGCCAAAGTGATCTCTTTTTGGATTGAAGTTTCCTTATTGTTATGGGTAATCTGTGGTTTTTTTTGAGGGGGGGGGAGTTGTTATTGGTACATATAGTTTGATGACTCTTTTGACTTCAAGTAAAAATATGTTGTAATGGTCTTCAACAGTATTGCATCCAGTAAATAGAGATTGCCAATCAAGGGATGAGAGATCGTTGTCTATAAGATCATAGTTGCCTTTTTTGAAGTTATAATTGGGGATTACGTCATTGTGATGATTTTTGTTTGGGTGCATGTTGAGACAAAAGTCAATCATATTGTGGTCACTGTTGGAAAAGGGTTCTTTAGTTTGTATTCCGTAAATTAAATTCAAACTATTGCAGAAGATGAGATCGAGGCAGTTGTTAAGTCTAGTATTGTTGGTTACTAGTTGTTCCAGTCCCAGATTTGTAACAGCATTGTAGAAGGTTGCATGTATGGGTTCAGTTGTACATTCGTTTAGGGTCCAGTGTGTGGGCAGGATGTTGCCCATGTTAGTAGTGAATTTAGCTTGTTTACATGTTCGATGTCATAATCAGGTGCTCTGTAACATAGTAAGAATCTAAATGTGATATTTACGGATAGTTCACAGATGATGGTCTCAGGAAGAGCAAGCTCCTGGGTAACTTGGATGTTTTTTAGATGTAAGGACTTTTTATAGAAGATAGCAACACCACCTCCTCTACGAATTTCACGATCTGATCGGTAAACATGATAGTCTCTTACTGTGGTAATGGAGTCAGAGAGAGATGCATTGAGCCATGTTTCACAGACAAATATGTCGAATTTAGCCATATTTAGTAAGAGGAGAAATTCAAGTATTTTATTCACAAGGCTTCTTGCATTGAGTAGCTTGCATTTAAGGCCAGCTGTAGTTGGAATTGAAGTAGTTCGGGGCGTGCGTGCCTAGTCTTGGGTAATGGTGGATTGGTTGAAGTAGGGTTGTGGTTGAAGGTTAAAGCTGAGTTGTGGGCTGTGTGACTTACTTTTGATACAGTCAGCACGGTAGTCAATGTACAGGTCCTTCTCTCCATTGTCTAGACGTTTTTTGAGTTCTGTGCGGAGTACACAGAGTGGGCACATTGCTGTATGGTTAGGTCAGGGTGAGAACGGAGGTGCTTATGGTTGGTGTTGCTTTTGGCAAGTGAATTTATAGTATAAATGAATTTATGTTTGCTTGATTCATTTTTACAAATGACCCTGCAGTAGCGCGGGGCCACAGAGCCACCTCTGTTTTTGAACTCTGGGCCAATGCGGGAAATGTCAAGTATTTCATCAGTGGAGATGGTTGATGCTTGATAATCACTGATGATGTTGAGGACAGTTGTGATGTCATCATTGTCATTGATGTCCTCTAGACCAAATAAGATGGCGTTTGGACGTTTCCGTTTGCGCTCAACAGCTTCTCTGATGAGGATTGGGATTTAGTTTAAGAGTTTTTATCTCCATCTATATTGTACTCGTGTCTCTTAAAATGCTTCAGACTTTGCTAAAACATCGCCAGCCTCTCCATCCAAGGAAGCCAAATCTTGGAAAATATTGCAGGTGGAACCCCAGTACCCCTTGGGAAAATGCATAGTAAATAACATGAACAGTAACAGCTTTGGAATTTGGGCAAAATTACCCAAGTTTATCAGATTGTAAAATGAACAGTGCATCCTTCTGGCTTTATGTATGTAAGTCCTGTGGCTCTCTCCATAAGAGCAGGTGCCTTGAGGATCTTCCAAGCTACTCTTAAATAGACACATTGAGGCTAATGTTGAGAAGTGGGGATTTGCTGAGTTTGACTGGTTTACTTAGTTGTGGCCCTTCCAGGAGTGTGATTTCCTGGCATATGGTCAGCCCTTATCATGTCCAGAATAGCAATAACCCTTAGCAATAGCCCTTAGACTTATATACTGCTTCACAGTACTTTACAGTCCCCTCTAAGCAGTTTACAGAGTCGCCCTATTGCCCCCAATGATCTGGGTCTTCATTTTACCAACCTCGGAAGGATGGAAGGTTGAGTCAACCTTGAGCCTGGTGAGATTCAAACTACCAAATTGCAGGCAGCCAACCAGCAGGTAGCAGAAGTAGCCTGCAATACTAACCACTGCACCACCATGGCTCATAGAATAGAGATGTGCTGTACATAGAATACTGTCCATCCAGAAACTGCAGTTGGTGCATATTGTGTTTGCCCTCTTGCTGGCAGGTGGGAGCTATCAATATTATGTTTTGTTGGTTATGCAGGAGCCACATTTTTTTTGTTTGTTAAATTTATTTGCCACCTATCTCATGGTGGCACCACTCCAGACAACTTACAACAGTACAAAGGAAACAAATGAAAAGAGAATAAACAGAAGTAAAACAATAGAACACTAAAATAATCAGTGAAAAAGGACACAATAAGAATAAATCAGTATGATAAGCAAAAAGATGGAAAAGACATTTAATCTGGATTCTGGTAGATAGTAATATTGTTTCTAGTTGTTTTTATTAATTTTAAGGATAATATTTTGCCAACTGCAGGGAGCTGGTAGGGGTTGGTGATATAGAAATATCAATCAATCAATCAATGGGGCTGCCTACAAAATAATGAAGCACTGCAAAGGGTGGATGAGTCAGAAAGTCTCCCCTTCATTTCCTCTAGTTTTCTGTGCCCTTTATGATGGGCTAGCACTAGGAGATTTACCTGCTGTCTCCTCAAGCATTGTCTATGCATATTTAAAAGGCAGAATAACTGGCTCTAAATATAAAATATTTTGCACAGAACATTTGCTGGCCTTTGTATGTTAAATCTGGTGATCCTGATTTTAAGACTCAGTGAGCTCAGACTATATCTACTGTTGCACATCTCAGATAATTATCAGTGTAAGACTTAATAGAGATTCTTTCTTGGGTTTAGGAGGTTCCATTAGATATGGGGTGTCCAACCTTGGCAATTTTAAGACTTGTGGACTTCAACTGGCTGAGGAACTCTGGGAGTTGAAGTCCACAAGTCTTAAAATTGCCAAGGTTGGACACCCCTGCATTAGATGGTAGGAAACAATTCAGCCAAATATTCAGGACAGATGAAGACAAAAGAGGCTCCTTCTCCGGGAACTTCCTTAAGGACTGTTATCTCCAATTCCTTGTCTCAGAAACTGTAAATGGCAGCACTGTTCTTAATTTTTCATACTGTTGGTGTAGTATCAATGACTGAGATAGAACACTTTGCTTTTCATGAAACAGTTGAGAACAAAGGGAACCGAAGAAAGATACCAGGGGAAAGGTCCTGGTTATGGGTTACAAAATATATAAATCTAAAAAGAAAGATCTTCAGAGAATGAATTTTCAGAACAGCTTCATCTATAGGTCCCTATCCTGGAAGCTCAATTTTGATTTAACCATTCTGATTTAACAACATTAAATAATTTTAATGTCTGGTGAAAACCTTACCTCCTATAAAAGCTCAGCGAGACTTCCTCATCAAATTTTGACCTGAAAGCACAATGTGATTTCAGCATGGCTCTCCCAAAACACAAATAATTCGGCCGTAAATGAATACACACAATTCAGGTTCCTTGGGCCAGGAGTCTCCAACCTTGGGGACTTTAAGCCTGGAGGATTTCAACTCCCAGAATTCCCCAGCTAGGGTTTGCTGGCTGGGAAATTCTGGTAGCTGAAGTCCTCCAGGTTTAAGGTCGCCAAGGTTGGAGACTCCTGCCCTGGGATTCTGGTCAGGCTGAAAAAGATGCAGGGTGCTGGAAGTGATAGACTGTCCCAGAGGAGGCTGGGGATGAAGGAGTAACATAGTTTTTAAAGCTTTTATCTGTTAAACATAAGGAGAAAGCAGAAGGTGAAATAAAGCTAGTACTTGTCTCTTTCTTTTCCTTATTTGTATAGATGGCTCCAAGGTGAGCATCCAAACCATATTTACCTCTTGAAGGTGGCAATGCAATCATCTATTCTGCCTTGAAAATGTGTGCATAGATCTTTGTAGACACAACACAACTTGTCTGAGAAAGCCCAGTTTTGGAAGCTTAGTTGCCTCCAAAAGTTCAAGTAAGGATAAAGCATGTTCAACACCACAATGTCTTATAGGAGCTTCTTTTCCAAAGTTTCCAAAGCTCACAGGCATAGAGCTGCCACTATCATTCTTAAATGGCTCCAGAATAAATACATTTCATGCCTCAGTACATGAGCTGGGTGCAGTAAATGGAAAAACCTCACCTTGTGCTCTCTCCTCTTCCAAGAGGGTTGGTGTTGTCAGCTGTACAGTTAAATCTTTGTGACACCTGTATGCTGAGGCAAAGGCTGTAAGTTCACAATCGTGGCTTTCTTGCAATCAGTGCAAGCAAAACTGGGCTGCTTAATGGCATTTTAAAGACCTTTTGAGAATTGTAAAAAATGACGAGGCTGGCAGTGTGGAAAAGCAGAGGTAGCAACTATTTTGTTAGGGCAGAAACTGTCCTATTTTCCCAAAGCTCAGCCTAAATCATTTTCTTCCTGACCTGCAGGAGCCTCATAGTTTAGATCATTCCTAAAATTTAGTTGAGTCGTATTCTGCAAATAATGGCCCAGCCCAAGATACTGTAAACATGATTTCAGCTGATTTCAAAGAAGGAAAAGAAAGAGCAAATAAGCCAGTGCTATACTTTCCAGAACATCTGATTTTTTTTTCATTGGAATAATAATGGTGATGATGACACCCATATTTCATGACAAGCAAAAATAATTCTCATCCTAATTTGAGAATAGATCATACGGATCAATGGAATGTACTGCATATTTTTTTTATAACTCTGCATCTTTTTTTATAAGTTAGGGCATTATGCCTGCTTTTTCTTCCCCAGACCCTGAACAACAGTGACTAGCACTGATGATGTTACCTAGTTAGGGTAATGAAATGTTTGCAAGAAAACAAGCAAACTCAGAGAGTATCAAGGACCCCTCATTTCAACCCTGAGCTACACATATTTTCCTCTGTTGAGACCCTGAACACTCTAATTCATCCATTTTTTGAGTTCCTTACCAAGAATATGATGGCAGGTGGTGAACTATGGGAAAATTAGTAGTCTTGTGATCCACAGCTTTGAATGGAGGCAGTAATGGAGGACAAATAACCCTGCAGAGAAAAGAGTGATGTGAAGCTATGTAATACTAAAGAAATCAAGAAGCTCTTGGAAGAATGACTGACTAGCCTTTCAGCACCCTGTTTTTGTCAACAGAAAGAACCAGTGATCCATCATTCTTGACTTGTTAGAGAAGACTAAACACCACCCCATACAACAAAGCCACAAGTGAGAGGTAGTCAGAGAATCATAATCAGTTAATGGCTTTCATATGAACAATAGAAGCAGCTTTTGGTTCAAATTAAAAGTCCATTTAATCTCAAAGGAAGTAATCTGGTGCCATCCAAATGTTCATTTTATTTTTAAAAATGAACATGCTGTCCTTCAAATTTAGATTTTAGATGATGGTTCCTGCAAAACCTTGGAACTGGCTAGGTTTGACCAAGCTGTCTGGGAATTATTATTAGGGACATTATCTTAGCTTTCTTTCTTTCTTTGTTTCCTTTTGTATTGATCTGAGTTATATATTTATTATTATGGGTTGTTTGGTTTTATTTTGTTGGATGTTGTACACTACCCAGAGTCTTTAAGGATTGGGGTAAAACAAACAAATCCAAAATATATGGAGCAACCGCCCAACTCTTAAGCCTGGCGAGTTCCTAAAACCATAGAGCTGAAAACGCGGGTGAAGTCATTGAATCCAGCCCTTCCAGAATTAAGTTTTCCTGGCAGAGGACATCCAGGCTCTGCTTGGGCACCTCCATCTCTGGTACAGGTGACCTTGTTTGATAATTGATTCCACTTTCAATCTGTTCTCACTATTAATCATTTTTTCCTATAGTTTAACTGGAATTTATATTTTCTAATTTAAGTCTGTTATTTCATATTCCGCGCTCTCAGATGAAAAGATCTTAATCATATTCTGTGAGATGCCCTCTAGAAGTATTTTTGAAATATCATCATACCTTCCCCCAGCTATCTGTTTTCATGGCTACATACATACAAAGCTTCTCCTTATAAGATCCGGTTTCTACTCCCTGATCATTTTCATCCTCCTCCTTTGCACCTGTCCTAGTTTCTTGTTGTTGTCTTAACCAAGATGCACAGAAACTGGGCACAGTGGTCCAAGTGAGGTTTGACTAATGCAGAGCATTGGAGACTGAATACTTCATGTGATGTGGAACAAGTGAAGATTGATTCCTGATGACATACCAGTGGTGGTATTTAGCTGGTTCACACCGGTTTGGGTGAACCAGTCGCAAGGATTTGGTGTGGGTTGCCGAACTGGTAGGAACTTCTGGCTGGCCACACCACTGACATGATTGCCTGGTCACTGCTTGCTCGCTTGCCACGCCCAATGCTTGCTCACCCGACCTGCCCGATGCTAGCCCACCCAGTTACTCCTTAAGGTATTTCTTTTTTTCCCCTCCCGACAATCAGCTGTTCCTACGATCAGCTGTGCTGGGATTCCCCTCGCTTACTTACTGCTTCACCTAGGAGGTTCCCTGAGGCCCAGGAAGGCAAAAAAAAACAAAAAACCCACCACTTTTTGCCTTCCTGGGCCCCAGGGAGGTCCCAAAATGAAGCATGAGGGGGCTGCACACACCCCCAGCTCAGTTTTCTGCCTTTCTGAGCCCCAGGGAAGCCTTCTGGGAGCAAAACTGCCACCCCAAGAGGCTTGCCAGAGGCCCAAAAAATGAAGCACTGGGGCTGCTGTACCTCTCCCCCAGCTCAGTTTTCTGCCTTTCTGAGCCCCAGGGAAGCCTTCTGGGAGCAAAACCGCCACCCCAAGAGGCTTGCCAGAGGCGCAAAAAATGGGGAGGGGGGTGTCTCTGCAAAAAAGCAAAAAAAGCCACACCCACCTAGTCACATGGCCACGCCCCCTAGCCACGCCCACAGAACCAGTAGTAAAAAAAATTGAATCCCACCATTCTGACATACCCATATACAGGTAGTCCTTGACTAATGACTACAATTGGGAGCAGAATCTCCATTGCTAAGCAAGGCAGTTGTTAAGGGAGCCCTGCCTGATTTGATGGTATGTTTGCCATAGTTGTTAAGTGAATTGCTGCAGCTGATAAGTGAACCACATACTCGTTGAACAAATCCAGCTTCTCCCATTGACTTTGCTTGTCAGAAGCTGGCTTCCTGGGGCTCAGAAAAGCCCAGAAGGCTTCCCTGGGGCTCAGAAAGGCAGAAAACTGAGCTGGGGGGAAGAGGTGCAGCAGCCCCAGTGCTTCATTTTGGGGCTCCCATTGACTTTGCTTGTCAGAAGCTGCTCACATGACCCTGGGATGCTGTAACCATCATGCTGGTTGCCAAGTGCCTGAATTTCAATCACATGGCCATGGAAATGCTGCGATGGTTAACAAGTTTATGGGCCAGTCATAAGTCGCTTTTATTCAGTGCTGTTATAACTTTGAACAGTCATTAAACAAATGGCTGTAAGTTGAGGACTACCTATCAGGTTAATGGCAGCAATGCTTTTCCATACTTTCCACAGTTCTATATGGATTCTTTTTAGCTTCTATATCTCAAGAATATAGGAAGGATGTGTGGAAACATGAAGGGCACTATTTACTTGTTTGGCCCTTGTTCTTTTTGACTGATTAAACTGACCATATTGGAGTTGGTCCGCTGGTTAAGAGATATGAACAAGGCCTTCGTGAGCACCAGTTCTGTCCCTGAATGATTAAAGAAAGTCGTTCTAAAGTCTTTCTTGAAAAGCTCTTGATCAGAAAATCTTTCTAGTGGCAGCTCAGTCTCAACTATTGCATTCTTGGATAAATTGGTTCAGGAAGTAAAATCTGGATTGGGATTATATCCAGGAGATGCTACTGACATTGCTTTGAGACAGTAGATAATTGATGCAAGAAAACTAGACAGGGAAATTCTCCAAGTTACTTAGCAACTTTTGATCCTAACGGCCATGGTAGCTTTCTGGATTACCTGGCAGGGTTAGTGCTCATAGTAGTTTCCTTCCTGTGAGTATGTGTCCCAAAATTGGTGCTGAGGGATAGCTGTTTGAGACCTTGACTATTGTTTGTTGATCATCCATTGGATTCTTTGCCTTTAAAGTCATTTGTTCAACATCTACGCAAAGGGAGTTCATGTGCAGCTTTGGAGTGGAACTCCATCCACATGCTGCTGACTTCCAATTCTACTCTTCCCTAACTTCCAACCTCAAGGAATCAACCACTACCCTTGAGTGTTGTCTAATCTTGACACGTTTAGCTTTAGATTTGGCAGTCACAGCTGTGACAAGAAACACATTTGCATATTTATTTATTTAATCATTTAGTTTTTATCTTGTCTTGTTGATAACTCAAGGTGGTAATTGTACCTAACACTACTTCCTCTTCCTGTTTCCTCCACAACAACAACCCAGTTAGGTGAACTGGGCTGCTGAGAGAGTGACTGACCCAGAGTCACCCAGTTGGTTTTTCATGCCTAAGGCAAGGTTAGATCACGCAATCTCCTGGTTCCTAGGCCAGCACTTCAGTCACTACACCAAATGGTGGGTGTACCAATTGCAGTGTTTCCCAAGCGTGTGAGATTTGGTGACAATTATTCACATCTTGGGTTACCATCCATTTTATGTGCATGAAAGGTATCTGAAAGTAGCATTTGGCTTAAAATGGCTGCATATTTTTTTCTAATGGTACTTTAAGTGAACTGCACAGGTTTCTCTTTCAGAACGAATGAGTCATGATTAGGAAGATTCATGTCAGGTTAAAACTGTTCACTATTCTTGAACAAGTACCGGATCAGCCTTTGCTATCTGGCTGCCTATTAACAATAGTGGTCCTGGGCAACTGAACTAAACAAATTGCATGTGAAGCTCCATTGTCTAAGATAGTTAAGTCAACATATTGCAAGGGATTTTGGAGTGGGTGGGAGATTGAGGAGTTTGCCACTTAGAAGTTTGTGTTTTGTAGAATGCCAGCTAAGCTCTCACACACAAAACTCTCTTTTCCTTATTTGAATTAAATTGCTAAACTGAAAAAGGCTTGTAATGAGTCACAAACCAATCCAGTTATTGTTTGAAAATCAGGTTTTAGACTCAGTTTCCAATCAGATCCTTTAACTGCTTAGTGTGTATTTTTGCACTTGCATTCTGGCAATACACCAAATGTATTGAGGCAAATTTGTCCATTCTTGCTCTAACACATCAGGGTTAGAATTGGGATGATGCAATTCTAAATACCTGCTAGGATGTTTATTTATGCGGTGATCATCAGACTGAGGTTGAACAAAAAGCAAGTTATCTACCAGACTAGTGAATCATAGCATTGGAAGAGCATCAAGTCCACTCCCTGGAAACTATTACATCCTCAAGGGATTACTACCCCTCCTCTGTTTGAAAATGTCCAGTGAAGGCAAAGAAACTACTCTTTGAAGAAATCTTTTCTACTGATTGATAGTTTGATCTAGCCATCTTTCTCTCTCTTTCCCTCTCCCTCTCCCTCTTTCTCTCTCTCTCTCTCTCTCTCTCAATTTCTATCCTCCCCTCCCCATACCTAATACTGTCTCTTTCTCTTTTCTCCACAACAACCCTGTGAGGTGGGTTGGGCTAAGAGTTAGTGACTGGTTTTTCATGCCTAGGCATGACTGGAATTCACTGCTCCCTGGTTTTAGTCTGTGTCTACATCCTTAAAGTTTCATCCCATTCATTCTAGTCTGACCTTCTGGAGCAAATGAGAATTAGTCCAAACTCTCTACAGTGTGACTGCCCTTCATAGGTAATTGAAAACACCTATTATATCCCCTTTGAACTTTCTCATTTGCAAGTTAAATACACCCAGATCTTCTAAGTGTTCCTCATGGGACTTGGTTTCTATCCTTTCATCATCTTAGTAGCCCTTCTCAAGACTTCTATTGTCTTTTGAAACTGAGGTTTAAAATAAAATAAGCAAGGTCTTTGACACAAGAAATGTTCCCTTAAGTAAGGTATTTGTGTTGTGTTGTAGCACACTGTATGTTCCTTTATGTAAAGTGATCATAAAAATAAAGCACTTTTTACAGTGAGTTATATAATGTGATGATTGGCTTAGGCTTAGTATATATGTATAAACTCAGCCATTTTAGTTAGTTTTCCATGATTTATGACTTGGTATGACTTGTGAAGAAGCAATCATAACTATGTCTAAACTATGCAGTGGTGGGATTCAAAAAAAAAAATTACTACCAGTTCTGTGGGCATGGCTTGGTGGGCGTGGCAGGGGAAGGATACTGTAAAATCTCCAGTCAGAGCTGGCATTTGCCAGTTCTCCAAACTACTCAAAATTTCCGCTACCGGTTCTCCAGAACTAGTCGGAACCTGCTGAATATCACCTCTGAAACTATGGTCTTACTATGATATCTGAACTCAAATTCATCATCAACAACAAGAACAAAATCTCGAGCAAAAGAACCACATTTGAAATGACAGCAAATTTAGCTCCCAGCATGGTTGTATTTATTAGCAGACCAGAAGAGAAAAGAACATATGAAGATAAAATTTGTTCAGGACAGCTGGAATGGGAAATATCTTCTAATGTTACTGAATAGATACCAAAAAGAAACAGTCCACAATGGTTTCCAGCCCTTAATGTTCTAATATTTGGAAAATGCAAGGTGCAATTATGAGATAAAACTTCTTTTTCTTTCTTGGTGCTTTTCTCCCACTATGTCTATGACAAATTTGACACTAACTACATTCTACTCTATTAGCAATTGCCAGCACTTAGATATCAGAAGCATTGGTCTGAAGGAAAATGAAGCTGGCATGGCAGGAGCCAGCAGTTCTCAGATTAGCAAGAACCATTAATCCAACAAAGCTACCTCTCTTCTGTGACCTTGAATGGCCAAGTATCCATTAGAGTAAAAGGGGAAGAAAAAAAAAGGCTGGAATTTAAACCTTGGAGCCCTAACACAGGTGTTGATTCTTTAGCATGCAGAAGACAGTCTCTTATTAGAATTGGCTTCTTTCTTGCCTGCAATAATACTAACTACACCAGCTGAGCCATATCCAAAAGGCTACTGCATGTAAGTCAAATCTAGAAGAAGGTTTGCGACTTTCAAGACCATTGATTTACCATTAGGCAGTTAGTGCTGCTGATTAAATAGACTGGTTCCACTGCCTTGTACTTGGAGAGGTTTTGATTGTTGTTAGAACAATATTGACTGGGCTTTAAATTGGAATCACAAGATTTTAGGGATGGGAAGGCTGATTCTCTGGAAGTCACTAAGAGAAGAAGGAGCAAAGAAGGCAAAAAAGCGGGGGAGGCGTTCTCTCTCTTTTTTTTTTTTTTTTTTGAAAATTTTATTTGGGTTTTCACAAAGAGAAAAACATAAGACAAATAAAACATCTCTTTTTGAAAATAGCGTGGTCCCGGGTTATCACTTCTTCATACAGACACAAACTCAATTTCATGCTCATTTTTGTGTTCTATTCCATATCTTATTCCTGGTTTACATTTTCTACATAGTTTTTCCCCTCTTTTAATTTTCTCAACTTTATTTTGATTATCTCATCTCAATTCAAATCATTATATTATACTTTTGTCTGTCCTGTTTCAATTTCATATTATCTTTTCTCTTTAAACAAATTTTCCCCTGTAGTTGCTAATTGGAGTATGACACCTTTATATCTTTTAATTTTATCCATTCAACTCTTATTTAAGCTTCAATGTATACCTTTAAGATTATAACATTCAATATAATACATAACTTAATCAAATTCTGCTTGGTACATTCTTAATACACACTATATTCTTAAAAAAGGTTATATATATATATATATATATAAAGCACTCATTCCATTCCAATTCAATTCTATCATTAATATTCATTAAAATCTTAACATCTTCATTAATAATAGTTAAAATGTTCCCATTCTTTCCTAATTTAATTCTCTCATTCACTTTATTTCATTTATTTATTAACAAACATTCCACTAGATTACGATCAATATTTTATCCATCATATTAATCATATTTTCTAAAATTATTTCTATTTGTAATATAACAATACTATCTTATGTACCTTTGCAGAATCCCTTTTACAATTAAGTTTTCACCCATTGTCTTTAAACAGGTTTATACTTTCAATTCTTATACCTTTTCTCTGTTTCTCTATATCTTGTTTCTGTTCTTTATAACTTCTTTTCCTTTCCTTCTTCCCCCTCTTCTTCTCCCTTCCCTTTTTACCTCGTCTCTCTACTTCTAATTCTCTCCTGTAATCCCCTCTTCTGTTGCTTTCTAATATTATACTTATTTTTCAAACTATTCTTCTTCTTTTGGGTTGTTTTTTCAAATCTTAAACTTTTCATTCTCCTTCCCCCCTTTCCTTTTTTTCCCCCACATAAAATTACTTGATCATTAAAGATGGCTTCTTCTTTGTCCCAATCTTCTTGTTCTGCAAGCGTTTCTTGTTGTTTCTCATAGTTCCAGATCTCCATTTCTAACAGTTGAAATACAAAGCCAAAAGAACCTCTCCCTTCTTGCGGATCTTCTTTCTGTTTTTTAAGTTCCATTTTCAGTTCTTCTTAGAGAGATACCATTTTAAACACCTTTAAACAACCACCCGATTGATTTTAGTCATTTAAATGCAATAATCAAAAATCCAAAGATCACCAAGTAATCCAAATAATCCAAAGAATGTTTCTTCTTGCTTCTTTTTTCCACTTTCTCTTCCCGGGGTTCTATTATTTTGTTGCTAAGTTTCAGTTCAAATGTATCTTTTAGGAATCTTGTTGAGATTTCACTGTAAATTCCTTTTAATTCCAGGCAGTCTCCTCCATTTTTCCAGATCCTGCCCTTTTATTCTTTTTCTCTCCTTTCCTGCTTTTAAGAGCTTTTAAGTATCCAGAAATCTTTATTATCCCTTTGACATTTTATTTTCAGCTTAAATGCCTATTGATGTCAAAGTGGATTGTTTTTTCAATTTCTTGCTTACGTCTCTTAGCTGTCAGTATAAGGAAGGAAAAGAAAAAAAAACCAAGTCCTTTCCCTTTCCTCTCTTCTTTACTGCTTCAAAATCTTCTTTGGGAACAATGTTATTTTTTTATATTTTAAATTCCAGGGTACCTTACGTTGTTGCTTTTGCGGTTTAACCCGGTCAACCAAAACTTTCTCTTCTTATCTTCCTCCTGCACATTCTTTTCCAGTTGAGTTCTTCTTTGAGGTGGCCATTTCTGACCACCACTGCAACCACCTTCGGGAAAGGAAGTAATGGCCAGCTGAGGAGGAGAGATGTGGCTCCCCTCAACCCTGCTGGCAATCTCCCCTCTCTTCACCACCTCTATGGGGTGGCTTAGCCCCAAAACCAGCCGGCTCGGGGCACTCCAGTGGAGAGCACAGATTGAAACTGCGCACGATTGCGGTTTCGGTCTGTCAGCGAAGAGACTCAAACCGGAAGTCGGGGGAGGTGTTCTTTAGCCTCCCCAAATATCAGGTATTCCAGTTTGATTGTCTTCAAATTCCATGGTCCTCAGTCAGACGCCAATGGGCAAGAAATTTCAACAAGAAACATATGACAATTTTCAGATTATCTGCTCTTAATATAAATAAAAGAACAAATATGCCAGATGGATAGGCAATCAAGTCCAACCATATATTAAACTGGGCCTGGTGCAGTCATGGCCTCATAGCTATAGGATTTTTTTGCCCACCTCCAGACATAATGCTTAGGCAGAGATGAAAGAAAGCATTTTCACTACTTAAAAAGAATAATTATACATCGCTCTGCTTTCCAAATAGCTACTTCCCCCATGGACAAGTTCATATCCATGAAAAAAGAGTGTGAAGCCCCTCCTCAGACCCACAAAACACATAAAGGATAGGAAATAGACAGAGAAATAGATAGGATATCACTTCTGGGCTGGGCTTCTTTCCTACAGTCCTAGCTTGAAAAGCAATTGGTGACTCTCATTTTTTTGGCTGATGGGCAGGTTTGGGACTGTCTTAGGCAATCAAATACACTGTCTTTCTGTTCTCTAGGCCCCATGACAACTGTAAAGTAAGTTTCCTGCAATCACACCTTTTCTGGCCTGCCTGATCTCCTCTTTTTCATAATGATATTTATTACTGCTGTTGCTTTAGTTCCACTTCATGCAGTATTGTCTTTACAGCTGTAGCCCACAAGTGAGATGCTTCCATTTGCTCAAAGAAGCACTATAATGATAAATTAGGAGAAAGAAAGGCAGAAAGAAACCAGCTTCTCTGGACTTGTTGATGAATGAAAAAAATAGAAGCATTTAATCCATAATATATATGAATTCTGCTGCTTTTTGTAAATAGATAGCATGATTTACCATATTAAGATATTTAGTAATAACTCATAACTTTGGAAGAGCAGTGAGGCTGGAGTCAGGGGATGACGAAAGGGCTGTGTTAATAAACCAGATCTTTCAGAACAAAAATCTAGAAGTCTTTCAGTTCAGTCTGCACTCTGCAGTTGAGAATGGTTTGCTTAATTCTACTATACATTTTTTTAAAAAACACACAGCAACCTTCCAAAATTGTTATACAGCTGGAAAATTAGAAATGAAAGAATTAAAATATTATGTTAAAATATGATATGGAAGACTAGGCCACAGACTTCTTGTTCGCTGAACAGCAGAACTATTATTTGCTGAGCTGAAACTAATCAGTGCTGGAAATTCTTCTGTTTGTGGTATTTGTTCAGTAATATGTAGCTCTGCCACAAATCTCCATCTCTTGGAGTCGATATTCCTGTTACAATAATATTGTAGGCATGATTGTGATTCAGGCTGTATCCTAAATGAGCCTAGCCATACATTTATAAATCTTGTGAAAGACAATGGAAGATGCTGGCAGACAAATAGATGGCTTGGAATTGGTTCTAACTATATCAAGTTTCTTGTTTCTCTTCCATTCTAGTTTTTGTATCATGAGGAAAGTCTCCCTGTCAGAGCTTTTAGTCTTATCTACATAAAAGGCTGACTTCTTGTGCTAAGGATTAACAGCAACGGCTATGTATCTATCACAATCAAAGCAGCTAATCGTGGCAGGCAAATGTACCAGACTGCTGTTCCACATCGTTTTTATAGTGCACGTATATGGCAAAATATAAATACAGCATCTTCAGAGATGCCACATGATCTCCAACTCCAAGGTAAGCCAATTCCCTTATTAGGCAAAAAAAAAAAAAATGATTTTGAGTTCTCTAGGCAAGTTTTTACAAAAAACACAGGGCATTGGAGAAGAAGCAAGAAAGTTGCAGACTTTGCTCAGAAAACTTCATCCATGAATTATTTCGTTCAAGTCAAACTTGAACGAAAAGTTCACAGTGGGAGAAAAGGAGACAGCACATCAAGCTAAAGCAGGCAAATAAATTCCTAGGCTGGGCTTAGAAAAAGTGTACTTTCTCTCATGGTAGGGAAACCAGACATGGCAGCATATGGTCTCAGCCATTCAGAGCATGGAATCTCAACTCTGGGCCATTCAAGCAAATATATACATTTTCTAGAGGCCACCAATGGGCCTCCTAACATCCCCACTGAGGAAGAGCAGGCTGATTTTACCAAATTGCTAAGTTGCCTTTTTTCTCTCTCCCATTTGAGCCTTTTCCCCAGTGTCAGCACAGCAGAGTTGCCAATTAAGCAGCAAGCTTCACACGGGTGTAGGAGGCCTGTGTTTCAGAGCGCTGCAGCCACCAGCCAACCGAGTAGAGCAGCGAAACAAAAGGCATTTTTCCTTCAGAAGCAGTAGACAGTCCAAAAGAGAGAGAGAAAGAAGGATAGCAAGACAAAGCACAGTATTTTTTTTAAAAAAAAGTTCAAGGGCTCTACATATTGCCCATTAACAGTAAAAGAATACATCTCAAAAAGAAGGAAATTATGACAGAACAGAAAGAACAGAAAGAAATCTTGATGCTTGCTAATAATAGTATAAAATGTACCGGTAGCATGTAGATAATAGAATAATGCACAATAGTAATAAAATATAGTATATAGTAATAGAATAGAATATAGTAGTCTTAGTAATAGTAATTGTCACACTAATAGTATAGAGATAGCAATAGAACAGAATATAAGAAGCACTTGCATCACCTTTATATATTTGTTTTTACAAAATAAAACATCTCCCCAAACATTATAGAGAGATAAAAAGAAACCACTTGTCCAGGGTCCAGGGTCTTTTTTCAGTTTGGGTCAATCAAATTGGGCATGGTTTAAAAAAGAACCTGTAATACCCAACAATTGTAAAGTGAAGTAATTCATTTAATCCTTCCCAATCAGCTAACATTTATAGCATTCATTTCATGTCTGTTCTTAGATGTAACTCTAAAATACTCTTTCCATCATTTTCTAATTTTAGTTTCATCCCAAACCATTCCATCCACATTATTCTTAATTCCATTCATTCTATTAGAACCTCCTTCTTTAGGCTTTTCACCTATTTCCAAACAATGTTTTTATTTGCATTAAAATCACTCTAGATTTTCTCTGCTCCTTAACTGTTTCTTGTTTCCCTTGACTATGCTATTTACCGCTATCTTTTACTCTGTGTACATATTTAACAAAAACATTACCTTGCTCTGATTTTTTTTTGCAGAAATCATTTTAATATCTTCATTTTTCCCATGTCTATAATCTCCTTAACATGCCACCCAAAATCTCTTTTTAGATTTTTGTTTTCTAAACAGGATTTTACATATTTCTGTGTAACATTTCCCCCCAATCTGTTTCAAATGGCCTCCATGTTCTCTTTTCTTCATCAACTTTCTGTTCATCCTGTCAGGAGATTTATCCCTCCACCCCCCCACCCCCCCAATACTTTACTCATATAGGATATGTACTTTGTCTTCCTACAATTGTTTTACTTCTACTTTCTTTCACTACTTTCCCCAAGCCCATATTTTTGCCATATCTGTTCTTCATATTTTAAAATAACTAGTCTGTCCCATATTCAAAACCTCTTATTGCCCTTGAACCCTTTCTCAATTTTCTCAGTTTTTCATCATAAACCATAATATCAGTCAGGCTTTTAGATTTACATTCATTACTTTCCCAGGTGTACATATGAATAGACTTACACTTAAACCACCTCTTGAAACAATTCGATTTTTGCCTAAGCAGTCCCCACTCTCATTCATTCTTGGATCTCTGAATGGGCCAATCACTTTTATTGTACTCTCTCGTCTTGTTCCTGCCCATCCATTCATGTCATCTAACGGAATCATTTTCTGTGGATCACATTCATTCAGAATGCTGCACAATTTTCTCTAGACTTATCCTTGATTATTGCATTTTCATCATTTACCGGAGCATGACAATTGTCAGATTACTGGAGCAACTATCACCATCCCATGGATTTCTACTTTCACATACATCTATCTGGTCATTCATTTCATGCCCTTGAAAGCATATGATCAGTGTTAACGTAATGACATTCTCTAGTCTGAAATTCATTAGTTTCTGACTCCTCGGGTTAATTCTTCACAGCAACCCTCATCCCACCAAGCAGAAGGCACATGACACAGCATGAAGGTTAAGAGATAATAAGAGAAATGAGTGAGCTGCTGCCACCCGACCACGATCATCTTCTTCTTCCATCTTTTCCATATCTTAGAATATATATCATACTCCAGCTCGAGGCTCAGCGTCATTGCCTTGTGTTTCTCTACTGGACTCCTGCCTCATACCATTTCAATCTTCATTAGTTACCAAAAAAAAAAAGTGGTTTGGGGGGTTTGTTCAAAAAGCAGCTGTCAGAAACAAAATTATGTTTCCTCCCCTATGAACCACTAGTTTCTGAGCCTGTTGTTTATTACCAACCAACAAGGACTGGGACTTTACTGCACACATTTGTATGTAATGTGCATTTATTACAAGCATTTGCATGTAACCTGTATTTTGTCTCTTTTGTTCTTATGAAATCTACATTATTAGTCTTACTGTTTCCAACGCTAAAAAGAAAGTCCATTCCTTTTACTTCAGTTAAGAACAAAGCACCTGTCACAGCTGCTCATTGTAATTTCTGATTGCGACTTTTGACTAAAGAAAAGCTGACCACTGGGAAAATCAACAGCTTTTACCTCTGATCCCAGGCCTTCCTATATGCCAGATATATCTAGAGCAACATACCAGAACTTTGTGTAAGATGTTATTAAGCAGAGTCCAGTTGGCATGAGCTGCACCCATATAGGTACAACCGCACACCTTCCCACTCCCTAGGGGAAGGGGAATGCAACCATTTCTATCCTTCCTCCATAGAAAATGAATAGGTCATACCCTTCTCAGTCCAGACACTGATGCTGGAACCTGGAAAGTGGCTTAACACAAACTACCTACAGATCACTTTCTTAGTTTAAAAACTTAAATGGTGGTATCACACAAGGCACCTCCTGTGTGACTACATGTGAATATAGCTATATCTCTATGGAGATTCTCAGTCATCCAAGTCATGGTTGTCCCAAAGGTACTTTTTCAAGAGGCAACTGGACTTCCCTGTTTTTCCTTCAATATAAATCCTTCCATTGCCCACCATCCAGTCAGAGCTGAAGAAGCTTCTTGGATGAGAAACGAAACGTCTTCAAAAAAAAACAAGAAAGTCCAGTTGCCTCTTGAAAAAGCACCTTTGGGACATGTAAATATAGCATAAAATCACTCATTTTGAATATTGGCATATAGTGTGATTATTTTGTTGGGGAGTTCAGTTCCCTTTCCTTCATGAGGATATTTCCCTTTATGCAATTTGGATGTTTGTTCTAGGAGTTGTGATGGCTTATTAAATTGTTTTTTTTTCTTTTTTGCAGGGCACAGAGACTAGATCAGGTTGACATATCTATGATCAGATTCCCAAGGAAATCTGTAGGCCAGAAGAAACCCTCCACAGTAACTGCTTTTCCACAATAACATTTTGTTGCCTTTCTGTTGGCAACATTCACATCCATATTCCTTGTGAAATTAGGTATTAGTGTTTTTCTGAGTGGTTGCCAATGCTTGATTGTTAATATTCACTCTTCCTGCCAATATATCTTTTTCACATTGATTTTTCAGCCAATACCTGATGAAAGATCGAGAGAGAAAAGAGGGCAGGCAACTTTGTGGATGGTGCTGATTTTGCAAGACAATTAATAAACTTTATGTTGTTGCATTTGGAAAGTGATTATTGCTAACTATGAGTAATAATGTATAATAATAAAGGTTTTGTTTTACAGTATATCTTCATTATTCCCAAGGCTTTATATCTTTCTATTCCCAAGGCTTTCAGACTAAGAACGGTAGAAAAAGAGATGGTGACTCTGCCAAAAGAAGGAGACAGACCCACATGGCTGCTTTAACAATGGCTGTCTCCTGGCCATGAACGTTTGAAGGATCAACGATATCATCTTTGAATCATCTTTTCTTCCATGCTAGACCTAGATTAGTGTTTTTGGGAATGTGTGATCACATTGGAGACATTAGATATAGGACCTGCCAAGGGAGAAAGATTAGGAAAACTGGACTGGAATATTTTTCAACTATAATAAGTTGAGGAGGTAAGAATACTCTTTAAGAGTCTATCTTTTGGCTAAGGACTGTGTAGAATTAAGGCAGATTCTAACCTCTTCCTCTTCCTACCTAGTTTTAAACAATCTATGACTGGTCCAAATATTTTTTGAAATGGACTATAAGTTTTCATGTCTAACACATTTTATTTATCAAGAACGTAACTATTTTTGTTGATGGGGCTGATAAATTACTGTTTCTCTTGCAAAAGTGAGAAACTGTAGTCCAGATGTTATTGATTGACAATTTCCATTCCCATCATCTGTTTTCCAGTGATCATGCTGTCTAGGATTGCCGGGAGTTATAATTCTACAATATCTGAACAGTTTTCTACTCATAGTACTAAAGATATTGGAGATATCTTAAAGTAATGCCTTTAGCACATGTATGCATATGCTAGAATGAGCACTCTTGACATATCCGTTTCTTTCTTCAGATCTTTAGAAAAATGAAATATCTGAGTGGAAACAGATCTATCTTGACTTTTGTGTACACTTATTTTAACCACAGAGAATAAAACATGTCTTAAATCATCTAATGTGGGCACTTCCAGGATATAGCACATTGGGAGTGTTTCACTTACAGTTATTATATCACAAAATACAAGTATATTAAACATGAGATTATTATAGAACTTTATGAAAAAATACTGTCAATATTTCTGAGATATTAATTTTGGAAAGCATTGAAGGAGAATCAAACTATATGAATCAAACTATGCTCCTATTTTATTTAACTTATTTATACTTTATTTTATTTTTCCATCCTTCAGGCCTCAGACATTTGGAATAGCTTACCGCTTTAATATTTGAAAGCATAAGTAACTTATTTAACAATTAAAAATCAGCAGTATTTGGCATAGTTTGTCTCCAAAAAGTAAAACTTCCCAAATTTAAACATTAAATCGAAGAGTTTATACTAAAAGGCCTGAGCATGTAAAATGTATTCTGGGGAAACAATTCATTAGGCAAGATAGGTTTCTCCAGTCTGCCAATCACTGTTCTATTAACAATATTATGGCTGACAAATCTACTTTTCAGATATTCCATTTGTGCTTTAAAGATGGGTGTTAATTTTTGTTTATTAATTTCATTTTTGTTTAGGGTTAATTGTAATAAAGTATTTGAACAAGTTTAGGCTCTTTTAAGGCAAAAATCAATACATTGACTCAAGATGGCAGGAAATGTACTTACATTCTGCTTTTAATGGACAAACCATGTTCTATTCAACTGATATTCTACAAATCTCTCCATCCCAAACGTGGCAGTACAAAAGCTTTATCTAGCTGGGTTTTTCTAGAAAAAGAGTTGGAGATAGAGAACAGCTAAAAAAAAAAAAAAAGCAAGCCACTCTGTGTCTTGCAGCCCCAGAACACACTTCCCTGTTGAATGAAGGTGAATATTCATGTCCCAGGATAATGTTGCAGGATCCAATCTGGGTCAGTCACCAGGACCAGAGGTTTTGTCTTCTGTGCTTTCAGACTTGTGCTGGAGTCCATCTTCAGGGAACACTGGAGCCTTCCAAGGCTAGAGAGAAGTTTCCTGAAGATAGACTCCAGCACCAGTTCGAAAGCTCAGAAGGCAAAATCTCTGATCCCGATGACCAACCCAGATTGGATCCTGCAACACTTCCCTGTGTTGAATGTTGCAAAATATGAGTTTCTCTATTGCAAGAACTGGGTTTATCAAGTCTAACAAAGAGAAGGAATAGGGCTGACGTGATAGCAGTCTTCCAATATTTGAGAGGTTGTCACAGACAGGATAGGGTTGACCTATTATCCAAAGCACCCGAAGAACAGGAAGTAAGGGGTGGAAGATCATTAAAGAGAGATTCAACCTAGAACTAGGGAGAAGTTTCCTCACAGTGAGAACAATTAATCAATGGAATTGCTTGCCTCTGGAAGTTGTGGGTGCTCCATCACTGGAAACTTCCAAGAAGACATTGGACCACCATTTATACAGAAATGGTATAGGGTCTCCTGCTTGAACAGAGGAATGGACTAGCAGACCTCCAAGGCCCCTGCCAACCTTTTTGACTCACTAGTCTGATTGTGGGCTGCAAAAACCATGGAGGAGCTACTTCTGAGATAATGTTTGAAGCCAGTATTTCTCACCCTCGGAAACTGTTAAGATGTCAAGCCTTTAACTCCCAGTATTCCCCAGTCAGTAATATTAATAATAGGATCAAATAATCATATATGAACACACATCACAGCTATTATTCTGTATGGGATACAGATTTTTTTTTGTTTTTGGGTAGTTTTAATGTTTTAATTGTAAGCCACCTGGAGTCATGAATGTGAAATAGGTAGTTACAGTATATAAATTGAATGAATGAATGAATGAATGAATGAATGAATGAATGAATGAATGAATGAATATTGTTGAACCCTACAATAGTTTCCATCAGCCCCAAGAGCAATTCAAAGTGCTAGGTTTAAACTATAAGTCCCCAGTGTGTCTTGGCACTGGTTACCTTCAGCACCACGTCTCTCCATTGATTTTAATTCTACCACTTTGCTAATATCAGGAGAAGCAGCTGGTTCCTGAGGCATTGATTTTTTTTTCATAACCAACCTGTCCCTCTGGAATGATGCCCCATGAGCAGTACATTTGGCTCCAGTTTCACTCCCTTTCTAAACCAGAATCTTCAAATGGAACTTTTCCAGAAGGTTTAGGGCCTGAGGCAAGATATTTTTAGTTTAGATTTCTCTGTTTTGATTATTTATTTATTTATTTATTTATTTTATTTATTTGATTTGCCAATTGTTTACAAGATAATAAGTATAAGTGTATACATAGTTGTGAATACATGAAATGGGTACATATAAGAAAAATAAAAGAAGAATAAGAGAAACAATAGGACAGGGACGGTAGGCACGTTGGTGCGCTTATGCACGCCCCCTACAGACCTCTTAGGAAAGGGGTGAGGTCAATAGTAGACAGTCTAAGGTTAAAGTTTTTGGGGTTTGGGGAAGAAACTACAGAGTCGGGTAGAGTATTCCAGACATTGACCACTCTATTGCTGAAGTCGTATTTCCTGAAATCAAGTTTGGTGCGGTTAACTTTGAGTTTGTATCTATTGTGTGCTCTTGTGTTGTTATGGTTGAAGCTGAAGTATTCATTGACAGGTAGGACATTGCAATGTATGATTTTATATACCATGCTTAAATCAGACCGAAGACGGCGTAATTCAAGGTTTTCTAGTTCTAGAATTTCAAGTCTGGTGGCATAAGGTATTCTACAACGAGTAGAGGAGTGGAGTTTTTATCAGTTTTTACTTTATATACTTTTTATTTTAGTTGTTTATTTTTTTTCCTATGCTGGGGCAATCAAGATTCTATGTACTATTATAGTGGGGTACACTTGTAATGTGTGTATGTATGGGGGGGGGGGAAGGAGGGAGGGAAGGAAAGGAAGAGAGGGAGATATATATTTGTTTAAAACGAAACCAAATAAACGATAAGAAAAGTAAAGGCAGGAATGTAAAGCAAATAAAATTTTGCACCAGGAACAACCTACACTGCTTATGCCTTGCAAAAAAGGAAGATCTTAAATAGTTATGTGCATTGATAGCGTTCGTTCTTTGGTTTTCATCAATCAGGCATCTACTCCAGTTGGGTCAGCAAGAAGAGCCTCTACATTTTCTTCTATAATATGGGAACAAGGGTGTTCTTACCCCTCAGAGACACAGTATAGAAAAGCAAGGAAATGACAAAAATATATTTGAAGTGGGAGGGGGAAAAAATCTACAAAGTATCCACAATGTTTATTGCATCCAGCTTTGGAAACCTCCCTGTGCTAGTCTGTTGGCATTTCTGGCAGAGGCCCAACATGCCCCGAGCATCTTTTAGCACCTACCAAGAGAATCTGCAAGACAATATAGCCTGCAGCATTAGCACTGGAAGCAGATTAATTTTAATAATAGTTATCAGAAAATAGCACTTTCATGGCACAATATTATGCCAGGGGATTTACAACAGACTGAATCATGCCATTCGTAATTAAAGTTATTTTCATTTCTAATTTCATCTTAATTTCATTCCAATAAAAGATTTGACAAATACTACATTATAATATAAAAACTATCAGATAATTTTCTTGCATGAGGCTGTCATATTACAGAACTAAGTAGGTAGTCCTTAATTTATGACCTTTTTATGACTTTTCTTGCCACAGTTGTTAAGTGAATCACTGCAGTTGTTAAATTAGTAATTATTGTTAAGTGAATCTGGCTTCCCCGTTTACTTTGCTTGTCAGAAGGTTGCAAAAGGTGATCCTGGGACATAGCAAAGGTGATAAATAAGCATCTGAATTTTGATCACATGATCATGGGGATGCTGCAAAAGTTGTAACTGTGAAAAACAGTCATGGGTCACATTGGTGCCGTTGTAATTTTGAACGGTCATTAAATGCACTGTTGTAAGTTGAGGATTACCTGAATTTCCATGAAAAGCATCAGGAATACCAGAAAGGAAGGTAAATCCAGGAACAACAAGATTGTGTGTAACCATTGACTTTCTGTAGTTGTTTCAGCAATGATTAAATTAGGAAAACTATACACATTCATACTTTCCAAAATGGGAATACCAAATGATCATGCATGAAAAGGTAACAGATCCTGAGATTTGAGAATAATTGCCTGAGATAAAAGTGATCTATGATCAGAATGAAAAACAGAACTGGCTTGTGATACATTGATCTTCATTCTCAGGAATGAGTGAGTGAGTGGTACAGTATTCTTATCTTGATACAAAGATATCTGGAAATCAGTTATCTGATTCCTCCCCAGGAATTGTGCCTCTTTCTCTATCTGCGCTACTTCTGATTTTATAGATGGCTTCTTCCATGTCCTTTTACAGTAAATACAACATTCATGTTTATCAAAGTACATATATACCTCTCTCCCTCTTTTGTAACCAGCATCACATATAAGGCTAGTAAGTCTTGCAGGACTCTCTGACATATCCCTGTCATTTCTTGGCTTACAGCACTGAGGGTTAAAGTGCTGTCATTAGCAAATCATGCTTCCCTCAAGTTTGAAAAGCCAAATGGAGATATGAATCAACAAAAGAATGTTAGCCTAAATCTTAATATTTTGTTTAGACTTCTTCCTAAAGAGGTTAATATAGGAAATAACTGGGGTCAAAACCTTGAGTGACAAAATAGCGACCAACAGTGCATTGAAACCATGCTTACAGTACATAAGTTGATATAAATGTTGGCCTGTTGTTAATATCCTGGAATCTCTTACTCCAAGACTACTGTGCTACATCCTTCTTGTCCTGAAGTACTATTTTCTGAGAGCTGGTCAGCAAAGTGTTGTAAAGGATTAATAAAAATGGGAGGCCCTCCATAAGAGTGGATTGGTATGTCTGAAAAAATGAACAAACAAACCCATCAATTAGAAATATCTGTAGAGATTGAATATTGCAACTGCTGAAAAGTATTTGACTTTATAATTGGAACACAAGGTTGCTTAAGGTTTACAATGTTATGATAACAATCAGTTGAGGCAGTTGTTCTCTTAATATTATATTATTAGTTGCTTCCATGGCTGTCTCTGGTGGGGGACCCCACATCCCAGTTTCCTCTACTTCTGCTTAGTACTGAATACTAACCTCCTAAATATTCAGAGGTCTCAAACAGTTAGATCCTTCCTTCCTTCTTTCCTCCTTCCCTCCCTTCCTTTCTATCCCTCTATCTTCTGTCTTTTTTTTTTTTTCTGTTCTTGTCTACCCTATCCAAAATGAAATCTGAAAATGGCTGCTGTCACAAATCATACGGTAGCAAAGCTGAGTTTTGGTTCACTGAAGATATGCAAAGGATTAACAATCAGTGAATATTTGCAAAGTGTTTAGAAGTCAAAGCAAACACCATATGTACTAATATGGTTATTATTATTTATGAAGGTCCATGGGGGTGAACTGTTAACATGAGACAAATAGGAAGGCACAATGTGCCATACATATTTGCAGACCAAATTATTATTACTCCTGGCGGGAAACAGAAAATACAGAAAGAAGGCAGAGAAGAGGAGAATGTGGTTCTATCTCTTTTGCAAAAGGCTGCTCTCCCTCTCAGCATCAACAAAGGCCTTTTCACTTGCCAGGCATTGAGAACAGCTAAAATCTGAACATTGTAGACATGGTTTTATAGTGTTTGGATAAGAGTTGCTGCTTAGCTTAAATATATTGCATTTCACATTTAAAAGAGAATTTAACAGAAGGGAAATGGGCCATAATCCGTATTAACTATTTTTTCAGTTCCTTAACCTGAATTACCTAAATATGTACAACTCACCCATCACTCATGTGGATGAAGGCAGTTCAAGTTCCCCTTTTAATTTTGTTGAGGTTTCTTTTCCAATGGTTCTCCAGGGAGAACATCCAATGCTGTTTATTCTATAGGACTACAAGCTGGGACTTGAGAAACGTTTTAAAATTATAAATATCCCTGCTCTCAAGAATCTTCACTTATACAAGCTTCATAAAACTATGTGATTTCCCCCCCCCCTTTAATTCTGTGCCATTGATTTCCTTTCTGCTGAAGAATATATTACATGTCCAACACAAAAAACATGTTTACTCATATGTATCACTTTAAACTTTGTATCTGCTTTTTAAAATAAAGCCTTTTCCTCCATAACACAAAGAATAGTTTTATTTACTGTGTGTACATTGTGTTTCCTTTGTTCAGATATGGATATCAAAACTAAAACTAAACTTCTCTACAAGGGTTATTGTCTGAATGCTCTTTATGCAGTACATGTACATTGTCAAAGGTTATTCTTTTATTAGCGTAAACAATATTCTTTCTTTAAAAAGAATGTTTCAGTATCATATATAAACGCAGAGTGGATCTGGCATGTTACAAAAATAAAAAGATTCACAGACTCTGTTCACACACCAATCAAAACCACAAAATAGCCAATCGGATTTCAGTCTAACATATTGTGTGAACCCAACCTATAATAGGTGATCCCATTTTACTTCTTATCATGTATCCCCAGAAAATTGGGAATGTACCCATGGCTAAATTAAGGACAGGTTGTGTAAACTCCAGTAAAATATTTTCAGAAACATTTATGAACTGAGTACTGGGATAAAGGAAGCCATCACCATCATTCTTGCCTGGAGCAGGACTGGAATTCAAACTATCATGGGACCATCCTGCAGCCCTCTGAATACCGCAGTCCCAAACAAAATCTCAAAATCACTGCATTTCAAACAGTGTCATCATGTATGTTTTGGCCAAATGTTTTATGTTATTTTCCCCCCTCTTTGAATTGTATTTTCATGGAACTTGAACAGCAGCCATGCAAATCCAAGGACCAATTCACACAATTATGTACCTCAATTGTTTTCTCAATTTAACAGTTGATAATTCTTTGCCAAATGTGTGAATTAATTTGACTGAAAAGCATTGTACGTTAGATGAAATGCAAGGTCTGTCTTGGACAAATGATCTTGGCTGGATTGGCTTCACATGACTTCCTAGCCCTTTTTTTGGCAGCCTCCAGAGGCCCTCAGAATTTGACTGCATAAGAAATGAGAACATTGAATGTACCAAAAAAGTTTAATGTACCAATTTTGAATAAAAGCAACAGAAACAGAAGAAAAAGAAGAAAAAGGGAGGGGAAGAAGATTTTGGCTACAATCACTTCACTCTTCTATAGCTCTTGGAAACTAGATTTTAAAATATGGTGGTTCTTTTCCACAAAAATTATCCAGGTAGTGTATCAACTTTCCATAAACTAGCGTCTTTCATGGGGATTACAGTTCCAAATGTCTCAGCTGTCTCATTCATTGATCAAGTTGGTAGGAGATCCTGGGAGTGGTAGTCTCAAGACATTTGGAAGACACCATATATCATGACACAGACAGTTTCCTTTCCATCAATCCCAGAGTATTTAAGTGGAAAGTCAGTCAACAATCGATACACCACTTACCCATTTCAGATGTGTGTACTGGCGCATATTTATTTATTTTATTTATTTGATTTGCCAATTGTTTACAAGATAATAAGTATAAGTGTATACATAGTTGTGAATACATGAAATGGGTACATATAAGAAAAATAAAAGAAGAATAAGAGAAACAATAGGACAGGGACGGTAGGCACGTTGGTGCGCTTATGCACGCCCCCTACAGACCTCTTAGGAAAGGGGTGAGGTCAATAGTAGACAGTCTAAGGTTAAAGTTTTTGGGGTTTGGGGAAGAAACTACAGAGTCGGGTAGAGTATTCCAGACATTGACCACTCTATTGCTGAAGTCGTATTTCCTGCAATCAAGTTTGGTGCGGTTAACTTTGAGTTTGTATCTATTGTGTGCTCTTGTGTTGTTATGGTTGAAGCTGAAGTATTCATTGACAGGTAGGACATTGCAATGTATGATTTTATATACCATGCTTAAATCAGACCGAAGACGGCGTAATTCAAGGTTTTCTAGTTCTAGAATTTCAAGTCTGGTGGCATAAGGTATTCTACAACGAGTAGAGGAGTGGAGAACTCTTCTTGTGAAATATTTCTGGACTTTCCCAATTGTGCTAATATCAGATATGTAATGTGGGTTCCAGACTGATGAATTGTATTCGAGTATTGGTCTAGCAAATGTTTTGTATGCTCTGGTTAGTAGTGTGATATTACCAGAGAAAAAGCTACGTAGGATTAGGTTAACAACTCTTAATGCCTTTTTGGCTATGTAGTTGCAGTGGGCTCTAGCACTTAGATCATTAGAGATGAGTATTCCAAGGTCCTTTACAGAGCTTGGGTCATCAACAAGATCTTGACTATTCAGCTTGTATTTTATTTTCTGATTTTTTTTGCCAATATGTAAGACAGAGCATTTATTTGTTGAGATTTGAAGTTGCCATTTGTTTGACCATTCTGATACAAAGTCAAGATCTTTTTGAAGGGTAGCAGTATTGTCTGTGGTATTGAACAGCTTTACATCATCAGCGAAAAGAATGTAATTGCTCTTATATGATCACAGAGGTCATTTATGTAGAGTATGAAGAGAGTTGGTCCTAGAACACTGCCTTGGGGGACACCACTATTGACAGGTACAGAATTTGATAGGACGCTCCCAATTTTGACCATTTGTTGTCTGTTTGCCAGGAATGCTTCTATCCAGTTATTCAGTTGTCCAGAGATACCATAGGATTTTATTTTTAGGAGTAGTTTGTCGTGTACCACTGAATCAAAGGCTTTACAGAAGTCTATGTAGATTGCGTCTATTGCTTTGCCCTGGTCGAGTTGTGTCGTCCATATGTTTTTGCAGTGTAAGAGTTGCAGATTACAGGATAGTTTTTTTCTGAAACCAAATTGTTTATTGGAGAGTAGGTTGTTTGTCTCTAAGTGGAGGATGATGGATTGGTTAATAATTGATTCCATGACTTTACAGGTGACGCAGCATAAGGAGATTGGTCTGTAATTTTCAACTAGGCTTGGGTCTCCCTTTTTGAAGATGGGGATGACTGTGGCTTGTGACCATAGGTTAGGCAAGGAGCTGGTCCTGAAATATTTTTCAAAGATTATGCTTAGAGGTTTGGCTATGGCAGTGGATAGCTTTTTTAAGAAGTAGGCACATATTCCATCCGGTCCAATAGATAGAGATGGTTTTAGATTGCGTAGTGCTTTTTCAACATTGTCTTCTGTAAAATCGATATGTATTAGATCATTGTTGTTATCTGTGGTACGGCTAGGAAATACTGGGCATGATCCGTTGCTGTTTACAAATACTGAGCCGAAGAATGTGTTAAAGAGGTTGGCTTTAATGGTGTCGTTGCAGTCTTTACCATCAGGTCCTATCAAGGGTGGGATGGACCTTGAGTCTTTTAGTTTGTTGTTTACAAAATTGTAAAAAGCACGGGTGGAATTGGTGCTTAGAAGGTTTTCCTCTTGTTTAATGTAATAATTGGTGCATTCGGTCTTTATCTGGTGGCATAAATTTTTGTATCGGCTTTTGAAATTGGCAACGTGACCAGATTTGTTTTTCCGCCAGAGTGATCTCTTTTTGGATTGAAGTTTCCTTATTGTTATGGGTAATCTGCTTTTTGTTTTGTTTTGGGAGTTGTTGTTGGTACATATAGTTTGATGACTCTTTTGACTTCAAGTAAAAATATGTTGTAATGGTCTTCAACAGTATTGCATCCAGTGAATAGAGATTGCCAATCAAGGGATGAGAGATCGTTGTCTATAAGATCATAGTTGCCTTTTTGAAGTTACAATTGGGGATTACATCATTGTGGTGATTTTTGTGTGGGCGTATGTTGAGACAAAAGTCAATCATATTGTGGTCATTGCTGGAAAAAGGTTCTTTAGTTTGTATTCCGTAAATTAAATTCAAACTATTGCAGAAGATGAGATCGAGGCAGTTGTTTAGTCTAGTGTTGTTGGTTACTAGTTGTTCCAGTCCCAGATTTGTAATAGCATTGTAGAAGGTTGTGTGTATGATTTCAGTTGTACATTCATTTAGGGTCCAGTCAATATGAGGTAGATTGAAATCACCAAGAAAGATAAAAGGGTATGGGCAGGATGCAGCCCATGTTAGTAATGTATTTAGCTTGTTTACATGTTCGATGTCATAATCAGGTCCTCTGTAACATAGTAAGAATCGAATTGTGATATTTAAGGATAGTTCACAGATGATGGTCTCAGGAAGAGCAAGCTCCTGGGTAACTTGGATATTTTTTAGATGTAAGGACTTTTTATAGAAGATAGCAACACCACCTCCTCTACGAATTTCACGATCTGATCGGTAAACATGATAGTCCCTTACTGTGGTAATGGAGTCAGGGAGAGATGCAAACACACACAAACACTCATACAAACACTATATTTTCTTAGTTGCTATTTGGGGTGTCTACGGGGAGTGATTAGAAGAAACTCAAGATGTTGGCCACAATGGAGGAATTCCTTGTGTGTCTAATCACACTTGGCCAATAAAGAATTAATTAAGTGATTGATTGAGTGAGTGAGTGATTGATTGATTTTTTTTCAGCATATGACATTTTATCATACCATGTGGATACCCTGGTTCCTAACGATGGGCTACGATCTTTTTTCTACATCACCTTTTTCAGTTTAATGTCACCCTCATTTCCCACTCATTGCTATCTCAACAATCAGAGAAGGACAACAAGTTTCCATTTGTATGTGGATGGAATGCTTACTTATCAACCAAATCAGCTTGTGATCGAAGAATTAATTGCCAAATTTTTGCTATTCTGCCTGCCTAATGTTCACCTCCTCCTTTCAGAGGCCCATTAGATAGCACCATACAATGGGAGTCTGCAATTGTTTCTAAAAATAACAGTCTCAAGGCCTGTTCCTGTCATACATCAGATACAGTCAGGCAGCATCACAGAGAGCAAGAGAGAGAGAGATAAGCCATGGGGTTTGATGTAGGGCACTTAGCAGATAGTCATATGGTAACTCTTTCGGTATCTGGACAATTAATCACAGATGCTTCCTCTAGCATACTATAATCCATTGTCACCTCTCTCACACTTTTTTTAAAGGATCATGAGACTAACTAAACATGCAAATTTTCTTTCTACCAGTGTTTGTGTGCGTACACACGCACATGCACACATTTTTTTAAATTTGTTGCTTCTGTGCCCTTTTCTCTTACTGCCATCTAGAGGGGAACATTTGGATTTAGTAATAGAGAGCAATTAGATATTGGAGCTCTAGAAAACAGGGGGAAGCTGCCTTAAACAGCAGTAGCACTTTGACTGATAGACCGCTTCATAGTGCTTTGTAGCCCTCTCTGTTTAGAGTCAGAATATTGCCCCCAACAATCTGGGTCCTCATTTTACTGACCTTGGAAATGCATTAGATCCAATTTCTTGTTATCCAGATAGACAGAAAACCATGATCTGGGTTTATACTAGGCTAGGCCAGCTCAAAACCTTTCTCTTGCCTGCCAGTTGCAGGGATGTCTTTTTTTCCCCTTTGTCAACTCTCTTGTTTCCAAGTGGAGGCCTCTGAAATCCGAGTAGAGGTAATGGTGAATCTATGAAATGTGTCGAAGGTGACATGTCACAACATTTTGGGCAATCACCAGCATTCAATATTCTCAAAAGTATATCCTGCTCCCATGCCATTTTTAGAGGCTATGGAGACTATACAAGAATGGGGTGTGCTTTCATGTGGCCTTTGGTGCCTCTGGAAATTATGCAAGTGGGTCATGCCACCAGAGCCTCCCAAAATGAGCTTGTTTTACTCATATTTCATTTTTGTAAATTATTTGATGTTTCTTTATATAATACCCAGTGCCATATATCATTACACTGTATTTTTTTAAAAAAATAAAATAAACGAATATGTAAAGAATTGGTTCTCTTTTATTCAGGGGAAGCGAGGACACTCCAGGAGTCAAGTTAGACATTTTTCTAATATTTGACATGTTAAGCCCAAAAGGTTAGCAATCAGTGGTATAGGATATATATGATAAGATCCCTAACTGAGTGCTCTGAGGTTTATGGTTTTCATGGAATAAGACTTTCCATTTAATAGTCTTCTCACTGCAGCAACACAAAGGATCTGCTCTCCTTTGTAGCATTGCCATGAGCACACCTCTGGCTAGTATGCAAATCCTGTGGTAGCCCCTAAGGCTAAAGCTGTATAGATGTGCAGCAGTTTGAAAACCATGATTCTAGCAGAAACCTCTGGTTTCAAGGTTATACACAACATGAACCCCTTAAAGAATCATTATATTTCTGAATTTTAAAATGCCTTAATATGTTCAATATTCCCAATGAGACACAGTGGGCAGGGGAAATCCAAGCTCAAAATGGGAAGATATTTGTTGACCGTGAGAGGTATGAAGCAGCGGGACAGCTTGCCTCCAAGAGCCATAGGGGGTCTGTCCCTGGAATTATTGGACAGCCGTTTGTTTGGGATGGTTGAATGAATCTTCCCCTGGATAGCAGGTTTGACTAGAAGCACTTCAAGATCTTTTACATCTTAGGATTCCATGAACTTGCTGACATCATCTTCTTATCAGGGGTGGGATGAAAATATTTTTACTACCGGTTCTATGGACCTGGCTAGGTGGGAGTGACTAGGTGGGAGTGGCCATCTGACTGGATGGGCATGGCTTCTTCTTTTTTTGCGCCCCCTCCCTGTGCTCTGTTTTTTGCCTCCTGGGCATCAGGGAAGCATCCTGGGCGAAGCAGTAAGACAGCGAGGGGGATTCCAGCACTGCTGATCATCAAAACAGCTGATCATTGGGTTGAAAAAAAGAAATACTGTTAGTAGTGACTGGGCGGGGAGGAGAGAGGCGGGCGGAGAGGGGAGGGGCCAGCCAGGGGCACGATTTGCCAGTTCTCTGAACTGCGTAGAATCATAACAACCAGTTCTACCAAACCGGTCCGAACTGATAGAATCCAACCGCTGCTTCTTATCCATAATAGCCTTAGAGGAATTAATTTATGGGAAAACTCTGTTAAAAGCAAAATGATTGCTAACATATTAATGACTTGTTTTGTTCCCAGTATTGATTGACTGGCCAATTGCTTAAAAACATTTCTAAGTAGCAAAGAGGTTTACATTTTGCAATAACATTTATTTTTAAAATGATGTGTGATTGAGCCTTAGGATTGAAATGGGAGTGGGTGGCCTGTTCTTTGTTCCATGTAGCCAATAGTTTAGCATAAAAAAAAACACGGAATATCTATTTTCATTTGAGAAATGTTGGAGAATATGCTATTGTGGAGATCTGATCAATCAGCTAGACTGAATTATATGTCAGCGACAGCACATCATTGCTAAATAATTACAGATTTGGGGCAATATGACTTAAAGTAGGTCTATGGAAGACATAAGGCGGTCATATGCTGGCAGTAAGATTCTGTAGCACACACTCACTGACATAGGAGGAGAGAGAAGAGAGAGAGAGAGAGGGGAAAGAAAGAAAGAAAGAAAGAAAGAAAGAAAGAAAGAAAGAAAGAAAGAAAGAAAGAAAGAAAGAAAGAAAGAAAGAAAGAAAGAAAGAAAGAAAGAAAGAAAGAAAGAGGGAGGGAGGGAGGGAGGGAGGGAGGGAGGGAGGGAGGGAGGGAGGGAGGGAGGGAGGGAGGAGGAAGGAAGGAAGGAAGGAAAGAAGGAAAGAAGGAAAGAAAGAAAGAAAGAAAGAAAGAAAGAAAGAAAGAAAGAAAGAAAGAAAGAAAGAAAGAAAGAAAGAAAGAAAGAAAGAAAGAAAGAAAGAAAGAAACCTTCTAGGAAATTGCCTGACACCATGCAGTGCTTCTGACGTCTACCTGTGATGTTAAAATGAGTGTTTTGACATCACTAAAGGATTAGAGCAAAAATTCATTGAGGCTAGAACAGCAGAAATGAATTGGAAAATAGCTTGAGGGAGAAGATGCAAAATAACTGGGCTTCTTCGAAAATACAGAATGGAGTAGGACTGAAATCACACAGATGGATACATCTGAGAATTCCCTGAAGATGGCTGAGAGAAAATAGACTTTCAGGCTGCCATTCAAGTCTAACGTGTTTGGTTTTCTTACTCTGTGCTCGTGTAGTCAAAGGGCAGCATTATACATGCGACTGGTATTATTCATTTAAATTTACAGGGAGGTTGTTGGATTGTATTATTGTCTCTGTACCCGAAAAAGTCAGAGGTCATTTTTGTTATATGTATATTGATTTTATGTAATTTTGTTGTCGTTCTTAAATCTGTCCTGTTATTCTCTTCCCCTTTGCCCCTTTTCCTTTTATATTAGTTTGTATTTTAATGTTTTTCATGAAATTTAATAAACATACTTTTTTTAAAAAAAAAAAGTGTTATACATGCTGAATTTTGTATTTTTCTACTTTTCTGGTTCAATCTGGAGGTTTCTGAAGTTGTTGGGTCAACAATTCCAAGAATATCCAATCCTCAACATACCCACAGGCCCCAAGGTTGAGGGAGGCTAATCAAATGCTTGGACATTTAAAGTGCCTGGGTCTGAAGTTGAAGTGGATCATTTTTCATGTATTAGATCCAGGACCTTATTGTCTTGAGTACACAGGAGTATAAAAAAGCATTACATATTTTATTTCCTTTATTGGAAATCTATTCTCTCCCCTCCCCTCCCCCCCCCAAAAAAAATATCAACAGAGTTGATTAAAACTGCCTTTTTGTGGGGAAATGCAAATATAGGGATTTGTCCTAAAGCCTAAGATATAGGCCCTTATCTCAGGTGAAACCACTATTACCTCAAGTGAAACCACTGTTCATTGAAGTAAAGGCCTATTGCAATGTTTCTCAACCTTGACTGGTTGAGGTGTGTACTTCAACTCCCAGAATCCCCCAGCCAGCATGCTTTGAATAAGCATTGCCAGATCTATATCTAGGAATATCAGATTATTCTCTCTGTGTTCATTTATATGTTTATAATCAGATAAAACAAGACATGATTACTGTCTCTTCAACTGACGAACTACAAGAGCTTTTCCAGTGATAAAAGCATTGTATCAACAAAAAGCTAGTTCGTATGTGCTTGAAATATGTATTTATCCTTCTTATTGCAAAGATGGTCTGAACTCATTTGGCCACCCAAAAAAGTGCAAATGTGGCTTGAATTCAGCCATTACAATCATTCCTGTGGGAGGTATAAGGAACAAGGAGAGTCAATTGTCCAGGGCTATTCATAACATTTATTGCTGTGTGGTGCCATAACAGCTCAGCATAAACTGCCACCCATACATACAAATCTCTGTAATATCTGTGTGAAACTGTGAAGTATAAAGTGCTCTCGTACAAGAAGACAAACTTATATTCCTAAAGATTGAACATTTCCCCCCCATAAAATGCTTTAGTCATCTGGGGATGCTTGTAGAACCCTTCCTAGTGTTATATTTATTGATGTATTTGACAATGAAGAATAGTATTTCTTCTCTTCAATTTCAAGACAGCTTATGATGGCATTCAAATCAACTTTTAATAATTTGAAAAGCCACCATTAATATTAAATAAAACAGCAAATCTTTAACCAACTAAAAGAATATTCTAAAAAGCTTGAACTTTCTCTTGATGCTAAAGGAAAATGAAGGTTAATTCCTCGACTTTAGAGGAATCTCCCTGGAAGAGGATCCAAAGTGCCACACAGACTGGGTCCTTTATCGAGTCACTCTCATCATCAAAGATTTGAAGAGAAATCTCTGAGGAGACTTTCAGAGTGCGGCAATTTCATGGGGCAGAATAGCTATTTATTTATTTAGCTTCTACTCTACATTATTCCAGGGCAGGTATTCAAGGGCATTAGTCAAATTATAAAAAAACAAAATAAAAATAATTCTAAAACACTTGACATATAAATTAAGATTAATACTAAATCAGTTAACAATTAGTGAGGTGATTTTTTTTACGTAAATACTTTGGTTTTGATCCCAAAAAGCTGTTTTAGAGTTGATAGAAATACATGGATCACACACCTGTCTACAAAATTCTTTAAAAGGAACTAATATTTTCCCAGTATTTCATAGCTGCCTCTGCAGCTGCCACATAACAGTCTAAATCACTGGTCACCAATTGGTTGGCTGGGAACGACTGGTAGTCTGTGAGAAAATTTTGGTGGTCCGCAGAAAAATGTCCCCCCCCCAAAAGCACTCCCCCCAAAGCAATTAATCCAGGCTGTGCGGGAACACAAGGCAACGCCGCCCACATGGCCTGCCCACCTGCTGGCCCCCACCCTTTGGCCAAGTGCAAACCTTACCTTGAGTAGAGCCATGTGAGCTGGAACTGGAAGGTAAGACCAATGACAGGGGAGGGAAATCTGCCCCAGGGTGGCTTGCTGATGTTGGTGGGAAAGTCGGTCCCATATTCCAGAGCTGCAATAGTCACAGGAGAGGCCCTTTGGTCATCCCAGAGCAGCTCCTCTAGTCCATGGCAAGCTGGTGCACCCGGGTGGAGGAGCAGCTGCTCTGGGATGTCAAAGAGCCAGTCCTGTGACTACTACAGCTCTGGAATATGGGACCGACTTTCCCACCAATGTCAGCAAGCCACTGTCAGTCAAAATTAATTAGTGGTCCGTGGGATTTAAAATTATGAGTTTGGTGGTCCCTGAGGTCCAAAAGGTTGGCAACCCCTGATCTAAACGACACGTTTTAATATAAATAATGAAAAAAAATCTATATTTAACTCAAATATGCTCCACAATTTTAAGCTGCACCAAACCAAGCACTGTTTCCACATTCAACCAAACCACCTCTTTTAACCTCCCAAAATAGAGGAACAAAAATGGGAGATAAACTGCTTGATTATAACTGATCATGAGAAAATATATTTGTTTTGGGGAAAATTGATTTTTTCTTCAGTAGCCTCTGACTCAGTGTTATAAAGGTAAGTATAAATTGGTGATTTAAATGACCAGAGAGTCATTGTATACTTTACTCTGAGCAGTCGTAATAGTATAAATAATATTATGTTGCTACTGCTGTTTTAACTGAGAGACCAGTAATGTATTACTGTATGTTTTTGCCTTCTTCCTTTTTCCCCCATGTATTTTTGTTTCTCCTTCGTCTATTCTTTTCTTCTCTGTGTTTATACATTAAAATTAATTTAAAAAAATAAAAGTTATTACTATAATGTGAAACAACAAAAAGATAGTTGCTAACTATATAGTTGAAGAACAAGGAAACAGAGAAAATACAGACCAACTTTGAGGAAAATAAACATTGTTTGAAAAAGAGCCTCCAGCAAAATCAATGGAATAGAAAATGACAATTAAATTATTTGGAATGAATCACAAGTGAGGAAATGCTGGAAAGATTATTTTACAGATTTGGATGAGAATGATAAGGATATTGTTGAAGGATGGATTTGAAACATATGTTATAAATGTTTGTATCCAGGGGGAAAAAAAATGAAAAAAAGTTGTAATTGTTGTCGGAATGCTGAAAAAAATGGTGAAGTTACAGGTATAGATGGAGTAACTAGAGAAGTATAAAAATATGGATGTGGAATGGATAATTTGTTTGCCTATGGAATGGATAATTTGTTTAGTTTTGAAAAGATTACATTTGCACAGAAAGAATTTTGTAATTGTTCCCAAAGTATTGAAAAAAACCAGAGGGAAAATGTATGTAAAATTACAGGGAGATTGGTTGTTTAAGGGAGTCTGGAAGGTATGCAGAGTAGAATATCTTTATGAGTATGAGAAACATCAATGAATACATTTTGTATTATGCCAGATAGGGAGTGTATATGCCAGATTGTTCCCCTTCAAACAGGCCACTGAGAAATGGATAAATGGGAAAGTATGTCTCTTGATTTGAAGAAAAGATACAATAATTGAGTTTTGCACAAACAACAAGTTGACATTGCTTGCCAGATGCAGTAAGAGTGTTTGTTCTACATGGGAGGTAAAAAAAAATCCATGGGAATAAATGGAATGCTTAGAGAATGGTTCGATGCTAAGCAGGGAGCAAAACATAAATGTGTGATGCCTCATTGGTCATTTAATACTGTTATCATTAAATGATATGTAGAATAGGAATGTAGGAATGCTTACAGAGATATTAGAATGGTGTTGAGTGAGGGTGTGAATTATATGTATTATTCTATGCAGAAGATGTAGGGTTTGTTGATGGAGAGCCCAAATGGTTTGCAGTGACTGTTAGATAGACAGACAAAAATGCAACGAACAGTAATAGATATAAAAACTAATGTACCAAAGACTAAAATAATTGTTTCTAGCATGGAAAGAGAAATAAATAAAAATGTATATTTATAAATAAATATAAGCAGGAAACAAAGCAAGCAAACATTACTATGTGTTTTGATAAAATGTTTACTGAAGGTGACAAAATGGAAAAAAAATTAGATGTGAAATACTGGAAAAGTAATGGGTATTATATGGTCTGTATAATCATGTCTGTGGAAAGAAACAATACTGGCTGTGTATATATGCATGTTTCTGCCTACTTCATTCAGAAGAGAGAGTTGGAGACCAGGAGAAACAGAAAGATAAAGTGAATATCTAATCTTTTAAAAAATACTATGGATAATCTGATTGTGGAATGTTTTTAACATTTGTTTTTAAGATTATTATATGCTGCCCAGAGTCACATTTGTGAGATGGGCAGCTGCAAAAAAAGAAGGAAGGAAGGAGGAAGGGAGGGAGGGAAGGAGGGAGGGAGGGAGGAAGAAGGAAGGAAGGAAGGAAGGAAGGAAGGAAGGAAGGAAGGAAGGAAGGAAGGAAGGAAGGAAGGAAGGAAGGAAGGAAGGAAGGAAGGAAGGAAGGGTGATAACCAAGAAGGGATTGGGTCAAGAAGGAATGAGTCTTGAATAAATGTTGATGAATAGACAGGTGAGCAACTAGAATGTAAGATATAAATTGAGGTGATTTCATAACATAGAGAAACTATATAAGTATCAAAGCATAAAGCAAACATAGAAAGGAAAAATGAACTGAGAAGAAGTAAAAATCAGAGAAAGGTGTGGTTAGATGGAGTTGAGAAAAACTTGAAAAAGAAATTTAAAAGCAAAAGGCTATATTTGAAACAGTGTGTGGACATTGTGAAAGCAAGGCTGATTTGCAAAGTCAGAAAGATGTGGAAAGATGCAATGAATTGTATTTATCTATAGATTTATTTTGATCTTTCTATTCCTTATTCCTTATCTGGAATAAGAAATGGGATATGAATATGATGTAACTTCTAGATATTTTTCAAGGGTAGAGCATTCCATCAGCAAATCTACCTACAACAGGGGAGACCACAGGAAGTCCAATGACTGTCCAGGATCAAGGAGTACTCCTGAACTAAGAGCCTGTGGACAGAGATTATACAAATGAAATGCCATATTTTAAATAAAAACAGCATAAGGTCCCAGAGAGGATTTAAGACTGTGTTTCTTTACTAGCAGTCCATAACAGAGGCCCAGCTCTTAGTGTGGCAATAGAAATTCTTGCCAGCATAGTAATGTCCTGTTCTGATTCTATTATGGTTGCCAAGTGTTTTGCATTAGAGAAATGTGGGTTACATAAATCATGTCTTGGGGATACAACAAGATCAGCATCATGAGGACAAAGGTAAAATTAGGGTTGCCAAGCCAGTCCTGTGACATTATAAGTAACTAATGCAGACAGGCTCTTGGGTTGCTAAGGCTTTCTAATAAAATTCAATTTTTCCTGTACATCATTTAAATCTCCCTTGCATAATATAAACGGTATACAGACCTTTCCTGGAGTTGTGTGACCTTAAGAAATCCCATAAATATTTTTTTTTAAGTCCTTCATAGCATGGGTCTTTCATTTTAGTGTCTTCATCACAGAAGAAACAGACATCCAGCTAATATGGCCAAAAGTCAAATGATGCTCTGAGAGAATAAACTAAGAACAGAAAATTATGTAGGAAGATGATGAGACTTGCCCCAACTCAATTAATTAATTCTATTCATCCATAAAACTGCCTATCAGCCCCCTGAGAGTTTCATAGAGAAACAGTGCATTTCCACAGCATATGTTGACTCTGAGACAAAAACAGCAGGTGATTTTTGTGTCATTCAAGGAGAAGTATAAATTCTTGAATATTGTGTTGAACTATCATCCCTAGATATTCTGGCTTCCCAAGTGCAAAACCACAAACAGGTGTGGCTGGTGAAATAGAGGTTAAATGTTCTCCAGCAGAAGAGAAAGAAAAGTGATACTGCTTATCCACTAAATCTCACTTGCTACTGACTCATCAAGTCAAACATCACACTATTGATGCTAAAAGAAAAGGAGGATATATTCATCTGAGCAAGGATTGTGTACAGAGGCAGAAAATCATGTATAGGGGCAATTTTAATAAAACTAGGATTTTACTTTCTTAGAAAGACCTTTAATTGGGTTTGGAAGATTAATTTCTATAGAATCTCCTGAGACAAACTAGATCAATAAATCCATTAAAGCAGATACAAGTTTGCAAAAGCAGTAGCCTCATTTCCTTTTTGCCTAGTGTTCCATTCTGCATCTATGCCAGTCATGAACATATGCAAAATAGGAGGCACTTATTGTTATGCTGGCCCACTTCTATTCAACACTTCTATTTTTCTAAAATTAAAGACATCTAGTTATGATGATTAAAACATGATTAACCATTTTAAAAGGCAAGGGAATAAATCAGTAATGAGATTTCTGTGTGAACAGTTTCTGCTGCATGAAAGAACAGAATCCCAACTTTGTATATCTTGTGTAGAAGTTATAATTATAGCTCAATGGCTATAACAGTTTTAACAGACATAAGTCTCAGGTTCAATTCTTATAACCCTAGGTTAAGGATCAGCCCAAAATGAGGGAAATCTTCTGTTTGAAACAATACAGGGAACCTCAGCCAACTAAATTACATGATAATAGCCATTTTGTGTTCCAATCACATACCCTCCAGGTGTCTTGGGTTACAACTCAGAATTCTGAGCCAGCAGAGCCAACATATCTGGAAGATATCTGGTTGAAAGGCACTGACTGCCCTTGGGGAATGCCTAGTCTATTGCAATCTCGGAGTGCTCACATTATCATATAGAGTCATCTCCAGTGATGATTGATGTTTCCCCAGACAAGCATACTTTTCCTTTTGTATAGATTTTCTCATGGCTATGAATTAGGAACAGATGAGGGTGGTATAAAATATAAGACAATATAAATGTACAGTTATATAATCTATATAGTTAAATAAACTAAAAGAGAAAAACTGAAATATTTGCAAGGCATCAATAGACCAAGTTAACCAGATTCATCCCATGTTGGACTCTGGTGGTGTAGCAGATCCTGTGGAGGTGGCTGGGACAAGGTCTGACTTGGTTGTCTTGGAGGAGTTTAATTCTGTTGGGTCTAATGAAACAGATAGGATTCGGGTGCCTTATAGCTCAGGTCAATGTAGGTCCATGGTTTTTTTTTTTGGTTGGATAACGGCTCTTGGGAGGTGAAATGTGGTTGGGTAACAGATAATCAGAGTTGGAAGGGACCTTGTAGGTCATCTAGTCCAACCCCCATTCAAGCGGGAGACCTACACCATTTCTGACAAATGGCAGTCCAATCTCTTCTTGAAAGTCTCAAGTGATGGCGCTCCCACAACTTCCGGGGGTAAGCTGTTCCATCGGTTGATTGTTCTTGCTGTCAGAAAGTTTCTCCTTATTTCCAGGTTAAATCTCTCCTTGTTCAGTTTCCATCCATTATTCCTTGTCTACAGGCGCTTTAGAAAATAGCTTGACCCCTTTCTCCCTGTGGCAGCCCCTCAAATATTGGAAGACTGCTATCATGTCTCCCCTGGTCCTTCTCTTCATTAGACTAGCCAAGCACAGTTCCTGCAAACATTCATTGTATGTTTTAGCCTCCAGTCCCCTAATCATCCTGGTTGCTCTTCTCTGTACTTTTTCTAGAGTCTCAACATCTTTTTTATAATGTGGTGGCCAAAACTGGATACAGTACTCTAGGTGCGGTCTTACTAAGGCTTTATAGAGTAGTATTAGTACTTCCCTGTATCCCTCTGTTAATACAATTTAAGATTGCATTAGCTTTGTTGGCTGCTGCTGCACACTGCTGGCTCATACTTAGCTGGTTGTCCACTAAGATTCCAAAATCCCTCTCACAGTTTCTGCTATTGAGCCTAGTTTCACCCAGTCTATATGTGTACTTTTGGTTTTTCTTGCCTAAGTGTAGCACTTTACTTTTCTCTATATTGAATTTCATTTTATTAGATATGGCCCAGTGTTCTAGTCTGTCAAGATCAAGACTGATCTTGATGAAAACAAATCACTGGGGCCTGATGGATTACATCCCAGAGTTTTAAAGGAGCTGGCAGAGGTCATCTCAGAACCACTGCACCACATCTTTCAAAAATCCTGGAGCACCGGGGAACTACCAGAGGACTGGAAAAGAGCTGGTGTGGTTCCCATCTTCAAAAAAGGAAGAAAAAAAAAACCAGACCCAGGAAACTATAGACCAATCAGCCTAACATCAATACCCGGGAAGATACTGGAAAAGATAATAAAAAAACAGATCTGCCAACATCTAGAAACAAGTAAAGTAATAACTAGCGGTCAGCACGGGTTTGTTAAAAACAGATCATGCCAAACCAATCTTATTTCATTCTTCAACACAGTGACTAAATTAGTAGACCAGCAAAATACTGTGGACATAATATATTTAGATTTCAGCAAGGCATTCGACAAAGTAGACCACAACCTACTTCTTAGTAAGCTAGAAAAAAGTGGAATAGATAGCACCACCACTAGATGGATTCGCAACTGGCTGGCAAACTACTCAACGAGTAGTCTTTAATGGGTCTAAGTCTACATGGAGGGAAGTAAGCAGTGGGGTTAGTCTTGGTGGTGGTGAATTCCTCTCTGAGAAAGGGGTTGTTCCATTGTCTCCTAAGGAGGCAGTGGTCCACCCACCCCCTTGAAGAAACCATTAGAAGAGAATGTTTGTAGCTCAGTATTGAACTGTGGGGTCCTTGGTGTTCTCTGACCTTGGTTGTTCTCTTGCAGACATTTCATTACCAAGCTCAGAGAGTACCAAGGACTCCTCAAGAGACCTTCACTGGGACCCAATGATACTAGATAATGTTTGGTTTCCTAAATTCTTTTTTGGGGGAAGATTGTGGAGAAGGTGGTTGTGCAACAGCTTCGAAGGACTCTGGAAGCAGCAGATTATCTAGATTCCTTTCAGTTAAGATGCAGGCCTTGGTATGGGACCAAGGCAGTATTGCCTTATCCCTTTTCCATTCTGATGATATTATTCTTATATCCATTGCAATGAGTGTTTATTCACAGGGAGGGACATTTACCAATTGAAAGTATAACAATGAGTCACACTGTTAACTTTGTATATCTGACCTAAGTCTGCCTTATAACTTGAATGTTAAACTCTATAAATGCTTACTTCTCTATCCAAGTTCAACTAACATTTTTCTCATATCACTTCACTTTTTATATATTAACCAACTTTATATCTACCACTTCAATCTTGTAGACTGAGCAATGCATAACAAACTCAAAAGCAGAATAGGAACATAATTTAACTATACATAAAACCTCAGCGGTGGATCACAATCATACCAAGAACCAAAGGCCCATTGAAAGAGAGTTGTCTTCAGTGCCTTTTGGAATAAGAGTGACATCAGGGTCAGGAACATGCCCAAGGAAAAGGAGTTCCAGAAAGTGGAGATGTCACTGAGAATATTTGCTGGAATGTTTGATGTGCTTCTAGGCTGGTTTCATAATAGAAGGAACAGGGTCATCAGTGCAACTCCTTTCTCTGCTCTATTTCCTTCATGTGGCTATTCTACATGTTATTCATGTATAAAAAGGACCAATGACTGCTTACTTTAGAGTGCCACAGGGAAGTCCTCTGGAGAAGCCTGTGTTTAGTGACAACCAATTCATCTGCCACTTGGAACTCACGGGGACCGCTTTCCACTCTGCCTTACAAAAAGGCTTTACAAATTTATCATTTTCACCTGGCCTCTCACAATGTATAATTGTGCAATGGAAATATGAATTTGATTTTTTTTAATGTTTGGAAACAACAATTTAAATGTTTTTTTGGGGGGTGGGATCAGTGTTTTTGACATGCATACCATCCCCAGTGCTTGGTATTAGCCATCTAGAATCTGACAGATAATTTAAAAATAGATCTAGAAAGATTGAAATACTTATCAGTTCCATTGGCTTTAAGTGGAAGAATGTCATATATCAGGGGTGTCAAACTCACATCATCACAGCGGCGTCTTGTGACGTATCGGGACATTTTCCCCTGGGCGTGGCCATGGCCAGTGCAGGACGCATCTGGCCCATGGGCTGGGAGTTTGACATCCCTGACATGTATGATTTGTGGCCTTACTGAATACAATGGGGTTCAGCAGTCTTCAATGTAGCTATTCTAATGCTTTGTCATAAAAATGGCCCAAGTATAGAAATCTAGGCAAATTATAGCTATTTTGACTGCGTATATTGCTTTTGCCCCTGGCAGGTCAAATTTTTAGCAGATCACACCTTCTATGAAGTGCTCAGGGGACAGCTGAAGCAGCCAGGGTCATTCTATTATGATTGCCCATTGAATTACCTGCCTGTGCTTTTCCTGCCAGAGGAATATGCTCCCTGAATGCCCTAACCATTAAGAGATGCTCTACCAGTCCAGTTGTGCTGCCTGACCCTGACCCTTGTCTCAATACCAATTAAGCCTCCTGAATGTAAGCTAGCCCAAATTGTCTTGAGGAATTCATATTGACATTAAAAGCAAAGCCCCTATGTACCCATTAATCGAATTCACTAAATGTAATAGGATGTTAGGTAAATACCAACTGATTATGGGAACTTATTTGCCAGGGTTTAACTGTGCAATTGACGCCATCAGTTACATGGTTATTACACTTCAAAAAAATCTACACACTTAATAGTGAACTGACATTTAAACAACATAATAAGCGCTTTAGAAAACATTGATATAACGAATGTTTGAGGAGGAAATTATTACAGCCCTCACACAGGAATCCTATACATTATCCCTTTTTGGTTTGGGCCACATAAATTTCTAGGAACAACATTTTTGCATAGAGTGATGGCAAAGAAAGAGTAACATTAGATTGGCATTTTCAGTGTTTCATGTTACCATCATGAGTTATATTATATTTTAAACAACTGTTATCTTTTCAATATAAGACATGAAGGTTACCCTTTATCTGAAGATATCATAGGTCCCAAAATGTCAAAGGAACAGCTAATCTAGTCATGGATTTGAAAGAAAAAGAAAGAAAGATGCTTTCCTCTGCCTTGATGGTATAGGAGATGGGTTTTTCATTTTCCTACAGTGCATTTCACTGCAAGATTTAAATCTTCTTTATGTGCCAAGGTTCTTTATGCCCAGAGCCCCAAAATTGTTAACTTGTCTCTAGTCAAACCAATTTAAAACCACTGCTGTGCTATAACTCACTAAGGGCCGCAATGTAAAGCTTAATTAAATAACTTAAAAACACAAACACTCCACACACAACTGAGAGGCAGAAATAGAAGTCCAGAGCACTGATAGAAAAAAGAAGGCAATAGTTCGCACAAAGATATGTAGGCAGAGTCCTGGGCTTCTAAGGTAGATGTTTTCTGTCTTCCACAAAAAACAAAGAGTTTATTATAAAAGAAAGGAGATTTATTTTCTCACTAGACTTGGAATTCTTCTTCTTTTTCTTTCTTTTTTCTTTCTAAACTTTTCCTTTCCTCTTATTATGTATTTTATCAGTTTTTGAAATTCAATAAAGTCATATTTTAAAAAGGGATATGAATGAAAGACCTATCTTGGATTGATTAGAGCTGATGTGATAGAAGAGACAAATTCTAAAATGTGTTGAAATTTAATTCTATTTAATTCTATTTACTTTTAACTATTTTTTTTGTTCTGCCCCATCCAGTGTGACCTTTTGTCTAGTATTGAAAGGTTGTGTCTGGCTAGCTTCCTCCCCACACCTCCTCAAAATGTGCATTGTGGGTTAAAACATGTGCAAAATATACGGCAGGGTTTCTCACCATTTCTAAATGGACTTAATTAAAGCCTTTCATTAATGTCTCACAAGAAACGTTCTTGTCAAGGTATGGATAATCTTGAAGCAACATTTTTGTTCACTCTCCCACTTAACTCCCATTAACAGAGAAAAGTTAACTATTCTTAAGAAGAACTTCAGCTAGCAATTTCCCATGAATCTGGGGAAACAAGGTTTCTTCCCTTCCTAATGAATCACCTGGCCTCTAGAATGACTGAGAAAAAGCCCATTACTGAACCAACCAATCAATCAATCAGAATAGAGCTGGAAGGAACCTTGGAGGTTAAACCCCTAGGTCAAGTAGGAGACCCTATACCCACAGGTGGGGTTCAGACTGATTCGGGCAAACCAGATATTAAGTTTTCATCTGGTTTGCTGAACTGGTATTTCAACCAACCGGCTGGCCCCGCCCCCCCCTACCCCGCCCCCCCCAGGAGTCTCCATGTGGCCCATTTCCTATGCAGGTAAGTGCAGAGTCCGCATGAAGTTTAGGGAGGGGGAAAACGGGCCTTCCAGAAGTCCAGAAACGGACCTGTTTCTGGCTTCTGGAAGGCGAAACCAGACCCTTGGGAAGGTGAAAAACGGCCCTCCTGGAAATACCGGAAGTCTGGAAATGGACCTGTTTCCAGCTTCCAGAGGGCTTCCAGAGCCCAGGGAGGCCGTTTTTGCCCTCCCAGAGGCTCAAGGGAAGCCTCTGGACCCTTTGGAAGGCAAAAAAAACAGCTTTCTGGGAAGTTCCAGTAGGCCACGCCCAGCAACTGGGCAGCAAATCAGTTGCTGGCTTTTTGAATCCCACCCCTGCCTATACCATTTCAGACCGGTGGCTGTCCAGTCGTTTCTTAAAAACCTCCAGGGATGAAGCATCTAGAACTTCTGAAGGCAAGCTGTTCCACTGGTTAAATTGTCCTCACTGGTGGTGATGCTGTCTGTCCCACATTTTGCTAGTAGGTTTGTGATCTACTTTGTCGAATGCCTTGCTGAAGTCTAAGTATATTATGCCCACAGCATTTCGCTGGTCTACTAATTTAGTCACTTTGTCAAAGAATTAAATAAGATTGGTTTGACATGTTCTGTTTTTAACAAACCCATGCTGGCTATTAGTTATAACTTTGTTTCTAGATGTTCACAGATCTGTTTTTCTCCCCAATATTGGTCTGTAGTTTCCTGGGTCTGGTTCCCCCCACTTTTTTTTTCTTTTTTTGAAGATGGGAACCACATCAGCTCTTTTTCAATCCTTTGGTAGTTCCCCAGTGCTCCAAGATTTTTGAAAGATATGGTACAATTGTTCTGAGATAACATCTGTCAGCTCCTTCAAAACTTCGGGATGTAATCCATCAGTTCCCAGTGATTTATATTCATCAAGATTAGACAGGTGTTCTCTTTCCATTTTCTTACTTATTTTAATTTTTATTTCTAGACTGTCTTTTACAGTTACGTTTTTGGTAGGTTGGGCTATAGTTTCTTTTTGCGTAAAGACCGGTGCAAAGAATGAGTTAAGCAGTTCTGCTTTCTCTCTATTGCCTATTACTTCCTTGCCATCTTCTCTCTTTAGTGGACCAACTTTTTCCTTTGACTTTTTTCTTGTTATTTATATGCTGAAAAAAAAACTGTTTTTATCTTTGACTTTTGTTGCAAGTCTTTGTTCATTCTGAGCCTTTGCTTTCCTAATTTCATCTTTGCAGATTCGGGATATCTGCTGATATTCTGACCAAGTTCCTCATTGCTACTTGAAAAGCATCATATCAATAAGAATTGCAAAGGCCTGAAACCTAAGGTATCAAAGATGCATAATGCCTTTGAAAGCAGAATAATAGTGGTCCTTTCTGCACAGCAACAATATGATGAAGTAGATCAGGCTTAGAGTTCACCAAGTGAGAGTAGACTATGGAGTCTGCCCATCCCTCATCCAATATTTTGACCATTGCACCAAATTTGATACACACACACACACACACACACACACACACACACGGCTACAAGAACTTCTTCAAAATTTGTCACAAATTAGTAATTTAACCTGACATTAGAGAGAAATCATATTGACTGAATTTAAATAATTGCTCTTAACCTGAAGTGAAATTAAATTTAGTTTCTCATGGCCCTCCCTAATTTCTTTCAATTTGAAAAAAAAATGTGCATTGTGCTCTAGATTATTTCTCTCCTGCAATTGAGAGGATATAAGAAGTCAATGACCAGAGGTTTTAGTTATAAATTTGTCCCAACTGATTTAGATGTGAAAGAAAACATTATTTGATACCATAACCTGTTCAATTCCTTTTGATCTTTCCTTTATAACCTTTATAAAAAATGATAGCCCTCGAATGAATTTTTTTTTATCACAACTCCCCCTTAAAATCTCTCTCTTTTTCCTCTTTACGTAACTATCTGGTCCATTTCACAGGTATCTTTCCTTTGTTCTTGCATAGAAGGCAATATTTAGCTATAAAATGATTAAACATGTTATTTAGAATAATACCAAGGAAGATGCTGGCCCTTGTTTATCATCCCTGAAGCTGTCCTTGTATAGAAAAGACTATATATAAAGTGACAGCTAGGAAGGAATATGTTATCTTGCATAGTCAATTTGGATATTGCAGTCTTTTGTAATAATTTACAATCTGATATGTTTCACTATCACCATGAAGAATTTTTAAGTGCTTAAAAAGGTGAATTTAAACAATGTCAAAAATTGAAGCTAATACCAGATAGAATTGAAGAAGCCTTGATTAGCTCATGAATCATGTTGGCTGCATAGGAGATAGGAGATAGAAAAATGCCAATCCAACCAGCTAGCACATGACATGCTGCAGGGAAGGTCATATTGGTCTGATTGTCTCCTGGTATTGCTGCATTCATACCAAAAATCCATGAGTGCTTCTATGATTGTATCAGGCAGCCTTTATTAAGAGAAATCCCTTCTCTCAACTGGGCTAATAGCATAGAATTACAGAGATAAAGTCCACTGCAGGCCTCTAGTTCAGACCCCAATCTCAAGCAGGAGTCAGCTGTACCATATTTGACTGAGGGCAGCCCACCCTCTGCTTAAACATTTTCTTAAGCTGTCTCTTCCACTGTCGAAAAATCTTACCTTTCAGGAAGTGGCTTCTAATCTTTAGCAGAAATCTACTTCCCTGTAATTTCTATCTTTTGGTTTTAGTCCTGACCTTGGGATCAACAGATAATGAGTTTGCAATATCTTCCCTGTGAAAAAAGAAACCCGAGACAACTGAATACAGCTATCAAGGCCTCCCTTTCAGCTAAACATAGTCGACATTTGTCCTTGACAGATTCTTTTTTAGAGGAAGATCTGAAGCTCTCCAAGTTCGGCTTGAACAGAAAATTTCTCCTGTGGCAGAAATGGGGAGAAAGCCTTCTACTCCATTAATTAAGTACTTTTTAATCTGGATCTGTTCTTTGAATCTACTTCTGATGTTGAGTCACAAAACAACCTGCTATTTAGTACTGGACAACATAGGTTATAAGCTCAACTGAATGGTGAATAAAGGGGTGCATTCTTGAGGATTTTTCATGAGAAATAGATCTCTCATGCGTAAAATCATTTTGGGCACAGAAGCATCTATGTTGGCCAGAAGGCTGGATCGATATGGGAACCCAGTGTGAAAAAGTCAGGCACATGACTGAGAAAAGGCAAAAGTTTTGTTTTTTGTTTTTAATTTCTGTACCGAAGGAGAAAAGGACACCTCTAGGTTTCACACCTAAGGAACCTGCCAGAAATAAGCTCCAGTTGTTTTTGTACAATTTACTAGAGGAAGTAAAAGAGAATTGCTGATTAGTTACAAAGTCACATGACAGTTACGCAGTTGCACATGTGCACAAAGCAAAGCACCCTTGCCCAGATTGTCCTAACCATGTCACCTTCCTTGATTCTAGGAATGGGTCCCCTTCCAAGGTGTCTTAGCCAAGTGTCAAAGCCACAACCTGTTAGCTAGTCTATATTAGTCTCTCTCTATAAAGTTTGTGGTCAGCCTAAGGAGTGTTTCAGTGGTGGTATTCTACCAGTTCAGCCCAGTTCTGCCGAGTCGGTAGCGCCGATGAGCAGTGGAGACCAAACTGGTCCTGTCTGATGCTCTGCTGTTGGGCCCACCCACCCGCCCGGGCTTCCATACTAACATTTATGTCCTGCTTTTGAAGTGCAGCTGCTTTGTGCGGCAGAGATTGCCGTGCAGCAGCTGCTGAAGTGACAGGGAGAGTGCAGGCTTGCAGAAGGTGAGTCAGAAAGCCTCTGCGCCTGCTCAAAGTGTGCATTTGGTGTGTGCACAAAGTGTGTGTGCATGCACAAAGTGCGTCCACAAGCCACGTTCACCAAACTGGTGGTAAAAATATTTGACATGCACCACTGGAGTGTTTCCCTCTACCTCTTGCTGACAGGTGTTAAAAATGTGTGCAGCTGAATCAGTACACAATAGAGGTGTCAAGTATCCAGAAAGCATCCATGATATCAATCACTCCGAGACGTTATCTCTCCAATTGATTTATTAGGAACAGATCTGGCATGTCAAAAGCAATTTCCCAAGTGAAAGTTTTTTCGCTTGTTACACAGAACCCACCTTCTCTCCTCCCACTTCTACACTTCATAAATCATGAGAACCAATTAACTGCAACTGGAAATTCTTAATATGACACACAGAATAACCTTGAACTTTTCAACTCCTCTAACTCTCAAAAAAATATGTGGCAGCTGAATTTCAAGCTGACAAGAGGATGCTTTTATGTAGTTACCATGCTTCTGTGGTATAACTTGATATCGCTTATGTTAACTTTTTTACCCGATATGCTGCTTTATGTTCAGGCAGCTTGTTTAACTAAAAATGTCTACTTTAGTTATGAAAAGCATTTGAAACAGATGCTTCACAAAGATGGATTAGCACGAAAGAAGCCCCACTCCTCTGGGTTTCAAAAGAGTATCTAGTTGCTGCTGCAGGTATGAACAGGCAGTCCTTGTTTAATGACTGGTTGCTTAAGGACTGTTCAATGTTACAACAGCCTCATAAAGTTTACTTTATGGCTTGTTTCCCTGCAGGAAACATCAACAGTAGCCCTGTGGATAGGCTCGATTCACTTAACATCAGAAAGGAGGCTTTACCACTTGTTTTCCAGAAGAAAACATCAAAACAACCCAATGGATATGCTAGATTTGCTTAACAACCAGTTATAAAATAGAGTTGGGTCAGATAGTGACCTATTCAAAGGCTGCCCAAATTGTCGTCATATACCAAGAACTACTTGTATATCAAAAACAATTACTACTAACCTGCCTTCAATTGAGGACCTGTATACTGCACAAGTCAAAAAGAGGGTTGTGAAAATATTTACAGACCCCTCACATCCCGGGCATAAACTTTCAATTCCTTCCCTCAAAACGATGCTATAAAGCACTGCATGCCAGAACAACTAGACACAAGGACAGTTTTTCCCCAAACGCCATCACTCTGCTAAACAACTAATTCTTTTTCTAAATGCTCACAATCCAGCTGTTTAATGCTATAGTTTCTTCCAGAATTTCATTTAGTATTAACTTCAACCTATTGTTTCTGGGTCCCAAAGTGCTTTTCAAAAGGCAACTGGACTTTCTAGGGCTTGTTTGTTTTTTCATCCAAGAAGCTTCGCAAATTCTTCAGTTCTTTGATGCGAAGTAAAATGTTTTCAAAGGGGAAAAAAAACCTCCTAGAAAGTCCAGTTGCCTTTTGAAAAGCACCTTTGGAACAACCATGTCCTGGATGAACGAAAAGCTCCATAGACATATTGTTTCTGGGATTTGCTTTCTGGATATAAGAATGTTTGGGTACATCTTCAGTTTTTCAGCATGTCACTTACTCATCAATAATATTGTCTGAAAGTTCTGGGATAAAAGGGGACCTTAATTTACAACCCACAACTGAGCCCAACATTTCCATTGCTAAACAAGAAAGCTGTTAAGCAAATTTTGCCCCATTTATAACCTTTCTTGCCACTGTTGTTAAGTGAATCACTAAAGTTGTTCAATTAGCAACATAGCTGTTAAGTGAATCTGGCTTTCTCATTGACTTGGCTTGTCAGAAGGTTGCAAAAGGTGATCCTGTGATGCCACCACATTGTGACTTTTACAAATATCAGTTCCCAATCATCTGAATTTTGATCACATAACTACAGGGATGCAGCAACTGTCTTAAGTGTGAAAAAGGTCATGTCACTTTTTCAGGGCTGTTGTACAGTGTCATTTGACTGGCATTGGAGAAGTCAGCTTTTCCAGTTAATCTGCTCTCACCACCCCCATATTTTTTTTATGCCAGACAAATCTAGCCTTCTCCCCACCCCACCACCCCTACCCCAAAAAACCCCACCAAGCCAGTTATAAAAAAAAAAAAAAAGGACATGGCTTTTGGGTTGTAGACCTTTAGAGCAGGAGTCTCCAACCTTGGCAACTTTAAGCCTGGAGTACTTCAACTCCCTGAATTCCCCAGCCAACAATGCTGGCTGGGGAATTCTGGGAGTTGAAGTCTGCCAGGCTTAAAGTTACCAAGGTTGGAGGTCCCTGCTTTAGAGGAACCACTCAAACAACCAGATGATCAGAGTTTTTCAGACTAGGTCTTTGGGGACTTCAGATTCTTCTTTGGGCATTGTGATGAAATTATCCTTATTTGTGAAATCCTCTTTATCTTTACAAGGAGTTAACACTTTGACACAGAGTTACAAGTACTGGGGTTTTTTTTCAGTTCACTTCTGTTGAATTCCAGTTTACATGGCGCCCTGAGAAATGAAAAAAAAAAGAAAATAGATCATATAACTGTGTGGGGCTGGTGTCATGTTGATAAGTATATTCCTGTACTTTTATTCTATTTGGATATTAAATGCAGGCTTAAAAAGAAGATTAGAGATGAATAGCAGAGACAGCAAGAGTTGAGGCACACTAGAAGGAGAGTTTATTCTCTCTGATTTGAATACTTTTCAGGATTTTAACTGTCGGGTCTGAGTGAAATAACAAAGACTTTTTATAATGCCATGATATCTTGCCATAAAGAGGAATCTCTTCAGAACTGGCAAACTAGCCCTGAGATTGTGATAGTTGTGGTGTTGATCCCATCCTTTTGGATTTTTTGCAACATAAGCATGACAGAGGCCTACTGGAGCAGGTTCTCCTCCAAGTACAAGTTTTTGGCAAAACCAGTATCACACTGTCAGTTCCTCCCCTTTCATACATGTGCACAGCACTGCAGTACACATTTAAAGAAGAATACAGCTGATATCAGCCAGAGCATAGAAAAATTCAAAGAAACAGTGCAAGATCTTAAGAGGTGGAGAGACCTGGCCCACAGAATCGCCAAGTGTCAGGCATGACTGAATGGATAAGATCATCATCAGGGCTGCTGTTGCAATGGCACGATACTCCTTTCATTTCCACTTTGTGGGACTACAATGTTGGCTTCATCATTTCCCTCCCTCTCTTGATCACTCTAACAGATCCTTCTCATTTGGATATTCAACTTCCTTCTTTGAGGGACAACACTGAGTGAGAGAATGCAAAGTGGCAGCATCCTTGGTTATTTTTTGTGATACTCTAGAGCAGGGTGTCAAACTCACGGCATCACGGTGGCATCACGTGATGTATCAGGACCTTTCCCCCTTCGTTAAACCAGGTATGGGAGTGGCCAGTGCATGATGCATCCAGCCCATGGGCCGGGAGTTTGACAGCCCTGATTTAAAATTTGTGACTGAATGCAGAGGTGCTTTTAGGAGGTGGTGATAATAGAGCCTCTTCTGGCCTTGCTTCACCATTTATTCTGAGAAGAAAAGAAATTAAGATCTTTTAAAAGCCCAGATGTCCCTTACCTGAAAACTATTCTTCAGGTGCAGATTCTAGATAAAGTAACTTTTAATTAGCTAATTCTAGGTTTCATTTTATTTTAAAAGCAGCTGATAATTTCCAAACAATGCTCTGCTTGGTTCTTGAATAAATACCCTCAACTGGAAACTGAATTAGTTCTTTTGCCTAACTGATTTTGCTCATTTTATGCCATACATCTTCTCTTTTGTTTTACAGATGAAATGAAACTCTAGAAGCAAAGGCTTATTCATCTGCAAAACTATAGAAGCCTGAACATCTCCACAGCCTTACCTCTGAGGGTTAGAAATGGAGATTCCCATTCATCATAGACTCTGAATACCAAAACAGAACTGACTTTCTGAAACAGCGAAGCAGCTGGAAGCCTACTTAAGACTCCATGACTCTCTTTTGTATTAGCAAAGGGAGGGGATAGCTTGATTTTTTCCCCACTGGCAAGTATGAAAACTGTTGGGAAAAGTAACAAGTAGTTTGTCCCTACCCTTTGAGTTGTATGCCGTAGTGTATTTCCAGAGAAAAAAATGTCTAAAAAAATAATCACAAGAAGTAGGAATTGTGTACAACTTTATCTTTAATGAGTTTAAACTGTATCATACAGCAGGAGCATTATTCTCCTTTTATCCCTCTGTGACCACCTATTTCTCAATTTCTCGATGATCAGAAGGGAGGAAATTCCCCTTAACACTTGTGTTCACACAATACAATGAAACACAAACTAACCATTCCCATTTCAGCCTAAAGTTGTGTGAACCTAGCCCTGTGGGTAGTTTGTGATTCCATGTGGTAGGTGAACTTAGAAAATTTAGTTAAACTTAGTTGAACTAGCAGATGAACTCATTCTTGTGGTGAGATCCTACTGACAGGGGGAACAGAAGAAAGACCATTGTTAGGGCCTGCAGGTAATTATTTCTATTATTTATTTTTATCATACTGTATAGGAAATTACCAACTTACCTATGAGGAAAGCAGAAACTATATGTAGATAATGTTTAACACCCTTACTAAGCTGTAGTATGGTTTTCTACATTTGTGCATTGTATGAATAAAGCCACGTCCTATGGCAGGCACAATGTATAGACCTAAATCCCCATTGACAACAATGACACCATATTTATATGCATAGCAAAATTATGAGTAAACCACAGAAAAACTTACACAAGGTCTACTCCCCTTGCTCTACACAACACAAGTTCACCAATTCTCCAGGCATGAGATGCAGTAATGCACAAGGGGGAACAGAACCACAGATCCGAATCCTATCACATTCCAATGTCCTCTATCTACTCAGGGCCAGATGCAGAAACATCTGGTTCACCCCAGTGGTGGGATTCAAATTTTTTTTACTACTGGTTCTGTGGGCGTGGCTTGGTGGGCATAGCAGGGGAAGGATACTGTAAAATCTCCAGTCCTAGGTGCTATTTGCTGGTTCTCCAAACTACTCAAAATTTCCGCTACCGGTTCTCCAGAACTGGTCAGAACCTGCTGAATACCCACCTCTGGTTCCCACCCACCCCCATGTGCTTGTGGCTGATTGAAACACTACCTCTCACCTTCCCTGCTGCCATGACTTACGTTTCTTGATGTGATGTAGTGGGGAAGCATGAAGGAGAGGGAGACCTAGATCATTTGGGAGTCAAGGGAGGTTATAACAAAACAGAAGAAAGCCAGCGTAGAATCAGGACAAGGCTTTGTGAGTGAAGTGGTGGAAATCAAAAGCAACCATTTTTAGGCAGCTAACTCAACATGCAGAAATGGGGTACGTGCAGTGGTGGTATGCTACCAATTTGGACCGGTTCGGCTGAAATGGTAGTTTAAAAAAAAGCCTCAGATGATCAGCTGAGAGGAAAACGAAGAGAAAAGCGCAGGATCGGCTCTCCCACCCGCCCCTGTGCTTTTCTCTTCTTTATCCTCTCAGCTGATTGGTGCTGCAGGTCTCAGCTGGTGTGGGGAAAGCTGCACGCCTGCATTAGTCAAAGCACGCCCACCAAGCCACCCCCACAGAACCAGTGGTAAAACAATTTGAATCCCACCACTGGTTTCATGATCCCATTCCTTTCCCTCCATGCACTTGCTGTAGGTGGAGAACAAAGACCAAAGAGGATTCTGTGTTTTCCATGTAACAAATTTATCATGTGTGACCTCATTCTTGCTTGACTCATTGGATCATGTGTGACCTCATTCTTGCTTGACTCATTGGAAAGTCCTGGGAAGTTTTTGCTTAAAATGGCTCATCACTCTGACTGCATCTTCTAGTTTACTTCGTAGTGCGTCTCTTAGCCAAACAGCTTCCCAATAAACATGGGGTTGCCGCAGTGTTCCTCTGTAAAATGCTGATGGAGAAAACAAATGCGGCAGCTGCCTGAGTTACAGTCTTGGCCAAGTCATGGTAGCGATTAGTATTGGCCAAGGGTAAATTAAATCACTTAATAAGCTATAAAATAAAAAGCTTCTATTGAACAGCCTTTAATAAAATGCAACACGTTTATCCACTTCTTGCTAATCCTTTAGTTTCTTCATTATTTTTGAAGCAAATGTTAAGAAGTACTGTATCCTGATGCAATTTCTTAAGGTTAACCAAATAAATCTGTCTCAAAGATCTTTCTGATAGGATAGAAGGGCCAGAGCTTATTCCTTATAGTTCCGTCCATTTGCAGATCTGTGACCCGACTTACTGTATCGTATGCCTATTTGTTTTATATCACCTAGTTTGTTTTCTTCTGGGTTCATTCACCTAGTTACTTCTTTTGCTTCTTTTGGATTGAAACCAAAACATGAGATCATAGTTTCATCTGCAGTTGATTAAACTGGATCTCACTTTTCAGTGTAGTTTTGGAGACCCTAGGAAACCAGACTGAAATTTGTCCAATGTACTGGTAGATTAGCAGAGCTTAGAGTGGGGGATTTCTTTGAGACTAAATGCCACATCAGGTCTTGAATGAGTGCCCCAGTAGCAGGTGTGCTCAGAAAAACCAGGTAAGGAGAAAAGGTGAAATGGATAGGACCATATTAAGAACATGGATAGATTCCATTTTAAATGAATTGAAAGGGGTAGATGAATGAATGAATATTCTGCCACCAAAAAGAAAATAAAGCAATTCTGTCCTGATAGGTTGGACATAGTCTCCTCCATACCACTATGTTCAAAGAGAACGATTGCACTATTCTATATAATGCTATGAGGGCATTGTATTTTATAGGACAAGAAAAAGTTGCCCCACTGTTTAGATCTCAGCATGTGGCATCACCTGGATGACCTTATTTGGGTTTGGAATGTAAATAGGTTCAGGCCTGGTTAGCACTTGAATGGGAACCTGGGTAATTAAACAATATTCTGGAAGTCAATGACAAACCATTTTGGACTCTTATTGCATAGATACAGCCATCAAGCCCCCAAATATGAGCTCTGTTTGAAGGAGGCATTACCATTTCCTGTTGCTTTAGACAATCTGACTGGGAAAACATTCCAGTTTGGAAGAAGTCTCCCTATCTTCTGACAGAAAGCCACACAATTAAAAATAGATAGAGGCTTCTCCTATTTTACCCCAATGGACCAGTTCAATGGTTTTGCCATAGCAAAAAGATTGTGAATAACAACACCAAAACAAAGCAAAGCAAAATCACATAAAAACTAATGGAATCTCGACTCCTGGGAACATCCATTTTATGAAAGACTGCCTTCCTTGCATAGAAGTGCTCTTCAGAAGGACAAGGACATAGTCCTGTAACTGGTCTTTTTAAGATACCTTGAATGTTGCTAGTATGAAGCCCCATTTCCAGCAATAGAGGGAAATCATTGACGCCATGACTAGATGTTTGTCACGTTCAGATTTTCTATAATATCACTATGCCAGTTTCTGTCCACAAAGAAATACCACTTCAAATAATGAATGCTGCTTCAGGAGAGGCAGTATTTGACTCCTTGCCTTGTCCCCAACCCTTCCCTTGTCAAAGCATGTTCTCCGTGCTTCCCATACCAAGAGTGGTCACCATAACCATTTTTCCTCAGGCAAGCACTCATTATTCCTATCAGCTTCAGATCCCAGAAGCCTCAGTCTGACAGTGGCAGCAACAACTTCACTGGTACTGCTCAGCTTTGATTTGCTTCTAGCACCCAACATACTCAACGAGTAGTCCTTAATGGGTCCAAGTTTATATGGAGGGAAGTAAGCAGTGGGGTGCCACAAGATTCTGTCAGGCCCAGTACTCTTCAATATCTTCATTAATGACTTAGATGAGGGAATGGAAGGGGAACTTACCAAATTTGCAGATGATACTAAGCTGGCAGGAATAGCTAACACCCAATAAGATAGGCTCAAGATCCAGATGGATCTTGACAGTCTAGAACACTAGGCCGTATCTAACAAAATGAAAGTCAATGTAGAGAAAAGTAAAGTCCTACACTTAGGCAAGAAAAACCAGAAGTACACATATAGACTGGGTGAAACCAGGCTCAATAGCAGTAACTGTGAGAGGGATCTTGGAGTCTTAGTGGACAACCAGCTAAATATGAGCCAGCAGTGTGCAGCAGCAGCCAAAAAAGCTAATGCAATCCTAAGTTGCATTAACAGAGGGATACAATCAAGATCAAGGGAAGTACTAATAGCACTCTATAAAGTAAGACCACACCTAGAGTACTGCATCCAGTTTTGGTCACCACATTATAAAAAAGATGTTGAGACTCTAGAAAAAGTAAGGAGAAGAGCAACCAGGATGATTAGGGGACTGGAGACTAAAGCATATGAAGAACGGTACAGGAACTGGGCTTGGCTAGTCTAGTAAAGAGAAGGACCAGGGGAGACATGATAGCGGTCTTCCAATATTTGAGGGGCTGCCACAGGGAGGAAGGGGTCAAGCTATTTTCTAAAGTGCCTGTAGGCCAGACAAGGAATAATGGATGGAAACTGAACAAGGAGAGATTTAACCTGGAAATAAGGAGAAACTTTCTAACAGTGAGAACAATCAACCAATGGAACAGCTTGCCCTCAGAAGTTGTGGGAGCATCATCACTTGAGACTTTCAAGAAGAGATTGGACTGCCATTTGTCAAAAATGGTGTAGGTCTCCTGCTTGGGTGGAAGGTTGGACTAGATGACCTACAAGGTCCCTTCCAACTCTGATTATCTGTAATCTGTAATCACCCAAAGTGAGGCTCCTTCTCCTGCAAGCACTGTTATTAAGAAATTGATAAGTAATAGCAACACCCCCACCCCCACCTCTTGCTGGCCAGATCTTCTACTCTTGTTCTTCTACATGAAATATATCTAAAAATAGTCCAGATCAATATTAGTTGCATTTTAAACTTGATCCTGGAAAGCTGATCATACGGAAGTTCCTGAGGTCTATTAGCAATTGCAATAGCAGTAACAATAGCATTTAGTCTTACTGCTTTACAGCCCTCTCTAAGCAGTTTACAGAGTCAGCCTATTGCCCCCCCCCACAACAATCTGGGTCCTTATTTTACCCACCTTGGAAAGATGGAAGGCTGAGCCAACCTTGAGGCTGGTGAGATTTGAACTGCCAAATTGCAGGCAGCCAATAGTCAGCAGAAGTAGCCTGCAGTACTGCACTCTAACCACTGCGCCACCGCGGCTCTTTTCAAGTCTGTTCTGTCTAGAGAACAATACAGGAATCCCTTGTTAGTTTCCTATGGTGTTCTATTGAAATAGCTTTTTTTTTTGGACACATCAAATTCAGGCTTGAGAAGTTGAGGAAGCTGCACTGCTGTGTTCTGAGGCCATGACCTATATGTTCCTGATCAGCAGTTCAAACAACCGAAGGAGAAACTTCTCCCAAGAGCTTATCAAGCTTTGCTCTCATCCCAGTGCGTGCCACGATAGGCCTTTGAAAACTCGGGAGGCATTGTGTGGAAATCAGCACACTGAAGACATAATCAATAATACTCATATGTATGTATCTGCCTGCAACATTTGGGACCTTAGATCTGAGAAGCTACTGCTGACCCTTTGGCCTTCTTTTCCACTTTAATAGGACACACAGGGGAGAATAAACACTGGATGAATTTCTCATTCCTCTTTCAGATCAATGCACACCTTTGTTCAGTATAATAAATGCACAGCAGAAATTGGACCTGCAGCTAGCCATTGTCTGGCACAAACAAATGAAACAGAAGAGCTAATGAGTAAATCAATGGCCCACATTAGTGACACTTTTTATGCAGTGGTAGAATCTTAGAGTGTAAAGAGGCCACCCAGCCCATCGAGTCCAGCTGCCCACTTGGTGCAGGAATCAAGGTGGAATCTGGATGACTAATATCTACTTAAAGGACAGCTGTATGTTGCAAGACTGAGTGGGGCTTTTATCTACTGGGCTCGTACTTGAGATATCAATGGGTGTATATTTGAACATCCTGCAACTCATAACAAAACAGTGCCTTTTAGAAAATGCCATAAGAGTGAGTGTGCAATTTTGTATGCTGCCCAATTATTATTTCATGAACCACCAGGATGTGGTTGTTAGCTGTTATATATAGTACAAACAAGTGTTTTTCCAAAAGTCTTAAAATCAAGAAGCAGAGAATCTCTTGAAAAGATCCTTCATAACTTGTGATTAGTCCAGCTACGGTGCATAATATTCAAGCTATGCCAAAATCCTCCTCATGTTCCTTTTCAGAAAATCACCGCTTGGTTTTCATCTCAGAGAGCTAAAGTAATAGGTATTGTCTCAAGTGCTAAAATGGATGAGACAAAAGCAACAATGAAAACTTCTTAGATGAAAAAGAAAAGAAATATAAAGATAAATGCAGTACCTCTACTGTTACCTGAAACATCTCAAAATAGACATACGTAGCTATCCAAAATGATAAACACAGCTTGGATTCCAAGCAAGTTACATTTAAATTTCCTCAAATCAGTGAGACTTATAGTAATCACCGAAAAAAGTTTGGTGTAAATGGTCAAAGCATCAGGCCAGAGACTGTGAATTCTAATCCTGCCTTAGGCACAAAACCAGCTAAGTGGCCTAAGCAAAGACAAACTACTTCTGAAAAACTTTGCCAATAAAGCTTGTCCAGGCAATCTTAGAGAATTGGACTCAATTGAACAGAACAGTGGTGGGATTCAAAAAAATTTTACTACCAGTTCTGTGGGCATGGCTTGGTGGGCGTGGTGTGGCTTGGTGGGCATGGTAGGGGAAGGATCCTATAAAATCTCCATTCCCACCCCACTCCAGGGGAAGGATAGTGCAAAATCTCCATTCCCACTCCACTCCAGGGGAAGGATACCGTAAAATCCCCATTCCCTCCCCACCCCACTAATCTGCTTTCTAGCTTTGTTCTCTTGTGCAGGGCAACCAAAGAAGATCCAGCCGATCAGCTGGGACTTGGGAGGCCGAGAATAGATGGGGGTGGGGCCAGTCAGAGGTGGGATTTGCCAGTTCTCCAAACTACTCAAAATTTCTGCTATTGGTTCTCCAGAACTGATCAGAACCTGCTGAATACCACCTCTGGATCAGAAGAAGAAAAAAAATGTTAATGTCAGTCTGTGCTCCATTCAAAATCCAAGAAAGAAATACTGAGACTCCAATGATTTGAGCAAAGTTTTTTCTTTTACTGAAATTCAAAGTGGAAGCTACAGATAAAATTCTGAATCTAAAGAATTTGACGCGCAGATCACCTATACAAAGGGATGGAATTGTTCCCACCCCCCAAAGTCCAAAAGTCTCTTCCAATTAAACGTTCTGAATATGATCATGTGGGCATCTTCAGGTGGTGATGAGGCCTCTGTCCGTTGACCTTGACATATTTTGATAAAACTTCACAGCTGCGCAAAGGAAAGAAAAAGCTAGGCAAGGAAATAGAAACTTAAGAACAGGAATTTATACTCCCCCCCTCCTTCTCCTTTACAGCACAGGAATGTAACACCTCCAGCTTTCTTCCCCTCCAATTCCCCCCTCCCCCCGTTACTAATGACAGCCGAAAGATTTAGAGCAGTGAGAAAGATGCATAGCCGTAGAAAAGATGTAGAAGATATCTTGAAGGCTGACAGTTAATGTCTAATGACTTTAAATGTTAAAGTCTAATGACTAAAGGAAGCCTGATTGACTTTCTATATTAAGCATGGTCAAGACTGAATCCTTCCTTACCTCTCATATTTCTTAAGAACTTAAAGCATGGTCTAGCAGCAAAAATTTCCACAAACATCTAGTCTTTCCTTCACAGCAATACCTCCTTTGAAATCTAGCAAGCTTCAAAGAGCCCTTCACACAATGGATGGCAAACTTGGAGAATGAAGAGGAAAAATGATGCTCTAAAAGACAGTGAGATCCCAGGCCCAATTTGGTGAATATTATTTTTAGCCAAGAATAATGATACCTTAACAATGCATTGCTACGAGTGCTTTGTCATCTGTTCTTCCTTTTCCCTCTGTCACGTGTCATCTCTGTCACCTTCAGTTCAGATGTCATTGCACAATCACTCTGTCCTCACTCAGCTGTTGGTGGAAAAACTGAATAGCTGAATAGTTCCCTGTGTGTCGCTGAACTTTATTACTTCTCTCATTCTGTCTCTCTTGGAAAGTATCTACTGAACAATGCCTTCTGGGCAATCAAAACAACTAAGTAATAAAACAAAATAAATAAACACAAATTAAACTGGCTTTAAACAAGAGTACAGTTGGAAGTGGTTTCAAGGGGAAGTCAATCAATTCAGCTCTCCGTTGCAGTTGATGTTATGGGAACACAGAGAACTGAAATAAAATCTAAATGTGCAAGTTGAATCTAGATCTGCAATCCACCTTGCACCTCATGGCTATTGCAAGACTCTCCAGCAGTTTTTATCTGTTCCTGATCTCATTGCCCATTGAATTTAATTCCATCCACGACTGCCCTCCTGTATCTTCCAAGACACACCTGAGATATTCAGGGATGAATGCAACCATACTGAGCCCTACAGGTTCTGTCATGCCCTTGGTGGAGACTGACTCTGAGGGAGAGGAGGAACAGCTGACAGGGAGTGGAAGTGTGGCTCCAGAGGTTGTGGAGGAGGCTGGGGAAGGGCAGAGGCTGGCTGGGCAGTCAGAGGAGGGCCCAGGCCCATCCCCTCTCCATCCTAGGGAATGCAGGGAGGAGAGGATAAGGGAGAGGCATGGTCTACTCGGGAGGAGAGGGCTTTAATCCTCTTCATGGGCTGCAGCTGTGACAACTGAATAAGAGGACAGACATGCATACAGGCGAACGCTGGAAACAAAGCGTGGAAACATCTCTAATTTATGGTTCCTCTCTGAGTTTGGTGTCCTTCCCAGTGTGTGTTCTGTTATCTGTGGACATCCTCCAGCCCTTATCTTGCCTGGTTTGCGTTGTTTTTCCCCTCCTTCTTGTAACTGCTTGTGTGCGAGTTTTTTTTATCTTCCATCAAGGATATTTGGAGCTTGGAAACAAAGTGAAGGAATAAAAGGAGCTTCACCGGGCTTTTGTGTCTGTGTTTATTTTGTATTCCCACCCTGGGTCATCACAGGTTCCCATTTGAGAGAGATATATGTGTCTACGTGTGTCAACAAAGAAGATGGGTATAACTTTCTTAATGGAAAATTAATTGATTTCCTCGGTTAATACCAGTACCAATGATCCCCACCTCTATTTTATGATTATATCATTTAGCATTCATTAAGAGCCATGGTGGTGCAATATTTCAGGCTGACTCTGCTCACTGCCAGGAGTTCGATCCTGACCAGCTCAAGGTTGACTCTGCATTCCATCTTTCCGAGGTAGGTAAAATGATGGCCCAGATTGTTGGGAGCAATATGCTGACTCTGTAAACCGCTTAGAGATGTTGTAAAGCACTGTGAAGTAGTATGTAAGTCCAAGCGCTATTGTTACACCTGAACTGTCTTTGAAGAATTCTCAGCAACCCCTTTGACTTCAGAAAAAAAAAAAGAATCTGCAGAATACTGAAAGTGGAATTAGCTAAGATACCACCTTTAAAATAGCTTTATTGGCTGCAATTTCATTTCTGAGTTCAGTTCAAAGTGCTTTCCAGAGAGATAGCTAAAAATATCACACAAATATCAGTCTTTCAGCACCTTAAAGTCTAGCACAATTATAAACTTTCATGGAATGAATACAATGTGGGGATCATAGAAGCCACTTGCTGTCACATATATTTCTTTCTGCATTAAGAGTTTAATTAGAAGTCCTAAAGCACTTTGACACTACTCACAAAGATGGCGGAACTTTCAGAGATGGATAAATTGACATATTTCATTAGAGAAAGGACAATATCTACATTTATGGATGACTGGAAACCTCTTATATAGACTTTTTTGCATGAAACAGAAAAAGAATATACTTATAAATTGTGGTTTTGATAATTAGAAAAAAATAATAATAGAAGAAAGGGAGCTTTTTCTGTAATAATAAAAAAGAGATAACTTTGTCATCATACCTGCATATTTTTGCAAAGGAAATCAGAAGCTTCTTTTTATTTATTTATTTATTTTTTATTTTTTTCTCTCTGCACTTTAGCAATTGGTATCATTGATTTCACATGGCAGCAAAATAATGCTTAGAATCATGCAAAGTAACGCCCCAAAGAAAACCAAACAGGAGTCACAGTATGTACTTCATTGATTAAAGAAAATCCTTTGATTATATCAATCGTTCCCTGTGAAGCTGTGGAATGTGCTTAGGAAAATGGGAATCCCAAAACAACCCACTGTCTTCTTATCAGATCTATACTTAGATCAGGAAGCCACCAATGAAATATGGCAACCAGATTGATTCCAGATGGGCAAAGGACTGAGACAAGACTGTATACTCTCCCCTTATCCATTCAGTTTATATGCTGGATACATATTGAAAGAAATTGGACTGAGAAAATATACGCATGGTTTCAGAACTGGAAGAAGAAATATCAACAGCATGTGCGATGTTGGTGACATTATTCTAATAGCTGAAAGCTCTAGTAATGAAAGTCAAAGAGCTCAGTGAAAAAATTGTTCTAATACTAAAGATATAGAAGATCAAATGAATAACAGCAGGTGTAATAACCAGTGTTATATCTAGAGGTGAAGATACTGAAGTGATGGCTAGTAACTGCCTTTTAGGATCAGCTATCAACTGTAAAAGAGCCAGGAGTCAGGGAATACGCTGAAGACTAGCAGTATGGAGAATAGCATTGAAGCCCATAGAAATCCCATTCAAATGCCATTGTGTGACTACGCATAAAAAGATCAGAATTGTGCATCAATGGTTTTCTCTTTGGCACTCAATGGAAATAAAAATTGGACTTTGAAGAAGCAAGATAGAAAGAATATTGATGTTTTTGAATTTTGGTGTTGGAGAAGGCTTTTGAGAATATGACAAATAGCCAAGAAAACAAGCAAATGGACTCAAGAAGAAATCAATCCAAACAAATGACCAGGCATAAATTATTACGCTTCAAATACATTATGCAAAGAACTAGGTTAACTTGAAAAGTCTATAACGTTGAGACAGGGGAAGGAAAAAAAGAAAGTGGATGAGCAGAAGCAAGATGGATGGACTCAATTACAGCTGCAATGGGTGCACCATTGAAAGATTTGGAGAATCAGTTGGAAACAGATCATCCAGGAGAAAATCTATTGATGTGATCGCCAAGGTTGGTGACATGTGATTAGGTTTACCCACCTCTGTTGCATAAGGTGTACTGGTTTTTAGTTCCCTAGCACATGAAATTCAAGTTGCTGGTTATTTAAAGTCTTAAAAGCCCAGGGCCCAGTTAGCAATAGCCTTTAGGCTTATATACTGCCCCATCGCACTTTATAGGAGACTCTGGGAAGTTCACATTGTAAGCATTATTTATATATGGTCCCCAATAAATCCTCATCTTACCGACCTCGGAAGGATGGAATGCTGAGACAACCCTGAGCCCTGTCAGGATCAAACTCTAGGCTGCGGGCAGAATTTGTCTGCAATGCTGCAGTTTAACCACTGTGTTGTGGCCTGCCAGTGGAGCTGGCGGCAAACTCGGACAGTAAGGGGGCTGGGGAGGAGGAACATGGGCCAGTCCTGGAGTCTGGGGAAGGCTCTGACGAGTGCTCTGCATTGGAAGCAGAGATGGGGCCAGGGCCGTCTGACAATTATCAGCTGCCTTCAGAGTCAGAGATCAGTGGGGCAGAAGAACAGCTGGAGCCTGTTCCCAGTATGCGCATGTGCAGAGCTGCCAGGAGAAGGGAACAGTTAAGGAACAAGGGTCAACTCGGGAGTAAAGGCTCAGGTGGCTGGTGAATGCACCCTGAAAGGGGAGTGGTGTTTGCAGGACACAATAAGTTCAGTTAATTCGAGTGAAGATCTGTTCCTGACTTCTTGCCAAGTAATTGCTGCTACAGCATGGTGTTTGGAAGATATCAGCCTGGCAACTCTCCAAGCCTGATAAAGATCTGCAGTTGTGAAATCTCATGAAAGACTGTTTGCTGGGACTTTGCTGGAGTGGAATTCACTTTAACCTAAATAAAAGAGGTTTTATCGGGATGAGGAGTCTGCTTCGTGATCTTGGGAAGCCTAGGTCAGAACATACTGTGCCATCAGGTTATCTGTGAGACTTGTCTCTCCCTAAGGACATCTACCTGTCCTACTAGGTCAGATTGATGGACACTCTCCTAGTCCCTTCCCTTAAAACATTGCCATCTTATGGGATCTATAAAGGGTGCATCTTCCCTGGCAGCCCCTGCCCTGAGGTTCAGCAGGTCTCTAAACTCCTAACTTTCCATAAAGCACTCAAGACTGGCTTTTTCCCCAAGGATCACCTGAGATGGATGAAACGATTTAGTGATAGACTGCATGTGAAAGCTTAACTTTGTTGCCAGCTTTTTAACGTCCGTGGTTTTTAATATAAACATGTATTATGTTGATTTATTATTGATGATGCTTTAACTATTGATTGGACGCTGCCCAGAGTTCAATATAAGATGGGCTGCAATATAAAAGTTTTAAATAAATAAATAAGTCATCACCAACTTAATTGTACATAATCATCATAACCAAAAGAAAGATTACTATTAGTCAGATTGAAAGGATTAATGTTACAGATCAGTCCATATTCGTCTTGTTGCACAGATCATTGTCATGTAGAAGAACCATTAATTCTATTTATTTTCTATATATTTTCAAATATGCTTCTAAAATATATTAGCTGCTTTACCATGAATTGCTCTGATGGTAATATAGAATAAAACACAAAAATTTGTAAGTCAAGTCAAAGCAACCAAATAAGTCAATTAACACTTAAATCAGCAAATTAAACCAACAGAGAATAAACACTGCATCTTAAGCAACTCTACAAATACCACAGGGATGAAAATACTTAAAATGGAACACAACAGCAAAAATTCAAGGGAATTAAAAGGCCTGAGGAAATTTATTTTGAAGGTCTCTGGACCTGAAAGAGTAACATATAAGTGCCAAGTGGACTTTCTGTGAGGTCTTCCATAATTGCTGAGATGTTAATCTGGGGTGAGCAAGTGGCCCAGGAAAGAGGACCATGGAATTGACTGTATAAGCAACAAATTAAACAACAACAAAAAGCCCCAAAGTTTTGAAAGAGTTTTTAGAATTGTAATCTCATTCTTGTGTAACAAACATAAAAGCTTCCTTGAGTCCATTTCATCCCTTGATGATTGCAGGGATGTAACATGCAGTTTTCTTGGCAATGTTTTGAAAACAGTTTTAATATCCCATACCTAATAAAAAACTTCCTGCTGCCCTAGATAATTCATATGATATCCCCTTATGTTGTCATAACAATCATCTCCAATATGCCAGGTCAGCCAACTCGCTTGCCAGATTTAAATATGGTTGCTGGACTCTGGCAGCAGGACTTGCTCTGATTCAATCAAATGAATTGGCTGCAGCCATTGCTGGGAAGCTGGGAATTTGGGGCAGAGGGAATGGGAAGGGGGTTGTCATAACAAACAGATGCAGCTTCTTCTGCCAAAATCCTCAATATACAAGCCAATTTGGTCCATAAAGGACTCAGAACAGCTGGATCATAGTCTTTGTGACAAGGTTTACAGCAAGCAAGCATAGCAAGTCCAGACAACAGATTAACTGGAGAATGCAGACAGCAAGAGAAGATTTTTTTTTTTTTACCCAAAGTCATGGATGGTATTTATTGATAAATGAATCAGAGCAGCTGTTGGGTCCAGGCAGGTTGGCATGAAGCAATTGACTGGCAGAACAATGCAGTTTCTTAAAGAAGAAGATCCAACCTCTTGTTAGCTTCACCTACAACATTCCAAGAGACTATTCTTTGCCCTCCAACATGGACAAAAAAATATTCCTTGAAAAAGATTTCTTTGCTTACCCAGAATCCTGCTGTTGCACCCTGGTCCTCCTTTCTGTTTGGTTATGGATCTTTACAAATGTCTCTAAGTGGTTTGCTATTTCAGAGTTCCTCCATTAGATGAAAGTTGTCTCCAACATTCACGGAGACAGCTTTCAGTCATCTCTTCTATTCACAGAGATGGAAGCAAATGTAAGTTAGTCCTAAAAAAAAACCTCCATAAAACTATGCAGAACACACTACCTAATATCATGACTTTCTTACTATAAGCTTTGTCCATTCTCCATCCAATATGGAGTACTGATATAGTTACAGTCAGAACACCAGGCACCTATTTGGAGCACTACAGCCTGGAAGGCCCCCAAATTTAGAGCCACTCTCTCTCTCTCTCTCTCTCTCTCTCTCTCCTCTGCAGAGGTTCTTCCTCCTCCTCCCTCCCACTTCTAGAAAGTCTAGGGCAGTGTTTCTCCACCTTAGCAACTTTAAGATGTGTGGACTTCAACTCCCAGAATTTCTCAGCCTGCTCTAGTGAAATAAAGGTGGTGGATGTAGCTGCAAGTTTGTGATATGATGAACACCATATTCTTTCAAATGCTGTGACAGAAAGAAAAGTCACCAACATTCCCAGCAATCAGAAGAACAGACAGCATAAATATGCTGAAGGGTAGGAGAAAGAGAAAGAACTAAAGAAGGGAGAAGAGGAGAGACAAAATGAAGAAGCAGTTGGAAGTATGGATGGGAATTCTTACCAGGGCACCTTGAAGCCCATTATGTTTTTCTTTTGACTATGACTCCTAAAATCCCTACTGGTTCTGCTGGATGACTAGAAGTCATATGAGTGGGGCAGGCTCCTATATCCAAATGCAGAATAGCTACTAATTCATTTCTCAGTTCTCTGCTGTTTTCCCAATACTGTGCACTCATGATGAGTTCTACTATTATTACAATCTCTTTCCACTGTTAATAGAAATACTACTTTCTGAATCTAATAGCTTTTTTAAAATTCCTCCTCCGCGTCATGTGTTGTGAACAAAATGCCATGCTTTTATTAACATTTTGAAATCATCAGAGAAAATGTCTCAAGTTGTCCCTGAGCATTTCTGAACAGTTTGATTTCCAACTCTACCATCGCTGGGCTCGATTACTGATTTATGTATGATATCCTGAAGCAAATATACTTCCATATATCTTGGGCAGCAATCAACCCACAAGGAGATAGTCTTTTCTCTTAAAATTCAAATAAGTCCATTCCCAGCTTCTGCCAAGGATTTTTTGGAATTTCATGAGGCAACATATGTTCTTTATGTGCTTTATTTCTGAAGGCTTGACATCTGGTACATGACTGTACCAAGTCTTCAATTTGAGCACATATGCTTGGTCAATAAACAACTTCTCAAGCCCTTCATTTAGCATTCTTTAGTTTCCAGATGATTTTTATGCCTGGCATTCAAGTTTTTTTTCCCCTCTTTAGATTTCCTGCTGTGACTGTCTAGTTCCATCAAGAACAGGTATATTTAGAACTTCAAGTTGCTGTTGGTCACTTATGATGTCCTCCATGGCCTAGAGCAGAGGTGGGTATTCAGCAGGTTCTGACCAGTTCTGGAGAACTGGTAGTGGAAATTTTGAGTAGTTTGGCGAACCGGCAAATATCACCTCTGACTGGAGATTTTACAGTATCCTTCCCCTACCACGCCCACCAAGCCATGCTCACAGAACTGGTAGTAAAAAAAATTGAATCCCACCTTTGGCCTAGATCCTGGTTATTTGCAGGACTTATAGTGACTACTCATCTCATAAGATCCATCAGGGTTGGTGTGCTTTTAGATCCCATATATTAAAAAGTTCATTTTGAAGGGTCCAAGAGGTATGCTTTCTCTTCCTTTGAGAAAAACATTTCTTCTGAGATCTCTATAAAACCTTGCTTCTCTTCAAGAGAGTCTTGAAAAGAGTAAGGCTCTTTTCACTGGCCATGGATCAAATGTTACATGTGCCCATGATTAAGTCTGAGTTGGTTTTGTTAAGAAGCACTGTGGTTTTATCCTGTGGAATGGCTGCCTTTCTATTGTTTTAAATTGCTTAGGTTTCTGTTTGAACTCTTGTAATTTGTTCATTTTTGTGTCCAAATGAATAACCATAAAAAGTGATATCAAAAACAAACTTCTGTTCTGTCCATGCCTGTAAAATAAAATAAAGAAAATTGAGGGGGAGGTTAGGTAGTGACTGCAGTAGTTGTCTGAAATGCCTTCTTTCATTTTACCTGGCTAATATGTGTGGCATTGTATGATTAATGTATCAGCCTACAGGAAGAGATTCAGTACGCTGCAGAAAGAGGGAAACAATCCAAGTACCGATTCATTTGCTCTGTAATATAAATGAATTATTTAATGACTACATGGGGTATTCTGGTGTTGAAGGAGGACAGGGAACACGTGATTATTGTTCCAGTTTCCCAGCAAAGTAGAAGGACTTTCCATGCAGCATTGCCATAGCAAAAGTTTGCACTTTCCAATTTTCCGTCTATCAGCTGGGAAAAGCAAGCATTTTCATTCGGATAATCTAAGCACATGGAGAGTATTTACCTACTGTTCAGCTAGTCCTTGACTAGCGACTGGTTCTTAATGCCCCTCAAAGTTACGACAGATTTTTTAAAAAAGTTACTTACAACCCATCCTCAAAGTTATGATTGCCACATAATCCCTGTGACTATGGGATCGTATTTCTGGCACTTGGCACCTAGCTTGTATTTACAACCGGTTGAAATGTCCTGTAGTCATGGCAAAAAATGCCAACTGGATAAGCTGGGTTTGAACTCACGATCACGCGATTCATTTTATGACCATGTGACTCAATGACCATCAAAAACACGATCATAAAATTGGGTGCGGTCATGTGGTAACTCATAACTGCAATGACTTAGAACCAAAATTCCAGTCCCAATTGTGGTTATAAGTTGAGGACTACCTGTATGCCCCATGAAACTGACAAATTCTTCCAGCACAGTGTAACAACAAGGGGGCTGAATCAGTGGCAATGGGATGAGGCATATTGATAGACAATTGCCTTGATTTAAAGCAAGGGTCTTCAAACTTGGCAAGTTTAAGACTTGTGGACTTCAACTCCCAGAATTTCTGAGCTAACATGACTGGAGGAGGAATTCTGGGAGTTGAAGTCCACAAATCTTAAAGCTGTCAAGTTTGAAGAGCACTGATTTAAAGGAACAAATAACTTTTTTCCATTTTGCAAGCAAAGAAAGCATTTTTTTTAAGAATTCAGAAATATAGCCTCAAACATTTTGATCATTCCACCATTATTCTCACTTCTGATGCTTAAGGCAAAATGCAATCCACCCTGCACTCAGGCCATAGGTTTTGTAACCTTTCAACCAACCTGTTGCTTTTTACAGGTTCCATTTTATCCTACCTATCCTACTTCCCTCCTTATCCTGCTCTAATCTCACTTGAATCCCATTTAATGAAATTTACCCAGCAAGGATATCATCAGATATAATCATTGTTGGCAATCATTCTTTTAAAGGCTAAACAAAAAGGTTGGTTCATATTTTTGTATAGACTGGGAGAAGCTTACTTTGATTTATGTTCAGATATATATTATGAGACGGTCATGGCTCTCAGAGTCCTCATCTGATAAGGAGAGGGATAAGGAGGCAAGGAGAACCTAAAATCCTGGATTCTGATCCTGACAGGGTGATATAGCTCCTTAGCCTGCAGGATGTTCATGGCTGCGTGTCAAGAGCCAAACCTCAGAAAGCAAAGGAATGCCAGATTGCTTGGAATAGCTTTGGAAATAATGGTCCACTTGGGAGTCAGTTTGTACTCCTGAATAGTCTGGCTCAATCAACAGCTCTGAACAATCCTGACTGTTTTGAACAAAAGCCAAGCCCTCTTAATATAAAGGCTTCTTCCCAACAGCGAATACTGGAACAGTCGAACATTGCGATAGCCACATCTCGTGTCTTGACTCCAGACCAGGTCCTGTATCTGGGAATTATCACCCTGGCTGTTTGACCTTTTTAACCTTGATGGTGGAAGATGAACCTTTTTGTCTGGAGCCTGAACCGAACTTAGGTTTTGGACTCAGCTTTGCCTTCTGTTTTTGCTTTAAGTGTTCTCTACTGGCTTTTGTCCCCAGGACAGCTTGTCTCCCTGTTTGAATGGGATAAGGATTCAGCAACTGATCATTCTTTAATAGAATGGAATGGAATGGAATAGAGTACAATAGAATAGAATAGAATAGAATAGAATAGAATAGAATAGAATAGAATAGAATAGAATAGAATAGAATAGAATAGAATAGAATAGAATAGAATAGAATAGAATAGAATAGAATTCTTTATTGGCCAAATGTGATTGGACACACAAGGAATTTGTCTTGGTATAAATGCTTTCAGTGCACATAAAAGAAAAGATACATTCGTCAAGAGTCAAGAATCATAAGGTACAACACTTAATAATAAGGGTACAGTAAGCAATCAAATCATACTAGGAAACAGTCCACATAAATTGTAAGGATAGAAGTGACAAAGTTACAGTCATACAGTCACAAGTGGGAGGGGAAGGAGTGATGAGAAGGTTAATAGTAATAGTAATGCAGACATTATAAATAGTTGGACAGTGTTGAGGGAAATATTTCAGAGGTCCATATACTATTTGTAAGTTTTACAGAATTTATAGGTGCTTTGGTGAAACTTTGTGCAGTTCATTACCCCCTTCCTATTAAATTGACATCTACTAATGGAAGTTCTAGTTTTGCATGCTACAATGTATCAAACAGGACTGCAATTAACATCTTGAAATCTATTCCATGGAGCAGCCTCTAGGAACGTTTAACATCTCTGGTCAATCACTGTAGAGGTTTTGCTCAGGGCTTCTTCTTAAAATGTATCACAATCACATGTTTCTTTATTCAGTTTTCTTACTGAACCCCGGAATTAATATCAATTTCTCATTTTCTTTGTCTTCTTTTTATTTGACAAGGATATTACTTTTTATAGCAGTAGATAGAATGAAGATACTCAAATATTTATTGGATCACTATTGAAGAGCATATGATACAACCAGTGAGATGAAATTAAGCTTGTCTGGATGAGAATTTTCAATTTCATTGTACACATGTTGTGCATTGACAATAAATGTTTGTTTGTTTGATTGATTGATTGATTGAAGCTATTTGACTTGTGTTTTTTATGTTTTGTTTATTGATACTTACTTATTTGCAACACCTTGAATTTTACTGGTGAAAAGCTCACCAGTAACCAGTGAAGCTTGGAGAGGAATGGTGACACATGGACATACTTAGCTTGCCCATCACTGCCTACGCTGCTGTATTTTGGACCAGCTGTAGCTTCTGAGGGGACCTCATGTAGAGCACATTGCAATAGTCCAGTCATGAGATGGCTGAGTAATCATTTAGATGATAATCTAGGAAGGGGTATAATTGGCATAGTAGAAGGAGCAGTGCAAAGGCCGTCTTAGCCGCAGCTATCATCTGTTCTTCAAGCAGGAGCTGTGATTCCAAATGAACATCAGATGATCCACTTTCTCCATCTCCCATCTGACCACCTTCTCAATAACTTTAAAAACCATTGCTTCTAGGTTCAGGGATGGTATCTTGAGGAAGGGACATCTCACCACCAATACACCTCCTTTAAGCCTAAAGGTATCATTTCTCTTTCAGAGAAGCCAGTACCATAATATCATGCAAGACATCTCCATGGAAGCTTTGACAATCATGGAGGGGCCTGATTCAGAGGTGATGTTCAGCAGGTTCTGACCAGTTCTGGAGAAACGGTAGCGGAAATTTTGAGTAGTTTGGAGAATCGGCAAATGCCACCTCTGACTGGAGATTTTACAGTATCCTTCCCCTGCCATGCCCACAGAACCGGTAGTAAAAAAAAAATTGAATCCCACCACTGGCCTGATTCTAATAAACATGTAGCAGAAACCAGAGTTTGGTGGGTTCTTCCACTACAATGAGAGTTATAGGCTCAGACCCGCTGCCGAAAACCCCATAAGTTCAATCCAACTAGATTCACTCAGTTGGAGCCCACACAACTCCACACAAAACGGAATGATTTTTATTTGCCAGATAGCTAGAACCATCTTCAAATCCCTGCAGATGACCTTGTGACCTCTACTTCCCCAGTTGAGACAGTGGATACAATAAGGGCAGAGAGATGCTGATTCTGCCACTCTTATTGCTACATGGTAACCCCAGATATGGTCTCTTGTCCATGTTCAATGAGACTTGTTCTTCATTAACAGTGCTCCGGTTGCCTCTTCTGGTGATTCATCTCCCAGAATTCTTTGATAAATTAATGGCCCCCCTAGGATCAACACACAGAGAGAAACCGCATAGAAATAATGCAGCCCAGAACATCAATCCCCACCTTCCCACAAGATTCCCAGAAAAACCCCAAGGTCTTTTTGGAATTCTACAGGATCCATCAGTTGCCTGGGTCCATCTTGAGTTCCATGATGGAAAAACATAAGGTTCAATTAATGAAATGATATCAAGTTAGAAAACCATACATTCTGTCTAATATCCACCCTAACACTTGTAAATTATTACCCCACCCCACGTGCACACACAGCTTGTACTGAAACTAAACTGCACTTTTTCAGTGTTCCAAAAATTGGTCACACAGAATTCACAGAAAGGTTCTAGGTCTTTGCATTCCTTTCTGCCAAAAATAAGATTTTTTTTATACTCCCCGCCCCCCTCCTTTAGTTTTGCATGCCTCTTTCTAAAGAATTAAGCATACCAAATGTACTGCACAGTAATTCATGTTGTGGCTAATGCCATAGTACCGAAAATGGCCTCTGGCATTTTGTGATTTTTTTTCCTTGCTGAGAACTTTTGTTGGCACTAAAGCTTTTGCTCTGGGGCTAACTGTATAGCTTTTTGGTTGTTTGTTTTTAACCACTGGAGTGCCCTGATTATTTTTTTCTTTCAGTGGTTATTGCTTCCTAGCCACTTCTTCTATATTAAGTGCACTCTACAGTTGAGTCACTGCCTGTTTCATTGTCTATTTGTATACCTGCCTGACTCAGTCTTGTATTTAATTTTGTGCCAGCAAAAAAATCAGCCACATATGCGGCCATCATTTTTTTCTTCATTATTTCAGCACTTGAAACTTTCATAAAGTCTTTTTTTTCTTCTTCTTGGTACTCAATTTGCTTCAAACATTAATCAAAATTTTCATGGTCATCAAACTGAAAAAAAAAGGAATTTAGTCCCTCTTGGCCACCATCTGAAGGAATAATTCTGCTTGTAATTTCTCTCCCTCTTTTAATCCGCTCCATTCACAGTTCAGTACATTATTGATCTAGAGCTCTATAGCCCTTACTTTGAACCCCTACTTTCCTGGGGAATGAGTTGCTGCATTTTTATTATCAGCTTCTCTTTGGCAACCTGTGATGACATGTATTCCTGCAAATATTATGAAGTGGTGTGGTAGAAGACTGGAGTATGCAACTGAACAAACAGATATGCAACTTTCTCTAGATCAGGGCTGTCAAATTCGCAGCCCAAAAGCCAGATGTGTCACATGCTGGCCACACCCCCACCCAGTTTAGTGAAGGGGGAAAGGTCCCGATACGTCTTGTGATGACGCTGTGAGGACACAAGTTTGACACCCCTGCTCTAGATCTTGACCTCTAGTGCTTTACTGCCCTGGGGATTAATCCCCTGCTGGAGTCCTTGGGCTTGTTTCTCTCCATGTACTGTACCTTCTTCAGTAATGTATGGGAATCTACTGGCATTAAATTACAACATAGACCTCCCAGGTGATTGTTGCAGCTCACCTGGAACAATATTAGGGTTCAAGAACCCTGATCTATGTCATAGATGTAGTATTCCTCTAAATTCTATATGTTGGGGTTCCTTCAAATTGTAAGTGTTCCTTACAAATTCTATATGCTGGGGTTCCATGGCAAATTATTCAGCATAGAATATTTAAGCCAAAATCCAGATCTTCCTACCTCAGTATATTCATTTTGAAATACATTTCATTGAAAAACATAACGTTTCTTTATGTGCATTGGATGAGGCTGGGAGTAAATTTCTGAAAGTTAGGAGAGTGAATAGCCTTTCCAAAATAGAGCCAAAAAGGGTATATCAGCTGCAGCTATGGTTTACTTCTACCTTTATGGTATTTAACTTATACCAGAAGTATTTTTAATCAAATTCCAAAGAGATATTGTGAACTAATGTTGATCATTCCATAAGTTGCAAATTGCACCAAGGTTTTATTGTATAGAATTGACAAACTATTTTGCCATTGGAAACAGCAAGTTATGGGGTGGGATGAGGCAGGAAGCTTAGTGATGTCATAAAAGGACTAATATTTTCAGCTCTCTGTTAGGAAGATTGGGCTCTGAACTTAGTAGGGAATGATCAAGGATTAATGAACCAAAAGATCCATTCAATTTCTATAGGCTGAAGTGAGATTTAAACTTTCAAATACAAGCTTACTCTTTGGCTCTACAGCAATAGCAATAGCACTTAGACTTATATACCACTTCACTATGCTTTACAGACCTCTCTAAGCAGTTTACAGAGTCAGCATATTGTCCCCAACAATCTGAGTCCTCATTTTACCAATCTCAGAAGGATGGAAGGCTGAGCCAACCTTGAGCCTGGTGAGATTGCAGGCAGCCAGCAGTCAGCAGAAGTAGCCTGCAGTACTGCATTCTAACCACTGCACCACCACGGCTCTGTCTTTGATGCATCTCATCTCTTCAAACATATTTATCTAAATAACTGCAGAACTTCTTTACTTCTCCATCTCTCACCCCAACCTTTCAATTTCATCCTCTCCTATGTCAGATCATCCATAGCCATCCTGTGCCACCCTTGAGTCCTCCATTCCAATGCAATCTGGCCTCCCTACTCCTTTCTCCTCCCATCTCCATGTGTTGTGTCTCAGCCACCCTCCTTGATTGCTTGCTGCCCCTGATTATTTTCCACTAACTAGGTAATAGCATGGAAACTAAGAGGCCTCCAGCATGGTGGAATCTAACTGCCAGTTCCATGCTTATTAAGAAGGTTTCTAAGTGGGACCCAAGAATCAGCAGAGCACTTGAATGGTATCCAGAGTTCTATATTTTGACTAGTGTAAAGGAATATAAAAATATGTCTATGAATCAGCTTGTCCTGTCAATGTCAAGAGCAAACAGAGCCAACTCACAAATGATGTGGGAAGAAAAATTCTATCATTGGATTTCCAGATGCCCAATATTCCAATCCATTAGATTTATTAGATTTAAACCTATTTTCCCTTTGTCCCAAAGGTGCGTTTTTTTCAAGAGGCAATTGGACTTTCTGGTTTTTCTTTGAAGATGTTTTACTTCTCACAGCTGCAGCCTGGTAACCCCTGCAGAGGACCTTCAGCCACCAGATTGTCTCTCTGAAGCAGAGGTGGTATTCAGCAGGTTCTGACCAGTTTTGGAGAACCAGTAGCAGAAATTTTAAGTAATTCGGAGAACCAGCAAATACCACCTCTGACTGGAGATTTTACAGTATCCTTTCCCTGCCACGCCCACCAAGCCATGCCCACAGAACCAGTAGTAAAAATATTTGAATCTCACCACTGCTCTGAAGGACTGGCCTCCTGCTTGTGAGCCTGCAGCCCTCCCTGGACTAGCTTGGCAATCCAGGGACCCTTCCTTTCCCCAGTCTGTACCTCTGGGGGTCCAGTAAAGACAAACTGTGGCAGCTATCCAAACCTTCTTTTCTCCAACTTTTTAAATAAATAATCCATGGAAACAACCAAAAAGACAGTTTGCTTCTCATCCAAGAAGCCTATTGATAAAGCATCTTTGGGATAACCATGACCTGGATGACTCAGAATCCCCATAGACTATTTTCCTCTTTCTTTCTTTCTTTCTTTCTTTCTTTCTTTCTTTCTTTCTTTCTTTCTTTCTTTCTTTCTTTCTTTCTTTCTTTCTTTCTTCCTTCCTTCCTTCCTTCCTTCCTTCCTTCCTTCCTTTCTTTCTTCCTTCCTTCCTTCCTTTCTTTTTCTTTTTTCCCCTCACAATAAAAATCTTGTGAGGTTCAGTTGAGAGAAGGTGATTGGCACAAGGTCATCCACTGGGCTTTTGTGGTAGAGGATGGACCAGAATCTGTCTTGTTGCTCAACACCTTAACCATCACTCCATCCCAAGAGTTGAGCAGTTCCGTTGTTGGATCTCTGTGGCACAAAAGTGGCCTATCAGCCTGCATGTAGCTGAAGGTTAGCACTCAAGCAACTCATGACGTTTGGTGGGAAGGGCCAGAAGAATAGCATAAAAAGGTGGCACCTGTCCTCTTGCTACTGCCTGAAAAAAAAGAAATACCCCAAAAGGACATATTTGAAATTTTAAAAATTCCCCATCCTGAACCTACTGAACAGTAGTTACAAGGTCTGGTGGAAGGGGGGGAGAGGGAGGAATCTTCAATTGCAAACACCCCCCCTCCTTGCATCAAAACGTGCACAGAATTATTGGGAGGTGTTGTTGTTGTTTTGTTCCCTGGAGGGCCTATCCTGGGAAAGTTAGACAAGCCAAACCTGCACCCCCAGCAGTGAGGGTGGGACTGACAGGTGATCCTGCACCACCTACCAGGGAGTAGCTGAAAGGTGCTTGGCTGGCGGCAGCAGAGAGGGGCTAAGAGGAGCCCTCTGTCACTCAGGCCTCCTGGCCGCAGCTGCTAGCAGCACAATTAAGAGGGAGGCCTGGAGCAAGTGAGTGTACCCACATGGGCTTGGGCTAGAGGTGTGTGTGGGGGGAGGGGAATGGCAGCTCTGGAGGAGCATTGGGAGGGTTGCTGTTAGGTTGGGAAGAAAAGATTTTAATGAGGCCTGGTGTCTGCTGATCCGGCAATCTTCATGGACGCCATCCAACTTCGCAATAGAGTTACCCGCTTAAACAAAAAAATGCCAAAGGAGCTGAGCAGGGAAAAGAACACATTTTCCTGTGTAGCAAACTGTGAAGTACAATCAGGAATATACAGCAAAACCCTCAGAAACCAATTACTGTTTGTGAGAACCAAACTGCTAAAAATACTCCCCCTTTTCTGCTCCAGCGGAAGGGAAGAAGTGCTGAGCCTTCGGAACGCCTGCCCCCCCTGCCAGAGCCACTCTGCCCTGGCTGAGTGCCCCGGTGCCCTTTCCAGGACCCAGCCAGGTCCAACTCTGAAGCCTCACGAAGTCCAGGCAGGCGGGAGAGATTTGCCCCCCCACCCTCCCACCCCCCCGCCATACAGGCTGAGATATTCTCTTTTATCCTCTCCCAGGGTAGTAGGAGCTAGTCAGGTGCAACTCTGAAAATATATCTTTCATGTAACAGCTGTGCTGCCCAGCCAGACTGGCATGCCGGTTTAATGCAAGGGCTACTTGGGAATAAACAGAGCCAAGTTGTGGATTTCATCCTAACACAAAAGAATCATTCTTCAACCCAAAAGAACGCCTCAGAACAGGAGTCTCTGTTTCTCAATGGACTCCCATATTTCATTAAGCTATGGCTTACTAACAAACCACAAGCAGCTGGCTTCATGCAATGTACCAAGTTGCATAAAGATACATGTATGTGTGTAATGACATACATTAATCAGGTTCTGAAACCACAGTGGCTGATGTCCAGGGACAAATGCAGCATTAGCCTTGTAGTTACACAACTGGGCTTCCCTCTCCCCCAGCAAGCTCATGGTATTCTCATCAGGGCTATTCTACCCCAAGCAATCCTTGCACCAGGGGCCATTTTATTTTTGAACTAAGGGTTGTTATTTCAACTTAGGGTCAGTTAATTCAGAAAGTATGGCTGCTTTGTGATTTAAGGCAGAGTTTCCCAACGTTTTCAGCCTTGTGGACCGGCGGGAGGGCGGGGGGGGGGGGGAGAAAGTATGGTTACATGTAAGTGGCCAGTAAGCATGCACACATGCAGTTCCATTTGCATGAACAGAGGGCACGCATGCCTGTCATTCGCACAAATGTGGTGCACGTACATACACTCACCCACCACTTCTACGGACCATTTCTGAATGGCTCCCGATGTAATAGTGGTCCATGGCCTGGAGGACCCCTAATTTAAGACATCATTCACCTTCTGGCAATATAGTAGCAGCATTTGTGTAAAGCATTCCACAGTGGAACTGAAGTGGGTAGGAAAAGTACCCAGTTATACTCTACTCTGAAATGACAGCTATGAGCACTGACTGTTTGAGAGTTCTCCATGCTAAGCTACCTCAACCAGAAAGAGCAGGCACTGGTTGGCTGAAAGTTCCCATGAACTCCTAACTAAATAAATATGATCTTGTAGTATTTTGATATCTGAATAGATCTGGAAAGAGTCAGAAGGTTCAGTTTAATGATGGGAGCATTTTAAACTGGATTGGAGATGGAAATAGTGATCATTTGGAAGTCTCAAAGCAAACAAAGAAACAGTTCCAAGTGTTAGTGGGATGTGTGGACCTGGTTCCTCCTCAGGAAATCAGCTTTTCCATTTCCCAACACTCCTGAATCCAATTTAAAACACATTTAAGGTTGAGCTGTACTGTTTTAAGGATATTGCAAACATTGACATGTTTACATATTTGCTCATCTAGAGTCATGGAAAACCACCAGTCAATCATTGTTTGCTTTTCCTGGCATAGCTCAGCACGCAGAACTTTCTGACAATCAGTATGCACCAGTTGTCTCCTCAGATCTGTGCTTAAACACTCTGGCTTCATTTTTCTTCACAACACATTTAATATTTCTCCGTAATCTTGGGTTCACCATGGTGGCACGCTGCCATTCCCTTCCAAACTCGTAGTAGTGAAACAATGACACCATGTCCTATGTCCATGCCAACAAGTTCAACACTGTGTTATACAGGATTGGGGTGGGGGGGTCACTGACTTCAAGCACCAAAGTTCAAAATACATACATACATATATTTTTTTATCCCAACCCAAAAAGAGTTATGTATGCTGGATACGTAACAATAAGGTAAAACATGCACAGGACGAAGGGGAAAAAAAAGATATAATAAGGCAACTAAGAGGCAAAAGCACACTTGAACAAGGCGATGTTAACCTGTTTGTGAAACACAAAAGGGGTTGGATTCCTCTAGAGCAGGGCTGTCAAACTCACGGCCCACAGGCTGGATGCGGCATACACTGGCCACACCCACGCCCGGTTTAGCAAAGGGGAAAAAAGTCCTGATATGTCATGTGATGCTGCCATGATGCTGTGAGTTTGACACCCTTGCTCTAGAGTTCCCTTTCTTACAAAACTTAGTGCGCACAGTATATATACTCAGGGGTGGGTTGCTACAGGTTCGCCCGGGTTCGGGAGACAACATTATGGCCAGTTCAGAGAACTGCCAAATCCCACCCCTGGCTGGCCCCTTCCACCCCACCCCACCCCTCACAGGAGTCTCCATGTGGCCCATGGAGGCTTGGGGAGGGTGAAAAATGGGCCTCCTGGAAGTTCCAGAAAGTTCAGGAAAACCTCTAGTGCCCAGGGAGGGCAAAAACTCCCCCCCCCCAACGCACACACACACACATGGTGCAGGAAGCCGACTAGGCCACACCCACCATGGCCAGGCCCACCCAGCAATTGGGCGGAGAACCCATTCCTGAAATTTTTGAAGCCCACCCCTGTATTTCTGTATCTGTTATATGTCTATTAAAAATAGAAATATATGTGTATGTTTTGTATTGCATTAGACTTGAAACATTAAAATTAAAAAGCATATTTAATTCTTTGCCTTTCAATTACTTTTTGTTTATTTGTTTCCAACTGTCGTTTATACTCTAAACCAAAGTCATTTTGGGTCCCTTTAACAATAACAAGCAGAGAGAAAAATCTATTTTGGTCAAAAATGGTCTATACCAACATTGTTATAGTTATTGAAATCTGACATCTTGTATTTACCAAGAGACTTTTGTCTCGTCTCCCCCCCGTTTTGATATTCAAATTCAGGGGCTTCTCCAATGTTCATGAGGGAACAAAACAAGCCAGGAATGATTTTAGTTGTGGGTTTCCTTGGAATACCTGCATTGGCTACTCAGAATCTCAGCTTAAGCTATTGACAGAATAACAGAGTTGGAAAGGAAGGATCTTGGAGGTCTTTTAATCCAACCCCTTGCTCAACCAGGAAGCTCTACACCAGTGATGGCTAACCTTTTCGACACTGAGTGCCCAAAGCGTGTAAGTGTGCATCCCCAAAATGCAATACATGCGCACACCCCCCCATACATGGGCCCCAGTACATGGGTCCTACACCTGTGCATGCACGTGCATCCCCATGCATGCACCACAGAGATCTGAAGACCAGCTGGGAGGCACATGCATGCATGTGTGGCAGAGCTGAGCTGGGGCAACGGCTCGCACGCCCATAAAGAGGGGTCTGTGTACAACCTCTGGCACATGTGTCATAGGTTCACCATCACAGCCCTATACCATTTCGGACAAATGGTTGTCCAATCTCATCTTAAAAACTTCCAATGTTGGAGCATTCCCTACTTCTGGAGCCAAACTGTTCCACTGATTAATTGTTGATCATTCCCATTGGTGGGAATGATCCCACAAAAGACACCTGGAGCACTATGGAATGAAGCTACCTGTTTCTGCTTTCCTTGGACAACCATTTAATTTCAGATTATCCGTTCAGTTTCCCAGAGGAACAAAACAGAAGTAAATTAGCACCACCTCTATATAAACCCAAATGTAAATCACACATGTTGCCTGTGCCATGATTTTTGCCATCCATCTCCATGGCAGTCCTAAAGTCAGCCCAAGTTTCTTGAGATGACACACGTGTCTTTTATTCATCATTAGCATCCCAATCTCTAGAGTTTCTTCTACATTCTCAAACAGTTCCCAACTTTATGTGTTAAGGAAGGAAGACAGGCTGCAACGTCTGGCGAAAAAGCCTTGTCAAAGGCAGGAGCAATTAATTGAGGAAGCTGGAGCTGTAAAGGGATCCATGGGCAGACACTGAATCAGCAGACCCCAAGCCCATACCCCAAAAGCCTAAAGATGGAAAGAAGCAGATTGGAGAAACATATGTCTTTGCACATTTACCTAGGTTCTGAATGACATGCTGAGAATTCTTCCACAGGCATACAGCAAATGCTGCTTGTAGTCATGTGCCATGTAAGCTGCAATATAACCAGATGTAGTAACAATCAATGGATCTTCTAGACATTTAATTGTGGTGTTAGCAATTAGGGAAAGTATTTGTCCTTTTGACAGGTATGTGCTTGAAAACCGCAGAGGCCATCTGCTTTCATAGAACTAATTCCCCAACTCCTGAAGGATCAGGTTGGCTAAAAGGAAATAGCATAAGGGAGGGAAATGTGCTGTGTGAGGAGATACCATGCTACAACATTTGCTTTAGGGTCCCCTAGAGACACCACTCTCTCTCTTTCTTCCTCCCTTTCTCCCTCCCTCTCCCCCTCCTTCCCTCTCTCCCTCTCCCCCCCCCTCTCCCTCTCACTACCTGTTGTTTGCTTCAAAGTCCTTCACTTCAGAGAAGGACTTACTATTTACGCTTGATATCCTGATTTTTGGAAGGGGCAAGGCTTTTGTGAAGTGAAATGAGGTTATAAAATCCAAGGAAAACATTGTTTCTGTACAGGGCAGGCCCGCACAAAACAGGGCCCTAGCAGACTATTTGCAAAATGGGCTATTTATTATGAGAAGCTAAGGATGCAGACTTTAGATCTGCCGTGTTTCCAGTACAGCATAGGACTGTTCAGCTTTGAGAAAGGGAGGGTGTCCAAGAAGCTTCAACTTAGGCTTCAAAGCCCCATGTCTGGGTGGAGTTGATATTACACAGCAAAAGGTGTGTAATTATTTCAAGAGCATTTGTGGCAGTTTGTATGCCTCACAACAGAGAAGGCTGTTGAGGGAGCATTGCATAGGATCTATAACTTGCCCTGACTGTAAATGTGACCCTGGTTTTGATTTCTTCAGTCTGGCAGAACTGACAAAACTGTTCACACAGGTCAATGGCAAACAACCCCAAAACTGTTTTAAGGCTATAACCAAGAAGAGTCAGACCTCACCTCCATGCAGGTGGCTATGACATAGTATATAAACAAACAACCATTATAATAGCCACTGGTAACATCCTGTGTGGTACAGAGTGGTTGATGGAATCATTTATTGCCTCTGACAAGGCACAGATGTCCTGTAGCAATTCTGCCAATCAGCAAACAACTTATCGCATCTATCTGCATAAATTACCTGTCCTGCCCTTTAGAGACCACAAAAGTTTGAAACTCAGCCAGCAAATGAGGGGAGTGATAGTAATACAGGGCAATGCCAGCCAGGCCACCATTAAACATGGATAATAATTCTCTGAATGCTAGCAATATTATTCATAATATTTATAATAATATTAATTAGTAATAGTAATAGTAATAATGTAAGTCAATTGTAAGCAATTGACAAATAAAAATAAATAAAAATAAATAAATAAAATAAATAGTAAATACATGAAATGCAAGACATGAGCCCAACACAATGGGTTCCACTTAACAGCTTCCTTCCTTCCCACACCTCCTATTATTATTATTACTCCTATTTCTTTCCATTTACCCAACAGCAAAATATTTAAAATTGATTTAAAACATGGACGAGTGTAAAAAGACTAAAAGAAATTAAAACAAGCCCTTTTGAAAATTGTTCAGAGACCATGCAGATACAATAGTGCCCTTCATGCAAGCTTTGGCACATAGGAGGATTGTTTGAGAAAAGTTTTTTTCCCCCCAGAAATACTGTTCCCAGGCCACAACTAAACTCAAAAAAAGATGGTAGAATTATCTGAATTCCAGAAATCCAAGATTCAATACTGGCGAACTCCATTTATAAATGGTGATGAGAAAATCCTTACCTTCAAAATTCTTAGAGAGGCACTACTACAAGCATCACACTGGGCTAGAGGCCCAAGTAATTGGATCAGGAGTGAGTCACTTTCTTATGTTCCTAATCCCTCTAGTACACAGCTATCTAAGGGATTGTATACATTAAGCACTTGTTTACAATGAAAAAATATGGGACTAAGATTAAATGTAAAGAAGATGAAACTAATGACAACAGATCCAGCAACAAGCCTTAGAATTTGCAATGAAGATACCGAAGCAGCAGATAGTTTTTGTCTCTTAGGATGAACTATCAATGGTGAAGGAATAAATAGTCAAAAATAGAGCAGCACTTGATAAAGCAGCCATGAAGGCTTTGGAAAAGATATTCAAATATTGTGATGTGTTTATACCCACAAAGAACAGAATTGTGCAAACAATTGTATTTCCTGTGACACTCTATGGAAGTGAAAGTTGGGCTTTGAAGAATCATAGAATCATGAGATCATCATGGGGTTGGAAGAGACCACAGGGCAGAATAAAAAGAATATTGTTGTTTTTGAACTTCCTGTTGATAGCCAAGAAAACCAACACATGGTTCATCAAGTTAATCTGCTGTTCTTTAGAAGAGCCATGAAGACTTGCCTCCTCATCCAGGCCTTCATTTAAGGAGAGTGAGGCCCCTTGCTTCATCATGCTTGCCACCTTTTTTCTTTATAATTGATTGATTTTATTGTAATTTCTTTGTTTGATTGCTATGGGCCACTCGGAGTCTTTGAGAGACAGAATGTACAAATTTAATACATTGTTATCATTCTCACTTGAAGCAGAAATGACCAGATTCAAATGATCATATTTCAAATTTAAAAAAAAGATGTAGATATCTGCAAAAGTTCTATTATGCTGGGAATGGTGGAAAGAAAGAAAAGAGGATGATTGGCAGCAAGGCGGAACAATTCAGTTACAGCAATAATGGACGTACAACGGGAAGACCCTAAGAACCAGGTTAGGGACAAATCCTTCTGGAGAAAATCTACAGATGTGGTCACTAAGGTTGACATGTATTTGATGACCTACTTGCATTTAGATCTTCTCAGTTCGTCATTAGCAGCCATTTCTCACCAAGGCTAAGGGCACTTCCTGATTTCAGGTTCTTCCTAGCAGTCTTCGCACAACAATCCACATTAGGAGAGTTTTGAAAAGGGTGAATATGTCTAGCATATGAGTATGTCTAGCATTTATTATTTATTTATCGAATTTATAGAACCACGCAGCTGGCCTTGTAGCTCTAGATTAGCCCGGAAGCTCTGAGGTGTGGTAGAAGACCCCATCCTTATTTGGTATTCAGCTGCCCGTCCGGTTGGCTTCTATACATAGAATTGAAAGAAGTATCACCTTCTCCTTTACTCAGGCATAAAATGTTTTATATCAGCCCTGATCTTACTCTGGCTTCAGCTGTATAACTCCTCAGTGATAAATTATGGCTGGAATTAAACCCTAGGGCAAAATTCATTTCACAACTGCTTCCGTATGAATGTGTCAATTTAAAAGGCAGATGCTCGTGCAGAATCAGCTTTCAGAAGAGGGACATTTCACGAGCAGCTTCCACGCCTCGCTGAGAAGTAGGATCTTCTCATTGAGAAAGGGGCGTGCATAAGTGCACCATTGTGCCTACCGTCCCTGTCCTATTGTCCCCATTTATTTGTACCTATTTCCTGTATTCTTATTCATGTTTATACTTATACCTACTATCTTATAAGTGATTGACAAATCAAATCAAATCAATAAATAAATCCCTGCTTAGCTAGCTGAAACATTTACAGGTGACAAGGACCTCCGGACTTGAATGGACTGTTATTCTAGAGCAGGGGTGTCCATTTCGTTGAGAGCCACATCAGGTTGTGTTTGACCTCGAGGGGCCGGGGTGGGGACATGACTGGGGTGGGCATGGTCAGCTCGATGTCACTTGTTTTCAGCTGTGACATCCCCTTGCCACCCTCTGCGGGTGAAAACGGGCTCCCTGGGCTTTGCTTTTGCTGGCAGGAGGCCATCACAGCTGAAAACAGAGTCCGGAAGGGCCACTCACGGCCCTCCCGAGCTCTGTTTTCACTAGCAGTGGCACCATGGGCCGGTCCTTTGCTGTTTCCAGGGTAGCTCCACGGGCCAGATCCAGTGGTGGTATTCTATCAGTTCAGCCCGGTTTTGCCAAGCCGGTAGCACCGATCAGCAGCAGAAACTGAAGCGGTTCTCTCTGGACGCTTTACTGTTGGGCCCGCCCACCTGCCCAGGCTCCCATACTCACTTTTATTTCCTGCTTTTGAAGCGCAGCTGCTTTGCGCAGCACAGCAGAGTGCTGCGTGGCAGCTGCTGAAGTGACTAGGAGAGTGCAGGCTTGCAGGAGGTGAGTTGGAATGCCTCTGTGCCTGTACAAAGTGCATAATTGGCACACACGGATGTGCAAAGTGTATGCACCCATGCAATGTGCACCCACCAAGCCTCACCCACTGACCAGTGGTAGACAATTTTGAAACAGAACCACTGGCCAGATCTAAGCACACTTTCTGTCTCGCTTTCCTGTTTCTACAATGTAAGACTTAAAATGAATTAACACAGGCAAAATCTGTACTGAGGCAAAGCCTTTATTAGTCGGTTGAACATAAACATTTGCCTTTCCTGAAAAAAAAAAACAAATAGGAAAAGAGGACAACAAAGAATAAATGTGGCTGGAGTTCAAGCCATATCTGCACTGGTTATTAACTTAAGCGCAGTGTGAAAATTGTTTGCAGACTTGCAAGCTGAATGCTATCAGGTGCAGATGAGTATTAGGCTGCTCCAAGGACCAGTCTTTTGAATCATGATTTCTTATTTCTAATAAGAAATTTAGATTTAGATTTCTAAATCGTCGCAATCATGTGACTCACAGTACTGTACAGAACTAATTACAAACATAAACATAAAATGTCTATGGTGTAATAATTACCATATAATAAAGAAATTATGACCAATAATCTAATGAGAACAATATAAATATTTCTGAGGCTTCTTTCAACTAATTAAAAAAAGCTTCCCAGAAGACCTCTCTTCCTTCTGGAAGGACAGGAGTTTAGCTTCCTGGAGGGGGCTGGTCAATAATCTGAGGCCCACTATCACCTCCCCCCCTCCTGGTCTGACTCCCTCCTGATTTCATGGAATTGGGCGACTTCAAATAATTTTTCTTGGGGGCCACTGCATATGTAAAATGCTCATGGTGTCTACTGCTGGTAATGGGTTCACCGCATTTCAAACCAAATATAGTTTCCAAGTGATTTTTAAGGCAAATCTATGTAAATTGTTTGCAGTAGTCTAACCAGGTGGCAATGTGAGCATGAGCTTCTGTTGCAAGGTTCTTCTGCTCCAGGTGGCCTGCAATACAAGCTGGAGTGTCCTGAGATGGCCTCCACCTTCCCATCTAACTGTAGCCAGGTGTTCGACAGGATTCTCCCAGCCCTGGTTATGGATCTGTTTGTTGTGGCCTGCCAACAGCCAGCAGAGCTGGTGGCAGACTCAGACAATGAGAAGGTTGGGGAGGAACATGGGCCAGTCCTGCAGTCTGGGGAAGGCTTTGATGAATGTTCTGTATCGGAGGCAGAGATGGGGCCAGGGCTGTCTGACAGTTATCAGCTGCCTTCAGAGTTGGAGATCAGTGGGGCAGAAGAACAGTTGGAGCCTGTTCCCAATGTGCACATGTGCAGAGCTGCCAGGAGAAGGGAACAGTTAAGGAACAAGGGGTGACTTGGGAGTAAAGGCACAGGTGGATGGTGAATGGCCCCTCCCATAGGGAATAAATAGGAGTGAAAGGGGAGTGGTGTTTGCAGGAGACAGTTAGTTTGTTTAATTAGAGTGAGGATTTTTCATGACTCTCAGAGACTCCTTGCCAAGTATTTTCTTGTACAACGTTGTGTTTGGAAGTTATCGCCCTGGCAACTCTCCAAGCCTGATAAAGTCTATGATTGTAATTCACCCTTGAAAGACTGTTTGCCAGGACTTTTCTGGATGTAAATGATGGGAATTCACATTAGCCTAATAAAAAGGGGTTTTATCGGGATAAGGAGCCTATTTCATGATTTTTGAAGCCTAGGTCCAAACACTGTTCCCTCAGATACAATCTGATTCCTTTCAAAGGTAACATCAGAGGCAAACTGTCATAGGTAGGATGGAAAATTCCCTTGGTAAATAGAAAACAAAATACACCAACTGAGTTTCTTCAGCCCTCTTTTCCCTTCTAGGACACCAAAATGATGAGTTCTAGGTCTGTCCCTCTAATTCAGGGGTATCAAACTCACGTCGTCATGGCGGTATCATGTGATGTATCAGGACTCTTTTCCTCTTCGCTAAACCAGGCATGGGCCTGGTCAGTGTGTGATGCAGAGGTGGTATTCAGCAGGTTCTGACCAGTTCTGGAGAACTGGTAGCAGAAATTTCAAGTAGTTCGGAGAACCGGTAAATCCCACCTCTGACTGGCCCTGCCCCCACCTATTCTCTGCCTCCCATTGAGTCCCAGCTGATCGGCCAGGTCTTCTTTTGTTGCCCTGCACAGGAGAACGGACTGGAAAGCAGGTTAGTGGGGTGGGGTAGGAATGGAGATTTTACAGTATCCTTCTCCTGCCATGCCCACCAAGCCACACCCACAGAACCAGTAGTTAAAAAAAATTGAATCCCACCATTGGTGTGATGCATCCGGCCCGCGGACCGGGAGTTTGACAGCCTGCTCTACTTAATCAGGCCCCATTTGTGAAGTCTCCAACCTCTTTATTAAAAGTCTGCAGAGCCCAGTACAGCTCAAAAAAACCCCACATATCAACAATGTTTGTTGGGCAAGAACTCAAGCACATGGTCAAGCAAACTTATCTCGACAGTTCATGTACAAGGAACGCAGGAAATGAATTTGTGTTGCCTTTCTCACTTATCTAGTCAATTTCATTCTTTCCTGAGCTATTAAAAAACCAGGAAGTGTCCTTCTTGTGGTTATGGCAGTTTGTGCTTAGCTTTGATGGGATTATGTCACTTGCAGTGTTTAGTGTTTAGCTCTGATATTAGCCACATCTTGCCACTGGCAGGAACACCTTTTCTGCTTGAGAATCAGTGACTTCCTCATTTAGAAAGAAAATGGGGTTAGTATAGCCAAATAGAATCCAGTTCCAAATGCTACTTCATGTATTCTTCTTCCACAGTACAAGGCTGAAGATGCAAAGGAAGTTTCATTAGTTGTAAAGTACAAAAAAAACAGTAATGTTTATAGCAGTCGTGTTGCTGTTTGAAAAGTGGAGTAATATTTGGTTGTTCTACAGAATGACAACATTATAAAGACATAATTTCTATTATGAGAAAACATTGCCACGGTGAAGCCTTTTTCTAACCTGGTGACATAGAGATCCATGGGCTGGCCGTGTTGTGACTGTATAGCCTGAAAACCTGCAAAGGGCCCTGTGTTGGAAAAGGCTGCTATAAGCCATGTATAAGCTTGAGTCAGTATGGACTAGTTGTTTGAGGCACTCCTTGAGTCAGCTCTGTATTCCTCACTCAGCCCTTAAAAGCCATGAGATAGCTTTGGACCACTCCATAGCTGCCCACTTTAAAGTGAATTCTTGGAGGTAAAATGAGGTAGAACCTTATGCCTTCCTTGGGATAAAGCAGTTTTTCTCACAAGTTCAGGAGGTATCATTCACAGTCTTCTCAACCACCTGAGCTGTGCATCCATTTAAGGAAAGGAAGAGAGGATAGAAAAGCAATAAGGCAAAACAGCGTGCTCTTTTATCTGTTTCTAAGCACTTGATAAGTGTGCAGAAGTGTGCATATATTCTTATATGTCCCACATCGCTACTGGAGCGATGGTTGAAGAAGGCTTTAAGGGGATATAGAAGTAGAATAATTGCACCAGTTGCAAGGCAGAAGTTACCTTGATGATGTCAAATCAAATTGCTTTTTGCTGCTCCAAGATCTCTTTTGTACAGTTTCTAAGTCCATTCATACTTCATTCTTCTCTTTGCTTTCTCTCACTTGTTCTTCTCTCTTTCTCTTCATTCTGTTCTATATACTTGCTGTCTGTGTCTTCTCTGCCTCTCATACACACCTGCATGCAGGCATATACAGGTAACTTTATTTTGAGAAATGTCAGCCTAGCTGCCAAGCTAGAACAATCACCAGGGACCTGTAAACAGTTCTCCCCTGACATTTGGAATTTCCCTGCCTGCCCCTTCGACTGTTGAGAGCACTCTCAGCTGCTAAACCTCAATGCTTTTCCTTTTAAAATTATTGTTTTAAATGGCATAACGTGCTTGAACTCCTGAAAGCCCTACAGAGGGGGTGGGGGGGAAATGATTTGACACCCTCCATTTTCAAAGCTGGCCCAGATGGAGAACTAGCCCTGTAGAAAACATTCACTTGCTGAATGGATAATAAAATAATTACTGCCCTAGCACAAAGTCAGGAGAGAAATTGCTAGAAGTAAAGCCACACCATAGCAGTCTGCAGCAAAGACAATACACAATGCACGGCAGAGTCAAAGCGCTAAAGAAAAGGTTAAAGCAGAAATGGGGAATCCCTTTTGGGATCATTTATGAACAATGTAGTTCCTTGGAAGCAGCTAATTCGTGGCCTCTTCGAGCAATCACTGACAGTGGTGGGGCCAGCAAAGAGGAAGGTGGCAAGAAAGGGGCTTCGGAAGCAGATGTGTGGAAACTCGACCTAGCCAAAGCCCCAGGTCGAGCTAATTGCTTTTACCATGCATTCTCATTTCTGCACCAGAGAACTAAGCAAGCATCTCCCAATGCATGCTGAAAGCTTCTGCAGGTAACAGGTCCCCCATGAGATACCTGGGTTGTCAGTGGAGTGACAGAAATGGGTGGTTGGGATTGTCTGCTGGCAATTCTCCTGCAAGCTTCATCACAGCTGAAGAATTAAAAGATTATCAGATAGATAATGTTCCCAAGGACTGGTGATCATCTAGTTCTTTTTGGAAACTGCAATAGACTTTGTTACACATCATGGAAAATGGATGGATATGCACCAATTTAGCCTTTTCACATATTAATGTTAAAATTATTCAATAGTGGGAAGGGTGAGAATCTTGTCAGAAGTACTGTAATTATTATTATTATTTAACACAGTAGTATGAATGTAGTTGTGTTCTAGTGCCTTTTTCACATGTTCAGTGATGCAAGAGAGAAGGCCATACCTACATGGACCTGCCTCCAAACAAACATTTGCATATGAATGTCCCAAAGGTGTTTTTTTTCAAGAGGCAACTGGACTTTCTGGTTTTTCTTTGAAGATGCTCTGCTTCTCATCCAAGAAGCTTCCTCAGCTCTGACTGCATGGTCAGGAATGGAAATCAGAGCTGAAGAAGCTTCTTGGATGAGAAGTAAAGAAAAACCAGAAAGTCCATTTGCCTCTTGAAAAAGCACCTTTGAAACAACCATGACCTGGATGACTAAGAATCTCCATAGACATTTGCACATGAATTGCAACCTCTTCTATTAGAGACCGTTAAACATCTGAACTGTTCTAGACTGCTCGGGTAATCAGGTGCGAGTCTGCTTCAAAGCTAACAGGAAACTAAGTAGAGGTCACATGTATTATCACATCATCAGTAGATGATACAAGCTATGCAGCGATATCATGACAATGATGTCATCATGGTTTGCACTGCGAAGGAATGTAAATGAAATAAAGTCAATCCCATGTTCTAATGTTGCCACATATAATATTTTCAAAATTTAATTCCATGGGGGAGAAAGGTTAGAGAGAATCCTAGTTCTGTTTTGTCCAACCTGGTAACCTTCAGTATATTAGAATGTCCATCATGCTGGCTGGGAATTCTGAGAATTGTAGTTAAAGTTATTATGGAAGGTAGCAAATCAAGAAACTTTGTTCCAGTCATTCATATTTAATCCATATTTAGAATAAGACAAAATATATAATTTGGAAAGAAGGTATTTTGTTCAAGGCTAACACAAAACCAATAATCACACCAATGAATTCAGTTGACAGCTTCTGGAGGATTCCACATTATACATAAGAGGTCCCAGGTTTCTAGTGTTTCCCCCATTGCTTATATATTTTACTTATTCTTTTTTTTATATATAGGATGTGTTTATTCCATTTAAAATAATTTCAGTTAGACCTCTTTCTCATTATGCTTTAGAAATGAATGAGTCTATAACGATAACAGCACTAATTTGATAGAATCAGGCTAAATAGAGGAAAAGATAGATGTGCATTGAGCTGTTTTTCCAGTTTACTTCTCCAGTTTTATAGCTTTTTAAAGAGACACAGCATGCACGAAAAACAGCTCCGCAACATCAAAACTCAATAGCATCAGAAGCATCCAGAGATCCTGCCTTGCCACTGAAAACCACCTTAATCTAGGGAAGGAAAAGCCAGAGCCACAACTAGGTGCCCTCTTTATTAGAATCAGCTAAAATAATCTGTGAGAAGTTGTGCAGAGGCTGGAAAATGACAAATTGAAGGGAGGGCAGACATAAACAACCAAGAAAGAGTAAGTGGGTGAGTTGACAGCTTGTCTCAAAGATGGAGAAACTTAGCCCAGGTGGAGACAAACCTGGGGAGAAGCATTTCAGATCACTCAAAGACACCCCCCCCACACACACCACCTTAATACAAAAGAGGCTGGGAAATGCCTCTTCCAGTTTCCAAAGGTTCTGTATTTTCACCCATCCACCATTAAAGAGACCTTAGGAATACCAACAGAGCAACAGAGCACTGGAATGCACTACCTGACTCTGTTGTTACATCCTCTAACCCCCACTCCTTTAACCTCAAACTAACCACTGTTGACCTCACCCCATTCCTAAGAGGTCTGTAAGGGACATGCATAAAATCGTGCCTACCCACCCTGTCCTATTGTCCCCATTTATTCGTACCTATTTCCTGTATTCTTACTCATGTTTATACTTATATCTATTATCTTGTAAGCGATCGACAAATCAAATAAACAAAATAAATAAATACCTATGTAGGTCTTGCTTTCTGGATCTCATCCAGATCCAGGGGGTCTTGATGTAATCCTGCTGAGAAGACTTCATCAGGCCTGACTTGTTAAAAGAGATAGCTAGGAACACCCCCCCCCCATATCTGATACTTTGGCCAAGCAGCCCACATCCCTGAAAATCAGCCTTCCTCATTTGTTTCAACTCCTTTTGTGTTACTCTGTTTGTGTCCCAGTACATTAAAGATGTCATCCAGCTACAGATTTGTTTTGAGTTTGGGCTTACCAGTGTAGCAAATCTCAGCAGGTGAAAAATGGGATGAAGCATTCCAGTTCAGCTGCAGCATCCTAACATTTTAGAAAGACGGCATTTCATTCAAAGCCACCAAATGAGAAACTAAACCAAACGCAGTTAACCTTGATCACCGCAGGGAGATCTTAATGTGTTTATAATGGCAGGCAAGTACGGCTAACCTTTGGTGCTGGCAGAGAAATGACTCATCCTGCCCTCACCCTCATGGTCAGCGCCTGGCGCTCTAACCATGCTGAAGAGCGCCCTTGGGCTGAGGAAAGCACAGGCAGGTCCAAGTTTGCTATCTGCTATCTTTAGCTATGGCGCTAACCTGTCATCCATCTGCCTCTTTTAACTGCTCACTCCGGCTTTGCCTTGGCCGACCTTTGCCCCCTGTCCGCTTGCTGCTGAATTGCGTGCTCTCCCCCAGAGGAGCTCCCAGTGAAAAACACTTGCCCTGCTTAGCAAGTTCTGCTGGGGTGACATTTCCTATACAGGAAATGGAGGCAGAAGAAAGATGATACAGCCAGCAAGCTAGGGGGAAAGTATCACCTCCCCACCCTCACTTTCACATCCTATTCCATTAGGTGGAGGTTTTGAGGTTTTTGTTTTGTTTTTGGTTTAAAACTAGAAGCCAAAATGTATATTTGACTTTAAATTCAAATACGCAATATGAGCCAGTGCCTCAGAGTTGGAACAAAGCAGCCCATCTGGGCAAGGAAGCAAGGAATATTTCTCTTCAGCTTTGTCCAAAACCATCTCGATTTATTCAGCCTTCTGTACAGAGGAAAGGAGGGAGAAATACCACCTCCAAGGGCTTGGCAGCTTTAGCAGCAAAGCTTCTTTTGAACATCCAACACAATAAACAGGTTACAATAGGACAAGAGAGAAGGTTTGCAACACTCCAAGGTGCCTGAAAAGTGCCAGGGGAAGACTAAGCACTTACAAGCCATGTTTTTTGTTCTAGGGTGGCTGGCTCTGCTATGCTCCTAGCCCAGTTTGGGATTACTCTGCCTTCAGATTCCCAGTTTCTGATCATAGGAGGCTCAAAAAAAATTTATTCTGTACTTCCCAATCCAAGCAGAGCTCTATTCTCTTTCACTGCTAGTTGCGTTGAGGGAAAATTGTTCAGTGGGTGTTCCAGCTGTGAACAAACCCTTTTAAATGGGAAACCAGCCCCTTTTATCCAAATAGTCTGGGGAATATTCAACAGACTTCAAATCATGCAATGTACAATGATAGGATATTACAGGTCCACCAGCTGTTTTGTAAATAACCTTGTCTTAAGGTATCACAGAAATAATTTCTACAAATCAGGCTCCCATCAGCTGGCTCTGCAAGCTTCCAAAATGATTCTGGATTATGAAAGCAGACTTTGGCTAATATAAGAAACTGCAGGACTTCCTTTCAATGTAATTTGTTGCTTAAGAAAAAGTCATGCATTTCCTTTAGCAGATCCTAAAGCCTCCATCAGGACTCTTAATTTTAAGCAATGCAGGTACCATTTCACACGGGGACTCAGCAGCTGCAGGATAAAAGATGGGAGAAATTGTACATCACCCTGAGAGTTCCTACTCTAAATGATTAATAAATTCAAGCTCAGAAGCAAAAAAAAAGCCAAGCGTTTGGGTAATCAGAAATTGTGGTCAACTATCTGGCTCAAGTAAAGCTGTCTCAACTTTCTATCAGGTCCACTGTCAGAAGAATTGGGACCAAAGAAATATATACATTAAAGGGGATCAAATTTGCTGACATACTATTGCAGAACAATAAAACAAATAGATTTAGAGGCCATGTGAGATCTTTCTGAAGATATCCAGATATGAATAGAAGCACCAATAAATCTTTTTCCAGTGCAGCATCATTTCTAAAGCTATGAAAGAAACAAGCTACAGTGCAGCCAAAGGACTCTTGAACATATCTGCTTCTCTACAACCATTAATAGAATAACAAACCCCATTTTATTACATCTGCTTGAGGCTATATAATGTCACTGTGTGTCAGTTCTGGGACCAAGATGACAAAAATAGTTGTATATAAGGTCAGGATACATGTCAAAGTTAAACTGTTGAGCCTGAGCAATAGATGGAATCAGGGACCAATGAAAATTCAGGAAGCAGTCCATTGGTCCAGTAGCAAGGATAAAGACGAGAGTAGTTAGGTACAGTGTAAACCAGTCATGAATCCTGTTCAAAAACTGAGTTCCTGAAAAATAGTCCTTTTAAGTCAGGGCTACTGGATCCACATCGAAGTATCCGTTGAAGGCAGTTATGGCTGTTGGAGAGAATTCTTCCTCAAACCCAACTTCCAAATGATTCTGCATTAATCAGGAGGTCTGCCTTGCCACTGAGGAGAGCCTTCTACCCCTTCCTTCCTGGTTCTGACAGGTGTTTCAACGTTGTCAAAAGGATATAGGCATGAATCAACAATGCCTGATAATTCACTGTGTGGTCCTCAGCTCATGAAGATCAGGCTTAGAGCAGGAGCAGCGTTCTAGCAAACTTCAGGGCTTTTGAAGCCAAATGCTTCCCTGTGTTATCCAAGTCTGAAAATTTAGAGATGCCTGTGATGAAGACTTCTCTGCTTGAGGCATAACAAAGGCTGAGTCATTGCAAAGAGAATGTCTGTTTTAATTAGAATTGTAAATCTCAGATGGAAAAGCATTTCCATAATTTAATGTCTTTTAACACTGATTTAGCAGCATCGAGACTGGAAATCACGATGTCCCCAACATCTCATTCCACAACAGACACCTAATGCTGACAGCCAGTTTTTTTAAGGTGCTGAGTTGAGGCAGGGGAGACCTAGGTTTAAGTCCACCATCAGTTATAGAAATGCAGTGAGTGATCTTGAGCCAGTCATTGCCCCTTAAATCTACTTGCCTCAAAAGACAATTGCAGGGAGAATTAGAAAACTGCTATTATATGTAGGGGTGGACGAGAATATTGGTACTCAGAGAGTACCAAGAACAGTTCAACACTAAGCTACAAATATTCTAGCTTAGTGTTGAACTGTTCTTGGTACTCTCTGAGCTTGTTTTCTCGCAGACGTTTCATTACCAAACCAGGTAACATCATCAACGCCAGTAAGTACAGTACTCGATACAGTAGCGTTTCTGTATGTATACTGCTTTTTGACCATGAAAGAACAGTATAATACAAGTTTAATAAACAGAATAAATGAAGTAAAGCAGGGGTCCCCAACCCTCGGTCAGTGGCCCACTACCAGCCCTTAAGCCTTTTGGAATCAGGCCGCGGAAATGGTGTGAGAGCATGCACAATCTCACTCATGCAAGCAGTGGGAGAGCAAATGCTCACACAGTCTATTTGCATAGGTGCCGGGCCCACGTGCCTGCCATCCTCCCAAATAGAGCTGTGTACACAGAACAGCCCTTCTCTCCCCACCCCACCCCCCATCAGTCTGCAAAGATTGGGGAACCGTGAAGTAAAGCTTAAATGCCAGCATTAAATCCTAACCCAACAAACAGCCAGCAATGTTTTAGTAGCCAACACAATTGGTATTGTTTGATCCAGTTTCCTGGCAACTGGTGCCAGGCCTTCAGCTTATTCAGTGGCATGATTCTAGTCTTCATTGTTGTTTTAGAAACAGGTCTAAAACATGCCAGCATCATCCTCACAAAGCTGCTTTGTTCAAGGGAGGTTTTGTTTTTTTTAATGTGCCTTTACAATAATTGGAGTTGGGTTAATAGGCAAATATACCTGCAACTGATTTCAATTTTCCAATTTGCTTTCTTAATGCAATTTTTCTCTCCCTCTCACTTCAAGCAATCATTATTATTACTTTAATTGACTAGATTCAATACTAGAAAATCTAATAAGCTATTGTAGAAAACAGTGCTGAATTGAAATGATGCCATAATCAAGGTTGATTTGCAATTAGAAAGTGGTCTCTTTTGGATACTCCCTGAACCGGTCCCTCCTGATATTCATTTATCTTGACAGAGTCCTAACAAATAACATTTGCAATGAGGGGGGTGGGGTAGGTGGTGGGGTGAGGTAAATTAGACGGTTAGTGCCCTTCTGCAGCATGTGAACACAGGCAGAACTATTTGCATAGGAAAGGTTTTTAAACGGACAGGCAGGTGGGATGTGGAAAGAAACCACACAAAGGGAAGGGAAATGGAGAAATAAAGGAGGCAGCTCCTGAATGTGGAAGGGGGAAGGCAGGAGAAGCTGAGAGCAGTTAAGATCTGTGGAGGCACCGGCGCCATCTGCTGGACACAGAGATGTTTGGCACATTTAAACGATGGTTGTTTATGCCCTCTGACATTAATCATATTTTTCTTCCTATTGTAGAAACAGCTACACGTTTTATCAATGCCAAATGTATTCTGACATATGCAGACACCATTCTGTGAACAAAGGCATGCGTTGTCAGTATATAATGGTGCACAAAGATTCCTCTGACTGTGTGTATGGTTGGTTCTGTGTGCCTGTTTCTGTATCTCTATATACACCTATAGATCTTGCGTGCTCATATAATTGTAGAGTAGAAACAAAGGATATTGCACATTCATTGTTGAGAGAGGGGGAGGGAGAGAGAGAGAGAGGGAGGGAGGGAGAGAGAGGGAGAGACCTGCAACAACTGTGTGGACACCAGGTTCAAGAGCTCTCTTACACATTCAGTGAATAAAGAAAGAGAAGAGAGGCAGGATTTACTCATTATAATAACATCCATGAATCCATCTAAAGACTTGCTAAAAGCCTGTACATCTAATATATGCAAGCTCTTATACATAGCTTTGTTCTGTATTGTTGGGGTGGTTGCGAGTACAAACTGCACACATTTTGCTACTTTTCAGATCTCCAGGAATATCAAGGAGGGTGATAGTTTCGATTAAAGAGTGGGTCCCATGACTGCAGTTATGGGAGGAAAAACTCTTTCCTCTCCTTTCCACTTCAAACCCATTCTGAGTTTGCAATCACAGGGACAATGTCGGAGGTGGTATTCAGCAGGTTCTGACCAGTTCTGCAGAACCGGTAGCTGAAATTTTGAGTAGTTCGGAGAACCAGCAAATACCACCCCTGGCTGGCCCTGCCCCCATCTATTCTCTGCCTTCTGAGTCTTCTTTGGTTGCCCTGCACAGGAGAACAGAGCTGAAAAGCAGTTTAGTGGGGTGGGGAGGGAATGGGATTTTGCAGTATCCTTCCCCTGTCACGCCCACCAAGCCATACCCATCAAGCCATGCCACACCCACCAAGTCAGGATTGAACTCCTGGCTGTGGGAAAATTTAGTCTGCAATACCGCATTCTAACCACTATGCCACCGTGGCTCCTTACCTGTTGATATTGGATCCAAGGCTGATCTATTGAGGAATGGGCAGATCAAGGAGACTTTAAGAGTGGCTAGAATCCACTTCCTGATCTCCTCCTTGACCAAACAGATAGAAAGAGGTAATTCCACATTAGCAAAGCTAATATCATAAACAACCCTGTCCACTTACCTTTGTCATCTCATTAGAGATCTTTTGTGAATACAAAGTATTTCACCAACAAATGTTTGGCGAAATGTTACTACTGGGTTGGCATCCAGGCAGGTTACTAATGGTCATAATTATATGATCTGGAATCCAAATTTATCCAGCTCATAAAATTTTGCTTCTATTGTATTTATTATTTGCTTCCATTATAAATGGATCATAATATTTATAATAACACAATAGCATTTGTCACATGTATTGTGGCATTAAAAAGCCAAGAGAAATTCTATTCATTTCATCAGGCAAGATCAGTGACCTTTCCAGCCATCTCTGCTGGAAATAAGAAACTCTTAAGAGTCTCATTCATGTGCCAGCTGGAAACCATTAAGCCCTTCAGAAAAACCCGAAAGATGAGAAAACAGTGATTGGGGTCCTTTAGGATCCACTGAGAAAGTGATGTACCTCCTGCTGCCTGAGGCCTGGGAGTTACACTCCAAAGTCAACTGGAGGATTTCCTGGCTGGGGGAAAGCCAGCGTACATCACGATGCTAGCTTTGAGATGTTCACTCAGTCAGTTCATAATTTGCTAACTCTATTCTCCTTGGGGCCTCTAAAAACAATAAGCAAGCCCACCTAGCCAATAAACACTTGCACACACTACTCAGTGGTTCTGCAGGACATCTGCCACAAATATCGCTCAACAAGCCAGCAGTAATCACGAATCCCTTTAGGCTTCAATTTCATTTCTAAAGCACGTCTGTTCTTTGCTAGTCTGTTCTTTGCATGTATTCAGCTATCATGCCTGGCAAAGCTAAAAACATGAAACAGCCTCGGACACCATGTGTGTTTCTCCTGTCAACTTAGGAATTCGAGTTTCTTCTCTCTTTCAGAGGCAAGTGCTAACTCTGGCCTGGATGAATATATTACTGAATATATCTCCCTGGGATTGCAAACTCACCCCCATAGGCAGGGTGGCTAGTTTTGCATGCCAGTTTTCTTGAGGAACCTTTTTCTCCAATCTTGGCAGTTATTCATGATGCCATCTGTCTCTCTGTCTCTCTCTCTCTCTCTCTCTCTCTCTCCCTCTTTCCCTCCCAGCTTAGAAATGGGTTCACACACCAGGCAGGTTGTTTCCACAGAACCTTCTGCCGGTCCAAGAGCTCTTTTAAAAAGGGAAAGTTGATGGAGGAACATTGCCAGCCACGCAACCTTCTCACTCCATTTGCATGTGATTTGGGGCTGGGGGAGAACAGACCAAGGGAATGAGGTAAACTCCATCACCAGATGAAAGGGAGTTCATTCAGTTCCTGGCAGCAATGACCATCCCCAGCCATATGTTCTGTTCTGAAAAATTGTTAAAAAGGTATCGGACACTGTAAATATAGATACTATGGAAGAAGAAAAGAATGCATTTCTTATGCTAATACATGTACACGCATCATTTAAACCCTAGGCAGGATGTTCAGCAATCCTTATTTTGCAACTGCACCACAAATGAAAATATGATGCTCTAGGAAATAGTAATGGAAGAACTGAAATGGCAGCCAAAGGCCCATCTGTTCTGATATGTTATTAACAGGAATCAAAAGTAAGACTCAAATAGCAGAAGCTCTGTTCATCTTTAAGGTGAACACTTTTGCCAGCAAAGAAGAAAGCCACATTTCCCTGATGAGAGCACAGCAAATGCAGAGACATTGAAAATACCCGCGTGGCTACTCGTGCTGATTTGATCAAAGACAACAGAGGAAACGAAACTTGGCTGTTTATGGGTATCCAGACTTGGTAGATGTAACATGAATCCAAATTCCCTCTAAAATTTCTCCTTTGTGGAGAAAACTTTTAATGGGGAAGTAAAAGACAGAAATGAAACTGTACTGTACCATTTCTGGATAAATTCTCATGGGTGGACAGTGAAGACCAGGAAAGATCCATATAGTTAGCAACCAATCTATAGCTAGAAAATGCCAGCCTCCAATGCAACCCTTAATAAAAGCATTCATGTATTAGATGCCATGCTAGCTGTTATGAAAAAAAAGTTTCTTTTATTTTCCCCTTTAAAACCATAGCCTTTATATTCCCATGCGTTTCCCCAGAAACCTCTTTGTTTAATACAACCACAATCTAAAATCTCTTTTAAAACCAAAGGATAACCTCCAAAATATTTGGAAGAAATTACTATTTTGTGTTGGAACAAATGCATTTTATTTATTTATTTTATTGTATATTACATTACATTTATTTTATTTTATTATTTTAATGGCTAGTTAAATATGAAATATATGTAAGCACCAGACATTTTGAAATGCAAATTCAAGATGACAAGCCACCCAATAGGGGTTACTAAAGGAGATTAAGAACTTTGCAGAGAATCTGTATACATTCTTTGCATCTGGTAAAGACATAGGATGTGACAAGAATAGTGGTAGCCAGAAATGAAGTTTTAAATCATCTTGATTACCGAAAACAAACAAATCATTAGATAACTGAAAATGAACAAATTGCTAAATCCTACTCTTCGTTGGGGAGCTTTTAAAGAACTCAAATGTGAAATGCCTTACCTTCTGACACAGGATTCAACCTGTTTACTGAACGATGTACTAGGTAAAAAAAATGCAATGTGGAATTTGAATTAGAATTGAATAGAGCTGGAAGGGACCTTGGAGGTCTTCTAGTCCAGACCCCTTGCTCAAGCAGGAGACCCTATACAATCTCAGACAAGTGACTGTCCAGTCTCTTCTTAAAAACCTCCAGTGATAGAGCGCTCATGATTTCTGAAGGCAAGCTGTTCCGCTGGTTAAATATTCTGACTGTTAGGAAATTTCTCCTTAATTCTAGGTTGCTTCTCTTTTATCAGTATCCAGCCATTGCTTCTTGTCCTGCCTTCTGGTGCTTTGGAGAATAATTTGACCCCCCCTCTTCTTTGTGGCAGCCCTCAAATACCGAAATACTGCTATCATGTCACAAATACCGAAATACTGCTATCATGTGATGTCAAGACTTGATACTGCTATCAAGTCTTCTTTTCTTTAGACTAGCCAAACCTAAAATCGGCAATTGTTCTTCTTATGGTTTAGTCTCCAGGCCTTTGATCGCTTTAGTTGCTCTTCTCTGAACTTTTTCCAAAATCTCAACATCTTTTTTGTAGTATGGTGACCAAAATTGGTTGCAGTATTCCAGGTGTGGTCTTTTTAAATACATGTGCCCAGAGGAATCCAGGAAATTAAAGGCTGATTAGCTTAATATATACTGTGTTATCATATTATTGATAATCAGAAACCTTCTGTCAAAGTGTGACCATCATTACTATGTAGGTATCATGAATTGAACTGAATGTGTGTACATAGTGCCTCAGGTTAGTTTATATGAAGGGAGGAATGGTTATGTATAAAAGATAGATACATGAGACCCTCTCAAAACAGACTAAAAAGGAGAAAGGAAATGGGGAATCTCATTGTATGCATCATCATCAGAATGGCAACCCCTAAGATACAACAAAGGATAATTCCCAAAACAAAATATGCTTCTCCAAACCCAAAAGTGGTTCTTGGAATGAGAGATGGTTTCTGTATGAAAAAGACCTAGGCACTATGAGAAAAGTATTAGTCTTTGATTGACCAAGCTTTGCCAGAAGTTATAAAAATAGTTAGGAAGCGTAGAACCTTGGAGCCAGTGCATAGAACAAAATATCAAGCATGGTGAACCCACCAACTTACTTCTTCTGGAACTCAAAGTAGCTGCCCAGTTTGACTTTGAATAGGCAGCCAGTGTGCTGTGTGAGTGAAACAGGGAGTTCAGAAAGTGAATAGAGTTATAAACCTGCATTGATTTCTACATATCCCAAGTCCCTTGATAAATGAAAAACAAGGAACACTGCAGGTGTTATAAAGACCCACTTAATTAGTCTTGCTGTGACATCATTGGCACAGCCTCCAGGATCCAAGACCAGGCAGTGGAACAAATTAAGGAGATAAGAATATCTAAATATAAAGAAGCAACAGGGACAGTGTGGTTTAATTTGTACAGAAATTATCTGGAGTTATTTAGGATGATTAAAACAAAAAAAAGTACAGTAGACTCCAAAAGGATTTCTTTGAAATGGCAATGGACGTTAAAGTGGAAAGTACAATTGAGTTTTACAGGTCGTGCTTACTTACCAACTGTGTCATCTAACAACCATTCAAAGTTACAATGGCATTAAAAAATAGCTTTGCAATACTCTTATTTATGTCTGTCACAGTGCCCCACAGACATGTGATAGCTATTTGTGTTTTTCACAACCAGCTTCTGAAATGCAGAGTTAACGGAGAAGGCAGAAGAAAAATTGCAAGTCATGGTCATGGGATGTCTCACTTAATTAATGGGAAATGAGGTCATAAGCCTTTCATGGTCACATCTTTTTTTGCTTAGTGAGTTTGGCACTTAGCAATAGAGCTGCTGGTCCCAATTCTTGTCACTAAGGACTACCCATAATAAATGAAAAGAGAATCTTGGTAGATTGATCGATTATGTACCATCAAGCCACTGTCAACTCTTAACAATCTTTTTTTTCCCTCCATGATTTTTCCACAGGTTTTCTCCATAATGATCTGCCCCTAACCTGGTCTTTCAGGACTTTTAACAATGCACACATTGCCTCTGTAACTGAGTCCATCCACTTTGTTGCTGGTCACCCTCTTCTCTTTCCTTTCCCCTTTTCTAGCCTTACAGCCTTCTCCGGAGAGCTGAGTCTTTGCATATAATGTGTCAACTAGGATAATTTGCAGTATCCAAAGTAGGTCCTTTGTGCCTCTGGGTGAGAACTCTTGGTCGATACACTCAATGATCCATTTGTTGGCTTTCTTGACTTTCCACTGTATTCTCAGGAGTCTTCTCCAAAACTAAAGTTCAAAAATGCCAATGGTCTTCCTATCTTGCTTTTCCTAATGCGGGAATATATTTTTGATGGAGTTGACCTGGTGGTGAATAACTGGAAAACAGGCAATAAGGGCCTCAGGAAATAATGGTCTGAAAAAGTTTACTTATACATGGTTGCTGTGAAAGAAAGAAAAAAGCATAGGGACATCATTAGGAAAGGAAAGGAAAATGTTTTTATGCACATTGGCAGAATATTGGTCTTCTAGTGATCATGTCTCTAAAAATAGATTGCAGAGCTAGAAATGGAGCAGAAAATAAGAGCCAAAACGAATAAGGGCTGGAGCAAGTCCCATAGAAGAGAAATGCTTGATATTCTTACATTTCAAACAAAGAATGGATATCACAATGATGCCCTATAACCGTGTTTCCTATAACCGTGTAGATCTAAGATGTACACATTTATATATATATGGTTTATATTTAACCATTAGCATTTAAAACCTGGAGCTGACTTTGAACTGGATTTCCAGTGGCTAAGATTACACTGATCCTTGTCAGTATTGTCTTTATCCCATTTCTAAACTTGCTTCAAGCCAGCAGACAGTAAGAGTATATTTTTCTTCTTCCCTGGGAAAAATAACATCAGGTTAAGCTTCCTCTTATTTTTGGAGGCTCCCCTGAACTTACCGTATTAACTTAGCTACAGGCCTTTATCTCAGGGATCCCCAACCTTTTCGACGCCGCGTCCGGTTCCGACATCAGCTGGGCGCCGCGACCGGTACGGCGTCAACTGGGCGCCGCCATCTTTTATGACGAAAAGGCGCTTCCGGTGACGTCACGAAGCGCTGTTCGTCATAAAAAGATGGCGGCGCCAGCGCTTCTGGTGAGCTTTTCGGTAGAAATGGCTTTCTACCCGAAAAGCTCACCGGAGCGCTGGCGCCGCCATCTTTTATGACGAAACAGCGCTTCGGTGAGCTTTCTACCGGAAAAGCTCACCAGAAGCGCTTTTTACCAAAAAGATGGCGGCGCCCAGCAACCAGCGGCCCGGTAAGGGTTGTTCCGCAGTTCCGGTACCGGTCCGCGGACCGGCGGTTGGGGACCCCTGCTTTATCTAGCTGAAGTTTGCTGCAGCTTCAGATTTCCCTGCTATAATTTTGTAGAATGGTCTTATTTTAAATTTAGCTCGCGGAATGTAAATTTCTCAACCGTCATGAGCTTTATTTCCTCTGTACCTTCTTCCCCCCCACATCTTTTTTATGATTATTTTCGAAATGGAAGGGGCAAACTGTGATCCATGATTTGCCCTGGGCTTTGAAGAAGCTCTCAGAACTGTGGCATGGCTTCCCACCAATTTCAACTGCCGGCCCTTTGCTGTCTATTTTGCCAATAAACCCTTCTGAAACATCTTTCTCTTTCCTGTAATGTTTGGGGATAGTTATTGTTAAGTTTGGAGAATAATGGAGACCAGACATCTGACCAGTGACTTCAACTTATTTATTTTTTATTTATTTATTTATTTGATTTGTCAATTGTTTACAAGATAATAAGTACAAGTGTATACATGGTTGTGAATATATGAAATAGGTACATATAAGAAAAATAAAAAAATAAGAGAAACAATAGGACAGGGACGGTAGGCACGTTGGTGCGCTTATGCACGCCCCCACAGACCTCTTAGGAAAGGGGTGAGGTCAATAGTAGACAGTCTCAGGTTAAAGTTTTTGGGATTTGGGGAAGAGACTACAGAGTCGGGTAGAGTATTCCAGACATTGACCACTCTATTGCTGAAGTCGTATTTCCTGCAATCAAGTTTGGTGCGGTTTACTTTGAGTTTGTATCTGTTGTGTGCTCTTGTGTTGTTATGGTTAAAGCTGAAGTATTCATTGACAGGTAGGACATTGCAATGTATGATTTTATATACCATGCTTAAGTCGGATCGAAGACGGCGTAATTCGAGGTTTTCTAGTTTTAGAATTTCGAGTCTGGTGGCATAAGGTATTCTACAACGGGTAGAAGAGTGGAGAACTCTTCTTGTGAAATACTTCTGGACTTTCTCAATTGTATTAATATCACATACGTGATAAGGATTCCAGACTGATGAACTGTATTCGAGTATTGGTCTAGCAAATGTTTTGTATGCTCTGGTTAGTAGTGAGACATTACCAGAGAAAAAGCAACGTAGGATTAGGTTAACAACTCTTAATGCCTTTTTGGCTATGTAGTTGCAGTGGGCTCTAGCACTTAGATCATTAGAGGTGAGTATTCCCAGGTCCTTTACAGAGCTTGGGTCATCAACAAGATCTTGACTATTCAGCTTGTATTTTATTTTCTGATTTTTTTTACCAATATGTAAGACAGAGCATTTATTTGTTGAGATTTGAAGTTGCCATATGTTAGACCATTCAGATACATAGTCTAGATCTTTTTGTAGGGTAGTAGTATTGTCTGTGGTATTGAACAGCTTTACATCATCAGCGAAGAGAACGCAATTGCTCTTGATATGATCGCAAAGGTCGTTTATGTAGATTATGAAGAGAGTTGGTCCTAGAACACTGCCTTGGGGAACACCACTATTGACAGGTACTGGATTTGATAGGGCGTTCCCAATTTTGACCATTTGTTGTCTGTTTGACAGGAATGCTTCTATCCAGTTATTCAGTTGTCCAGAGATACCATAAGATTTTATTTTTAGGAGTAGTTTGTCGTGTACCACTGAATCAAAGGCTTTGCAGAAGTCTATGTAGATTGCGTCTATTGCTTTTAATAACAGTAGATAGAACAGAACAGAGCAAGGCTATGGGCAGCAGTAACCCTTTTATAGGGTTGGCTGCTACCCTATTAACCAATAATATGTGCAACAAGTTCAACTAATACCCAATAAGAAGTGTCCTAATATTGGCCAATCAGGGACTTGTTATGGACCAATCCTTGTTCGTTGTTTAAGGACCAATCAGGTGTGCAGGCTTTCAAAACCCGCTTTGCATTTGGGCTTAGTTACTTTTTATTGATTCACAACAGTTATCTCAAGGGTTACAGTTGGAACTAGGATTTATTTATTTTTTTAAAAAGAAACTAAATAAAACAAACGTCCCAGAGGATATGAACTGAAAAAGGAACTTTATATTAAGTTACACTGTAGAAACTAAGGGATGGGCAAGATTAGTTTATTTTTCTTTCTAGGTTCCAGCTTCCCCTCTTTTTCATGATAGAAAAATGGGTTACAACTCTAGAATAACAAAGAGCACATCTTTGCTTTTGAGACAAAAAATAGATTTTGCTGCCACCATGTCTTGCAAAGAATCGATTCTTCCACATGTTTGTTTGTTTATTTATTTATTCATTCATTTGATTTGATTGATTTGATTTGTCAATTGCTTACGAGATAATAGGCATAAGTATAAACATAGTTATGAATACATGAACTGGATACATATAAGAAAAATAAAAAGAAACAATAGGACAGGAACGGTAGGCACGTTGGTGCGCTTATGCACACCCCCTATGTGTGGGAGACTAGAACTTATTGGTTACTGGTAGAAGCAGAATATTTGCATTAATCCACATAACACCTGTTTTATTTGGTGCCTACTTTGTCCCATTTTAAACTGCTGTAGGATGTCCTCTGCTTGGCTGCAGCTGCTAAGATACTAAATATCAGGTGCAGCTCTGGTGCAGAGGCAAAGCTTTGTGGTTTCAATTCATCATCCAAGGTTCACATGCAGCCTTTAATCTGAAGATAATTGTTTATCTTGACAGGAGACAACATGTTGATCTTACCATATTGACCATCTCTGACGATAACCAGAGAGGCAGGAGGTGAGGCTAACTATAAGGATGGTCAAGTCAGAGAAATATTTTTTACATCCATGTCCTTGGGATTATGAAACTTCAGATTACAATTTGGAGAGGTTTTGCTTTATCTTTAACCTCCTGGATCTTTGAAATGGACTTTGCAAACTGCAGCTTGTGATTCAGCTGTAGCATTGGAGGAAGGATCTTCAGCAACTTCAGCAACTCCAACAGATGGCAGCTCCTATCCAATCTTGTCTTATCCCCTAAAGCAGGGCTGTCAAACTCACAGCCAGCGGGTCAGATGCGTCACACGCTGGCCATGCCCACGTCCAGTTTAGGCAAAGGAGAAAAAAGTCATGATACGTCATGTGACGATGCCGTGATGATGTGAGTTTGACACCACTGCCCTAAAGGCTAAACAGATTGGACCTGGCTAATGTTTGGATGGGAGACCACTAGGAAATGGCTAGACTGTGAATTTAAAAAAAAAGAAATCACACCCAGAAAAAAGGCAGAAGCAAGCCAATATCAATTTGTTGCTAAGAAAATTCAGTGGCATTCTCCATGCTCTCCGAGTTCAGTTCAAAGGAGTCTTCCCATTATTTAGAGCCTGACATAATGAGGGTGGGGGGGAAACAGGGCCCTTATTTACAGGGAAACCTATTCCACTAAACCCTGAGTGACATAAGCTGCAGAAACTCAGTGTATTGTAGGGTGCCAGAGAAGAGGGTGGCCAAAGAAAGTTTTTTATTTCTTTGTTGCATGGCTGGCTTTGGGGAGACGGTTTAATGCTGGTGGGAGGAGGAGGAGGAGGAGGAGGAGGAGGAGGAGGAGGAGGAGGAGGAGGAGGAGGAGGAGGAGGAGGAGGAGGAGGAGGAAGCATGGGATTCATGTGCCAAAGGAGTTGTCCAGTTGCAGAGGTTTCACATCCTTCAGGCAATCAAGAACATCGATTTGCCTCAAAAGAAGGGAGATGATCCGCATGGACTTCCAATTCCTGCGTATTTAAGATGTGTGCATACATATGGAGGGCACAGAATATTTCCAGAAATAGTAAAGGGAGGGGGATAAAGAGGAGGCACTTGGACTAGAGAGAGTAGAGGCTGATCTCTCCCAAAGCTTGTCATGCAAGCCACAATATGTTATTCAGAGAAAACCAGACAGAAGCACAACGCCTTGTTGCCATGACACATTTACTATGGAAAGAAAAGAGACAAGGAATGCTAATTCAAAGGGAGAGGTGACAATTTTTTTCCGTTTCAGCCCACTTCATCCCTCCCCCTTTTTCAGTCACATGTGTGTGCACCCATATTCTTATGCGTGTGTGTGCGCACACACGCACACACACACATAGATTGGTTTTAATTTTATCCTCCTTACATATTTCTATTATGATGAATGGGAAGGGCGGGCTGGGAGCCTCAATAAAAAAATGCTTCGCCAATTGTTGGGAGTACCAAGTGTTCCTCCTTATCAAGGCTGGGATGGGCATTCAATTTTCTCTTCAAAGGCTGCCTCCTGAAATGGTAATAGAATTTGAAATTTGAGGAAGACAGGAGAGAAAGAGGTGGCGGAAACCCTGAATATGGGAGGATTAACAATGAGACTAAGAGGGAGGGCGCAGGAAAAAAAGGGGGGGGAGTGTGTGTGTGTGTGTGTGTGTGTGTATCTGTGTACACATGTATGTATATGCAAGGTTAGAATCTTTGCGAAAATGAACTAAATACAAATATAAAGAGAAAATTAACAGTCTCTGGGCTTGGAGAAAGGAGAAGGTTATAGTCAGAGTTTAATTAACCCTTTTTCCCCCCAAGAACAATAAAACACACACACACACACACACACACACACACACACACAAAGGAAATCCGTTCCTCTGAACTGAACGGTAATAAATAGGTTATTTGTTGTTGCTAACTGTGGGCCAGTTGAAGAGAAGAAAGTAAGAAAAGTAGGCCTCTCACCATAAAGAGGGAAGGTGAGCAGCATCAGGTAGAGGGGCCCAAACCTTTCCCTCCCCATCAGAAAGGGACAAATAGGAGGGAAAGGAAATGAGCAGGGAATATCATCACGCCATGTATGCAGACACAACTTTTTAGAAACTATAAAGAATTCCTTTCCGGGTCTTAGGAAATGTGTTTACTCTGTAGAAAATATCTTGCCATGCTGTATCAACACCAGCTGTTTGATGTACTCCCTCCTTCCTTTGTGATGAAAGGAAGCAGAGGAGCCAGAAACCAGCTAAACGTTGGGGAAGAAGATCCATCAATTTATTTTTCAGTGGGAGGAAAGGAAATGGAACAGCTATAAATAAACCAGCCTCCCTCTCTCTCTCTCTCTCTCTCTCTCAATCTGAAGCTGTTGGCTCCACTGTCTGGGAATTGTGGGAGTTGATTCAGGCTGGTGGAAAAATGGTAAAGCTACCCTCAAGCTGAGGTCACTCCAAGTAACTGCATCTATCTACACTTTCTTGCTAATGTTGCTGGACTGTGTTTGTTGTTGTTTCTGTTGCTCTCCTTTTGGGATGGTTTCTGAACTGCCCCACTCATATACTAATCACAGCCAAACCAGCTTACTTCCTGAGATCAGCTATGGCTGTCTAGGTGTTGACAACATGTAGACATATGACCAGGGGTGGGATTCTATCAGTTCGCACCTATTCGCTAGAACCGGTTGTTAACATTCTAAGCAGTTCAGAGAACCGGTTGTTAGAAGAAATTACTGGCCTAATCCTGTAAGGAAGGCAGGAAGGAAACATTCTGGTGTTGCTTACAGAAACTGCCTCTCTGTTAACCCTTATTACATTCTTGGCAGGACTAGACTTCCTGTCTCAGGAACTTCTCTGGAGTTTTTTTCCCTTCCTTTGCAGGTACTTTGCTTGTGTGGAGTGACCATTCAAAGTTACAATGACACTGAAAAAAGTGACATGACCATTTTTCACACTTACGACTGTTGCAGCATCCTGAGAGTCCAGGCGGGGAGATGTGTGCCTCGATGTGAGTGATATTGAGTTGGCCACGCCCAGCCAATAAGATGATCACCAAGCCATGTCCACCCAGTCACATGACCACCAAGCCACACCCACCAACTAAGCCACGCCCACAGAACCGGTTGTTAAAAAAATTGAATCCCACCCCTGCATATGACCAGAGGTGGTATTCAGCAGGTTCTGACCAGTTCTGGAGAACTGGTAGTGGAAATTTTGAGTAGTTTGGAGAACTGGTGGTAACATTCCCCCAGGAATGGGGAGGGAATGGAGATTTTGCAGTATCCTTTCCCTGCCACACCCACCAAGCCATGCCACACCCACCATGCCACACCCACAGAACCGGTAGTAAAAAAAATTTGAATCCCACCACTGCATATGACCAAAATTCAGGTGCTTGACAGCCTACTACATATACAACCACAGGGCTACTTCAATTCCCCCTCCCCATCTCTGCACTTTTGATCGCCCTGCCCTCTGCCACATACAGGTAGTCCTTGAATCATGGACATAATGGAGCCTGCCCATTATATCAGAAGTCATGATGTCCATTAAGCAAAGCACCTATGGATATTTGACTCCCTTAGGACCTCCCGTCCCTGCTTCTCCTGATGTGGTCATTAAGCAAACTTGCAGATCATTAAGCAGAGCAGGGGTTTCCTAATTCAATACAGCTGCCCAGAAAATGGTGGCCACTTCTGGGATCGCATCATTTGGTCCAGGAACAAAGCCAGCCTGCCCTCCTTCCCTAATCCAAACTGTAGCGATCTTCAAAAGGTAAGTGAGAAAGAGATTGTGTGGACTAATAGGGTGGGAAGCAGACCCAAGATCTGTGGGGATCCTGTGGATAGGATGAAGGGAGATAGGCAGAGGTCATGGCAGCATCCCTGTAGTTGGTCATAAGCCTGAATGATCTTGGGGGCACTGCAGCAACCATAACTTTGAAACTGGGTCACAATATGCACCAGAAGTACTCTTAGAAAACCAGTCTGCGGGCTTCAGTGCATTGGAAGCTGCTGACAAACTTTGTGAGGTTTGCAGGAGGAAGGCTGGGCTGAGAGCAAGCAGATGATCTGTGGGAGGGCTCTGCCAGCACTGAACTGACTTTCATTCCTTGCTGAAGCCTTTAAGCTGGGTCTGCAGGACTGTTTCCCTGCCTCCACTCTGACCCACCAACTCCTCTCTGGCGTAGCAATTTTCCTTCAGCAGATGAGGCTCCATCTCCCTGCTATGTTTGCAACGCACATCCCACGGCTGCACCCTTGCTGGGCACCTGGATCCTGGGCCAGCAGCAGGTGGAAGAAGATGGAAAAGGTCAAATGGGATAGGCTGCAGGGTGCCAAAATGGAAAAGATTGGGGGGAAGTAGGTGGGTGGCGGAAGTTGAAGTGGAGGCAAATTAGCAAGGCAAGAGAAGTATAAGGTCCTCACCTAATGACAGCACAGTTCTGGTTTAATGACTACAATCAGGATTACTGGAACTGCTATTGCTAAACTGTGTATTCATGCAATGTTTCACCTAACAACTGCTTTGTTTAGCAATGGAAAATCCAGTCCCAGTCAGGGTTTTTAAGCAAAGACTTCCTGTAAAGTTAAACAGCGCCATACATTTTAAGAGGCTCTACAATGAAATCGACAAGGGATGGGGTGGCTCAGTGGCTAAGACACTGAGCTTGTCGATCAGAAAGATCAGCAGTTTGGCGATTCGAATCCCTAGGACTGCGTAACGGAGTGAGCTCCCGTTACTTGTCCCAGCTTCTGCCAACCTAGCAATTTGAAAGCATGTTAAAAATGCAATTAGAAAAATAGGGACCACTTTGATGGGAAGGTAACAGTGTTCCATGCTCCTTTGGTGTTTAGTCATGCTAGCCACATCACCATGGAGATGTCTTCAGACAGCGTTGGCTCTTCGGCTTTGTAACGGAGATGAGCACTACCCCCTTGAGCCAGAAATGACTAGCAAGTATGTGCAAGGGGAAGCTTTACCTTTCCCTTACAATGAAATAGATTTAAACGTTTTTGGTAAAACCCTCCATCTCAATCTCAAATGATTTGGTAGAACGTTATATTACAACAACAACAAGCTTGATAGACTGCTATTTCCAACACAGAGATCAACTGTATTTAGCTACCTGAACGCAAAAAGAGGTGCATGAAATCCACGTGTAAACAGTTTGAATAAGCAGATTGTATTTGATGAAGTAAGAACTTAGCAAACTTTACTTGGCTAAGAAATAAATGTCTTGAGTAAAACTGAAAAGAGTTTCTCAAACAGAGAGAACTCAGAAGACAAGATACAGCACACCACAGAGCATGCAAGTCATAAAAGAAGCCCAGCAAATCTTCCCAGCTCCATCCTCCAGTGGTTAGGCCTATATAATAAGAGTTAGATCTGTACCCTAGGGATTCAACCCTCCGTACCCCACTCATTCAACATCTAATCTAGGGAAAATCTCTCTTCAACAGCCGTGTCAATTTTAAATAAATTAACAACGTGGGGTCTAATTGGTATTATTTAATTTCTGTTAGCTCTTTTTGTTTAAAATGAATATTTCTGACTACTGATTTCTGAATTGTATTTATACCTAGACAGAGCAGGAGGTTTATGTGTATTTTAACTATGCACAGGTGACAAAATATTTAGCCTTACTTTCCCTGTACAACGTGGTAGGGCTACAATTTCCAGAATTCCCAATTTGCATGACCAGATGCAATAGAATAGAGATAAAGTTAACTATTATCTTTTAGGCAGGCAATTGGAATTTCCCTTTTTACAAACCATGGCTAGGATTCTGTTAAGTTAGTTTTTTTGACTATCGCAGTTGACTGAGTTCAGATATTATAGGAAGTTACAAAACACTCTGGTCATCCTCACATTTAACAATCCCATTACAAAATTTGTCTATTAAACCTTGGGAGAAACTGGGAACCCTCTAGAAAGATACATATTGTCTCTCTTTCCAATACATCTCGCACAGCTAATCAACAAGCACAGATCGATAGTATTGTATAGACTAAAATAACATTTAGGCCTTGATTCTACCCACGATCATTTGGAAAACCTATGGAGACCAATCAGGATGACTCCCACTTTATTGCGGGCAGAAGTGAATCTTTAATTATTTCACTTTCAGATAGAATGGGAGGCTTTCTCTATATCCATGAAGATCTGCTACTGCTTTTATATCTCCTTTAATTGGACCTATTTAATAAACTCAATTGTTGTTCCATGGATCTTAGGGAGGGGAGTAGAGAAAATGAAGAGGGTCATGATCACTCTGGCGGAAAAACAAATCTGGTCACTTTGCCAATTTCAAAAACCGATACAAAAATTTATGCCACCAGGTAAAGACCGAATGCACCAATTATCACATTAAACAAGAGGAAAACCTTCTAAGCACCAATTCCACCCGCGCTTTTTACAATTTTGTATACAACAAACTAAAAGACTCAAGGTCCATCCCTCCCTTGATAGGACCTGATGGTAAAGACTGCAACGCACGACACCATTAAAGCCAACATCTTTAACACATTCTTCGGCTCAGTATTTGTAAACAGCAATGGATCATGCCCAGTATTTCCTAGCTGTACCACAGATAACAACAATGATCTAATACATATCGATTTCACAGAAGACAATGTTGAAAAATCACTACGCAATCTAAAACCATCTCTATCTATTGGACCGGATGGAATATGTGCCTACTTCTTAAGAAAGCTATCCACTGCCATAGCCAAACTTCTAAGCATAATCTTTGAAAAATCTTTCAGGACCAGCTCCTTGCCTAATCTATGGTCACAAGCCACAGTCATCCCCATCTTCAAAAAGGGAGACCCAAGCCTAGTTGAAAATTACAGGCCAATCTCCTTATGCTGCGTCACCTGTAAAGTCATGGAATCAATTATTAACCAATCCATCATCCTCCACTTAGAGACAAACAACCTACTCTCCAATAAACAATTTGGTTTCAGAAAAAAACTATCCTGTAATCTGCAACTCTTACACTGCAAAAACATATGGACGACACAACTCGACCAGGGCAAAGCAATAGACGCAATCTACATAGACTTCTGTAAAGCCTTTGATTCAGTGGTACACGACAAACTACTCCTAAAAATAAAATCCTATGGTATCTCTGGACAACTGAATAACTGGATAGAAGCATTCCTGTCAAACAGACAACAAATGGTCAAAATCGGGAGCATCCTATCAAATCCAGTACCTGTCAATAGTGGTGTCCCCCAGGGCAGTGTTCATAGGACCAACTCTCTTCATACTCTACATTAACGACCTCTGTGATCATATTAAGAGCAATTGCGTTCTCTTCGCTGATGATGTAAAGCTGTTCAATACCACAGACAATACTGCTACCCTACAAAAAGATCTTGACTATGTATCAGAATGGTCAAACAAATGGCAACTTCAAATCTCAACAAATAAATGCTCTGTCTTACATATTGGCAAAAAAATCAGAAAATAAAATACAAGCTGAATAGTCAAGATCTTGTTGATGACCCAAGCTCTGTAAAGGACCTTGGAATACTCACCTCTAATGATCTAAGTGCTAGAGCCCTCTGCAACTACATAGCCAAAAGGCATTAAGAGTTGTTAACCTAATCCTATGTAGCTTTTTCTCTGGTAATATCACACTACTAACCAGAGCATACAAAACATTTGCTAGACCAATACTCGAATACAGTTCATCAGTCTGGAACCCTCATTACGTATCTGATATTAGCACAATTGAGAAAGTCCAGAAATATTTCACAAGAAGAGTTCTCCACTCTTCTACTCGTTGTAGAATACCTTATGCCACCAGACTTGAAATTCTAGAACTAGAAAACCTTGAATTACGCCGTCTTCGGTCTGACTTAAGCATGGTATATAAAATCATACATTGCAATGTCCTACCTGTCAATGAATACTTCAGCTTCAACCATAACAAGAGCACACAATAGATACAAACTCAAAGTAAACCGCACCAAACTTGATTGCAGGAAATACGACTTCAGCAATAGAGTGGTCAATGTCTGGAATACTCTACCCGACTCTGTAGTCTCTTCCCCAAACCCCAAAAACTTTAACTTTAGACTGTCTACTATTGACCTCACCCCTTCCTAAGAGGTCTGTAGGGGCGTGCATAAGCGCACCAACGTGCCTACCGTCCCTGTCCTATTGTTTCTCTTATTCTTTTATTTTTCTTATATGTACCCATTTCATGTATTCACAACTATGTATACACTTATACTTATTATCTTGTAAACAATTGGCAAATCAAATAAATAAATAAATAAATAAAAATAAATGATATTACCAGCCTGGAAATGATTAAGTTACTAGCTTGCATCAAACGTTCTGACATTGTTACACAATGATAACATTTGTATGATGAGATCATAGCAGCCATCTCATTTTGATCAAGGAAGGGGTAGTTGCAGGAGCTGCAAATTAACTATACACTCTTTGGTTTGCTGCCTTAAGGCATCCAGGTTCTTGTGTATGCTTTCTCCTTCAAATTAAGAGGGGAAAAATGACCCCAGTCTTGTTTTAAGAGCAGAGTTAGAGAGAGATATATAAACTTATAAAAAATAAATCTAGTGAAGTGGTATTAATGCCGACGGGGACTGTCGATTAGAGTCAAGAATCAGCACACAGTAGAGGGCAATAGTAACATTTGACAGCTATAAATCCCAACACAACATTTTGCCCATCAGCTGAGTCAAAGACCTCACTTTGCACTCTGTACACTCTTTAGTAGGCAGAATACACTCTAGTCCTTTCTTTATGAGTTGTTGAGGTTCCACGCAAGCACTGTGTTGCCAAAGCAAGTTGTTAAGCCTGAAGGAGCCATTCTTCTTTCAGATATTTGAAGGGTGATATGGTGAAGGGACCTGGAGGATAGCTGACCAAGTAAGAAGCTGAAGAGGAATATTCCACCTTTCAATGTTTGGGTCCTATTTCTGTAGCCACTGGAGATTTTGACTTTATGAATCTGATGTAGGTCCTGCCCCATCTTGCAGTATGTATCAGGAGTTTCTTAGAACTCAACTTTGTTCGATGTAGGAATTTAGATTAAAGCAACTGAACAAATGTCTACCCAGCATCCAGCCAAGTGGAACTTGCCACATCCCTAAATAATTAGTTCTATTCCTGAACAGTTTCTTTTAATTGAAAAGGTTTAGAATTTTGAGACTGTACAGATGTGCCACTGTTTAAAAAAAAAGTATGTTAGCAATATCTGAGTTTTTTTAAAAAAAGCTTATATTTGAGGATTTTTGAGCTTAAGGGATACTTGTAGGTGGGGAAGGCTTTATGTACATATCTGGGCTCCCTCATTTGAGTCCACTCTTTTTGTTTCTTAGTTGAAATGGAAGCTGCAATGCCAAGCATATTGAGACGGATGGAAGTCTCATTCAGTGGGCCATACTTTGGAGGAATTATGAAGAGTATTTCTTTCTTTTTTTAGTTTCAAATGGATGGTGTATGTTGCTGTGTAGCTAACCAAGTGGGAGGCAGCTTCTCCCTTCTCCTTGTGTTCTTGCCAGAAGAAGCAAAAAAAAATGTAGTTCACAACCAGCAGTTGTGTAGGAAGGTTTTAACAATAGATTCTCCTTTTCCATTTCAGACTTTTAGAAAGATGGGAAGTATTGTTTGAAAAAAGTCTGTGTTGTTGTCTCCTTCTGTCCTATTTTCAGACTAGTTCTGTACTATTTAATTTTCTTACTTTATCTGACTTTCTAGCCTACCTCATGCCAGGAGTTTAAGTCAGGTAAAAGAAAGTCATTTTTAAAATCAACAGCTAACAGCATGGAATAATTATATATGTCAGGGGGAAAATGCTGACATTCAGGGGTGTCCCCAGGAGGAGCAAAATCAAGATGGCAGCCACAACTACATGACTGATGCCCAGGACTTTTATTACAAGTATAAAAACAGGGTGGGACTTAAATCACACTATGCTATCCTGAGTTTTTGAACCCACACACATCCCCATGGACATCCCCATTGGTACTGCTGGGGATATAACCTTTAAGTTTTATCCTAGCTAAAACCGTATAGATAAAATATTGTTCAGTATCACCATGGCAGCAAACCCACTGCAAACAATGTTTTTACACATCTATTATCTATTTTAGCACATCTGTACCTCTCTAGTAGTGTACATGAAGCATCTTTTCATCTTATGAATTTCAAATACAGCCGTTTGTTTTTGTTTTATATCGTGTTTGCCTCATGTGTTTGCGGGGTCTGCTTTTTTTGCACTGTGCTTACCTTGCTTTTATATTTAACCTACAAGGGTAATCTTCAACTTCTGTTTAATGACTCTTCAAAGTTATGACAGCACTGAAAAAAGTGACTTATGACCTGTCTTTGCCCTTACAGTTGTTGCAACATCCCTACAGTCACATGATCAAAGTTTGGGCACTTGACAACTGGCTTGTATTTAGGACTGTTGCAACTTCCTGAGGGTGCGATTGTCATTTGTGGCCTTCCCAGGAGACTTTCAACAAGCAAAGTCAGTGGAAGAAGTCAGATACACTTAATGGCTGTATGAGTCACTTAATCACCATGGTGATGTCAGCTTTCCAGCAAAACCAGATCCCAATCAATAACTCTGAGACAGGCATTTTCTCAAATGTTGTTTTTATTGGAAAAGTCATACTGTACATTTGGTAAAACCCGAATCTGAGAGTTCCGGGTTTTTCCTCAGTAAATCAAAAATCAAAACCCAACCCTTGCACCCATCAGTCCATCACATGGCCCAATCACCATCTGTCCCAACAAGAGACATCCCTTCAACCACTCTTCCTCCAGTTGCAGGAATAGCATGACCTTGACTGAAAAGAAGAATGCTATTATGTCTAACTACTAACACTCTAAAAAATCCCCCTCCCTAATTTCCCAGGCACAGGAATGTGGCAGAGTGGAAGCTTCTGGTGTTAATATGGCTTCCAAATCACCATGGTGATTTGCTTAACAATTGTGGCAAAAGGATCATAAAATAGGGCGCGGCTCATTTAATGACTGCATCATTTCAATGAAAATTCCAGTCAAAGCTATGGTTATAAGTTGAGGACTACCTGTGTGCTGTAACGAAGACTTCTGTTTTTCGCCCAGTTTATTGTAGAGCATGTTGGTGAATAGGACTGAAACTGAGTGAATGGTGATCTATTTGCCTTCTAGGTAAGGACTAACACCTGGATCTTTCCACTTCGAGTCCAGCAACTTAACAACTATACACACTGCATCTCTGAATTTACAACATAGCATTCACATACTATATATATGGGGTCAGTTCCAAATAGTCTTGGGCCATTGGGCAAAGAAAGCCTTTCTGGGCACAAATCATGTCCTGGTCCCACTTGCTGACTTTCAACAATCCTTATTTCATTCCTTATGCTGATCTCTTGGGGAGTCCTAAAAATGAGTCATTCTAGAACTGCTAGCTGGTCCTTAGAAACTCACGGAACTAGCCTGGCATTGGCACTGCTTATATCCAGGGTTGGCTATTCAATTTCAGCATGAGGCACGCATGAAGGAATGAATGTGTTTTACTGGAATAAAATGGTAGATATTGGAGAACAGGTGAGAAATGGTAAAACTAGAGATTTTCCTCATTTATTGTTCAATTATGGCTATAGATTGGGTTGCAGCAGAAGTAACCTTGTAAGTGAATTATCACAGGTAATCATCACAAATGTATGCTATATTGTACAATAATGCAAAATTATTATTGTTCACAATGTTGCATGCTGCGTTGATAGTAAAACTAGAGATTTTCCTCATTTATTGTTCAATTATGGCTATAGATTGGGTTGCAGCAGAAGTAACCTATAAGTGAATTATCACAGGTAATCATCACAAATGTATGCTATATTGTACAATAATGCAAAAATTATTATTGTTCACAATGTTGCATGCTGCGTTGATAGTAAAACTAGAGATTTTCCTCATTTATCGTTCAATTATGGCTATAGATTGGGTTGCAGCAGAAGTAACCTATAAGTGAATTATCACAGGTAATCATCACAAATGTATGCTATATTGTACAATAATGCAAAAAATTATTATTGTTCACAATGTTGCATGCTGCGTTGATAGTAAAACTAGAGATTTTCCTCATTTATTGTTCAATTATGGCTATAGATTGGGTTGCAGCAGAAGTAACCTATAAGTGAATTATCACAGGTAATCATCACAAATGTATGCTATATTGTACAATAATGCAAAAATTATTATTGTTCACAATGTTGCATGCTGTGTTGATACTGTTTTTTTGCCTTAAAAGGTATGCTATATGAAGACTCTCTTCCATGTACATTTAGGTTGAGCACTTTAATCCTGAACTATGTTTGAGAATTATGCATCATGTAGTACAGGGTCTCTTTCTGCTGATAATTTTTAGGCTGATGGCCCAGTCTGTAAGATATCACCGTCATTGCCTTTGGGGTTCCTGGAACAATACTTTAAGTGAAGCCATATACAAGCTAAGAAGAGTAACTGGAATCTCTTTGGTGCTGATGAAGCTTGATATTCCTGTAACTAATTCTTGATGGGAAATGAAACTAAACATAGCCAAAAACCTATAAGTAGAGGAGCACCTAGGCCAGGGCTGTTAAACTTGCGGGCTGTGGGCCGGATGTATCACGCACTGCCCATGCCCCATGCCCTGTTTAGCAAAGGGGGGGAAAGTCCCAATATGTCACATGACATTGCCATGATGATGTAACTTTGACAACTCTGACCTAGGCTATCTAAGATCAACAAATCTATTGCTTTTTTCCCAGATAGGCATGTTACTCACAAAACATGGATCTGTCTTGCTCTGAAAGAATTTAAGGCACTGACCATGATAAGGTGTGAATGCATCCTCGATTTTGTAAGCTTCCAAGACACAACTGAATGCCATTTTATTCCTGCATTCTTTCAGCCGCAGTGAATAGGTGTAGTAGCAGCTATTAGAGGAATTAATTGGACTTTTATTTCTGTTTTGTTATTTGGTTTTTATATTTCTCTGCCACCTAGAGTCCTTTGTGATTGGGATGGGTTTATATTTAGTGAAATAAATAACTATGCTTCCTTGTTGATCTTCATAAGAGCCTTTGATACATTTGCTTGGGTTTCCATGGTTACATGGAATCTATAGAGCCTATATAGTTTGATCTTTGGCACATGTGTGCCAGCTCTGCAGAGGATAAGCTTTCAAGCCTTTGCAAACAGCAAACATTTAAAAAGTGATAATTTTAGCAATTGATATTTTTATTTCATAAAAATATCCCCACTTTTCAATAAAACATTTTCAATATTTAAACATGCAGTTCCAGATTTTCAGAGAAGAATTGATTTGTTTTATTGGCATGCTAAAATTATTTTTAAAAAGTTACAAAGTCACCTCCACTATATTTATGTTTTTATTTAAAGTGCAAAATGTGGAGAAGCACATTATATTTATTTAAGGGAAAAATGATTTTTGGATATAAGAAAAATATAACCATTGCGTAGATAGTACATGTGGTCCATCATGAATTCTATTTAACGTATATGAAGTTATTGTATTTTCAAAAACTGATCCAGATAATACTTTTTTAAACAAAGAAAATGTTTATCAAATACAAATGATCAAATAAAAAGAGTATGTAAGGTTAAGAAATTCAGGCTTCGGGAGAATTTTATTTATTTATTTATTTGATTTATAATGCCGCCTATTCGCCCATGGCGAATTGCTATCCATCCTGTAAGGTTATGTGTAATTAAAGTTTTTATCAGTTAATGGCCAATAACTGTTGCTCAGTGATACATTGTATGAATAGGTAGAACATGTCAACTAAGTTTACCCATGTGACAATTAAAAGATAGTAAAAATTGAATGAGGTGCCCTCAAAACTGTTACCTTCCATATGTTTAATTATTTCAATATAAGGGCAAAGAAATACTTTAACAGTGAGTTTGATTGTTTATGGTAGCTAAATTAAATAGAAGGGGATTATAATACAAAGGAATCTATGTAATAGGAACAGTGAATAATTTTCTCTAGCCTGGAGTCTTATATTGTATAACAGTATTATTATTGCACCATAAATGAAGAATGCTGATTTAATAGTTTACTAATGTGCTCAAAATACATAACAGTTATATTTAAGCAAAAATACTCCTAAGCTATTAAGACTTTGATATTTATTTACATTTCATATTTACCATTTCAGTTGTTTAGATCTTAGAATCTTTGGCAGTGATGTCCTTTGTAAATAGTAATAAAGACACTAAGTAGCTAAAAGCTATTGTTGCCAAACTCATTATCTGAAGTGCATGAATCAGCTATAGCTAATTAGTGATCAAAACTTTCCTAAATACTTGATAATGCTCCATAAACCTCAAAACCTCATAAATGTGGTTGTTCCTTTTTATAACACAGCACACAAGAATGGTTTTGTGTGTATATCTCTGCAGATGATATTCTGATCTACTTTTAATTTCCCTCACACAAACATGAGAAAATATGTAAGTTCACATCTCACTCAGCCATGAAATTCAATGGAGAACTTGCTCTAACTCTAATCCCCGTCTAACCTTTTTAAAATTGTTATAAAAATGAGTCATTCACCACGTTCCATTTCTTAGACACAAAGCTAAGTAGACATTAAATGTATTAAAAAATCTTTTTAATTTCAAAAATATATTTCACTGTTTCCTTGAGATATAAATATGAATGTTGTTTAGATCCATGGAAAATCCCTTAAGGACGAGCAAATAGATGGTTTTTGAATTTCAAGAACTTTCTAAGCGGCACAATTTGTCCAAAATAGAGTCAAGCAATAGGGTCTGGTTCAAGTCAAAGAAGCAGTATCTAGTGTGGCCTAAAGAAAGCCAGTCTGCTATCACATGCAGCCCTTGCCTTTGCAAGGGCAAAGCGCCAATTCATTTAATTTTCTGGTTTTCATGAAATGACAGCGGTTTGTTTATAGTGACAAGCTGAAAACAAAGGACAGTTAATAAAGATGAAAGGAGCAGCTACGTATTTCTCATTCGATCAACTAATAAAGAGCATCTGGGGATCTGTATTCCTAGAATTGAAACTTGAATTGGTATTTGCAATTTACTTCCATAGGAGAAGACTTATTGTTTGGTAATGGGATTAAAAAGGCAGCCCAGTTTTTTCCACTCTGTTTTAACATGACTGCTCTCTCACTCTGTCTTATGGAATGACAAGCCAAACCCAATCATTACATTATCAAACAGTTAAAGATCCCTTCTTTTCAATGCAAGAATATGACAGATTCTGGCAGGATTCCCTGTTTACTCACTTTATAGTGGTAAACATAACATTAATATTAATAACCCATTAACATTAATAAATGTGCCTACCTTTAACAATATTTGGTTAATTCTACATCACCCCCACCCCACTCCTTCTGTTTAAGATGAGAATGAAATACAATTTTATGATGTCCAGGAGGCAGAGACACAAGACAAATAGCACAAGTAAGTTTCCCAAAAATAAATGGTAAATGTGGATATTCCTAGGAACTTGTAATAAGTGTATTAGTTTAGCATTGTAGGGGATTGTGCTCAGAACTCTTTTATCCTAGTTATATATCAATGGAAGAGAACAGAATGTAATTTATTTTCTGAGATGCAGTAATGGGTTTCTAAGTCTTGGCCACTACAGATGGTTTTGGATTTCTTTGTTAGAAAACAGCTGAAACCACTTTATGTTGCAGACCAAATCTGTTGCTCTGAAGATTACCAATTAACCCTACACTTACTCAATCCAACCTGAGATCAAAGAAGATCTCCCAGTTAGGACATTACGACCCTAAGGAAAAGTTACTGATTAACTATGTCTTTCCATAATAAATATATTTTTGCTTTATCTTTTTTTTTCTATGTGCCATCCTTTCAGTTATTTGAAGAATGTAACAATGCCAATCAGTTATCTTTTCTCAATGCTAAACTTGCCCACTTCTTTCATTCTCCGTTCACAACTTTAGCTTCTACCCAGGATCGTCTTGGTTGCTCTTTACTGAACCTGTTCCATTGTCCCCAAATCCTTCCTGAAATGGTTGCCCAGAATTAAACATAATGCTCAAATTGGGATTCGACTTAGGAAGTGTGGAACAATTACTTTCCAAATTTGGAAATTGTGTTTTTGTTCATATAGCCTAAAATTGCATTATTTTTTTACAGCCACATCACAAGTCAATTCAAATTCAATTCTATTATACCAATACCTATTATGCAATCCTACTATCAACCAAGGAAGCCATCCAATTAATATCTAATATTTTTATGGTGAGATTTGATCTTCAGAAATCCATGTTGATTTTTGGTAACTTTTTTCAATGCTCTTAAAAACCAATCTATGATCTGTTTTAAAATCTTCCTGGATATCAATGTCAAGACTACAACGCAATCCTTCCAATGCATATGTCAAAATTGGCATTATGATAGATGATGCAGTGTGCATTGTGATGTAAGTTCTTTTGAAATCTATGCAAACAAAAGCAGTACAACTTGCCCTATATCATGGTTTTCTACCACCAGTTTGCTTATTTTAATGCTCCCTATCCCCGTGGACATAACAGTCTGACTGATCTCTTCTCTGGATCTTCCTTTTTCTTTTCAAAAATTAGGAGCAGCATGTTCCAATCATCTGGAACTTTATCAGCTTCTTCTATTTCTCAAATGTAAGTATCCAGTCAGATTGTTCCTTAGTATTCTAGATAGAGTAAAATTCATCTGGTCCTGGAGATTTAAACTTTACTTCCATACTTTGAATGTATGATCTTTCTGAGTAAGGAAGTATTCCCTAAGAATGTTTCTATGTCTCAAGTTTCATTCCTGTCCCTTCTTTCCACACTTCATAATTTCTGAATGAAACCGTTTTACTTCAGGGTCTGAATAAAATACCTGTAACTCTGCCTTTTCTTTGTTACTTGTTGTTACTCTCTGCTGAAGAGACTGTTTTCTTAACTGGTGTAATATCCAGCTGGTTAGAATGTGCATCTCTCTCTTATTCTAAACATCCCATTACATTGGAAAGCCTAGACTTTGCTTCTCTATCAGTTGTGCAGTTCTTCTCCAGTCCTGTTTCTGGAGCTCGGGTTTCTGTCAAATACTATCAAATTCACTGTTGAGATAGAACTCCATCGCCAAGAACTTGCAAAAAGTGTACCCATCCTCCTGCCTTCTTTGTAAGCACCATTATCTTTTTCAGTTAAAAAGGAAGATTTCAGGCTCCTGAGCTCTGTAACCTTTATGAGCATTTCTCTCTTCTTTTTGAGATTTTGCAACGTTTTCTGAAAGACCACATTTTAACCAAATTAGATCTCAAGGGAGCTTACCATTTATTTTGCACAAAAGACGGACATACATATTTTACTGCTTTTGGTACTCATTATAGAAAGTTTGATTAGATCAAGGATCTTCAAACTTGACAGCTTTAGACTTGTGGACTTCAACTCCCAGAATTCCTGAGCTAACATGACTGGAGGAGGAATTCTGGGAGTTGAAGTCCACAAGTCTAAAGCTGTCAAGTTTGAAGACCTCTGGATTAGATGGTCTCTTCATCTCCAGATAGTCCAAGTGGTTTTCCAAAGATCAATGTGTATCATACTTTCCAGGATTTATTGGAAGCTTTTCTAGTAGCATATTTGGAATTTGGCGTGCATAAGCGCACCATCGTGCCTACCGTCCCTGTCCTATTGTCCCCAATTATTACTTCCTATTTCTTGCATTTACATTTATGTTTATTCTTGTTTCTGTTGTATTGTAAGCTTTTGACAAATAAAATAATAAAATAAAATAAAATAAAATAAAATAAAATAAAATAAAATAAAATAATAAAATAAAATAAAATAAAATAAAATAAAATAAAATAATAAAATAAAATAAAATAAAATAATAAAATAATAAAATAAAATAAAATAAAATAAAATAAAATAAATAAAATAATAAAAAATAAAATAAAATAAAATAAATAAAATAAAATAAAATAAAATAAAATAAAATAAAATAAAATAATAAAATAAAATAAAATAAAATAAAATAAAATAAAATAAAATAAAATAATAAAATAAAATAAAATAAAATAAAATAAAATAAAATAAAATAAAATAAAATAAAATAAAATAATAATAAAATAAAATAAAATAAAATAAAATAAAATAAAATAAAATAAAATAAAATAAAATAAAATAAAAAATAAAATAAAATAAAATAAAATAAAATAAAATAAAATAATAAAATAAAATAAAATAAAATAAAATAAAATAAAATAAAATAATAAAATAAAATAAAATAAAATAAAATAAAATAATTTATGGTGAGGTTTCAATGTCCTGTTATGGAAGATATCAACAATCCTGCATGGTAAGTTATATATGACTCTATTTCAGTTTCAAACCGATCCCCCTGCTCTGCCCCACAATATGTGCTTTTGATGTTTTTGATTTTACCTCAGCACTGTACTTTTATAATGCACTTTAGAGCTTGCAACAGCTCTTTCCTGAGCACTATTTCCCAGAAGCTCTTTCCAGCCAAGTGAAAATATGAAGATTTTTTTTTTTTTATCAAGGAACCGTTAGATGTGAAAGACTTTTTTTTTAATTTTATTGATTTTTAAAAACAAACATAAACAAACAAAACATAAAACATAAAAAACATAAAAGATCTTTTTTGAAAGCAGCTTGATCCTGGGTTACATCTCTTCGTACAGACACAAATTCAAGTTTATGCTCATTTTTATATACCATTCCATATCTTATTACCATTCTACATTTTCTATATAGCTTCTCCCCTCTTTTAACTTTCTTAATTTTATTTTATTTATTTCATCTCAATTCAATTCAGATCATTATACTTATATTCTTTGTCTGTCCTGTTTCAGCTGTCTATTATCTTTTCTCATTGAACAAAATTTCTCCTGTAATCACTGGTTCGAGTATGACGCCTTTATATCTTTCCCCTAAATTTATAACACTTAATATAATACATAACTTCCATTCGGATTCTGCTTAGTACATTCTAAAGCTACACACTATATTTCAAAAAGAGAAAAAATTATAAGTATATAATATATTTAAAACAACAATCCATACCAATTCAATTCTATCATTAATATTAATATTCATTTAAATCTTAAACATTTTACACATTACTTTTCAAATAGGTATCATGCTTCTATGGGAACACTTATAAACTTTCCATAGTTACTTCCCCACCACTTCACTTATATTTTAAAATATTGTATAATTAAAATGTTCCCATTCCTTCCTAATTCAATTCTCTCATTTATTTCATTTCATTTATTTTATTCACAAAAATTTCACTGAATTACACTGAGTATTTTATCCCACTTTTTAATCATATGTTGTTTCAATTTTCTAATATTATTTCTAATACAAATATAACCATACAATCTTATGTACCTTTGCAGAATCTCTTTTTCAGTTAAATTTTTACCCATTGTCTCTGAATAAGTCCTGTTTCTTTACATCTTGCTCCAAACCTTTACAACTTCTCTTCCCTTCCTTCTTGCCTTCCTTCTTCTTTCTCCCCTTTTTACCCCCCTGTCTCTCCACCTCCATTTCCCTCTTCTGTGTTCCCCTTTCCTGTTGCTTTCTAACATTATATCCACTTTTCACCTTATTTTCCCCTTTTTTGGTTGTTTTTTTAGGTCTCCATTCTCTTTCCCCCCTTTCCCCTTTCTTTCCCAGATAAAGTTACTTGTTCATTAAAGATGGCTTCTTCTTTGTCCCAATTTTCTTGTTGCGCAGTCTTTTCTTGTAGTTTCTCGTAGGTGCAGATCGCCATTTCTAAAAATTGAAAAATGGAGCCAAGTGAGCCCTTCCCTTCTTGTTCCTCTTCTTTATATTTTTTAAATTCCATTTTCAGTTCATCCACAAGTGATGTCATTGTAGTTTTTTTTAACAACCACCCAAGTGTTTTTAGTCATTCAAATATAATTTCCAGAAGTCCCAAAGTCACCAAGCAATCCAAATAGACACAAACTGTTTCTTTTAACACTTTCTTCTTTTTTTCACTTTCTCTTCCTGGGGTTACTATTTAGTTACAAAGTTCCAGTTAAAATGTATCTTTTAGAAGTCTTGTTAAGATTTAACTTTAAGTTCTTTTGGATTCCAGGCAGCCTTCCCCTTCCAAATCCTACTCTTATTCTTTTCCTCTCCCTTCCCACTTACAGCAAAAAAAATAATTTTTTTTAATGTTCAGAAATCTTTATTGTCCCCTTGGCATTTGATTTTCCAGTTTAATTACCTGTTGATGCCAAAGCGGATTTTTCCGATTTCTCATTCATCTCTCTTCGCTGTCAATGTAAGGAAGGAGAGTGAAAAAAAAACAAAACCTTTCCCTTTTCACTTTCATTCGCTGCTTCCGAATCTTCTTTGGAAGCGATGTATCTTTTATAAAGTTTAAATTCCAGGATACCTTAGTTGTTGCTTCTTATCCCGGTCAGCCAAAACTTTCACTTCTTAACTTCCTCCTGCACTTTCTTTTCCGGATGAGTGCTTCTTTGAGGTGGCCATTTCTGACCGCCGCTCTAACCGCCTTCGGGAAAGGGAATTTAGCCAGCTGGGGAGGAAAGATGCGGCTTCCCTTGACCCTGCTGGAGTCTCCCCCGTCTTCACCACCTCTACGGGGTGGCTTAGCCCCAAAGCCAGCTGGCTTGGGACGCTCCAGCGGCGAGCCCAGGCAGAAACCGCGCACGATCGTGGATTCCTGCCTGCCGCCGAAGCCCTGCAAACTGGAACTCCCAGATGTGAAAGACCTTTTTCAACATTGGACCATCTTCTCAAAACATGGGACACCTATCAAGGAATTGGAAACACTTAAGCTTCTAAGATTTTGGCAGTGTCGGGTCAAGTATGCACAATTCTCTTTACATTGCAACTTTCATATTTCTTATATTCCTACCTTGCAGAACAACAACAGCTGATATAGAGGGAAAGCAGGCAGAGCTGGAGGGTGGCATTAAATGCACCAGCAGTTTAGAGTCCTTGTGTTGCCACAAGAGATCCAAATCCAGCCTTCCCGAATTCTGTTGACCTCTGTCTAGTGCCAATTTAGTGCTGACTGTTAATTAACCAGATTCTTGTCTAGATTAATGTAAGGTGCAAAGAATCAGGATCACTCATTAAATCCAAGCACAGACAATTTATTATTACAGCCTATACACAAGAAGCTACTCAACTAATTGTCAGCACTAAAATGACACTAGATAAGGGTCAACAGAATTCAAGAGTGGGTGGATTTGAGTCCCTTGTGGACATGCTATAGATGTCTTGGCATCAATAAAGAAATGATTTGTTTTTGCTTTATTCTGGGATACTTTTTCAACTTTCCAATTGAGTTTACAGATTGGTATTTATAGTCTTCCACTGAATATCCAATCCTGCTTAGTTTTTTAAGGATTAGTCAATGTTCAGTGAAACCAGCCTAGATATCTAATAGAATATCTAATACCTAATAGAAGGCCCAAGCAACAACAAATTACTATTGTTATTACTACTATATTGTTATTATTTTATTAAATTTATAGCAACTCATAAGCACTCTGGGAAGTTTACAAATTGTTAAATGTAAAGAAACTGCAAAAGAATGAGGATAGCAGAAATAGCAAAATGGACAAAAAAGTGTTTCAATCACCCTCATCAAATGGGCAAAGTATCAAGATGTGTAATCTGATTAACCGCCCCTCCCCCAGTCATTTTGGACTACAAAGTCTTTAATCTCTTAGTATTGGCCATGTTACTTGAGCTGTTGGACACTTTAGTCCAAAGTTATGTCTATCCATGCTGCCGAAATGATGATGCTTACACTGTAATCTGCTGCAATGATTTTCCTAATAATTTTTATTATGACTTTCTTCTCATGAAATGCAATGTCCAGCAGACACACACACAAGAAAAACATACTTTACTGTAGTCATTTTCATCCAATTACCCTGGCCCTGCTTAGTGTAGTTTACAAAGTCAACAGATTGTATTGAATCTTGGTGCTCTAATTTACTTAATTGCAGCAACTCTCACCACTCCTATGGGTAGAGTTCCTTATTAGCATAGCAATTGACTCTCTCTAAAGCCTGCACAAACCTTTCTTTGCAAAATTATTGCATTTGTAATTCTGTAACAATGAAGCATTTGTTTTCAAAGCAATTAACTTCTGCCACCGAAAAGACATGAAACCACTCTGAGCTTGTTCACAAGTTACTGTGATTGGTCTAGCTGTACAGTAGCACAGAAAAATCACAAGCAATGACAGGTTCATGACCCAATGTCACAACACTGGAAGAAGCCCTTTGCGTATATCATAAAGTAATGTTCTTAAGCTCATTGAAGTGGAAGAGAAAGTTCACCGGGAGGAAAGGAGCTACTTTTCAATTTAGGGCCAGATTGCCGAGCAGTAAAACTCAGTCGTAGTTAAGAGTGCCATTTTTTTTTAAATGCTTACTAAAAACTCAGAATTTAGAAATTGCATGTGATTTATAACAGATACATTTTAGCTGGAGTTAGGAGAGTTAGATATAGCAATAGCAATAGCACTTAGACTTATATACCGCCTCACAGTGCTTTACAGCCCCCTCTAAGCGGTTTATAGAGTGAGCATATTGCCCCCAACCATCTTGGTACTCATTTTACTGACTTCGGAAGGATGGAAGGCTGAGTCAAGTGGTGAGAAGGCTGACTTCAGCTGGTGAGATTTGAACTGCCAAACTGCTGGCAGCCAGCAGTCAGCAGAGGTAGCCTGCAGTACTGCACTCTTAACTACTGAGCCACCATGGCTCATGGAGATGCCTTCCACAACCTGGTTTCTTTCCAATATAGTGGTCTACAAATACCATAATCTCCAGCCAGAATGCTATGCTAGCTGGAGTGATGGAAGTCACTGTCTCATACATTTAGGAAAGGTTGGAGCAGAATGACCAAGTGCTGGTCATAAGGAAAAGCCATCAGACCAACTTTTCTATCTGATAATTGGAGAGACTGTGTGGCAGACAAGCACTTGTGGCCACTTCAGTTATCAAACACTACCACAGATATCACAAAAACACAAATGATAAAAAATATGTCTAGCAAAGGATTAACAGAGCTCAAGACTGCAGGATTCAGCCAACAATAAATAAGAACATCTCTCTTCTTTTCCAGCCCTCATTCCAACAATACCCAGCAGTTCTCTTAAAATAGTTATAGATACATTCAACAATTGCCTTCCTCTTCACAAAGTCAGCAGAGCTGGGGGGGTGGGGGTGGAGAAGCTGCACAAACACAAATATAAGTCAATAAACATCTCAAACAATCAAGTATTAAATATTAACAAAAGGCAATTAGTCCATTTTTTAAAATGCAAGATCATACATTTTGCTTTTATATTGTGAATGCAGCCGATCATTTACCATGCACCCAAATGTTAAGTGACCCCCATCAAAGTATGCTCCATATGCTGTCAGCAGAACCATGAGCAGTGGCTCTCCAAGATCATGCATTCTCCATCCTAAATGTCATTGCTGAGCCATTCAGATGTGCCTTTGGTTTAGCACCGGGTTTCTCAACCTAAGCAACTTTAAGACTCCAACTCCCAGAATTCCCTAGCCAGCATGCTTGTCTTACAGGTGCTAAGGTGCAGAAGCCCTAAGTTTATCATGTTACCAGATAGAGACTTCCAGTTTTAATTTTAGCGACTACATCCCCTTGCTATTACTTTTATATTTTCATATAAATAATTTATATCATTATTCAGCTTTATGTAACAAGATTCTTTTTTTGGATTCTTTGTATTTGTTTTTAGCTGCTTGTAAAAAAATTTGAAACGAAAACGTAGCCAGCAAGAAGCTGAATTAAATCTTGTCCTATGCAAAAATCACCCTGAACAAACAAAACAGACTATGGTAGGAGACCATTGTGATATTGGGGCTATTCTGAAAGTGCCAGCAGAACAGTTGGCCAACTTGAGTTTACAATCCTGGTCTGATGATTGTTAGAAAGATAACACACTGGACAACTTATCGATCACCAACTTTGGCTGACAGTAAAACTGTCCAAGCTTTCATATAAAGACCCTTCCCTCACCTGCTACTCAATCCTCTGGTTTAAGGTTTATAGAGGTATTAATAAAACCCTACATACTTTATAGGAAAGTAAGGGGGAAATATGATATTGTCCACAAATCTGTGCAACTAGCATATAGAGAATATAGTAGTCCTCAACTTATGATTACAACTGAGCCCAAAGTTTCTGTTACTAAGCAAGACATTCAAGTGAATGTTGCCCCATTCTACGACCTTTCTTGCCACCATTGTTAAGTGAATCACTGTGGTTGTTATTAGTAACACAGCCACACCGTTGTTAAGCGAACCTGGCTCCCCCATTGATTTTGCTTGTCAGAAGTTCGCCAAAGGGGATCACAGGACCCCAGGACATTGCAATTGTCATGAATATGAACCAGTTGCCAAGCATCTGAATAATGACCACGTGACTAGGGGAATGCTTGCAACAATCATAAGTGTGAAAACCTATTGTTAAGTTGCTTTTTTTTCAGTGCTGTTGTAACTTTGAACGGTCACTAAATGAACTGTCGTAAGTCAAGGACTACCTGTATCGGCAGGTGACTTTAGGATAACACAGCATAGCCAAATTCAATGTTTCATAGACCCCCCAAGTACAATACAGGAGGCTAATGTACTAATTTGGAAATGGACAATTTAAGTTCCAATCTCTGCGCAGCTGTGAAGTTTGGTTCATTGTTCTGTGAGATTAACTGACCTCATAATGGTAGTTGTCTAAAAACAGCAGTTTATAAATTGAGAACTAACCTTGGAAAGATGCCATTCCTCTCTTAATTCATGCTCTTCTTGCATAAATACAATGCATTCTCCCTTCACTTAACCTAAGAATTGTCTTGCTGCAAATTCCACCTAATCCAATAGCATTCTCTTCATACTACCAGTCAGTCAGAAAAGAATGGGCCATTCTCACAAGAAGTCTGTTTAACTAAGCCTAAGATACTTAGTTTAGGGCTGTTTAATTTAATTGTGGACAGGTGCACAGAAAAATACCTTCTCCTTACATTGTGCATTTGGTTATTTATAAAAAAAATATATCAGTAAGATAAACTGATACTTAGTCCGAAGTCCTATGTATATAGGCAAGCAGTCAAAAAACATGTTCTGCTCCTGAGGTAAAATTGCTTATCACATTACATGAGGAAATTAAATAGAACAATCATATTGTCTCTTGATGGTTTAGAACAGGGTCTCCAACCTTGGCAACTTGAAGCCTGGCGGACTTCAACTCCCAGAATTCCCCAGCCAGCTGACTAGAGCAGGAACTGGCTGGGAAATTCTGGGAGTTGAAGTCCGCCAGGCTTCAAGTTGCCAAGGTTGGAGACCCCTGGTTTAGAACAATGGTTCCCAAAGTGGGCGGTACCGGAAGTGGTGGAAAGAGGGCACCTTAAGCTTGCAGCCTGCCCTCTCCAGTGGAAGTTGCGGAGGCGAGCCAGAAGGCCCGAAAGCAAAACCCTCCCAAGGCACGCAGTGGAAGGGGTGGGTGGTCCGGCGTTAAGGCCCCCTTCTCCGGAGGAAAACAAGGGAGCGCGCAGTGCCTGCCCGGCCTCCACCTCTCCAGCCAGCCGGGCTTGCACGCAGGATGCGGGTGGGTGCAGCTGCGACTCTCCAAGGTGCGTGGCTCGGTTCGGTTCGGCTCTACATGGCCGTCCCAGACCTAGAACCTAGCCTCCCTCTGCAGCCCGGTTCTCCCAACTGAGCCCTGCGCTTGCTTGCTTGCTTAGTTTCCAAGCGATCGTTCCCTCCGCCTCCGCTGGTCTGGGCTGCTTCCGCACACCTTCCTCCTCCCAGGCGGAGTATAAAGAACGCTTCACTGAAGTTGGGAGTCTCTGAGCGTGTGCAGAGTACCTCCCCTTGCTTGGCCCGATGGAAGTGGACCTTGGGTTGAAGCAAAGAGGGTGAGGTCGGCTGCATCGCTGCCCCAGGGAGGTTGGCATTGCAAAATTGGATGCCAAAGGGGGCTGGAGAAGGGGCAGAGGGGCAGTTGCAGGGGGCTGCAGAAGGGCAGCTGCAGTGGGCTGGAGAAGGGGCAGAGGGGCAGCTGCAGGGGGCTGGAGAAGGGGCAGAGGGGCAGCTGCAGGGGGCTGCTGAAGGGGCAGAGGGGCTGCAGAAGGGGCAGAGGGGCAGCTGCAGGGGGCTGCAGAAGGGGCAGAGGGGCAGCTGCAGGGGCTGCAGAAGGGGCCGAGGGGCAGCTGCAGGGGGCTGCAGAAGGGGCCGAGGGGCAGCTGCAGGGGGCTGCAGAAGGGGCAGAGGGGCAGCTGCAGGGGGCTGCAGAAGGGGCAGAGGGGCTGCAGAAGGGGCCGAGGGGCAGCTGCAGGGGGCTGGAGAAGGGGCAGAGGTGCAGCTGCAGGGGGCTGCAGAAGGGGCAAAGGGGCTGCAGAAGGGGCCGAGGGGCAGCTGCAGGGGGCTGCAGAAGGGGCAGAGGGGCAGCTGCAGGGGGCTGCAGAAGGGGCAGAGGGGCTGCAGAAGGGGCCAAGGGCAGCTGCAGGGGCTGGAGAAGGGGCAGAGGTGCAGCTGCAGGGAGCTGCAGAAGGGGCAGCTGCATTAAGGAGCAGGAAGATCTTAGCCATGGTTTATTCATTGACTAAGCCGGAATCAAACAGCATGCTAAACTCTAAACCAGAATGGCTGGGTTGATATATTCAGCCCGTGTTTCTCAACCTTGGCAACTTGTGTGGACTTCAATTCAAACTCTGGCTTTGCTCTACTTTCCCAAAGTGCCACCGCTGTTGCATTCTTTCTGTTTGTCCATCCATCCATCCATCCAAAAGGTCTGCCTGCCTGTCTGCCTGCCTTTCTACCTACCTACCTACCTACCAATATAGATCTACCTACCTACCTATCTACCAATCTACTTACCTACCTACCTGCCTACCAGAGAGAGAGAGGGAGAGAGAGAGAGGGAGAGAGAGAGAAATGAGGCCTAGTTTAGACTGAGGCCCTTTTCCACATTGAAACATCTTTGCCAGCATATTGAAACATCTTTGGCTTCTATTAAAGGTTTTGTGGACAAAACATGGTCAAGACTATCAGGAAACTCTCACATTTTGTTGAGGCTTTAAACAGGATCCATTGGACCAGATCTCCACCCTAAAGATTACTTTTCCCCAATGTATTACAGTGCCAATTCTGAAGAAGGCAAAACCAAAATGTACTGGTAAATTACAAGGAGAAAACACACACACACACACACACACACACACACACACACACACACACACACACACACACACACACCCTTCTAACCCTGCTGGAGCAAGTGATTGGACTAGAATAGATATCTCATTATCTTTCTCCTCCCTCCCTCCCTCCCTCCTTTATTTCTTTTTTTCCTGTCCCTTCCTTCCACCCCACTTTCTTTGTCCCTTTTTCTTTCTTTCCCTTTTCTTTCTTTTCTTTTCTTCCTTCTCTCTCTCTTTTTCTTTCTCTCTCTCTTTCCCTCTCTCAGGCTCACCCCATTGACTTGACTTGCTTGGGCAGGTCCCTCCAGTGCAGCGGGCTCAATGGGGTGGACCTGCAGGGCCGACACCTAGAACGAGGCAGTGTCGGCATGTTTGAAAAGTAGAGCAAAGCCAGAGGTCAGTAGTTTTTGCTGCAAAGAATCACAAAAGCTTCTGGGTTGTGCACAGGAAGGGACACACATGTCAATGCAATTCAGCAACATAAAATAATGAGATACAAATAAAACAAATCAACAAGAATCAGCAAAGCATCTCTGATTAGATTTTATTCACTGCTAGAATCTAATCAGAGATGCTTTGCCGATTCTAATGCAATGACCTGCTCCAGCAGGGTTAGAAGGGAGTGTGTCACGTGTATGGTGTGTGCATGGCTGTCAAAACTCCAAAAACAGGTCAAGTATCTCTGGGGAGGCCAGTCGTAAATTAGAACACTTGCTAAACAACCGGCCATTAAGTGAGGACCACTTGTATTTGGTTTGCCAGTCACCTGGTCACACCCACCCAGTCACATGACCACCAAATCACACTTACCCAGTCATGTGACTAGCAAGCCATGCCCAGCCAGCAAGCCACGCCAGCCAGTCACGTGACCATCAAGCCATGGCCACCCTGTCACGTGACCAGCAAGCTACACCCTCAAATTAGGCCACGCCCACAGAAATTTGAATCCCACCCTTGGGTGTGGGGCACCGAGGACGAATTTGTAGCACCAAGGGGGCGGTGGACTGAAAAAGTTTGGGAACCACTGGTTTAGAATAATTTCCTTGGATTAATTGACTAAAACTTCCAGTAATGTTTTCACCTAATTCATAATGAAATGCTTTTCTATTCACACTTGACTATTTTATGTCCCCTACCAAGACTTCCAGTTAAAATTGCAGGCATGGAATCCATCCAATTCTCTGACCAAGAATGTCTTGCTGAATATGCCATAAAGGCTGATGTTCTGTTGTACTTGGAGCAGTAGAGCACAAGCAACACACCATGCTTATGTTTATTAGAGTCAGGCTGAAGAGGTTATATTTGAATTTATGACTGGATTAGCTTTCCTCCTTGCCTACAAATGAATTCTGGGTTCATTTTCTGAATGATCACATCTGTTTATATTCCGCAGACACCTGCATATCTTGAGATGACAGCATCTGCTTGAACGCTGTAATCAGTTATTTCTCAACAGAGGAATTGCCAATTTGGTAAATAAAGCTCATAATATAAAGAACATGGAAAATGTTATAACACTTGCCTAGGGGGAAAATCCAAAGTAGGTAATAAAGAAGCTTTGGCATCTTAAACTTTACAACGTTGAGCTCCTATAATGCAAATTTCGATCAAAGGCAACCTGGCTAAAGAGACATATTTTCAAGGAAATAGTACCTGCAAAGAGATGTTTGTTTGTTTTTGTCTCCAGGTTCATACTGTAGTTGCTTCCAGCATAGAAGAGAATTGTCTAAGATTCAAGCTATCTCCTAACTCCTCTGAGTAATTTTATATTTTTTTATTATTTGTATCCCACCTTTATTATTTTTATATTTGTATCCCACCTTCCTAATTCAAAGCAATGAATATCTCCAAAATACCTCCCTCCTCCTATTTTCATCACAACAACAATCCTGTGAGGTGAGTTGGGCTGAGAGAGACTGACTGGCCCAGTGTCATCCAGCTGGATTTCATGGCTAAGGGGAAACTTGAACTCACAGTTGCCTGGTTTGTAGCCTGGTGCATTAACCATTAAACCACACTGGTTCTAAAGATACCTCTCCTCTCATACATGAAAATTTCTTTGAAATTTAAGATCAGCCAGCCTGTTATTGGTTTAAATTTGAATTTACATGGAAACCAGATTCTTCAATAGAAGAACCGACGATCAGTTTTTAAGTTATTTTTGAAATTTTGAATAAAAAAACCAGACCTGACAATATAAAGTAAACATTAAACACTCTTTATTGTTTTATTTGAATGCCTTGCCCATGGTTAGCCATACATATATACATATAGACGTTCTGTAGATGTGTAATTCTTTAAAAAAAAAAAACAAGACACAAACTGAAATATTGGCTAACGGTAGCATTGAACATTTGGCAAATTTTTGGTTTCTGTATTTTTCAGTAGAATCTTTCATTTAATATTCCGTATTAGAAACAATATTTGCCTGCAGCACTCCTTTTCATGGAAGGGTGTCAGGAGAAGGATGTTGGCAACATACTTTTCAAGAGCATAGCTTTGCCCAAACTCATTTGGCCCTTAATTCCGAATTCAACCATTGCAACTGACCCGTAGAGGCATCTGTGCAAGGACACAGGGTGCTTTTTGTGCACTGCTAAAGGTAGAAGGCACTCACTGACAAGCAGCATGAAACCGAAGATGATGCCGGCCTCTGAAGAACTTCTGCTGTCTTCACCTGTGTTAGCAGTTGGATTTTAATCAAAATGGACCAACAATTCCTGAGAGGGAGGAAAGAAATAAAGAGAGTAAGAGTCTTCCCAGTAACTGGATTGGCAAGGTAACACGGAATGCAGTAAAATAATGTTTTATATTTCAAATCTCAAAAGCAAAAGTTCTTACAATTTGTTTTGCATTGGGAAAATTGCCCTGAAATCATGAAACGATACTATATTGAGATGGTATTTGCTATTCTTATTACATCAATATTAACAGTCTCCTATGGGAAATGTTGTTTAATATCTGAATGCAACTGCTAGGATAAAGCTACCAGTTTGGGGTGAGGTCAATCAATCAGAATAGAGCTAGAAGTGATCTTTCGGGTCATCTAGTGCAACCCCCTGCTCAAGCAAGAGATCTTACACATTTCAGACAAGTGACTGTCCAGTTCTTCCTAAAAACCTCCAGTGATGAAGCATCCACGATTTCTGAAGGAAAGCTGTTCCACTGGTTAATTGTTCTCACTATTAGGAAGTTTCAACTTGATTTCATGTTGTTTCTCTCCTTGATTTTCCATCAATTATTTTTTGCCCTGTCCTCTGGAAATAAGTTGACCCCCTCCTCTTTGGGGCAGCCTCTCAAATACTGGAACATTGCTATCATGTACCCTCTATTTTTTTTTCTAGACTAGCCAAACCCTGCTATCGTTCTTCATGTTTTTGTTTCCAGGCCTTTAGTCATCACGGTTCTTTGCACTTTTTCCAAAGTTTCAACATCTTTCTTGTTATGTGGTGTCCAAAATTGGATGCAGTATTACAGGTGTGGCCTTACTAAGGCTTTATAAACTGGTACTAATACATCAGGTGACTTTGATTCATGCCTCTGTTTATACAACTAAGGATTGTATTAGATTTTTTTTGGCTGCTGCCGCACATCGTAAGACTCTGGGTGAAGAGAGGTAAGCCAGGCTAAAGACTTATTCCATCAATTGCCAATTGGCATCTGGGCTCAATTCAAAGTGCTGGTGATTACTTGTAAGTCCTGTATGATATGACAGTGGGTTACTTAAGGACTCCTTTATCCAACACTAATTCTCCCCATTTTCTTGAGTTATCAAGAGAGGGCATGATCAGGACACCATACTCTGGGAAGTAAAGGCAGTATGGAATAGAAGACAGGCAGTCCCAATCTTATGGAGCAACTTACCCTTGGAGACAGGTTTGGATTCTTTCTGCCTGGGGAGGAGGAGGGGAAGAGTATGACTACCTTTGGTGTTTTGATTTTTTAAATTATTATTATGTATGGTTTATATTTTAAGACATCGTTATTATAAAACACCCAGAATCATGAGATGGGATGGTATCATATCAATTAATTAATTAGAATTCTTCACTCAGTTGGAAAGGTGATTCTTTCAGTACAATTACTTTTCATTTATGGAATGAATATTGAAGTCTTGAGCAAAACACTGAAAGAAGGCTGATAGCATATACCTCAGTGGTATGTAGGGCTGTTGTTGTTTTGATATTATAGCAGTGATTGGCCCAGAGGCCTGAATGCACACATTTCATTATATGCTAATATTTGTACAAGCTTATTTCTCTCCTTCTCCCTCTCCCCCTCCCTCTCTCCCCCCTCCCCCCTCTCTCACACACACACTTATGCAGAGTCAATGGAAAGGCCTAGCAACAATGCTTCGCCCCAGTAATCGAGGATGCTAAGCAAGTTGTTGGGTGAAGGAAAAAAATCATAATCTACCCCTCTCCTATTCTAATTTACACATATTGCTGCTATCAGAGAATCTCTTTTTATAACCTACTTTCTTATAATCTGGTTTGGGGTTTTCTAAATAAGAAATACTATTTAAATGATTTAAACAAAGACCGTCTTGGAATAAACAGGAAATTCTTTACTATATCTCCAAGCAAGACAGCGCACTTAATATATTGTTTCTCTTTTATTCCAATCAAAGTGAGTCCCTTGCAGCTCAATGATTGTGTTTTTGAGATTCACATTAAGAGGGGAAGGGAAATGAAGGGTTTGCAAGATCAGCAGCCAGCTACAAAGGTTCCGGTCAATGAAGTGGAAAGGGCAGACAAACTACTTCCGTGGAGATATAACAAAGACACAATCCAGAATCTGGTTGTTCCATATTGATAAATGGTTATGGTATCTAACCTCTAGTTGTATCCTAAGGGAAATTCACTTTGGAAGTATAGAAGCTAGCAGAAAGAGTGTCACATTATAAGGTTACATTCTTCATAGAGTCAAAGCTGGAGAATTTGGCTCCGGAAGCTATTCTAATATTCACTTCAAGCATTTTGCTACGTTTGTAAAGTGTTAAGATACTCCTGATGCTCATCTTTAAAAATATGGGAGTGTTGATTTTCCTCATAAGATGTTGTCTCTTAAATCTGTAGCAACAATCTGTGTTCTTCTATTTTCAGAAACTTAGGAAAATAATATCCATTGGTATATTTCAATAAATACAATTCCTCAAGCTGAAAATTGTCTGCACAAATCTGGTGATGAGAGTTGTTGGAAGTTTATATGCCAATTAGATTATCTTATTGGCATTACATTAACAAAACCAAACTGTATCATAAACAAATTCTAGTCCTTAAAGAAGACTGAAATCAGGGCCAGCCACTGGCTTCCTAATCTGTAGCTCATTTGCCCAAAAGTTGCTGCAAACAAAAGCTGCAGTTGATGGCACTATCAATCAGTAGAAGCTGCACTCAACAAGACACTTGATAAAATTACTTCTGAGAACAAGTTGTGGGTGGAAGGACTAATTACTATTTCTCCCTCATCCTAAAAAAGACAAGTTGGATTCATGAAGGTTATGGAACTGACACTGATTGGAAGCCAAAATGCTTTCAGTGCTCATTAGTCACTGCCAGGTCATTTATAGTGACATAGTCTAAGATCCTAGCTCCATCTGTTAGCCTGGACTATTCCAATCCTGAGAACACTGGTATAAGAATCATCCAAATACAGGCAGTCCTCGATTTACAACGATTTGTTCGGTGCCTGTTCAAAAATACAACAGCATTGAAAAAATGTGACTTCTGACCGTTTTTCGCAGTTATGATCTTTGCAGCATCTCCATGATCATGTGATCAAAATTCAGATGCTTGGCAAATGGTTCACATTTATGAATGTTGTTAGGTCATGTGGTCAGAAGATCATGTGATCACCTTTTGTGACCTTCTGACAAGCAAAATCAATGGGGAAGCCAGCTTCACTTAACAATTATGGTACGAAAGCTCATAAAATGGGGCAAACCTCACTTAACAAATGTTTCACTTAACAATAGAAATGTTGGGCTCAGTTGTGGTCTTAAGTCTGATAACTTCCTTCCCTGAGTCCAAGAACTGCCAAAACCTCATTCACTTAAACTGTAGATTTCAAAAGAGCTATATTAGAAAATTGAGTCTCCTGCAGAACATATATTTTAATGTAAGATGCACGGATTGTTTTGATCTTACTTTTTTACAGCCAAAACTTCCACCTTTTGTACTTTATAAATGATTTTTAATCCTACGTTTTTATGTTTTTTATTATTTATATTTCACATTCATTTGAATATTTCTGCAATGCCATACTGGAATTATAATGCTTATAATAAATAGATTTAATCTATGTAGTAAAATGCAAGAACATGTAATTTGTTTTCTCCTATTTCTTTGATGCTCAGTTGGACATCTCATCATGCTGGTTGTTGTTCACATTTAAATCTCTATTACTTGCAAGTCTAATATGTGTCAAGTACTAGAGGCTTCAGACACATTCTCGACCCCACCGTCTAAAAGATGTAAAAATGTCTTTGCCTTGCAAATATTGTCATGCAAATGAGTATAAGAAGGCAATGAGTACTGCAATGCTACTCTCTCCATCAATTATTTGAAAATATATATGCTGGTGTCAAATAGGAGCAGATTTACTACAATCTATAATGTATGTGTATGTGTGTGTCAGTTACCTTATCGGGCTATGCTGAAGGGCTAAATTGTTCTACATTATTATATTTACGTGAGGAAAAAGAGATGCATTTATGGAATTATCTGGCTCAGGTGCCAAAATATTTAATACTATAAAATATTGTCAGGTAGCAAAATGTCTTCCTTCTTTAGGAAGGCTGTGTTGCCAAGGTTCAAGTCCCCTCACAGCAAGGCACAAACCATGAAGCAAGAATCGTAACACAACTTCAATAAACCATGTTTAATGTCAGGATTAAAAGTGAGGTGCAGAATTTGTAAACTGCAATAGGAATTTCCAGCCCTCATTTATTACTGAGTTTAATAAATCTCTTTGAACTGCTTGATTCCCTTGTTCTGAGGCATTTGGTAGCCTGGACTGAGCTGCAGTTTGTGAAGGCTCTTTTTTAACTCTCTGGTCCTTTATGTTTAACATTCCTACTGGCTCTAACACCAAAGTGGCTTTCAATCCCTCTCAGGTGCAGGGAAAAGGCGTGCCTCATTGCAGAAATGGTTACAAGGCAGGATGCTGGGAACACAATTGACTCCCCAATATGTGTACCATGAGACATGCACACATATTCAATCTTTTTTTTGTTCTTAATTTTTGCTATTTTTAAACTTTAAAAAAAAATTCTTGAATTAAGAAAATGCTGGTATATACATGTTGTATAGACAACACTGTATCAACAGTAGAGACCTTCAAATTTCTAGGTTCTACTATATCACATGACCTAAAATGGACACCTAACATCAAAAACGTCATCAAAAAAGCAAAACAAAGAATGTTCTTTCTGCGCCAACTCAGGAAGCTCGAACTGCCCAAGGAGCTGCTGATACAGTTCTATAGAGCAATTATTGAGTCTGTCATCTGCGCCTCTATAACTGTCTGGTTTGGTTCTGCAACCCAACAGGACAGACACAGACTTCAGAGAGTAATTAGGACTGCAGAAAAAACCATTACTACCAACCTGCCTTCAATCGAGGACCTGTATATTGCACGAGTCAAAAAGAGGGCTGTGAAAATATTTACAGACCCCTCACATCCCAGACATAAACTGTTTCAACTCCTTCTCTCAAAACGACACTACAGAGCATTGCACACCAGAACAACTAGAAACAAGAACAGTTTTTTCCAGAAAGCCATCACTCTGCTAAACAAATGTTTGTCTGCCTATTTATCTATCCACCTCCCTCACACACCCTTTTTTAAAACACAAAGCTCATACTCATCTCTTTTCTAGACAATAATCATTATTTTGTTGTTATGACCTTTGAAAGCCTGGACATAATTTTGCCAGCATCCAAAATTATAATCAAACACCTCTGCCCCTTTAATCCTCTATCCCGGTCCCAAATGCAAGTTTTCTCTTTCAAATATCATCCTGTTTATTTTGGTTCACTCTTCAACACTGTCTAGACATTTTATAATCATCCCTTTCTTTTCTAAAGTGTTAGCTACTCCTAATTTTGTATCACCTGCAGATTTGATCATCATCTCCTTGATCCCTCCATTCACATTACTAATAAAAATAATCTGTTTTATTGTTTCATTAAGGAGGATATCATGAGAGACTTCGTTGAATATTTTGCAAGGTTAAGCTATAGTAAGTCCATATTGGAAAGACAGTGACATCTTAGATTTGCTCCCTTTGATTGCTGATAGGTCTTTACTTTCTGTTAATGAACTCAGTCTTTACTTATATAGTAGAAATACTGATCAATAGTGTTCCCTAGGGTCAGCATTTAATGATGTGTTTAAAAATTAGACTAAACGATATTATGTTTTTTATTTCTTAAGTTTATCTTTCTCATTTTTCTCTGTTTTTCTCTTTCACCCCCTCCCCCCTTTTACATATTAAGGAAAATAAAAATATTTTTAAAAAACAACTCATTGGATAATATTAACTTCCTTAGAGGAACAGAATCAAACAAAGATGGAAGCAAGGTACAAGCTATAGAAATAATCAGATAAAAATTATGAGACTAAAATGATAGCAATGATTTTAGAATAAATTTTATTTATGGGGACAATATATATAGCAGATTAGGAAGTGTCTGACCTTTTCAACACTAAGCAAGTTGCAATGCAAGTGGGAACAAATTGTGGAAGTGAGCATATAATCTCCATATAAGAGGTTCAAACGTTACTAGTCTTTACTGACAACAGCAATACTTGTAGCATATATGTGAAGGAAGGTTGCAAATTGTGATCACATGACCCTGGGACAGTGGAACTATCATAAATACATGCCAATACTAGACAACACTGTATCAACAGTAGAGACCTTCAAATTTCTAGGTTCTACTATATCACATGACCTAAAATGGACACCTAACATCAAAAACGTCATCAAAAAAGCACAACAAAGAATGTTCTTTCTGTACCAACTCAGGAAGCTCAAACTGCCCAAGGAGCTGCTGATACAGTTCTATAGAGGAATTATTGAGTCTGTCATCTGCACCTCTATAACTGTCTGGTTTGGTTCTGCAACCCAACAGGACAAGCAAAGACTTCAGAGAGTAATTAGGACTGCAGAAAAAACCATTACTACCAACCTGCCTTCAATCGAGGACCTGTATATTGCACGAGTCAAAAAGAGGGCTGTGAAAATATTTACAGACCCCTCACATCCCGGACATAAACTGTTTCAACTCCTTCTCTCAAAACGACACTACAGAGCATTGCACACCAGAACAACTAGAAACAAGAACAGTTTTTTCCAGAAAGCCATCATTCTGCTAAACAAATAATTCCTTCAACCCTGTTCAGCTATTACAAAGTCTGCACTACTATTACTGTTCAATCTTGTCATCACTCCTTATCACCCATCCCCTCCCACTTGTGACTGTATGACTGTAACTTTGTCGTACTTACAATTTATAATGACTGTATGATTCTCGATTCCTGATGAATGTATCTTTTGTTTTATATATACTGAGAGTATTTACACCAAGACAAATTCCTTGTGTGTCCAATCACACTTGGCCAATTAACTATTCTATTCTATCTATTCAATTGCCAAGCGCCCCAATTCTGATCATGTGACTGCGAGGCTGCTGTGTAAGTATGAGAACCAGGGATAAGTCACAGTTTCAGTTCCATTGTAACTTTGAACGGTCACTAAATGAATGGTTGTAAGTCAAGGCCTACCTGTTACATAATTAATGACATAATTATGGCTTTTTCTTTGATGCTGCATATCTGCCATTTTCTTCCAGCTATTGCAAAACACTATCAAGTATAAAGCAATCCTTTAGTTCCTGAAAAAGCAACTTGAATGAGTATTTGGTCAATGCAGAAGTCGTTTCCTAGAAATGGCTCATTGTCATTGCAACCACCTGAATTCCAACCTTCCCCTCCATGATGAAATTCTCAATAGTTGCATTGCTAAATTTCCACGGTCCTTGTAAATGTTTGAGTAATAGAGAGATATAATCCACAGACAGCAAGCTGCATATTGCTTCCAGATGTTTCGCTGTAAAGGCCCCATAAGTCACCCAGATTCTGCTACTGAAGTCTAAAACTTCACATTTCCCAGGGTCTGTTAATTGTCTTGTTTTGCCTTGTCTTCCCAGTCTTTTCCCTTGCATTTTATTCACAGGTCTGCTTTCCTCTCATTGTAGTGTCTGCCACTACCAGCTCTCTCCTTCTTTCCCCACTCATTCCTTTCTAAACACCCAGACAAGAAAATCTTACAGCTTGAAACAGTTGGCAATGTTATGAAACAAGTTTGTTTTGTTTCACAGCTTCATTACATTTCATATCACAGTTTATCATTCTGTATGATATATTATTTTATGAAGTCAATGTGCTATTTGTAAATATTTCTAATCTAGTTTGAGATACTAAAGGTAGACAGCATAGTCATACCTTAGTCCAACTGTATCCAAACAGGTGGGGAGTGAGAAAATGAACCCAGCAGGAAAATATTCATTATTCTGCCAAGTTTCATCCTATGTTTTCTGCTTGATTATTTTATTCCAGCTACCGATAGATTCTAGCGTACTCTCTGATGACTAGTCTTACACATATAGGAAAATATATTGGAAAGGCGGAGTTTAATTATGTAAGTTCTGTCTGAAATGCTAATCTAGTCTTATCACCACAAAGATAGCAGGTTCAATTCTTTATACATTTCCTTCAGTATAAATAAAAAATCTGGGAGGCACATCCTTTATTCTTTTTACTCTATGTGTTAAAACACTCTGGTCTATTTCTTACATATTTTAAATCTAAATATTTTATATTAATGAGTTTTATGGACATAAGCAGAAAAATTACAAAATGCAAAAAAAAAAAAAAAGGAAAGAAATGAATCACTGCAATTGTTAAGCTGGTAACGCAATTGTTAAGTAAATCTGGTTTTTCCATTGTCAGAAGGTTGCAAAAGGTAATCACATGACCCCAGGGACCCGGCAACTGTCATAAATATAAGTCAGTGGCCAAGCCTCTGAATTTTGTTTATGTGACAACAGGGATGCTGCAGTGGTCATAAGTGTGAAAAACAATCATAAGTCACTTTTTTTCAGTGCCATTGTAACTTCGAGCAATCATTAAACAAATGGTTGTAAGTAAAGGACGACCTGTATTTTCAAATCTACCTTGGTGTAAAAAGCAATTAATAATTTTCTAAGGTTGCAAAATATCCTAAAATCTGTGCCACAGAAAAATACATTAAGCTATTTTGTTATTAGTAGATAAAATTGCCTTTTCAAAAACAGACAAGCCACAGGTTTTTTTTTCAATGCAATCCTTGATATTAGAAATATTATTATTACTCTTCCAATTTCTCAAAACAAGCATTTTAGCAACTTTTCAGGTCATACCTGATGTTTTAAAAACTTTTTTGCTCAGTTTTGGTTTTGACCAGCCGCTATTTTTCCTAAAAATTGGCCCCATATAAGTAAGGTGATTTGGCATAAATGTTTAATACAGAACTCCTTCCCTTCTGTAATAAATTTATTTATATTCAAGATTACAAGTTCCTTCTTTAGTGAGGAAACATAATTAAGAACTCAGCATAGGACCCAGATAGTTACTATGGAAAATAAGGAACATAACCTTGACAGGGATATGCAAACTCTATTGTCAAGTTGACAAGGAATAACACTTGTTCTAAATCTAAACCATGAATATCCAAAGCATTTGGAAGTGGCTCAGACATTTTCCTAATTCACTGAAGAATAAGTAACAAAACATTTGCTAGACCAATACTCAAATACAGCTCATCAGTCTGGAACCCACATTACGTATCTGATATTAATATAGTTGAGAAAGTCCAGAAATATTTCACAAGAAGAGTTCTCCACTCCTCTATTCGTTGCAGAATACCTTATGCCACCAGACTTGAAATTCTAGACCTAGAAAACCTAGAACTACTCTGCCTTCGGTCCAATCTAGGTATAGTATATAAAATCATACATTGCAATGTCCTACCTGTCAATGAATATTTCAGCTTCAACCATAACAATACAAGAGCAAACAATAGATACAAACTCAAGGTTAATCGCACCAAACTTGATTGCAGGAAATACGACTTCAGCAACAGAGTGGTCAATGTCTGGAATACTCTACCTGACTCTGTGGTTTCTTCCCCAAACCCCAAAAACTTGAACCTTAGACTTTCTACTATTGACCTCACCCCTTTCCTAAGAGGTCTGTAGGAGGTGTGCATAAGCACACCAACATGCCTACCATCCTGTCCTATTGTTTCTTTTATTTTTCTTATATGTATCCATGTATTCATAACTATGATTTTACTTATACCTATTATCTTGTAAGCAATTGACAAACCAAATAAAATAAATAAAATAAAAAGTATAAATACAATACAATACAGACTTGCAATATTGTGTTATTATAGCCAGTATCAATAAAAGTATTTTAGCTACCTGTGGACTTGCTTTCTAGATCTGGTCTTACCTAGTGGGGCTAACAGATATCTAATACACAATTCTCTATCTGTAAAGCCTTTTAACTGATTTTTACTCTGCTTGCAATGTGACCATCAGTATATTCATGTATCAGTATTTGGATACTCCAAATAATGTAATTGAAAATGGAAGTGGAGTGATGTACTAGTTGTATTAATAGTTTCTGCCCTGAATAGAGAACAGTTGTACCTGCCCTTGTGTTTATTAAGGAGAATGTCTGTGATGAATCATTTCTGTTTTTCATATAGCATAAAAAAGCAATGACATATAAGTATACCCCCTCAAATCTTCACACGATGGAATTCACATCCTCTATTGATCTCTAGATATTCTGCATCTCACCTGCTTGTTCACGCGTTACAACATATTGATTTTCCTAGCACAATTACTCTGATCACTGTTCTCACACGAGAAAAGCCTAAATTATTGTTCCGCTCGGAATAAGCATTTTTTTTAACCTGGGGTGAAATCTCACCTACCCCCAGGAAACAGCCAAAAAGATAGACCGAAGGCTGAATCTCAAGCTTCTTCCAAAGAGCCTTTTCTAATGACTCATGACAAGGGGGAAAAAAACCCTCTGAAAACTGAAAAGCACTGTTAAAGGAATACGGTCTAATTCTGCTATGGGTCACTATTGTGACAATGACTGCAAATTAACACAAAGAGATCATACCAAAAACTGCAGGTGTTTTTATTTTTTGCTTGTACATCTCCTCACTTTAAAAAAAAATGCAAAAAGTTATTATTTACATAATATTTCAGCAATCTGGTGAGGTGAAATTATAATGTGCTTGTGTAACAGAATATGGAATCATCTGATGAGCATAGAACTCTCCCAAGTCTCATCCATTTCTTAGCCATTTGGTCTAAGGTAATGCAATAATGATTGCCTTAATTTGTAACAGAATAGTGATAAATGCATGCTACACATCTCTTTTCATTTCAAGCTGCTTTTAATCATGTATTATCCATTTCAGCATGGAGAGGCCATTGGTATATGTGGGGGTGGAGCTAAAGAATGAATTTAAAATATTCAAGTAGCACATCTTTAAGGTATAGCAGAAGGAGGCCTGCAGATAAAATTCTTTGCCAAAAATCTGTAGAGATTCTCAGACATCCAGGTCATGGTTGTCCCAAAGGTGCTTTTTCAGGAGGCAACTGGACTTTCTTGTTTTGTTTTTTTCTTTTGAAGACGTTTCACTTATCCAAGAAGCTTCTTCAGCTCTGATAGGATGCAGTGGTCTTTTTTGTCCGTTTCAAGCAGAAAATTTTTATATATGGGGGGGGGTTTTTTTTTTTGTTTTTTTGTTTCATTTTTTTTTTTTCTAATTTTTTTTTTTTTTTTTTCTTTTGGTAATAAACATTTCCCCCCAACACCCCAATAATCCTTCCACTCCTCGCTATCCTGTCAGAGCTGAAGAAGCTTCTTGGATGAGAAGCAAAATGTCTTCAAAAGAAAAAAAAAAAAAAAGAAAGTCCAGTGCCTCCTGAAAAAGCATCTTTGGAAGTTCTTTGCCAGTTACCCTGAAATATAAAACTTGTATATTTATTAATATTTTAAAAGTTGCAAAAACTTTACAGGGAAGAAATGGCAGGTTGAAGATGGTTCTTTGTAAAATGGAGCCAACAACTGCAGTAGAATAAAGAACTGATGAATTATAATGGCTCTTTATTAATTCCTCTCTAGATAAGAAAAGGACTTGAGATAGTGCTCCAAACAGCTACTCTTTATCGGGAAACTGCAAAATAGTGATTTCCATGGGTTTAGAATTCTGGGAGATGAGGGACTAGCCATTTTGTTCAAACTGCAGTTGGCACCTTTAAAAGGACATTTATGTTTGCAAACTACCTTTCCTAACCATGTTTAGAAATTGCTTGTAAACTACTTGTCAGCTATTAGAAATCTTTGGATCAACAAATTTTATAGCACTGGGTAAGTTTCCTTCAACCTTTAACAAAAAAAGTTTTAACTACAATTTTAAGAAATTTTTCTCTCCTTTCTGCATCTTCAATTTTTTTATTTATATGTTTTATTTTACTTTGTATTAGCTTTTATATTGCGATTGCAATTTTTAATAAGTTTACTTTAAGGAAGTTGTAAAAAAATTGGTTATCCAAATAAACTGTTGTTTGAACTTGTTGTTTCCATTCTGCATCCTTAACAACAATTTCACATTTTTTTGTATAAACACATGGCATAAAACACAACAGCCATCATTACTTTACAGAAAGTTTATAAAGCACAAAACATCTACTAACTACCAATGCAACTGGATTAACCCCCACTGCTCTCTGTGTTCCCTAGACCCCAGAAGGGATAAAGGATTCCAATTGACACATGATGTTTTCTGAAGTGGAATAATGAAAACCTGCAAAGATTCCTTTCAGGTTTTAAGGGGATTAACAGGAGCTTTATAAGTATTTATGAGTAAACCTCAGCTAGTAGTACACAGAAGGAATTCTTTCCTTTCAATTCTAAATAAAGTTTGGTTAATCTCACCCAGGGACATAACAGAACCTCCTATATGCACAGTGTAACTTGAAAACAGTTACAAAATGGAAGGCAAGTTAACAATATTGGGGAGGATTGGAAAAACATGTTTTCCTATGGTCAATAAATGAAGCATTATGACTGTACATTTTGCAAATAAAAGCAAACTGTTTCATCTCGAGGGCAGGCAAATACAAGAAGGTTCAGTGGGAATAAAAGGTTATCTGTATTAGTTATAGTACAGGTTAGTCCTTGACTTATGACCACAACTGGGAACCTGAATTTTCTGTGGTTAAGCAAAGAGGTTAAGTGAGTTGTGCCTGATTTTACAACCCATTTTTTTACCACGGTTGTTAAGCAAATCACTGCAGTTGTTAAGTGAAACATATTTTTGTTAAGTGAATCTGGCACTCCCCCGTTTTGTTTCTTGGAAGCCAGCTGAGAAGGTTGCAAATGGCAATTCCATGAGCTTGGGATGATGCAACCACCATAAATAATGCTTCAATTTTGATCATAGTCACATAGGGATGCTACAATGGTCTTAATACAAGGACTGATAGCAATTTTGTTCAGTCCTGCTGTTCTTCTAATGGTTACTAATCAATGGTTGTAAGTCAAGGACTACTTGTATGTTAAGGGTCTTCAGATCTTTCTGAAATAGCAGCAGGGCTAAGAGAAGGCTTCACCAAGCCATGATGGCGCCGTGGTTAGAGTGTAGTACTGCAAGCTGTTGACTGTTGGCTGCCTGCAATTTGGCAGTCCAAATCTCAAAATCCAGATTGTTGGGGGCAATAGGCTGACTCTGTAAACTGCTTGGAGAGGGCTATAAAGCACTGTGAAGTGGTATATAAGTCTAAGTGTTTTTGCTGTTGCTATATCATAACCGCTACTCTTACACAGTTGAACTCATCTAAGCATCTTTAAAATGTCTACGTTTCAATTTCTGCTTGGCTAACTTTTCTAAAAACAGCCGTTTTTGCATTTTAAACTCCTACAGTAGGGATGTCAAACTGGTGGCCTGTGGGCCAGATGTGTCATGACAGGCCACGCCCACCCCAGCTCCACGAATGAGAAAGCGTCATGAAACATCATGTGACAGCAATGTGATGCAGCGAGTTTGACACCCATGCCCTACAGTATATGCAATGCAGCACAGGTGGGAGGATAGTGTGTATATAAAAGAATACCTTTAGATGCTGCTCTTAATTCTCTTCTGCTTAGTGACATAGAAAATTTTCACCCAGAGCATTATGAGCCCAACTTCCTTTGTTTAACTGTTCACACTTTTATTAACAGCAGTCTGTAATTTTATTTGTATGAGAGCTAGATTTATCTTGTGTGTGCAGGTGCCATGTTTCCCCCATTTCTCCCTGATAGAAAAACAATGTGCTGGCAAAGATGGAAGCAATCGGAGACAGAAAATATACACACCCATTTCTATATGTACCTCAGAAAGATTATCTTAAATTTTAATGAGCTTGCAGGTAGAAAAAAGGACTTAGGATATGAAGAGAAGTAATCCGGTTGTACAAGCAAAACTATATTACAATGAAGCTATTCTCTTAAAGTGCTACTAAAGCCTCATTCAGTTACAAAGCGTTGGAATTGAGCTATTATGTATAGATACCTTGCTGATATTCTTGTGACAAGAAAGTCACAAGTGTAAAAAACTGAAAACAAATCAGATGGTTTTACCTGCTGTACTTTAAATTCTTCAGTAAGTCCTGGGAAAGCAGCCAGACAAAGGTGGGGATACAATAGACTGGTGTTGTCAAAGACTATGACATATAAGGAAGATGACCAGGGGGTGACTACTAAAATGAAACAGTATTTATGAGAGAAAGCAGTTTTCTCAGCATGGCAGAACAGCACATGTATCTTATGTGGCTGGTCATCTTCCTTATATCTCATAGTCTTTGACAACATCAATCTATTATATCCCCACCCTTGTCTGACTGCTTTCCCAGGACTTGCCAATAAAAGTGTGTATGGTCAAGGCTATCGTTTTCCCAGTTGCAATTTATGGCCGTGAAAGTTGCACCATAAGGAAGGCTGAGCGTCAAAGTATTGAGGCCTTTGAACTATGGTGCTGGAAAAGACTCCTGCTTGGACTGCAAGGCGATCAAACCGGTCAGTCCTAGAGGAGATCAACCCTGACTGCTCTTTAGAAGGCCAGATCCTGAAGATGAAACTCAAATACTTTGGCCACCTAATGAGAAGGAAGGACTCACTGGAGAAGAGCCTAATGCTGGGAATGATTGAGGGCAAAAGAAGAATGGGATGGCAGAGAATGAGGTGGCTGGATGGAGTCACTGAAGCAGTCGGTGTGAGCTTAAATGATGGTAGAGGACAGGAAGGCCTAGAGGAACATTGTCCATGGGGTCACAATGGGTCAGACACGACTTGGCAACTAACAAGAGTTGACTTCGCAACTAACAAGAGTATATACTGTATAAAGGAAGTAAAGAATGGAAAGCTTAGTGAAAGTTTAACAATGAACGGGGAATAAGATGAAATTATATGATTTCTCCTTGTTTTTCTCATACATTTATGAAAAAAATATATATAAGGAATGCTTGTGGTGACATCAGAGACATGTTGATTGGGGATGTGAATGTGTGTTCAATAATATATGCACACAATGCTGTGCTGGTTACATATGCTACATATGTACTGAGCTGCAAAGATCTGAAAATTAATCTATTGAAGACCAATCAGTTCCATACTCCATGGGGGCCTTTCTAAGAACATCTTGACAATTCAGAAATGGTGATGTTTTCCACCAGGCCAAATGTAACTGAGTAGAGAAATGAATGCTCTTGCTTATGTGTTCAAGGCATTTACAAGTTATAATGTAGCTTTAGAAGGTTATACAATAATAAAGCTATAGGATGAAGCCATTCATTTTTACTAACCACAAAGAAGCTATGGTCTTAATCCTAGAACTTCCTTCAATGTGGCAATGTCTTACGTTACACTTGTAATCAGACAGGTTTAGTAGTTTATATAGCAAAACAAAATTACAACTCCTAGCTTTATCGTTCAACACAACACACCTGACTTGTAAATCTTGCACTGGCAAAATAAAAATGGTTATTTATAGAAGAGAAGTTCTAAACTTCTAAATCACAAATAGAATATTTCAGAAGTAAAATTCCCCATTAAAGCAAAATCAACCCATAAAATATTCCCCAAATCATGTACTCAGATGACAGAATTTTATGACAGGATCCAATCATGACCTAATTATGAACAGAGGCTTCTTATCATTCATTCAATAGAGAAAAATTGGTTTTACTGCAATGAGAATATGGCATCTGCAAAAAAAAATCTACTGAAAGTTTCTGAGGAAAAAAGAAATTAAATTCTTAGAAATAGAAACAGCTATTTGGGAGGGGGGAAATGAAATAGGACACAAACTGGAAAGAGCATGCAATATAGGCATTATGTAGAAACAGGTATGTATTTAGTAAGACAAGGCTACAACTTGCAGAAATGGGAAGAATTCTGCAAAGTAGGATCAATAAAAGATGAGAATTATTACATTTCATTTCCGTAATGACATAAATGTAACTTTGAGTTCTGCATATTTGCTGGCTCGATTTCTATCCTTGGCTACACACTTGAAAATAAATGATTTACTTTGAGAAAGGTACTGAGATTGATCAAGACAAGTGTTAAAATTAAATGAGGAAAAAGAAAAATACAACAACTGCTAAGTGTCAGAAATGAAAGGCAAACATTTAAGGCAAGGAATATTTCAAGATGTTGAAAGGCTTCTCATTTTCTCCCTTTTTGATTTGGGAGGGGGAGGATCAGTGTTAAAATGGTTTGGACCTAATTCATTTACAAACTTACATGTTTTAAAATGTACTGTTGAAAAAAACATTTAAAAGATGTAATTGATTTAAAAACCTGATATTAACATTAGAGTCTTTGGAATAAGCAATACAGAAAGGTAGATGACAGAATTAGGACACACATCCTGATGGAACAAATGAATGCCTAATGATTAAACTCAGTGAGAAACAAACATTTAAATACTCTTTTGGGTCAAATAATTAATTCATACTGCTACTGAATGCATTATTTACAATAGGTATTTGGAAATGTCTGTTTCTTTCCCCCCTTCTTTCAGGCTAATGATAATGCTAGCTATTCTTCCCAAGTTAAATAAGATGAAATGTTCAAATGTGTGTGTGTTTCCGTTCACTCATACTAAAACAGGTGGTAGGAATTTGAATGAAAATTATCCACAGATAATTTTCAAATCATTCGAGTGACGTAACATGAGAAATATTAACTTCTTCACTAAACAGCAAAGGAAGCAAATAGTTTCAAAACACCAATTGTTTTGAAAGATCTAATTTTATCTTAATTGAGAAGTTCATTAGCTATTTAATGAAGCAAAAAATACTAATGAACTTTTGTAATATTCAGGTAGACTCCTCTCTCCAAAAGCCTTATTTTTCTTTTTCATTCTTATCTAGTCTATGGATCACCCTGCCATACTGGGAGCATTTACAGTTGATTATATTGTATTGAAAAAAAACCTCTTCTCTATTCTATGCCTGCAGATATAATTCCATTATATTTGATATCAATATTAGAAAGGAACTTAAGGCATGTTAGAGGAGAACTTTGAGCACAAACTGAAACAAATGTGATTTTCTACTTGTTATACAGACTACAGTGGAAAAACAGAGCAGCTTTAGTACTGAAATAAATCCAAACTTTGCTTTGAACTTGCTGATGACAACTTTCTCAGCCATAGCTTTCTACTTGTTAAATTGGAATCAACATGGTAGAAGAAGCAGTATCAAAATGCTTAATGATACACACAACCGATGTGCATTAGAAGACACTGTGACAGAAGAAGAAAAATGCATCATATTATTATATTATTTAGCTTTATAGCACAGCCAGAAGCTCCGCTCCCCACACATACTTATGTAGGCAGGTTTATGGATGGCCTTCAATGGATCCTTGATTTCCAACCAACCATGCCAGAGTTGTTAGTAACTAGGAGCTCTCAACAGGAGGCCTTAAATTATAGCAATCAGCACTGACAGAATTGAAATAAGTCCGTCTCTGCTTTTTCATTGGTCTGCAAAGAAAGTAATCAAAACACCATCACTCTCCCTCTGCAAACCAACCCACCAAACACAAAGAGGACAAGGCAGCTATTTGACTTGCGGCAAGCTTTTTCATTTGTCCCACTCCAGTTATTATGGCATTGGTCCAGACAACTTGCTCCCCTTTTCATGAACTCTGCGGTGGGCATTTTTCTAAAGCTGCCTATCATTTCCTTATCAAACAGGAAAAAGGAAGGATCACTCGAGACACATCTCAGCCACACTAAGATTTTTACTCTCACAGTGGGCTGTAAGTGCCCCTATAATGTTAGCTTTTAAAATCATGTGTTATTATCTGCAGTTTCCATTCAATCTGCAAAGAATGAAGCACTGGGGATCTCAAGGCCCACACAAGAACTCTGTGCATTTGCCAGGGATTGGGCAAACAAAGCTACCATGTTTCAATTATATTGGAAACCTTTCTGTTGTGTGAGTCTGGCAGGATATGTCCATGCATGTGTGTAATATAATGGGCTAGTTACTTTACTAAGATATGCTTTAGTGTCTGGTAGTGCAAATTTGTCTTACAAATGTTGCTTGTGTACATAAAAGACCCCAAGTGATTATACACCTGAACTCTAAATTTTTCAGAAGAACCTCCAAGAAAAGAAAGCTCCCTTGGATTCATAAATCCAGCTGTGAAACTTTTAGTATATTCAGTGTTATTATAAAGTTCACAGTCACAAGAAACAACACATCCAACTGAGCAGGATCCAGGGCAGATACTGTCTGGATGAAATTTACTGTTTTTCTGGATTCCTCCCAAGGCTGTATTTCAAGAGATAACCCCAAGCAGACCAACTGAAGTACACAGTTCTAATGCATGCATTTTTAATCAACTTTTGGGGTACAGGAGTTCAAGGTAACATAAAGAGGCTGAAAAGTCTGTAAAAGCAAGTAGAGTTTTTAAAAAGTGGGCAATTTCTCCAGCAGGAGAATGGTCAAGATGCATTTATGTGTTTCTCCAAGTTGCTTTTTGCAGGAAATCTGAGCTCAACAACCCAGGTTACCAGTCTAGACAATAAGTGGCTTTGATGGGATACAGAAAACCTCATCTTTCTGTCAGGGAAACAATTTGTAAGATAAAGCACAATATAAAATTTCACAAAGTCATATTTATGCTCCTTCATTGCTTTACTTTCATTGCTTAAAAGCTTTCCTAACTTTTACTGTACAAAAAAGCAATGTCGCATTAACTGACTTCTATACAATTAACACATCAAAGCTAACTTTTTCTGGTCCCTACCTGGTTCCAGAGAGAGAGGGGGGGGGGATTTTCTAGCCCCAAATAGCTGCTGCTGCAAATCCATTGGCAAGGATAAATAAAAATACTGAGCTAGTTTTCTTGATGAGTCAAACATATAAGAGCCATAGATTCCTAATCCATCAATTTTCCTCAGCAGTGACCATTTAAGCAGAACTCTTTAATTGCTTTTACAAAACACGAACAACATATCCTCTCAAACCTCTGGTGAGCTATTGGAGCCCAGATATAGCAATACATGTATAAGATGCCAAGGCAGAAATTAATGCACCACTTAGGAAATTAAAAAAAAAGTCAGAGGTGAACTGTTTCTCCCAGGATCAAATAGTAAATCAGAACTGAAACAAGTGCTTCAGCTCCTTATGCCTTGACCAAAAAGTCAATTCTTTTCTTTCTCTCTTTCTCTTTCTTTCTTTTTCTTTTTCTTACTTACTTGCTTTTTCTTTTTTCTTTCTTTCTTTCTTTCTTTCTTTCTTTCTTTCTTTCTTTCTTTCTTTCTTTCTTTCTTTCTTTCTTTCTTTCTTTCTTTTCTTCTTCCTTTCTTTCTTTCTTTTTCTTTCTTTCTTTCTTTCTTTCTTTCTTTCTTTCTTTCTTTCTTTCTTTCTTTCTTTCTTTCTTTCTCTCTTTCCTTCTTTCTTTTTTCCTTCCTTCCTTCCTTCCCTATCAAATTCTCTGACTGCCATCTCTGTTCCTTCCTACATGCACAAAATAGCCCATGATACTGTTCAAGGTTCTAGGATGAAATCTTCCCCAATGTCAATTCATTAAGAAAGAGATGCAGCACACAGTGCATTTAGCTACACTTTCTCACCCTCCTGAGACCTTACTTTCTCAGCAGCCCATTAATCACTCCGTCCACTGATCAATTCATTATGTCACTAATGTCATACTCTTTTTCACAAGACAAAGGGTAAAAAAGTTTTAAATAAATGTGAGTATTGTACTTGATATATGAATATTGTTTGACAACTAAAAGCATCACTCAAACAATGCTCAGTTTAGGGTAAAGCATGGAGTATGAAACTGGCATATAGGGTTCCCTTAATATTTATGAAGGGAAAATGCTAGAGTTCTCTACAAAATCGTATTTTCTCTGACATGGACATAAATCAGCTAAGTACTAGTGGAAAAATACTTTGCAGATGCTCAGAAAAGTATCCATTTTCAGTCAAAAACAAATATAGGCTACAAGATTTGATAAAGGTTTTTAAAATTAGATTGGGTCCCAGAAAGATGGTAGGTAGTGGTACAATCACGGTTCATGGTACAAGGTTCTAGGATCAGTCTATAACATTTTTAGCTAAAACTCTTGAAATTCTGGAGTAGTGTTCCAGTCAGAGCAGACAGTATTGTGCTCAGTAGGTAACAGGATAGATTCGGCTTGATAAAAGACAGCTTTTTCCTATGTAGTACTGATAAACCTCACTTTGAAATAAGCCTTGGAAAATGGGGTTGCTGATCTTTAAGAAGTGTCTCAGAATTGTCTTCAGTGTCTTATCACAAGTTAAATGCACTAATAGAATAAGATTGGAAGTTAAATAATAGTTCCCCAATTCTGACTTCTAGAATTTATTACAATAACAACATATGAAGTAGTCAGAATGAATTTGAACACCTGTCTCTTAAGTTTAGTTATTGATCATTCTGATTTTCCTTTAATGTTTTGAGTAGATCTGATTTATAGCAATGTTTGGGATAATAATGAAAAAACTCTATATAATTCAAGGATCTTACATATAGTTGGCAGCCTTTGGTTCACCTGACTACAATTATGATCAATCATATCAATTCAGTACCTTGCTATTAGCAAAATGACTGAGTCACCTTTCTATGATAAAATTTGCACTGTGATCTATAAGACAAGAAAAACATAGAGCATCACACGCTGTACATGTATACAACATACACAGAACTGCAGCATGTTAAAACAACTGTCATAATTTGCATACCGCAAATAGGCAAGTATCCTACTAGCAAAAAAAAAGGGAGATAATGTTGGGATGAGCTTGGCAACAATGGTGAGTAGCTGAGGCATAGCAAACATAGGCAGGGCTGGAACTGATCCTAGGAATAATCTTTGTTTTTAAAACTATATTAAGTCTCTTTTACACTTATGCTACAGTTAAAGATGAGAAACCACTGTGCTAATTTCAAGCAACCCTACCCCTGAAATTTAATAATGTTGGTAATGCAGATGGAAGGGGCTCTATGGGTCATCGGAGAGTAAATACAAGTCTCAGAAGTCATGTTTTGATTCAACAGGCCCTGCTGATTTTATTCCTGTTATAATTCTCATCAATGTAAGGCACAAAAAATAGACACAAGGATATCCACGAAGGTATACAGCAATCAACTGTAGATATTTCCTTACATATAGCAAAGAAGAAAATGTTTTGATGGTCAGGGACTTTATTTATTATTTGGGGGGAAAGAATAAGGCTGATTTGCAAGGGATCAATATACAAAGAAGGTGAATTCATGACATATACAAATAGGTCTAACGTATTTTTTTAAAAAAATGGGGAAAGAGTTTTTCCTCTCATTATACTATACCACTATCACATGCTTTTCACTTCCAAATGTCAAAAAAATGCTGTGCAGCACATGATGCATTCTAAAGGGGTGCAAACACTGATTCTGGGGCTGCATTGGGTTAAACACCCATAATTTAGGGCTGTAAAAAATATTGCATCCATCGTAACTTTTTCAGATGAAAATGATTGCTCCTGTTCATCTTCATCGGCCAATAGAAAGATCCTGCTTTCGATATAAGCTGAAGCTGCTGAACCATCTTCAAAGCAGTCACCAAGATGAAAAAGTGGAGCAAAGACCATTTCCCTTTGTTCTTCAGCTGTTGCTTCCCATCAAAAGCCCATGGGGTCCCAGCAGCCAAATTCCCACAGCATAGTATTTTCATGTCAAGATGGAGAAAAGGAGAGAAGAGTTAAATAACTTGTTCAAGGTCACTAAGCAGGCATGTAGCTAGGAATTTCTAAACAGCCAGATAACATGCTCTCTCCTTGAAACACAGACACAGACGTTTACACTGCTTATCCAGGTGTGTAGAGCCTGCTGAATTCTATATAGCTCCAGCGAGTAGCAATTATTCTCACGGCTGGCTCATTTGTGCTAAAAGGTATAAAACACCAAAGCCTTCACATTGCGTATGCTTTTCTGCACAATGCAAATTAAGGACTAAAATTTCACATCTGGGTTAAGTAATCGCTTTCCACATATCCCATTTTGTCTGTCAACTTCCAAATTACCCACAGTCCTTTTACAGGTTTAGCCTTTTTTCCCCTTGAGACAGAGATTAAAACGGGAATTGCCATGCAGATAATCTACCTTGCCTGAATATGGCAAAAAAAAGGAATAAAAAGATCCTAAAGACTTTGCCTTTTGTCTACCTGCTTAAGAAATCTGGAAAGGTCTGTGTGAAAGTGGCTGACTTGAAGAAGCCAGAAAGCTGGTAAGGATGTGGCAAATTGAGGAACATGAAAGCACAAAAAAGAAAAATTGAATCTCAACTACATTAATGCAATGCAGGAAGGTTGTCCAGAATGTTTTTTTTTTTAATGCTGCAAAGCTGCTGTCTGTATCATTCAAGTATTTTTTTTTTCTTGGCAAATGAAGATGCTTCCTTCAGCCCCGTGTATCAAGCCAAATGAAAATTCCAGGCAGTGGGAAAACATACGTATACACATACACACACACACACACAACTATAATGATGTGGGAAAATACCCGAACAAAGCTGAATACCATACATATATATATATACAGTATATATATAATAAACATATGCACAGTGAAGCCAGCATGTAAATATTAACTATCTACTTGACAATTCTTCAGCTTGATTCTATAAATGGCTATGTTATAAAAAAAGTGATGCTCAAGGTAGTTAAAGCTAATTTTGTTCGCACAATTCCTTGTGCTATCCTATTTCCATTGTCCCTAGAGATAGTCTTTTGCTGTATTTGCTCTTTCTACCCACATCTGCCGAAACAAGATATGTATTTATAGAGTTCTTTACAAGACAAAATTCTGAAATATTATGCAGACAATGGCTCACAGAGATCAATTAAAAATGTTTGTATATGGTACTGGGGAAAAAAAAATCCCCACCATATAATTGGTTTTATAAAACATTACCATGCTACTAAATGGAACTGGTTGATCCTATGCTAATAGACAGTGAAGAACAATTTGAGAGGCCTTGCTCATTTTCATTTAGATTCAAAGCCAATCTAGAAATGTACCGTATATACTCGAGTATAAGTCGACCCGAATATAAGCCGAGGCACCTAATTTTACCACAAAAACTGGGAAAACTTATTGACTCGAGTATAAGCCGAGGGTGGGAAATGCAGCAGCTACTGGTAAATTTCAAAAATAAAAATAGATACCAATAAAAACTTTCACTAGGACAGTTGAGAATAAGTTTGATGTTCACAATTTCCTCTTTGAAAGAGACCAGTAAATAGGGAACAAGAAGATGAAGAAAAAGAAGTGTGTTTTTTTCACACTTTTCACACTGCAGTGAACAAAAATGGCATCGTAGGAACAGGCTTATTCTCAGTCCAAAGGTTTTTGTGATTTCTTCCCTGATTTAAGGGAAATTGGGAAACGATATCACTATCATGAAAGGTTTATTGACTCACTAACCCAAAATAAGATGATGACGACAGTGGGAGGCAGGAGTCACTCTCTCCCTTGCAAGAAAAAGCAAGAGCCGTTCTTATGATCTCTCTCTCTCTCTCCCGTAATACAGTCAAGCCCTTTCAGCATGCGCGATCTGCACGCCGCAGCTTTGCAAAATGCAAAATCCCGGGTTTTTGCATTTGCAAGGTGGAAAGCGCGGGGCGGATCGCGCATGCTGGAAAGGGCTTGACTGTATTGACGGGAGAGAAGATCATAAAACGCTCTTGCTTTTTTCGCAAGGGAGAGTGACCCTGCCTCCCACTGTCATCAACATCTTCTTCTTTTGGGTTAGTGAATCAATTAATTTGGGAAATGATCTCACTATCATGAAAGTCAGTGTTCTCTGCCCATGGGGCGTTTGGAAGAAAACGCCCGCTGCATATCCACGTGGCGTATAAGGGGAATCAGAAATCCCGCGTTCAATGCCTAGCACGCAGCTGTGAGCAAATACTGGGAAAACCTGGATTGATCAGAAGGAAGGAGGCAAAAGAGGGAGGGTGGTGGTGGACGGAGGTCCCACTGGTATTTGTGAAACACTTGGTCGGGCAGCGCTTAAAGTCAATGTCCTGGCTCCCACCCACCCACCCACCCAAAACCACGAAGTCCCCCAATTGCGCAGCCCAGAATCGCCCTCCTCGGGCAGCAACGACACCCGGTGTTTCCCGAGACAAGAAGCTCCGCCGTGCAATGAAAGCGCCCTGGCTCTAGGCTCGGGGCTCAGAAAACAACGCAAGCCGAGGTCGCTGGCTCCGCTCAGCCGTTTCCTCAGCCCCAGCTGCTTTCAGTCCGCTCGGGAGGAGGGGAGGAGGTGGGTGGCGCGGCTCGTGTTTTCTGATCTCTAGGCTCTAGGCTCAGAAAACAATGCGAGCCGAGGTCGCTTCGGCTCCGCTCAACTTCGTTTCCTCAGCCCCAGCTGCTTTCAGTCCACTCGGGAGGAGGGGGAGGAGGTGGTGGCGGTGGCTCGCGTTGTTTTCTGAGCTCTAGGGCTCGCGGGCTCAGAAACAACTATAGCCGAGTCGCTTGGCTCTGCTCAGCTTTGTTTCCTCAGCCCCAGCTGCTTTCAGTCCGCTCGGGAGGGGAGGGAGGTGGTGGCGGCGGCTCGCGTTGTTTTCTGAGCTCTGGGCTCGCGGGCTCAGAAAACAGCGCGAGCTTAGGCTGCTTCGGCTCCGCTCAGCTTCGTTTCCTCAGCCCCAGCTGCTTTCAGTCCGCTCGGGAGGAGGAGGAGGAAACGAAGCTGAGCGCGAAGGCATTTCGAGCTCGTTATGTTTTCTGAGCCTAGAGCCTGGGAGCTAGAGCTCAGAAACAACGCGAGCCCGCCACCACCTCCCCTCCTCCTGAGTGGACTGGCGCTGGGGCTGAGCAAACGCTGAGCGAGCCGAGCGACCTCGGCTGCGCTTGTTTTCTGGAGCCTAGAGCCAGGGCGCTTTCATTGCACGGCGGAGTTTCTTGTCTCAGGAAACACCGGCGTCCTTGCTGCCCCTGAGGGGAGGGCGATTCTGGGCTGCGCGATTGGGGGACTTCGTGGCTTTGGGTGGGTGGGTGGGTGGGATGCGAGGACGGACGGAGTCCGTGAAGTTGGGCTTGCCTGCCCTTGCTGGCTGCCTCTGCTTCCTTAGGGGTGGGAAGGAGGCTCATCTGGACCAAGGGTGAGTCTCCCCCCTCAGTTTCCCCTGAAGGATCTTCCGTCACTTTTGCCTTCTCCCTACATCTTCCCTCTGTTAAAAATCCCCCACACACACACACACTTATTTTTGGGCAGATAGATTTCGTGTCTGAGCATTCTCACATGGCGGTGGGTCTTCCCCCTAAAAACAGTTAAAAAAAAAAAACAATATATCCTCATGCAAGAACTTTTCTGCTTCCGATTACCCCCATGCTTAAAAGTTGCAAAGGAAACACGGAAGCAGGGAAGCGTCTGCCCAGCTCCGGAGCTCCACACCATTTTTTCAGAGGGAATTGACTCGAGTATAAGCCGAGGGGGTTTTTTTCAGCACAAAAAATGGGCTGAAAAACTCGGCTTATACTCGAGTATATACGGTATAAAATAATAAAAGACCATCCACATTTCCAAAATATTGTAGATAAAATCATCAGTCTTGCCTGTTGGATTAAATTGTTTAACCACATCTGATTCCCTTGAACCATCCAATTATTCTTAAGAGTGGAAAAATGAACATGGCGGCAACAAGCTAGTCTATCATCATTCAGTCATTAATCAAATAACAGCCCAAACCTCTTGTTTTGATCACTCTGAAATGATAATAAAATTAAAAAGTGTATTATGAAAGCTCTGATTGCTGTTGACTGACACTGTTTACTAGATTCCTAGCATAGAAGGAGCATGATATTATTCAGTAGAGACATTGGAGGTATAAAAAGGAAATTAATCAATATTGAAATGGGGAGAAATGGCAACCTGAAGATAGCAGATCTGACCACTACAGTGAAGACCAAGGAGCTGGTGAGTAGGGAATAAGGAGAGGACAGAGATCACCCACATTTATTTCAGACAGCTGCTCTCCGTGAGATCACAGTTCAGTGGCTTTCTGTAAATCTGAGTGCTAGGATTAGCCATCTTGCTCGCAACTGCAGCAGAGCCATTTAAAGGACACTAAATTGGCAGACTTTCTAATCACTTTCTGAAATTGTCTATTAACCACTTTAAAGCCATTAGAGACATTCAGAACAGGATTCAAAAGTCTTCATCAGGTGAGTTTATGTTGAGTGATTTCCTTTTTTTACATCTTCACGTATCTCTATTGAATAACCTCTTTTATGCTAGGAATCTAGTGAATACTGTCAGTGGGAAGTTGGAATAATTGGGAGACATTTTAAAAAGTCAAAGATCAGTTGAAAAGAGAAAAAGGGGGAAAGACAAGGCTAACTACCCGTTAATGAATAATGCACAGGTGGTACATGGGAATGCCTTCCAAGAAAAAAAGACAGAATGAAATTTTCATGGAAAATATTATTTCTTTGGGATAGCCTAGCAATAGCATTTAGACTTATATATCACTTTACAGTGCTTTACAGCCCTTTCTAAGCAGTTTACAGAATCAGCATATTGCCCCCAATAATTTGGGTCCTCATTTTACCCACCTCGGAAGGATGGAAGGCTGAGTCAAGCTTGAGTCTGGTGAGATTTGAACTGCCAAATTGCAGGCAGCCGGCAGGCAGCACAAGTAGCCTGCAGTACTGCACTCTAACCACTGCACCACTGAAGATAACATAGTGTTGGTAATTATGTACATATAGGAATGTAGAGACAGTGCAGTTTGAAAGAAGCACTATGTGTTCTGAAAGAATTGTATCCATCTATCCCCCAAATCTCCTTTGTACCTATTTATCCTTAATATAGGGGTGAGATAATACGACCATAAAAGAAAATACTAAAAATGAAAGCACTATGTTCAAACACACATTTATCTCTGAGAAGTATTCAAATAATTTTGTTTTTAAAGTCAAGAAATAATTTGTTTCATTCTTAAATATTATACTTTCTTTAATACAATTTATGCTTCCAACATGGTCTTAAATTAAATGACTGCAAGACACTTGTAAATTGTAATTAGTATCTGTAAAATTATATGGTACATCAGGGATATCTAAAAATAGTTTAAAGGGAAAATAAGAGAGGTTGTATAATTTCAAATATAAAGAACTTAGAATTTTCAAAATTAAAAAAAACGATCTGAGATAGAAAAAATCAGTGTGCAATGTGATAATCTCAGAACCTAGACTGCATTGCATCTAGGATTTTCAGTGGTTCAGACAATACAGGTATTATTCCATCAATTATTGCAAGATGGACAGGCTTCTAACTGGATTCAGTCGTTCATCCACATTAAGAAGGGTCATGTAATATATTATCTCCTTCAACTGATCAACAATATGGCTTAGCTCGATTTCAAGTGACACTGTAGGATGGAAAGCAGAATGCACATAGAAAGCTGATGAGTAGACCAATGAGTATTTATAAATAATTTTCCTTATGTTTTGCATTATTTATACAACTGAGATTGGAATTTTGCCAAGGAAGATAAACATCAAAAGTAGTCAAGTTACATTTTTTTAAAAAATGTAAAAGACAGGGAAATCCTGCAGCTTCCTAGATAGGTATATTGTTTTCACTGCATTATAATAGATCAATTATTCTCAATATAAAAAAGCAAAAACAAGCAGCAATGCACTTTGCTATTAGGTTTACTTTGCTGTTTGTCCTAATAAAAGCCTTCACAATGTCAACAGTAAGAGTCTGAAACCAGAACAAGGAAATCTCTTCAAGAGCTTTCCAATTAAAGAGAATATAGGTAATTGAATAAACTGTCATAGAAATGGCTTGCACAAGAACAGCATCCTAGTGAGTTATTTCAAATTAATTCTCCCAAAGCATGCATAGGTTTCTACCTCTCCATAAATGACACAACTTTAGGGATAATCTTTGCTTGTTCTGTCCCAAATATTTTCAGAATTGTTCTCTCCAATTGTTCTCACCTCTCTATACAACGTACATCTCTTCTATGATATTTGACTGCTTCAGCTTATGTTGATTATGTGCATCCAACTATAATTCACAACACTTCAAAATTAAATGAAAGTCTAGAAAAAGTTTGTATTTATGAAGATGCTTAAGATTGTAGACAAACTTGAGTCGTTCCTTGAACTTTTTAATATGGTCAACCATCAAGCATATCAAGCATATAATCTTCATTGTGGGCAGCAGAAAATACTACACTATAAAAATTAAAGCCAAAATAGATCCACATCGCACACAAACAAAGATAAGATTGAAACCTTTGAATTGATATAAAAAAGATCAAAGGATCAAGTGGACTCTCTTGCCTCAATGGATGTGCCTATTTTTACCAATGGAAATACCAATTAATGTTGATAAAGACACATGTGCTGCCAATTTTCTTTACTGCCCACTGTTCTGTGCTATAATAATGGATAGTATTCTGCCTATGGGTATATTTTTCAAAGATCTGTCAGTTTTGACAGCATGTTGGCACCTGAATAACTCAAGATTAATGCCAGGGGTCCAGGAACACAGAATTTCTCAGTAGATGATGGGTACATTTTTCAGCAGGCCTTCCCTAATTAAAGAAACAGGGGAAGATAGAGATCAGATTGATAGGTTTTGCAGTCAGATATTTCACACTTGATTTGATGAAATATAAATCACTCACAGAATGTATCTTAACACAGCAAAAAAAAAAAAAAAAGATACTGTGCAAGAAAGACGGTACAGAAATATAGGAACAGAATCCAAATATCCTGAATATCCTGTCACAACTGGTTTCTGACTTTTGTCACTGAAAACTGGTTTCTGACTTTTGTCTCTGGCCAAGAAAAATTTGGTCTGTTTTCTATAAGACCTAACTAAATACAAGACCATACCTAGAAATATCAGATTGAAGGCAATCTGACCCCCCAAAATTACTCTGTCTATCTTTTGTATCATGTAATATAGGAAGCAATTACAATCCTTGGAAGAGTAAAAAACCATTATGCAATAGAACTCTTCTGACATATTTAGGCAACAGAGATTAATGTTAGGAATATAAGTCACCTAACAGGTATTTGGGTTTGAAATATATAAACCAGGATAGACATTTTAATACTGTATCTTTAAGAAAATGCAAAAACTGTAATTGGGTGTGGTTTCTCAAACGGCCATAAGATGGAGCCAGAAACCTGGGTTGTCTTAGTCTTAGTCTCAGAAAAGTGTGTGTCTCAGTGAGTCTTTTTTTCCCTTCTGTTGGAGAATATTGCCGTTCCTCCATTTTTCCTAATTGACTGCTATTCTTCGATTTGATGTAAGTTTTTTGATACTGAACTGTTTTTTGATACTGGACTTTGTTGTTGGATTATCCCTGGACTGAAAACTGACTGATCTTACCTGTGAATGACTTTGGACTGTGTTTGAACTTTGCTTAAATGTTTCTGGAAGTAAAATACCTACATTTACTGTACAGTGTATCTGTGTGCTCTGTGTGTGTTATTCAAACACTACTCTCAATACGTCTCCCTGTATGCGCTCATTCTCCTAACGGGGAATTACCTCAACACTGGTTATGGGCCCAGGCCATACCAGGCTCACATAACTGAGAGTTAGTGTGAATACACAGTACTGTATACAGACAGCTGTTTACTGTTTAATTGTGGGTTACTATCCTGGTAAAGATGGCACAAGACACTTCAACAAGTCTATCACTGATAACCCAGTTAGATGGAACAAACTATGTTTCCTGTCTATGAAGTGCAGTCTACTTCTGCGTAGAGAAGGTTTATGGAATGTAGTTCAAGACCCACCAGATGTAAATGCTTGGGATCCAGCTAATGAGGACAATGCCAAGAAACTTGCTGACTTTAAACAGAACAATAAACGAGCTCTTTGTATAATTGGACTAACACTGAGTGACCAGCAGCTAGTCCATATTCGTGGGAAAGAGTCTGCTGCTAGGTGTTGGGAGAATCTGAAGAGGATTTATGTTCGTGACAGTGTAGGTGCACACATACATCTTACATGTAAACTGTTTAGAGCACGTCTTCTGAAAAGTGGAGATATGTTAGCTCATTTGAACTTCATGAAAAGAACTTTTCAAGAGCTACATGAAAAGGAACTGATATTTTCAGAGCTGCATCAAGTTTACATCATTCTTTCCTCATTGGATGAAAGTTATGATGACTATGTATCTTCACTGGAAGTACTGCCCAGAGATAAACTGACATTGACTGACATAACTGGAAGGTTGTTAGAAGAAGCAAGAAGACGGCTGGATAGGGACCAACTGAGGAAGGAACAACCACAAGAAGAGCATTTATCTTCAACTGCCTATACTGTTAAGAAATGTTTTACTTGGGGGGCTAAGGGACATATAGCTAGATTCTGTAAGAAGGGAAAAAGACAGAATACTAGTAAACACCAGAAGGCCAAGAAGAATGTTAGTTAGCAATTCAACTGTAAACCATGATTTGTGGGCTGCTGATAGCGGAGCATTGCAGTGCATTACTAAAGATAGAAAAGGGTTTATAAAGATGTCCATGAGTAAGCAACATGTATCATTGGCAAATGGATGGAAGATTAAAGCATCTGGTCAAGGTAATGCATATTGTTCTTGTATAAATGAACATTTAACTATGTTATATGTACCTAAACTGAAATTTAATTTATTATCAGTAAGGGCTTTAGTTAATCTTGGTTATGTAGTAACCTTTAGGGGAGATAACTGTATAATAGAGAAAGAGGGTAAAAGTGTTACTGCTACATTAGAAAATGATTTATATGTAATACATGATGACCAATTCCAGATGTCTAACTCAGTTTATAACAATGTTAAGCCACATGATAAATGTATACATTTACTACATAGAAGTCTGGGGAACATTAATTTCAAAATGCTTAAACAAACTGTTGAATTGTCCGAAGGAGTAAAATTGAAACCCTGTAGCAAGTATTTAAACTGTAATGCTTGTAGCCAGGAGAAGAACAAGGTTATTCCTGCAAACAGACTAAATGGGTTTAAGACCAAAGAACCTTTAGAGGTTGTTTTTGCTGACATAATTGGTCCTAAAAAACCTAGTTTAGGGGGTGCCTGCTATATTTTGAGTATTATGGACTATTACTCACGATACGGTTTCTGATATCTTATGAAAAACAAAACAGAAACATTCCAACATTTCTTTAACTGGCTAAGGTTTGCTGAGAGAAAAATGAGGAGTAAAGTAATTACTTTAGTCACTGATTACGGGACTGAGTTTGTTAACAAAAGATTCCAAACAATGTTGAAATTGGCTGGTGTTGAGCATAAACATTCTGCACCTTACAGACCACAACATAACTCGTTATAGAACGAAGGGCAAACATTACAAGCCATGGCTCGCACTATGTTATCTGATTCAGGTTTGCCTGAAACACTGTGGGGTGAGGCCATAATGTGTAGCAATCATGTGTTAAACAATGTAGTTAACACAACAACTGGAAAATTGCCATTCACTCGTTGACATGGCAGAAAAACAAATTTAAGTAACCTACACACATTTGGAGCTCCAGCATGGGTGCATATTCCCTCACAAGTAAGACTGAAAGGGCAACATTGAGCTAAGAAATTATTTTTTGTGGGTTATGAAGCCGACCATAGATCGTTTAGATTTTGGGATCAAGGCACAGCTCATGTTTATTGTAGTGCTAATGCAAAATTTCTTGAGCACGTTGGGTGGGATAAACTGGAACAGGAATCCAGAAATGATATTATTATTGACACCTAAATAGTCCCTAAAGATAAAATCAGTAAACCACAAATAGCCATTAAAGAGGAAGAACAGGAAGAAGTAGGAGAACAGGCACAGGAAGAGGTAGAAGAACAGGAGCAGGTGGCACAGATGAGTCCACCAGTTCGCCCTGTATTACCAAGATGTTCAACCCGATTGGAAAAGAAATGTAAGATAAAACAGTGAGGAGAAATCAAACAATATCTTGGTTTAAAGATAGATAGAACTAGGGGAGGATACAAGATCTCACAGGCAGATAAAATTAACCAATTACTAAAAAGTTTTAAAATGGAACTTTGTAAGCCGGCCAATGAGCCAGGAGTTTAGCCATAGTGATGTTCAAAGTCCTATTTTTGATAAGAACATTTATCAGTCCTTGATTGGTAGTTTATCTTATTTCAGTAATTGGTCAAGGCCAGATATTGCATACAGTGTTAATCAATTAGTTAGATTTAACGCTGAGCCAACTGAAAGGCACTAGCAAGCTGCTAAGTGTGTGTTAAGATATCTGAAACAGACAATGCATTATGCATTGTATTTGGAGCCTAAAGATGAACTGAGTTTAACTGCATATGCTGATGCAAGTTTTGCTACAGACATAAATACATGAAAATCTACATCGGGTACTGTAGTATTATTGGGAAAGGCATTGATTGGATGGAGGTCTATTAGACAGAAACATCTAAATTTGTCAACAATGGAGGCTGAATTCTCATGTTTGTCTTTATTATGTACAGATTTAGTTTTGTATAAGCAACTACTAATTGACATGGGAATTGATGTAACAGATTCTATTGTTATTTATGAAGATAATCAATCAGCAATACAGATGGCTTCAAATATTGCTGTTAAGACAAGAACGAAACACACAGATTTAAGATATTTAAATGTGAGACAATGTGTGCAAAGTAAAATGATTAAGCTAGAATACTGTATGTCAGAAAACAATATAGCAGATCATTTTACAAAGGCCCAAGGCTCTATAAAGCATAAGGCTTGCTGTGAAGATTATGGACTTAGAATGTAAGGTTATATATATTGTCTTACCCAAAAGGGGAGAATGTTAGGAATATAAGTCACCTAACAGCTATTGGGGTTAGAAATATATAAACCAGGATAGACATTTTAATACTGTATCTTTAAGAAAATGCAAAAACTGTAACTGGGTGTGGTTTCTCAAACGGCCATAAGATGAAGCCAGAAATCTGGGTTGTCTTAGTCTTAGTCTCAGAAAAGAGTGTGTCTCAGTGAGTCTTTTTTTCCCTTCTGTTGGAGAATATTGCCGTTCCTCCATTTTTCCCTAATTGACTGCTATTCTTGGATTTGATGTAAGTCTGATACTGAACTGTTTTTTGATACTGGACTTTGTTATTGAATTATCCCTGGGCTGAAAACTGACTGATCTTACCTGTGAATGACTTTGGACTGTGTTTGAACTTTGCTTAAATGTTTCTGGAAGTAAAAAATCTACATTTACTGTACAGTGTATCTGTGTGCTGTGTGTGTATTATTCAAACACTACTCTCAATACGTCTTCCTATATGTGCTCATTCTCCTAACGGGGAATTACCTCAACACTTACTACAAAAGCTATAGTGGCTTTATATCAGGAGTGTCAAATTCACGTCATCACAGTGATGTCATCTGATGTATGGGGACTTTTTTCCCTTTGCTAAACCGAGCGTGGGTGTGGCCAGTATATGACGCATCTGGCCCGCAAGCGGGGAGTTTGGTAGCCCTACTTTATACTGAAACATAAGTTTATATATTTTAGAAAGCATATGATTTAGTATAAAGCAATATTTTTCAAACTTAATAACTTTAAGACGTTCAACTCCCAGAATTCCCCAGCTAGCATATAAAGCATTTTAATTATAGTGCACTACTACACCTAATATAATTCTCCCAATGTCTCTTGATCTGTCAGATTAATAGGGTATAATGCTGATAAAGTCAATTTCCCTCTTTTTCTAACTACTGCACAACTGTAATATTCAGCAGTATAGCTACAGCATCAGCCACTATACAATAGTTAGATCTGTGGGATATTTTTTAAAGCAGAGGAAGGACAGGCACTGTCTCTTCAAATCATTACACAGCAGGATTCCAATATATTTAGGCCCTACACTAAAGTGTAATTAGTGTAATAGTTAATTTAGCCTTGGGGCAGATATATATGTTAGCTCTATTTGTCACTAATTAACTATCTCTTTAATAACATAGAAAAGCTAGGTCAAGAGCTGTCCTAAATGCTGACTGTTCAAATAAGTTGACAGTAATACAGCATGAATTCTCAACTACAGTAAAAGTGAGTATCCAAATCACCAACGGAAATACATTCTCCTAAGAAATCACTTAAGCAGCAGAGTTTTATTTTTACTTAAATATTTGCAACCAGGTAAAGCCACTAGGAACATTTGGAGTTTGGAAAGCATTCTATGAGCAATCTCACAAAATGGTTGCCATGATAGATATGGCTAATCATAAAACATTTATCAGAAGGCAAACAAAGCTCTACACGAGTCTAGAAGTGTTCTTGGAAATATAGATTATGATTCAAGAAAAGGACTATGTCAAAAACCTTAGCAAGCTGAGAACAAAAAGCCCATAATCAATTAATAACAGGAAGGCAGCATGGGCCTTCATTGTCCCTTACTCTGACCTAGTGGACTTAAATCATGAGCAGAAGACCTTCTACTTATTTTATTTATTTATTTGATTTGTCAGTCACTTACAATATGATAGGTATAAGTATAAACATGAGTAAGAATACAGGAAATAGGGACAAATAAATGGGGACAATAGGACAGGGACGGTAGGCACGATTGTGCACTTATGGCACAGACCTCTTAGGAATGGGGTGAGGTCAATAGTGGATAGTTTAGGGACAGTAGGCACGATTGTGCACTTATGCACCGACCTCTTAGGAATGGAGTGAGGTTAATAGTGGATAGTTTAAGACCTTCTATTTAAACCCTGAGAAAACTGCTACTTCCCCATGTTGACAAACAAAATAATAAGGATGCTGAAAAACGCATAGCTATTATATTCCGAACAACTTCTAAAACAGGTCTAACTGAGAAGCAGCACAGTACTGAAAATCAGAGCTGAACAACACCAGCTTTACTCAGGTGGTGAAGGATAGCCTTTTGTATTTAAAGAGACACCCAAATAAGTTTAAAGTTGGAATGCTGCTTTATTACAGTTTAATCTTGAATTACCTTATGTTTAGTCTTCAACTATGCAACTTCGTTCTATGATGACACTGGAGAGAACTTTGAGTCCTTTCGAATTTAGATTGATTTAGTACTGTGACCTTGCCTAATGGTTTTGTGACTTAAATTACTAAACACACTATAGTTTTGTTGAGGACTCAAATATCTTGCTGCTCAGTAAAACAGCTTGCCAGTACTAAGGAAGCACCTAAGGCTATGAAACAGCCCATATAGAACCAATTCATCAGCATAAAACTTATGTGTTAGAGCAATGCATATCTGGAAAAAAAACCAAAAGATTCTACCTAAGAAATCAATTCTTAAAGTTAATGTAATTCTTAGAGCAGTGATACCTGAAAAAGTCAGGCTTCTTTAATAAATAGCAAAGTAGTACTGTGCCTAACCAAGGACTGAAACAATGTGCAATAATTTCTTTAGCATGCATAGCTCCATTGTATATACAGGTGTCCTTAGTATTTCCTCCTAAAGATCAGAATCAATGTGTTTTTCGGGGGAGGTATTTTTTAGAGTTTCAAAAGAAATTTTGATACTACCTAAAATTGATGTATGAGATAAAGAATTCAGAGAGGATTTCTATATATATTTTAAAATGATAGTTTATATTTTGTACACTAATTGTAATTATGACACTTTGGGGTTATTGATACAAAAGGTCATGACTACAATTTCTCATATGACCATGAGAAATTTCCAGACAGAACAATTTATCAGTGGAACCAGGGGTGGGATTCAAATTTTTAACAACCGGTTCTGTGGGTGTGGCTTAGTTGGTGGGTGTGGCTTGGTGGTCATGTGACTGGGTGGACATGGCTTGGTGGTCATGTGACTGGCTGGGTGCGGCCAATTCAATATCGCTCAGATCGAGGCACATATCTCTTTGCCTGGCCTCTCATGACTGTGGGGATGCTGCAACAGTCGTTAAGTGTGAAAAATTGTCATGTCACTTTTTTCAGTGCCATTGTAACTTTGAATGGTCACTCCACACAAGCAAAGTACCAGCAAAGGAAGGAAAAAAAAAAACCTCCAGGGACGTTCCTGAGACTTCCGGTTTGCAGGGCTTCGGCGGCAGGCAGGAATCCGCGATCGTGCACGGTTTCTGCCTGGGCTTGCCGCTGGAGTGCCCCGAGCCAGCTGGCTTCGGGGCTAAGCCAACCCATAGAGGTGGTGAAGAGGGGGGAGATTGCCAGCAGGGTCGAGGAAAGCTGCATCTTTCCTCCTCAGCTGGCCAAACTCCCTTTTCCGAAAGCGGTAAGAGCGGTGGTCAGAAATGGCCACCTTAAAGAAGCACTCAACCGGAAAAGAAAGTGCAGGAGGAAGATAAGAAGTGAAAGTTTTGGCTGACTGGGATAAAAAGCAACAACTAAGGTACCCTGGAATTTAAATTTTATAAAAGATAACATCGTTCCCAAAGAAGAGTCGGAAGCAACGAAAGAAAGTGAAAAGAGAAAGTTTTTTTTCTTCACTCTCCTTCCTCGCATTGATAACGAACAGAGCTGAATAAGAAATGGGGAAAATCCGCTTTGGCACCAATAGGCAATTAAGCTGAAAATAAAATTTGCCAAATGGACAATAAAGATTTCTGAACACTAAAAAATTCCTTTTTTGTTATAAGCAGGAAGGGAGAGGAAAAGAATAAGGGCAGGATTTGGAAGGAGGAGACTGCCTGGAATTTTAAAGAATCTAAAGTTAAATCTCAATAAGACTTCTAAAGGATACATTTTAACCGGAACTTTGTAACTAAATAGTAACCCCAGGAAGAGAAAGTGAAGAAAGAAGAAAGTGTTAAAAGAAACAGCTTGTATGTATTTGGATTGCTTGGTGACTTTGGGATTTTTGGAAATTATATTTGAATGACTAAAAACAATTGGATGGTTGTTTAAAAAATTGTACAATGGCATCACTTTTCGATGAACTGAAAATGGAATTTAAAAAATATAAAGAAGAAGAACAAGAAGGGAAGGGCTCCTTTGGCTCCGTTTTTCAATTCTTAGAAATGGCGATCTGCGTCTACAAGAAACTACAAGAAAAGACTGCGCAACAAGAAGATTGGGACAAAGAAGAAGCCATCTTTAATGAACAAGTAACTCTATCTGGGGAAGAAAAGGGAAAGGGGGGGAAAGAGAATGGAGAATTTAAAACTTAAAAAAACAGCCAAAAAAGGGAAAAATAATGTGAAAAGTGGATATAATGTTGGAAAGCAACAGAAGAGGGGAATACAGAAGAGGGAAATGGAGGTGGAGAGACAGGGGGGTAAAAAGGGGAGAAAGAAGAAGAAAGGCAAGAAGGAAGGGAAGAGAAGTTGTAAAGGTTTGGAGCAAGAGCAACAGGACTTATTCAGAGACAATGGGTGAAAATTTAATTGAAAAAGGGATTCTGTAAGGGTACATAAGATTGTATTGTTATATTTGTAATAGAAATAATGTTAGAAAATTGGAAACAACATATGATTAAAAAGTGGGATAAAATACTCAGTGTAATTTAGTGAAACTTTTGTGAACAAAATAAATGAAATAAAATAAATGAGAGAATTGAATTAGGAAGGAATGGGAACATTTTAATTACTTATTGCTTTATAAAATATAAGTGAAGTGGTGGGGAATTAACTATGGAAAGTTTATAAGTGTTCCCGTAGAAGGATGATACTTATTTGAAAAGTAATGTGTAAAATGTTAAGATTTAAATGAATATTAATATTAATGATATAATTGAATTGGTATGGATGGCTGTTTTAATTATATTATATATTTATAATTTTTTCTTCTTTTAAAATACAGTGTGTAGTTTTAGAATGTACCAAGCAGAATCCGAACGGAAGTTATGTATTATATTAAGTGTTATAATTTTAGGGGAAAGATATAAAAGCGTCATACTCCATCAGTGATTACAGGAGAAATTTTGTTTAATGAGAAATAGATAGTAGACAGTGGAAACAGGACAGACAAAGAATATAAGTACAATGATTTGAATTGAGATGATATAAATAAAATAAAATTAAGAAAGTTAAAAGAGGGGAGAAGCTATATAGAAAATGTAGAATAGTAATAAGATATGGAATGGAATATAAAAATGAGCATGGATTTGAATTTGAGTCTGTACGAAGAGATGTAACCCGGGATCATGCTGCTTTCAAAAAAGATGTTTTTATGTTTTATGTTTTGTTTGTTTATGTTTGTTTTTAAAAACCAATAAAATTTTCAAAAAAAAAAAAAAAGGAAGTCTAATCCTGCCAAGAATGTAATAAGGGTTAATGAAGAGGCAGTTTCTGTAAGCAACACCAGAATGGTTCCTTCCTGCCTTCCTTACAGGATTAGGTCAGTAATTTCTTCTAACAACCAGTTCTCCGAACTGCTTAGAATGTTAACAACCAGTTCTAGCAAATAGGTGCAAACTGGTAGAATCCCACCCCTGAGTGAAACCACTTGCCTCCAGAAGATGTGGGTGCTCCACATTGGAAGGTTTTAAGAAGGGATTGGAAATCATATAGAGTTTCCTGCTTGAACAGGGGGTTGGACTAGAAGGGGACCTCCAAGGTCCTTTCCTAATCTGTTATTTTGTTACTGTGCGAAATAACAGCATAAGTGACTGATCAGACCTTTTAATCAGCACCTTCCAATTCTGAATATCAGTGGCTTGTCTGAACTACAAAGACAAAAAGGATATGGTCTTTTTCAAATCAGACATACTTAGACAATAATTGCATTTCTCTCTGCACAACCTATTTATTAGCCCAGGTACAAACTTCATTCTTTTCATCATGGCCATACAAGGAAAACTTTCAGCAAAAACAAAGGTGAGGTTCTATATTTGGCTTTGATTATCTGAAATAGCTTAGGTGGATAATGCATAAATGTTATGTGCTTTTCCCATCTGAGCTCAAGTTATTACCTCTGATGTCTCATTGACTTCAAGCCCTCATTAAACCAGAATTCTTATATTTATGATAGAACAATAGAATCTCCTCTACAAAATAGAAAAATCCATATAACAGCAGTTCCTAACATCAACTAGGACAGTATTAGCTGCAACATGGGATCTTCCATGTGGCCTTGAGCCATTTACTATATTTGCTACAATTTTCAGGCTACAAATATAAGATATCCTAAAAAAAGAAGTACAAATGTTGCAATTTACATAGCATTTTAATATTTGAAAAAATTAATTAAGAAAAATCTGTATGTGAAATGGCTTTTCTTTCCATCAGATAACTACGGAGTTTTTGCCTCTTTTAGGTATGATATGTGTGCATATTACACTAGTTCCCAGGAACAATAGTAGGAGAGGCCTATTATCTTATGTCCTACTTGTAAGGCTGCTAGAGGCAATCAGTTCACTACAATGTGAGCCAATTGTTAGAGGAAATAGATGCCTGCCCTGATTCTTATGTTTTCTTTTATGGACATTCTTGAAAGACTTCTGGTGACATTAGGAATCTATCTTTGGGTGTCTATCTGTTCTTCAATTTCTCCAATGGAATAATATTTTAAATGGCTAAAATGTTGTTAAGTGTGTTACCCAATATACTCAAGAAAAACATCAGCAATCACTTTAAAATCCTGAATCTCATTGATTGGAACCAAAGGAACTGTGAAATGAACTTAAAGAATATGAAAAAAAAAAAAAAAATCATTGCATAAGATCAAGAAATAGAAGAAAGCAAACTGGATATCAGAACAAATGGTGGAAATATCTAAGAAAAACATCTCAGGAACGAACTTAAAGAATTTCAGAAATCTGTTAGAAGAAATAAGGAGCATTATTAAAACATCTGTAAGGACATTGAAGTTGAAAGCAGACTTGAAAAAAGGAAATATCTCCAAATGATCTCTGAACTAGAAAGAAGTTTCAACTGGCACCCCAAAAGTATGTCAATGAACAAGTAGCAACCAATGCAAAGAAGATCAAAAAATTTTGGAAGGAATATACTAAAATCTTGTACCTTAGAAATATCAACATCAAGAATATATTTCCTGTTTACAAGAGCCTCTAATACTACAGAATTAAGTTAAATAACCAGCTGGGAAGGCTACATAAATTCAGGTAGAAATATGGCAAGAAGAAAATCAGTAAAGGTTCTAACTCAACTATTCCATTAAATCTGGAGAACAACACAGTGACCAACCAATTGGGTCAATTTATATGCCACATTTTCAATACTTTTGAATTCTGATGTTGGAGAAGACTTTTGAGAATGCCAAGAAAATAAATGGATCATCAACTAAATCAATCCAGAGCACAAATGGCCTTGAAGCACAAATGGCCACAAATTATCCCACTTCTTACATATTACATGAAGACCATGTTCTTTGAAAAATCTATAATATTAAAAACATTGGAAGGAATGAGAAGAGGATGTCAGCAGCAATTCAGTTGCAACAGAGATGGTTGTAATAGTGGAAGAGCTAAAAATCTATTTAAGTGATCACTAAGAGATGACATTGACTTGATGAAACAATCAGCTTATACCCAATATAGATGCTTCAGATTCAGGTAGGGTAGAAATTAAAATTAATATGTCTCAGTATGAAATGGGAATTCTGAGTACACCAATCTAGGTTCAGACTAACCAATGATTTCAGAAGAAAAATTCAAAATATTTATTTTCCAAAGAAGAGAACTCTGAGGAAAATAGAGTGTTCTCCAGTAATAAAATGCAACCATTTCAGTACAGACCAATGTATTTGTGGGGTAGGGGGTAGGTTGTCATAAAAATATTAAGCTTTCAGGCATGGAGAAGTTAAAACAATTATTTAAATAGCTGAGAAAATTAAAATGGTAAAATAATAGCCACTCTTCAAAATGCTACAGATGCAAAGAGACTCTTCCATGAATAACTGATAAAGGGAAAATATTTTAAAGGAAAACTATTTCAAGCATGAAGGTTGAATAAGTAAAAGCTCTAACAGTCCTGGGTATTCAGGTTTTTTTTTAACAGTTTGAATCTACATGATGTGCAAGAATAAGAAAAGTTAAATCACAACCTCCAACCTTTGCAGTTATAGATCACAGGAGACCTGCAACAGAGAAGGTCTATTCATAAACAATGAGAATCTTTTTCTTGGTGTGAATATAGGAGTCCAAATTCATGATTACATATTGATACCAAAAACTACAGTATACCAGTTATTGCAGATTATTTTACATTGTAAGAAACTAAATATAAGAGGAATATTATCTCAAACCCAGGCTAAATAAGCAGTGGAAACAAATCAAATGCTCAACTAAGAATCATCTACCAAAAGGAATTTTATTTTCTAACCAGAATTGTACATCATGTTAATAGAGATGTTCACAAGATTCCTTTCCTTATTATTGTCAGCTCAGATCTTTCCAAATATAGTATACATGAAGTTAGGATTTTTTTTTTCATTGCTTACACCAAACAATTCTTCCCCTTTAATAACTGTTCCTCAGAATCAATTGGTGTCGTCCATAAACATGGGTACCCGAACAGTATGAACAAGTTTAGAAGAATTAATCCCCACACATTGTTTATGTTTGTTCATGTTAATAACAGCTGATTAATTCATCTGTTACTGTGAAAAGAAGAAAAATATTTAAAAAGAAAAACATTAAAGTGAAACATGCTTTTATTTTCATTTAATCTGCTTTTGCTCATTGTTGGAAGGCACGTGAAGCTAACCAGAGCAGCGAAAACATGACTCATAGGGGAAATTATGTTAATTGCTTTTTATCTAGGGTAGGAATAAGCAAACATTCACTGGCCTGGGGGCACATATAATCTTTATGGAGGTGAAGTGGGGTTGAGAGCTACTGTATGCATGATGATAATGTTAAGTATATAGAAATGAGATTCTGTGGTTTTCCTTTTAATTTGGGAGAGACAGTGAGATTTGTGTTAAGGCTGTCTTATGCTAAGACTATAGTTTTAATATACAACCTTTCTTGACTCAAAATGGCAAGAAACCAAAATTTGGTGGTACAGTTAGAGGAAGCAACACACACCACAGTAAGAAGCCTGAGAATGGGAAGTTCTATAATTTCATCTTAAATTGTTCTCATAAACTCTCATAATATAATGGGCTACAATAGCCTTTCTCAACCTTTTTATTTTGAAGGAACTCTTAAAATAATTTTCAGGCCTTAAGGTATCCCGTCATAAACACAGCAAAAATACAAAACATTAAAACCTATACAATCATGTTGCATAAGTTTTACAACAACAAACAAACTAGAAGCCAGCACCTTAATCACAACCTACTAGGGTTCTTCAACCAACCCTGTTGAGAAAGGCTGGGCTTCCTGTATTCCAAATAGAATTTCAAGGTATAGTCTGCAAAAACTAAAATAGTTAGCCCTTGAATTTAAGCTATCTTAGTTCTTGTCAAAGCCTGGATAGAGGACTGATTAAGGCTCTTTTTGTGTATTATTGTCTTATACTTTTATCATAGAACAAACGTTGTACTCCACAGATATTTCAATAATGTCACTATTTTTCTGCTCAAATTCTACCCTTAGAATGCCAGCCAACTTTGCTAATCAAGATCCTATTACTGAGGGATGGGCTAGATAGGGGTGTCAAATTCACGGCCCATGGGCTGGATGCATCATGCGCTGGCCACGGCCACTCCTGGTTTAGCGAAGGGGAAAAAGTCATGATACGTCACGTGACAACACCCCTGGGCCAGAAGAACATGTGTGAAGAACTCTCTACATCAACTGGAGAATAAAACCACTTAGTTTCACTTGGAGCTAGACTCCAGATGGACAATTCCAGATGAGCTGATCAAGACTACACCCAGTGAGGTTATCTGGAAGGAATGTGAGCTTTTAAGTCCTGATAAACTGGGCAAAAATGTTTGCAATACCAGTTCTGCCACCTATAATGGTTTGGATTGGAAGGTGACTAGTGGATGATTCTTGAGAGAGACTGATGCTACTATCTTGAAGA